>NC_089980.1:25640611-26268111 GCF_036417845.1 Apteryx mantelli | reverse complement strand
TTCAATCTTTATTTTAATGGCTCACAACTACAGGCTTACTTTAGCGAAAGCCTTTGAGTCTGGGAAGTTCCTTTTTATTACATGTGTTCAAACAGCTTTTACAGTTCATATGCATTATTTTTAGGTAGCTTTTTAAATAGAAATCTACCAGCTACTAATGCATGACAAATTATAGGGAGTTTGTAGGAAGTATGGTGGGTCAGGATGCCAGAACGTAGATGGAATAAATGACAAAGAGCTGTTCTACCTGGCCTTAAAATGGAAGGATTTCATCAGTTGTATGGAGGGGGAGAATTTCTAAAACTATGGAAGTGAAACGAAATGGGAGGTGCGGTGCAGGAGAGTGAGGATCTGGTTAAAAAACAAAACAAAACACCCCCCTCCCTGCCCCCTCCCACCAAAAAATTGGGATGTAGGTATGCAAAGACTGGAAATAAAAGTCAGTGGAGGGAGAAGAAATGAACTTTTGCATGCAGAAACCTGTTGAAAATTTTGAACAGTTACTTCTGAACGGTTTAGACTATAAAGTTAGTAGTTCTTTTCTGTTCTGCGCCTTGCACTTGCTGCCAGGTAACCAAGTTGGCGCTGGCTGCTTGAACCCGATTGTCACTTTGTGTTGGTAAGAGTAAGTTTGAGGTGGAAGTAACAAGCATCTCTTTATTTGAAAAATACAAATCTGCACTGAGGCTTTTGGTTTTATTTCAGATGGTGTTTACGTAGTGCTTAGTATAACAGAGCTTTGACCAAAGTGAGTCTATTAGAAAAGCAATGGAGAAATACTGAGAAAATGAAAGTAGGCTGTGTATGTATTCCTTTTTATGAAACTGTCAGTTGTTGAAAATAGTTAACTTTCATTGGGATATGGGGTATCATCTGTAAAGTTTAATCTTGAGATAATTCATTGCACATGTGTCTCAATTTAGAAACTAAAAAAATGAAGCTGCAATAACATCTTCAGTGTTTCTCAAAAAAATACATCTGTAACTAGTTGCCAAAAGCCATAATTATCAGCCAAATACACTGTTGGATTTCTGTTCCTTTCCACCCCCACCCCAAGAGCAGTTACAGCTGCTTTTGGATTAGTCTCTGAAGTTTTAACTGAAAACTGAGTTCCTATGTCCAAATTAGTTGAATTAAATGCTACCTGCTCTCCGATGTATTAAAGACGTAACTTTTCTGAAGTTTGAATACACTTAAACACCTGTGTAAACCCGTATGTAGAAGTTAATCACAATTTCTGATAACTTTAATAGAAAATATTAATGGAAATTAAAATTACTTACAAAAAGCTTTTAGAAGTTCGTCTATCCTGCATTTTATGTGTAATATTACTTTTAATAGTGAAAATACATGATGAGTAGCCAGCACCTGACAGTGTGCTTGGTTTTACTATAGTTCCACACACTGTTTTCATACAGTCATTTCATGAAGCTAACCAGAGCCATGCTTTCCTGCTCTTGTCTGGCACTTTGGAGTTTGTAATTCAAGTAATAAAGTAATAGGGACAGTGATGTTGAAGTTTTCAGACTACATAACACTCAGATAAGTCTGACTTGGACCATGCAAACCTTGCTACAGTTGGGAGTAAGTCTTACAAGGCTGAGGCTTGTTACAAAGTACATCAAATACAACATGTGTTTGACTGATCTGAGAATAACAAATGTTTTCTTTTTGTATGTGTGCGTCCCTGGCCTAGTTGTCATTGAATGGCCTTTCCAAAAATCGGTTTGAAAATAAATATAAACTATAATGGTGTTTCTGTCTTTTGGTGATTAAAAGACCAGTAATTTCTGGGGTTAATACTATATTTTTTCAGTCTGAAGTATTTTTAGATTTTTAGTACTATTGCTAGTCATGTTGTTTGAATAGTGGCATTTCCTTCCCCCCCCCCCCTCCCCTTTTCCATTTAAACTGGAGCGTTTTGAACATTAGGTAAATGTTGATTGTAGTACTTTGGCATGGAGTGGGGAAGGAAAGTGGTATGTACGTGTGTATGTTTATTATCATTGCAATAAGAAGGTAGGGAAAATAGCCAGAAGAGGTAGCAGAATTCACATTTGTTGTCTTTGAGAGAGCATCTTCTGCCTTTTACAGTTCATGCTCCCATCTTCTATGCTGCTGGATACCCAAAACTATGAATATTAGCTTATGGTGTTTTTTTTTCTCATGGCTATGTGTCAAAGTTACAGGGACCATTTGCAGTCCCTTTGCTTCTTCTTAGACTAATGGTTTGTGTAAATTGCAACTGCATCTGAAGATGACTTGGAAACTTTGCCTAACGTAGGAAGTATTTGCCCAGCTATACCAGTAGGTATTTCTCTAGAAAACTATGCTTCATAGTCTGGTGGCTTGTATTCTGTTTTTTGAAGGCTATGACAATGTTATTTGGGGTCTATAAAAAGCCAAGAATCAAGCTGTGTGTTTTTCTTGGTGATCCTCTGTTTTCCTATAGTAGCATTAAATCATACAAAGTACTTAAGATGATGGTTCCCAGTTCTTAACTTTCTCTGACCTAGCATAATACTAGGATACAGAGAGGGAAGAATGGCAACCAAAACAAGTAAGTTTTAAAGTTACTAGTAATATGGGTGCTCCCTCTTGCTCAAGGAGGAGAAAGTAATACTGAGTGTACCCCCACCCTGGCACCCTTCCCCCAAGCACACAGACAAAACTGGCCGATCGTTCATCTTGGTTGCCTTTTGGCTTTGTCATCACATTTATATTTTATATATATAAAAAATATTTAATATATATATTCACACACACACACACACACACACACACACCAGGCATATTCATGTCATTTCCTGATTTGTTTACTCTTTCCTCTTTCTGGACTTGGAATGGATGAGAGTATAGCTCTAAGCGCTTTAGGAAAGCCCAAACCTACATTGTCACTGGACACTTTCTATTCTATTTGTTGTTGTAATGTTAAAAAGAGATATTGTTGCTCAGAAAGTCTTCCCTTGTACTAAGAAGTCTTCTCAGCCATACTATGCTGGTAGTCTATGAATGCTAAAAAGACTAAATGCTAAAAAAAAATTTATATGTCTTCCCAAATTTTTCTAGTGAAAAGGGAAATTTCTTCGGTAGCTTTATTCAGAAAAAATGTAGAATTTCTCCAAGGACGAGGGATGGGTCCCAGAAAATTCCTTTATTTGTAATCTGTTGTTAGTTCCAGCTACTTGTCAGACTTGTTGGGTTCTGAAATATTTTTGCTCCTATACGGCTTGACCTTTTTCCTTAGCTTGTTTCTCACTGCAAGGCAGATCCGTGACTGCCTGTCCTTGTCGTGATAGGCATTTCAAAACCACTCTTATTCTGAAGAACCTTAGGAAGTTCCTAGCTTGGTGCATCAAAACTGCTCCCTGACATCACTAGGTTCCAGCCGAGCCAATGTATTGATAGATGCCAGTCACTGCTGGTACGGAGTCCATGTCAGGCAGATGGTTTTGCATGACGAGTGTCTCTAAATCTGCTACTACTGTGAGTAGCGGCAGAATTTTTTTCCCCTCTGTTATAAAAGTGCTCTGCAGATGTGGCTTATGGCAAAGAAATCTGTGGGAGGTTTTCATTTTGTGAAAATTTGGTGAAGTGGTTGTGCCTTGAGATGGTGTTTTACAGGAGTTGTGCTTGAATAGCTGCAACAGTGTTTAGTCATAGTGAACCTCGTAGCTCTGTGGATTGTTTCATTGCACCCAAACCTTCCTGCCAGTTTAAGGGAGCAGTGTTTCTCTGAGCCGGGTTGCTCTGGCTTCCCTTGCTTTCCGGGAAGCTCTGCAAGTGGCTCAGTTACGGGCTATAGAAGACTTGAAATTTAAAATGTAGATGTGTCAAGTGCAATCTCTGTTCTCACTGAGCTACTACTCAATTCCTATACTGTGGGATCCCCCCACCACCCCCATCTTTTAAGGATACCAGAAACACAAAAGGATAAGGAATTAATAGTGTTGTGTTCATTCTTAAATGTCAGTGGTGTTAAAGCCAGTTATTCATACGGTATGAGATTAGGCTGGAAATAATTGCGACTGGAAGTTAATAAAACCAGTAATTTACAAATTTCTGATTCTTTCTTATTTGAGTTCAGGGGTATCAAGGATATCCAGATTTATCCTAATAAAAGCATGTAGCCTTTATGCCTCATAACTCAGCTACTCTCTGGTTATTAAAGTAATCTACCCCCACAAAGATCTCCCCTTTATTTTAGATATGTCTGCTATGAGATTCTGATCACAAAAATCTTGTCGAGCCTGAGTCGGGCTGTTGGATGAGGTGGGTGTACTGGTTTGATTCCCTCACGGCCATTCTGTAAAACTGGCTGACTTGACTGTCCCTGCTGCCCCCAACTGGAGTTTGCCCTCTTCCTACTCTTTCTAATATGTTCGGTTTAGGGCCTGGTTGTTGTCCCATCAATCTCCAGCAGTTTTACTAGGAGCATGGCTTAAGAGAAATGAGTTTTTAAGTGCCAGTAACTGTTTGGTTCAACCATTCCTCTGCACCGAGTAGTTTGGTGTCCATACTCGAAAATGGATCATCTTTTTTTTCCCCTTCTAAGATAGCATCTCCTGGGAAGGTGGGATCTTTGTTGAGAGGAGGAGGAGGAGGAAGGCTTTTGCCTCACAGCATCTCTGAGGGTGTGGTGACAGGCTGCATTCTTGCCTGTGCTTGGGCATGCTGAGGAGTACTTCCTGCGCTTAAAACAGGGTGGTTGATCAGCGCTATTGTTCTGGTCAATTGTAATGTGGAATAAAATGGGATTACTTGAACCTCTTTCGGGGGTGTGTGTGTGTGTGTGTGTGTGTTTTTTTTTTTTTTAATTGTTTTTACTGGCTGTGCTTTCCTAGTGAGTTTAAAGTTACGCATTTCAGCTGAAGAGGGGATGACCTCCAGGACTGGTGACTTCACTGCTCTAACACTTGCAGCCATATAACCAGAAAAAAATTTTAATTAAACCATTCCAAGTTGGAAACTCAATTTAGTAGTCCACAGGAAAAAAACAAAACAAAACTTGTCTTGGAGTAATCAAACAAGTCTTTCTTTAGTATGACTCGAATGTAATGAGGAAAGGCTCTTAAACTCTATATATTTCTGAACCTTTAAAATCACTTGGTCAGCCTTTTTTTTTTTTTTTTTTTTTTTTTTTTTTTTTTTTTTTTTTACTGTAGCATCAAGGAACTGTGCAGCAAGGCTGCAGCTTTGAAAGTGCTGCTTTATTAATGAGGAATGCACCCAGAAAAGGGATCCTTGTCCCTTCTCAATGAGAGCTTGTCAGAGCAGGAGTTGGGCGGCCTGTTAAGCAGGAAGGGAAAGTCTCTTAATAAAATACTTGCAAAGCGGCCACCTGGAGATGTGTTTATTACTCTGCTAAACATTATAGGCTGTGCTGTAGTACAGTTATCATCGTTTTGGGAAAACAGTATAACTTGAGATACGTTTTTCCTTTGGTATTTTTATTCTGGCTTGTTGGTACTATTGTTTCAAACTACCTGGCACTAGTTGTTAGAGCTGCTGCTTCTGAAGAAAGAAGTTTTCCTCCCCTCTCTAAAGTGAGTTGTTTGACAAGTAGCTCAAGTATGTGGGTACTTGCATTAATATGCACATTTATATTAGACAGAGAAAATAACTGCAATTCTTTAGGAATTCTGTCTTGATAACCTGGTGTTAGTATCTTTTCGGGGTTTCTTTTGGAGAGAAGCTAGGATTTGTCATCAAATTGTAGTTATCTCCTCCTGAAAATATTCTTCATAGCATTTGGAGGGTCTTTACTGACATTTATACGTGTTTTTATGCTAGATAGTTTTAGATCATGAACTCCTAGTGAACAAGGCTCAAAGATGCGAGTAGCTGCTAGTGACTATTGATAACACTTAAATACAACTGGGGACAAGGTTTGCACCCAGTTTGTTTTCCCCAGCTGTCTCCTTTCACGTTCTCTCTGCTTTGTGCCAGCTCTCTGTTTTGTGCCAGCTCGAAGAACTGAACTTTTGTCATGCGTAGACACGTTCTGTTTTGGTATGTAGCATTTTGATGGCATTGGTTGATCTAGTGGACCCTTGTGATGAGATCTTTTCTTTCACGTCTGGTTTGGGTGGCCTGTGTAAGGATTGCTGAAGTGGGGCTTCACAATAAACTGAGGAGGAGAAAAGATAAGCTACTTAAAAGTTAATTTTGTTTATATCCTAAGAGCAACACAAAATATATTTCGAGAGTTAAGAAACTATATAAATATTTAAAATAGTTATTTTCCTCCTTGTAAGACACACATTTAGATAGGTGTATTGTAAAACTAACATGAGCTTTTGAGAAAATAAAAATAGATTGGAGTATCTGATCTATTCTTATTCTTTTTAGGCCATCATGTTATCTATTGCACGACCGACCTATTTCCAAAGAGTAATAAGCTATATCATTTGGGGACTGATCTTTAAAAGCTTAAAATGTAAATTCCAAAAAGTTGCTATTTGACTCATATATTGGGGAGTGGAGGGGGGTTTCTGTTTTGCTCTATGCAAGTATCAAGATTTTTAGCTCCCCCCCCCCAATTTAAGAATACTAATTTTTATGTAGGAAAATACCTAGATACTACAAATGCATTAAGATTTTTTTGGGGGGAGGGCAAGGTTAGTCAAAGAAATTGCTACTAATTAAAATAAGCTTGGATATTGTCATTTAATAAGAAATCTTAGGTTTAATATTCTGTAAGAAACTGTATATGTATACTTAAAATATCTTAGCAATCAGTAATAGTTATTTTGTCTAGCTGTTGCTTTCTAGAAGGCAAAATCTCTTCATTCCGTATGGTGTTCAGTAAGTATGATCTTTCTGTAGTCTTTCTGAAAGAGTACATTTTTAATGTTAGATCTGTCCCCTTTCCAAACTGAAAGCCTGCTGCTCTGAGCTGAGATCTGTCCCCAAATCTTTTTCTTGCTGGGTGTCTTCCAGCTCAAAACAACATTGACTCCTGTCAGAGATGAATCCCTGTAGTTGACCTGTGTCATCAGGAGCTACAAAAATACCATGTCTTAAACTTTACGCAAGTCAGGTTGCTTTGGAATTGCTTGGAAAATACTGCAGGGTTTATATAATTAAAAAGGATTACAGTATTTACCAAGGTCTTAACTTCTTGTTAGTAGCAAATGAATTTGCAGCTATTTCTTATTTTAACATTAACATTTGAACATTAGACGTAAAATAAAATTTTATTTTAAGTCCACTGTGGAGAAGTGGAACATTACAAAATGTTGACATTGGGTCTTTAAAATACCGTGCATGTGGTCTCAGTCAACTTTGCACTTTCCTTAGTTTTTGAGATTTTTGCGGTGGTGTACCCAGCTAGTGGCTTGCTCTTTGGGTATTTGGATAGCTCTCCAAAGACAGCTGTCTCCCATTTTTTAAAACAATCTACAATTCATAATTTAGACTTATCTTTAAATGTTATCCTAAATCAATGGGAAAGCTTCCACTGGTTTAAGAATTTCTGCTCTGAGCTGTGGAGTGGAAAGTACCGTTTCCATATTCAGTCATCTCTGTTTTTGGTACTGTATCTTCCGTTCTCTGTAAGTTATTTTGTCTTTGACATCCCTTTTTGCTTGTTTCTTCCTTTTCTACTCCTTAAACTTCAGTCCTGCTTTCTTCTTGCTTGCAGTACTAAACTAATACATCACTAAAATAGTTGAAGCTGTCATCTAGCAGGTTGCCTGGAGGTCTTATCCATGACATTTTGTGTCAAGTGCATGGGAAAATGCACTCTACCCAAAGCACTGAACTGTATCGGTTTACATTTTAGTTGCATTTCTCAGGCTTGCTTCTAATTATAAAGGAAAAACTTTTTTTTTTGGTCTTAATTGCTGGCTTATCGTTTCATTCCAAAATGACACCAGTTCTACTTCGGGCTGTGTATGATTGACTTGTGTTACTTTTGTAATTTGTCTGATAGGTCAGATAAATCATCACTCAGTTCAAATACCTTCAGTATGGGTTATTTTACTTTTCAGAGGTGTTCTTTTAGGACCTACTGCCAAGTTAACCAAGTAGTTTTAAAACAGAGAAATCTGTGTTATCTTCCTCACTACTTCACAATCTCTAGGAACAATTTTAGTGCTGTATCTGTTTGGAAAAACTTAATTCCCCTCTGTCTCCCCACAACCAGCATTTTGCCTTTGACCACAGATCTTTTTCTTTTTTCTTTTTCTTTTTTCCCTTGGGAAGATATGGAACAACGTCACAAAAAAGTGAAGTTTACAATGTTATATGTGTTGATCTAAATGAAAAACAGTACAAATTAGGGCATAAACATCCTTCCTTGGCATCCCCCCTTTTTTCTGGTAAGACTTTCTGTTGTTCTTGTTTGGCTGGTTTTTGAATATTTATGAAACTTTTATCAGCCTCACCCTTTCTTCCTGAAGGTTGTGTTTAGTATTTAAGATGACTGTTGGAACTATTATCTGAACACGTATGAGGCAGATGTGAAACCATATTCCTATCTTTTTGTGAAGAAAGTAATGGCATGCTCATGCTAAACTTCTTCTAGAAGTGATCTGCATATTTTTATAAGCTATTTCGACAGTCCTTAGTCACTTTTCTGTAACTTACTTTTTCTTCTTCATGCAGATATTGTTAATTGTGTACTTTATATTGTACTATGAAAGTGTGTACTCCTTAAAGGTAAAGGTCTGTTTGAGAGCAGGCTCAGCTTAATTTAATCTCCGAAAAGTGCAAATGCATTGACTTTGTTAAAATTAGTGACAGCATCGAGCATTCATTTCGGCAGATGTCTGTAAGAGGGTATTAACATTACACATGCACCCCCCAAATTTATTTAATGACTCTAACAGGATAAGCATTTCTACAAGCAACAAATGTAATTATTATGCCTTTTATTTATGCTATTAGATGCAGTAACTGATACTGTTGCACCTCAAATTTTTTTGCATCTTTTTATTTTTAAATTGTTGCTTCTCAAATATTTTGGAGGCCTTGTAGCTCTATTTTAAAATCAAGCTTGCTTCTTCACAGCAGTGTGTCATGCAAGTATTCGTAGGGGAGGACTTTCAAAATGGCTTTTCATAGCACCTAGCACCAAGAGCTCCCAGGCTAAGTTATGAGTGTTGTGGTGTTACTTCTGTATGGAAGAGTAATGTGTAGTCTTTGGAAAACAGCAATACTTTCTGAGAGTTATTTCTCTGAAAACTGGCACTACAGCTGCTTTAGTCTGAGAATTTAAAATGGAGCATGTGGAAAATTTAAAAACAAGCATTGAGACTACTTCAGTAACAGACCACCGAAGGCTTTCAGGTTTCCTTATATTTGCTGGTAAGTGAACCAGTATGTACTCAGTGCACGCTTGGAAAAAAGGGCGAGCACAGAAAGGGCTCCTGAGCGCGAGGTCCGGGCAGTCCCTCCCGGAGCAGCAGCCACCTGCCTGCCACGAGAGCTCTCCCGCGGGGCCGCTCAGCCGTCCGCACTCTGCGGGCTCGCACCTTCTGCTCGTGCCTCTCTCACCTTCCTCATTGCCTTCCTCATCTGTCTGATGACATAGGGAGGCTTTCATTCTTTTAACTCTTATGGATATTTGTGAATGCGTGCATCTCAATGTCATCTGTGCTAGAAAAGTAATCTTGGAGCAGGGAAAAACCCACTAAATCCACTGCAAGAAAATGAGTATATTTCTCTTCTGCTTAGTCAGTCTTCTGGTGTTTCAGCCAAACTGGCCTTTATTTCTATTCCCCCCAGTGGCTTCTTTCTTCTCTTTCCTGCAGTAACATCTTTTGTCCTTATTGGCCTCTACTGGTTTATTTCTAAGAACCTAACCACCAACGGAAAGATCAAATTCTGTGCTTTTATTTTTTTTTTTTCTTTCTCCTATTCCCCTCTCCCTCCCCCCCTTCCCTATTTTCTTTGCTCATTATGCTTTTGCTATGTTCCACATGGCAATTTTGAACTATTATATTGATTGTCAAGTAGAAAAGAAAAATAATAAAATCCTGCAGTTCTAACAGTTCTAACATGTGGTCAATACAAAATATAGACACGGGTTTAGAAGAAGAGCCACAAAATCCCTCAGCAGCCTGCTGCTCGGGATGGTCGCAACAGAATTCCCAATTACTGCATTGGATTTTAACTTGATAGAGAAATGAGATAAGGGTGCTAAGTTGCTGCGTACTGAAGTGCTGGGGTACTTTCAAGAGCAAGGGTTCAGCTCTACAAGAGTCGTACTCTTGGCTCTAGCTGCCCAACTCCCTCCCAAGGCACCTCGGGTGCAGAACTGCCTCTGCCCTAGCTTGGGAAGGCAGGCCGGGAGCATGTTGCCCTTCTGCAGCAGGTCGTCTCTTCCAGCTGTTGATACCTTAGTAACGTGACAGTGATGGTCTCCATCAGGGATGATAAACATGTAAAAATCAGGTGACTGAGTCTGGATCATGAGTAAGCAGTCAGTCTCTCTGTTCTGGGGTCAATAGCCTCCAGCAGGTACAGGATGCCAAAGCTGGGTGCAAACTTATTCACAGTAAAACGCACTGTAGCTAATCTGTTGATGTCCTCTAGTTTCTCTGTGTAACGGATAAATCCTTCCTTCCTAGAAAGAGAAACGCTGAGGTGCTAGTGAGGTGTGTCCCCAAGGAGCAGATGGGGAGAGAGGGAGCTCAGGTCTGGCTGAAGTTATGGAAGCTTGTTTTGTTTTTTAAAAAGCTTTCTTTGGGTGAAATTTCACAGTTTGTTTATAAACTTTAAAACCTGTGCTGTTACCACAAAAGGGGTGGTTCTCCTGGCTGTCTCCTCATGGCTACGCTGGGCTGGACCAGCTGGAAAAAAGATGTCCTAGCATTTTTATGACCTATTTATGATGTGTGGCAAGGTGTACAATTCATAAATATCTATTTAGATAGGGCCAAGAGTGGGATCAGAAAAGAGCAGGAGGACACTGACAAGATCTTTTTCTTCAATTTTTTTGGTTAGTTATTACTAAGTTTTAAAGTAACTTGGGCTATGATGGCATGCGTAGTCCTTAAATCCATAAATATTTTGTAATTTATTTTAAAAAAAAACCTTACAAAAATCATATTAAGGTCTTGAAATCATATTAAGGTCTTGAATTGCAGAGAAGGAATATTGTTTCAGAACAAGGTTTTTTAATTGGTTTTCTTTTGATTTGTGTGTTGAGCTGGTTTTAATTTTTTTTCTGTCTATTTTTGTTAGCCTTCCTTAACATCAGTGTCTCTTCACCCTAATTTATTCGGGAAAACTGCTTACTCTATAGTACTGCTTTTTTTGACTATCACTTTTGTCATGTTTTATCCCGTTTAAAATGAGAAAGTGGTTAAAACTAAGTCCAAAATTCTTTTCTCACGGTTAAGTATCTGCAGAAAGTACACCTTTTATTTAAGTGAAACAGGGCTTTTATTTTCTAGATATTCTTGTTCTGACCATTTTTAAGTTCTTGCAGTCTTTGTGTGATGCTAGTTGTAGGGCATGTACTGGTCAGTATTTATTCCTTGCTTGCTTTGTGTGTATTCCATAATTACATGAACATGGAAAATTGAAAGCATTCAAAAATTTTTCAAATAATATTGATCATACATTCTGCTTTGTTTTGTTTTTAAGGATATGGAGAGAATATACTTGGTGTCTTTAATGGCATACATTGTGTTTGCCTAAAAGATACTTACAGCTTTCTCCTCCATTTTACCGAAGGATTTGTATGCTGGCCTGGGCTTTCCTTGAGACATTTTGAGGAAATCCTGTCTTGAGTTTTGTACTAAACACTGTATTTACTGAAGGGTTTCTTGATAACATCTGGTTAATAATTAAAACTCCAGTGTTCCTCATTATAAAGATGGCGTTAGGGAAAGGTGGAAAAATTGAGGTAATATTAAAAATGGAATTAGCACAGTGAACAACATATTTGCAAAGAAACTGAAAAAGTTAATAAAATAAAATAAAAAGGTACACATGCATATTTTTAACATGACCATTCAGTATAACTGCTGGGTAAATACAATGAATGCAGATTAATACATAAAATTACATGAAAAAGTACATCTGAATGTATGCTGTGCATATTCTCATTTTCATGACATGTTCTCTAACAGTTTTTTCTTTTTTCTGACTAGATATATTTAAATAACAGCTAGGTGATGGTAGTAAATATTTCTATAGTATTTCCTGCCATAAAACAGAACTGCAATGTGCAAACTTCCTTGTCTTTGTTGCTTTTAACAGATGATGATGTACCTGCAGATATGGTTGCAGAAGAATCGGGTCCTGGTGCACAAAATAGTCCATACCAACTTCGCAGAAAAACTCTTCTACCTAAAAGAACAGCTTGCCCTACAAAGAGCAGTATGGAGGTAGGTGGGGGTGGGTTTTTTGTTTTGTTTTTTTTAATTATAAAATCTTTCTACCTCAGGAGTCAGCAGCTAATTAGTGCTTTTCTTAAGTTACCTGATGACTGAACTAATTCTTACATATTTGGTTAAAGGGTGCCTCCACTTCAGCTACTGAAAACTTTGGTCATCGAGCTAAACGTGCTAGAGTATCTGGAAAATCCCAAGATTTATCAGGTAATTTTTTTCTTAAAGAACAAGAAAAGATGGGGGGAGGTCATGACACTTTTTCCAAGTTTATTTTTCCCATCTGTTTTCCAAACAAGAATCTGAAATGAGAAAGCAACTAATAACTTGTTCTGAACTTCAAATGTAGAAGCTTGGTGTTAGTCTGGCCTTCAGAAGTTGGTGCTTTAGTCTACCTGCTACTGGCTCTGCTGTAGACTTACTTTTTCTAGTAAAGTGCTCACCATTTGTATACAAGCTAATGGTAGAAGCTCTAATGCTGCAATAGTGCAGCACTCTGACCAGGCTTATTTATCATTTCTCATATTGATATTGCTGTAGTGTTCCAGTATGTTATTTAGAAGTAGTTTTGGTATAGCATTATGATACTTCATTGGGGGGGGAGTGTAGACACACACATCCAAACTCTTCTTCCTTCTACATCCCTTCTCAGTCTCTTTCTTTTTTTGTCTCCTGACACACCTCAGTTTCATGAGATTTGCTGTCACTTTTTTCTGGGGAATCAGCACCAGCATTTGCCATCTCCCATTCCCTTTTGCCTCTTCCCCAGGCAGGGTGATGTCTTTTTTGTCTATAAGAAACACACATTGATCTGGCAGTGTGTTGTGTGTGGGGTTTTTTTGTTGTTTTTTGTTTGTTTTTTAATATCTTACCAGATCTGGTTTATT
Source organism: Apteryx mantelli (assembly GCF_036417845.1). Lineage (NCBI taxonomy): Eukaryota > Metazoa > Chordata > Aves > Apterygiformes > Apterygidae > Apteryx > Apteryx mantelli. Next base: position 26,254,877 of record NC_089980.1, on the reverse strand, counting down.
CCCAGTGATTTGGTTTCTGTTGCTTTTCTTGGGTTCTTACACTCTGTCTAACTTATCCTTCTGAATTAAAACTGAAGAGCTGGCACAAGCCCTTGGCCACTTGTCTTTCCATCTGTTGAAGTCTGTTCCTTTTGGCTTCTCAACTTTTCCTTGGTGTGGATTTTATCCTTTGAGCCCTCTGTCTCTTCTCCCTCTGTTTTATTCCCCCTGCTGATTTTCATTGTCTTTTTTTAATTCAGTAACTGTTTAAAAATCATTTAACCTCAGATTTCTGTCCTTGAAATGGCCAGGACCAATTGAATGTCAACTTGTGTCATTCTACTTTCCGGGTTCATATCCTGGCTTGATTGATACCTAGAGCTTTTTGCAAAGTCTTCCATTTGCTTTTTTAATAGACTCAGTTAGTTTCTCTTGCCAGTTCTCGTTTTTATTCAAGGTCATTCACTTTTGATGTGTTCTTCATTAGGCTGTTGCCCACCTTCTTGCTTTCTGCAAGGTACGTGTTTTTAATCTCAAATCCTCTGGTGCAAATTTAAATTACACCATGAATGGCACAGATTTCCAAATAAATTCTCACCCTTTTGCTGCACGTGCCTGCTGTCACGTTACTGAGCTTATGTGGGAAGGTATGTGGACTGTGGAGGCTACTCCAGTACAGAATTATCATCAGAGGAAATGTAAACAGTGACTTTTATAGTGGTACTCTTATGCTTGTATTCAAACCAGTTACAATCTGGCCTTTCAAACTGCTGAAAGGGAATGTCCTTGTGAACTTGTGCCCGCTCTCTCTCACTTTCGCGCGTGCGCTCTCTTGCGCTCTCTCCCTTTTCTTCCCCTCCCCTCCCCCCATGTAGGTTTTCAGGTTTTGAGATATTTTTCTAATTTTGTAGATTTATCTGTTGCCGGGCACTCATTTAAAGCCTAGCTAATGGTAGCCGTTGTGCCTGGCAGTAGGCATGAGACTTTGTGGAAGGTGGTGTGTGGAGCTGGTACGTTGTCGTTCGGAACATACAGCTGTTTATTTTAGAACTGGAGATGAAATGGAGGCTTGGGGCTAGTGACACTGCAATATGTTTTGGTGGAGACCATTCCCTGTTGTACAGACTCTGACTAGAGGAAAACTTGAGGAAGATGAAAGGAGAAATGCCGGTTGGTGTCCACAACTGGAGTGGAGGCAGTATGTGTGTGTGGGGGGGGGAACAGGGACAGAAACTGTTCGTTAGTCTAATACTTATTTCAGAATTAGTGCTGCTGTGAAGGAGTTGCTATTTCAAAACTTTAACATGTTCATCTTGACAGTATCTCAGATGGTGTTTCAAAGAGGAAAAATACTGACATGTTTTTTTCTTACCTGCGACCCTGTCCTCCGGCAGTCTGTGTAATGGACAATGTTGCTTTCAATCCTGACACAGAGATTAATGAATATACAGGAATCTTAATGAGAAATCAACACACTAAATAAATACTGAATTTTTTTTCATTTAAATACAACAACCTCTTAAGTAGAATACTAAAAATTGAAGAAAACAAAAGTTCAGGTAAGAAAGGCACAATTGAGCTATGTTGCTTACACTTCAAATTACTGGTGATCCTACAAAAAATCAGCATTTGTAAAACATCTTTATAAAGTGTTTACAGCTTTTAGAGCTTACAGAAGCAAATATTTGTAGCAAACAGTGATATTCATAGTACTTCTGATTTGCAGAAAGATTTAAATTCAGTATATTTTGACTAGTTCCTTATATTAACTGAATTGTAATTACACATCTCACTGTGATCTTTTACCCTCTTCAGTATCGCTTTTCTCATTGTGTCAGTTTAATCCACTGTTTCAGTCACTTAACATATTCTTCCTTTTTGCTTACTCTGCAGGTTTCTTCCTCTCTCTCTTTAACATCCCTAAATTTGCATATTCAATTTATATTGGGCAGTTCTTACTGACTTTTAACCATCTTTGGAAGACTTGAGTTCAGAGACAACTAATTTCTTTAACTCTTTCTCCTCACTGAACTGAGTAGATACTGAAACTGTTCCATTCATTGTGTTTATGTTGTTATGCTTATATTGTTATGTTATTATTGTGGTTGTGAAGCTTGTGTTGATTATTATGTAATCTCATAGCTTATAGTTCACATAACTTGCTACATTTTCTTATTTCTGTTTTTATTCTTTTTAAGATTTCTTTTTTTCTATGATCACTGTTTGACAAGTTTTCTGTCATATTTCTACTTAGAAAGAAAATATTTTTACTAAATGCCACCTTACTGAGCAAAAGCTATTTGTCTCCATCTTCTCCACAAAAATAGACGAAAAGTATCCATGCAAGACAATATTACAACTCAGGATTCACAGAATGGCATTCTTCATCTTTGTACAAAGACTCAAACTTGTTTTCAGGCAGTTCTCCCTGCACTTCTTGGTGCTTGTTTTGTCTACTTGGTACTAATTTCTGTCTACTGAATGATCAAAACTGAAACTGAATTAGCTTCATGCGCATGCTGTGGAAACAGAGCGACTTAACTAGCTGGGTTTCTAATCTTCATTGGTCTAGTATATTGAACAGTTTATTCAAATTATAAATATTTCAATTGTTAACTACCTGTGTTAGGGCAGAGATAAAGATTAGTGATGGAATCTTGCACTTCTTTTTAACTTTTACTCTTTTTTAACATTTAGTTGGAAAAGTGTCAGTTATATATAAAGATATATATTTATATATAGTATTTATACATATTATATATTTTTTTATATATAATATATATATTTAAAAATGAGTATGCATTTCTTAACCTTCATTTTGTCAATAGGAGTAAAACTGTTAGGAGTAGTGACACACAAATGATTTTGGTTTGATCACCAAAGAAACCTTTAAAATTGTGGTGGCCTATTTGTGAATTGGGAAGAAGAACATTTCAAATTGAATGCATCTATGCTTTCACAGATTACTAAACAAAGTATGAATTCACAAAATCAAACCATGGAGTTCTTTCTCTTGGACCTAGAGAATATTTAAGTATTTACATTAAAATGGACTACTTTTTATAAGTTATACTGGAGAATTTCAGCTAGTAATCACTAGCTTAGTGATTTGAGTGGAGAAATCTTAAATCAAACCCCTTTTCTTAACTGAACAGAAGGGTAACCTAATTTAAATCTTTCACTTCTAAAGGATTTTGGGTAATGGTGGGTTAAGACAGCAAGTACCTGTAAAAAATCATCTCTTCCTGCATTTTGCAAGTAGTGCCTAAGCTCCTAAGTAAATACAGACTGAAAAATTGCAATTTTCTTTATTGCAAAATTCTTTTGACGCTTCCAAAGTTGGTCCCTGCCTCTTGCAATGAGGTAACACCTCTGGATTTCAACTTTCACTATGAGACATGGCTAAAGGAGGAAAATGGAATATGAACTGTTGCATAATAGGAGCCCCTAGACCAGTGAACTTCCCCCTTCAGTAGAAAATTAGTCAAGGTCCTGACATATGTAAATTGAAAGAAAGACAAAACTCTCCAGGTTGTTTAAGGAAGTAACAGATTGTCTTGGGAAGACGGTGCCTCAGGGCTTTGCATGTTGAAGGGAGAAGACAGGTTGTGGAAGGCTGGTAGGGATTTACTGCCCTGCCTTCACAACATCACATTTCAGCTTGTAAGCCAGTAAGAAGATTCTATCCTGTACCTAACTGGAAAGCTACTAGAAAAAGATGAATTCAAAAGCAATGTCCAATTATTCTGTGATGGATTTCAAGTGTAGTTAGGACTTTAGAATGAATTGCTTCTGCCTGCTTGATGCAGGAAGAAATCTTTATATCTCCCTTGGAAAAATACCTTCTTAAAAACTAGCATGGATGCAGGTAACCTTTGGTGTTTTCTAACTCTGCTGTTGTGGATTGTCAGTATATATTTCCCAGACTTTGGGCTCCACAAATGTCTCTCCAGGGCAAAACCCTTCGAGGCTGTTGCCTGCTTTATTCTAGCTCCTGTAGTTTACTGGCTTCAGCCTGGCTCATAGGTTTTTGACTAAAAATAATTTCTTAATCTGGCACAAACAGTACTGCTGCTGAAAGGATCCGCATTGCTTTGCTCCTGGGCACTCATTCCTGCCTCCTTCCTTGTGCCCGTGGTAGCTTTTCTGTGGCTTGCAGTGAGCTACATCAAGGAACTGATCTAGCAAAAAATTAATGGAAGAAGTGCAGGGGAGGGATTTTGGTTTATTCTGTCCATGGTCAATACTGCCAACGTAAAGGATGTCTTGGGAGCAGGTAGCTATGAACATGGAGAATGGTGTCCATTTTGTACAGCGTAGAATTTTGTTGGATTAACATGGCATATACCCGTGGTTTATGAATGTAAGCTGTATTACTGCTAAGAACAGCAATTACTCAGTTGGATAAATGCCCTCTTAGCATCTTGGAGGAAAATCAGTATTTGTGAATCGCTTGAGTGAGGTTCATGCAATGGTGTGACAAAGAACAAGTTTAGGGGAAGTCACTGCAACGTCAGTGCTATTTCAGAATTTCTGCTGACTGGTCTGACCATGGATGTAAGCATAACACCCTGGAAAAACAAGAGTACTGAAGCTTTGATCAGTTCTACAATAGTGCAGGTAGTTTAACATCTTCATAAAGCCACAGTTCTGATCCTGGCAATTCATGTCTTTTATCTCTTCTTGCTGGAAATAACTTGACAACTTGTGCTTCTTCGACTAGGGAAGACTTGGAGTTTGGCTTATTTTTTGTGGAATCTCATGTGGAAATTATTTTTCCCACTGTTATTTCCTCAAGTTTAGTGGGCCTTCTTTCCAAGGATCACTTTACTGTTCTTCCTTTAATAGTCAAAATCATGATCTTATTGCTCCCTAGGTTCAAATGTTCTAGGAAAAATTAATAATGCAAGGGGCGTTACATGGATTTTTGTGGAAGTAGTAGAAGCTTTTAAAACCTTGCATATAAATCGTCTAAACTTTGGGAGCTGTTCTGTATCGTTCTTCCTGGGAAAAGATCCTAAAGACGATGACTCAAACAAATGACCTTTGCAAACAGAGAACCATCCTGCTCTGAGGATACCTGCCCCAAAGTTCTTGTAAGAACACAGACTGCAAATGGTATTTCCAATATACGCTCTTGTATTTAGAGTGCACGTGTGCACAAGAGCAGAAGTATAACAAATATACTCACTTTTCCCCACAGGGATACAGGAAAGTCACTTCTCAAACCTCTCTGGCATTTTTAAGAAATACGACACTTGACATGACTACTGTTTGTTTTGACTTCTCTTTTTCATTGTCAAACCAAATTCAGGGAAAGAGCGTAAGTGGGAGTACATGAAAGGAAGAAATGTTGGAATTATTGCTGGCTGCAGGTCTCCTGCATCTTAAACATCCTTTTTCTTAATGTCTTTATGGGGGGGGGGGGAAGAAAGTAGCTGTTTTCAGACAGTAACTATTTCTGAGTAAATTATTTTCTTTGTTTGAAAATACTTGCAAAACTTTTGACTTTGAAATTGGATTGTTTTTGTATCGGTAGTGTGGGCTAATTGAGCCATGATAAACCTAATTGCAGTGGAGAGTCAGTATATCTGGAACATCCATGGTAGCCCATTATGTCTACAACTGTAGGCAACAGAAAAGGTGAAATATAGAGGTTCAAAAGAAGACTTCTATTCTTAACGCCAGAGTCAACCATTTACTTTTTTAATGAATTTTTTTTTTAATGGTAGGTTTAAGATAATTGGAATTAAGTGGTAATCTTTAATGTGGCAACTTGGTGATCTGTTTTAATCAGGATTTGGGTTGGTTAAATCTATCAATAATCTTATGTAGATTACTATTTAATAGCAGCGCCTGCAGAACAGTATCTTCAGGAAAAATTGCCAGATGAAGTGGTTCTAAAGATCTTTTCCTACCTGCTGGAGCAGGATCTCTGTAGAGCAGCTTGTGTGTGTAAACGCTTCAGTGAGCTGGCTAATGATCCAATTTTGTGGTAAGTGAAAAGCTATTCCTCATTATCTTGAGAAATATTAGATGTGCTGCACAAGATGCCAAGTGCAATAGGAAAAATTGAAATGTTGGTTAGAAATTGCAGTTAGTTGAATTAAAACCAATTGTTTTTTAACATAGCTGGTTTGCATAAGCATTATTGGTTACTTATGAATATCTGATTGTAGACATTAACAGTAAAACTTTTGATTTTGTAGCATATCCTAGTTAAATAATGGCTGTTTAAAATTCAGTGGCCATTCCTTTCCTCCTTCCCCTCTATATCCTTTCTCAAGTTTCTGTGAGAATTGTACAGTAAATGCATTTTGTAGAATGTGAAGTGCAAGGTCTTTTTTTACCCATACTTAAAATTTTGTATTGGATTTTTTTAATTTTTAATGGTGGTTGTATACCTTAGTTTCTCCCTTATGAATCCATCTCCCTCCCCCACCCCTGGGTTATTGACAGCTAGGATAAATGTGATCTAAATAATTAGTATTTTATAAGCAAAAATTGCATGCAGGTCTTTATGCTGCTTTTTTTAAAAATAAAAATTAAGACCAGAAGTTAGACCAAAGAACAAGAATGAAATTTGAGCATATCACAAAACTCTGTTCTTTCTGTCCTAGAAGACAATCTTGGGGATGTCTTGTCAGATGAATTACTACTTCTGATACTTAGCATCATCCTGTAAAGCTGGACTTAATATCAGCAGGATAGACTCTGAAACTGTGTGTTTTAGCACTAATCAAAAGAATCTAATTGCTCTGTGCTTGTGGTATTCTCCCCCCTTTTTTTTTTAAGCCACTGTAATGTATCCAGTGATGCACATTTTACACTTTTACAGTGCATCATTTGTTCCTCTATAAATGCATTTTTCAGCCTTTTGGCAAGGTGAGGCACGTTTTGTTTTACTTAAACTTTGTTATTCTCATGATATTGGCTTTTTCTTAAGCATTAAAACACTGCTTAAGCTATATTTGTGTACAATTGGACTCTGAGTCCACAAACCACATAATAAATTGCTTAATTCTCTCTCCCAGCTGGAAGTTACGTGTTAAGGACATGGTTACTTGGACTCTTAAACATATGTCAGAATCTGTATTACCACAGAGGTCAGTCCTAACCAACTTTTAACAGATAAGATGCTCTGAAAAGAATTATTACTAATTTTGAGGATGATTAGTTTTTCAAAAGATAAATTTTCTTGAAGTATTTTAGTGTTTGGTACTGGTCTTGATCAAATTCACTGTTACTGACTATGGCAAATGCTGTTGAAAAATCCCATCTGCAATGTCTGAGGTATATTAAAATGGAAGAGTAATTGGTGTGTGTGTTTGTTTTGTTTGTTTGTTTTCCCCCTGAATGACACTTCTCAGGAAAAGATTGTATATGGAAGTATTTGAGTACACACGTCCAATGATGCATCCTGAACCTGGTAAATTTTACCAGATTAATCCAGAAGAATATGAACATCCAAATCCCTGGAAAGAAAGCTTTCAGCAACTGGTAATAGTGTTTGTTTATATTCCAATTTAATGATGGCTTATAAAAGTAAAAACTCAAACCTCTGAAACATAGCATGTGCAACTCCCAACCAGAAGACTTTTTTTTTTTTCTTTCAAAATTTAAAGTAGACAGGCTCATGGGAGTAAGTAGGATGAGGGGAGATCACTGTCTTGTGTTACATGATAGTGGACTATCTTAAATTATTTCCTGTTTTGAGGTACTCTTTAGAGAGATGCATCATGCCAAAGTGGAGCACTGGTGTCCTACTCTTCTATCTTGGGTTTTCCTCAGGTTTTGCATCACTGAAATCCTGTGGAAGATTGTTGTGGTCTGTGGCTTGCAAATCACTTTCCAATAGATTGTTGTCATCATGCATATTATTTAACCAATATGCACACTGGTTATCAAATTCTTATGCTTCCTCCTTCAGTAAACTGAGCAGTATGTGGATATCACTTGGGCTGAAGTAGTGATTTACAGCTAACGTGATTGGAGCTGAACAGGTTATGTTTAAAGGCATGTTCATGATCCGACCTCTAATCCAAAGTATCAAAGTTACTGTAAGAGAGGCTGGGCATGATGTTTGAAAACTGTAGGTAAAAGAATTAAATAAAATAACAAGGCCTATGTGTTATAATTAATTACATAGTGCTGTATATATTAGTTAATGAAGCTCTGAAGCTTGTTGAATACTAGTACTTGATTCGGCTTCTTAGTTCAGTACTGAGAATCAGGTGCCAAGCTGCAAAGGTAGAGGTTTTTTTGTTTTTATTTTTTTCTCCTCACCAAATAAAGTGCTGTCCCTTTTGACAAGCAGCTACAAAATCAAAAGATGGAAATAACATCTTTAGTGGAGTGGATAAGACACAGAGCTTGTTGTCAACTTCTCAGTTGCTTCAGAGGCCTCTGGCTGTGTAAGTCAGGCTCTTGGTGTAGTCGATCACTCTTATGAGACTACTGGATCTTTTGGTGTTCCCGTTCCAAATTGGGTGCCTAATGTGGGAGGTCGGAATATGATCGTTTGTCCTTGGAGCTAGCTAATACCAGCAAATGGCTCATACCAGCAAATGGCTCATTAATTATAGGATTAGTAGGTCTTTCATCTGTGCATTCAGATCCATTTACTTGCAAGTTTATCATAAAATTTTTCCCTGTTTCAGTACAAAGGAGCACATGTAAAGCCAGGTTTTGCTGAACACTTCTACAGTAATCCTGCAAGATATAAAGGAAGAGAAAATATGCTGGTATGTTTCTAAAGCAGTTCTTAAGACTACTTATACTTGTGCATCTTTGCATCTGTCTAAACTTGTCTCTTTGCTTCTAGTATTATGATACCATTGAGGATGCTCTTGGTGGAGTTCAAGAAGCTCATTTTGATGGACTTATCTTTGTTCATTCTGGAATATATACTGATGAATGGATATATATAGAATCTCCAATCACCATGATCGGTGCAGGTATTTAAACTGAAAAAGCATCTTTGTCTCAAAGTATAATTTGTGTTCATTACCACCTTCTTTACAAAAATACTCTTTGTATATTAAATATTCTGTGTAAATATCCTTTTTCTTCGTGAGCCTGGTCAGTAACTGTTTTCTGTGCAAGTGTCACTAACCAAAAACTGACTCCTTCAGACTGAGGTATTGTTGTCTGATTGTTAGTTCTTGGAATAACTAACTTTTTATTTCACTAGGAGAAAAAAAATGAAATTTGTCAGCAAGTGTATTCAGTTACATGACTACAGCTGAGATTTTCAGGTGGTTATTATAAAATTTATTTATATATAACCTATCTCTGGAGTAGATTCCAGCAGTGGGAGTAAGCCCAAATTAGTATCTGTCCCATTTTCTTTAACATCGTAATTCTGTCTTGAGGAAGGAAATGAGAGCGCCCCGCAGGAAGATTCTGCGACTGGGGCTTCTTTCTCTGTTCATCTCCCAACTGCTCCTCTAAGGGAGATTCCTTCTGTGGAGAAGGATGTAAACCTTTACTGTTCTGAAAGTTTTAGGAAGTTAATTTAAGATAATACACCTGGCTGCAGATTGTGGTGCCTGAGGAGGTGTTTGCTTCTCCTGTCCCTGCTGTGAGTGTGCTAACCCCCAGTAGCACAGTAAAATGATAAGAATTTAGAGCGTCTTAACAAAGTCTGGTAGAGATCGTGGTTAAGAGGTCTCAGACCTCTTGCTCCTTTGGAAACCCAGAGGTGAGATGGTAGCTCTCTGCATATTTTCTTTTCTTTTCGGGGGGGGGAGGGGGGGAAATCCCTGTTTTCAGCTGTCTGTTTGTTCTGGATACCAGAAGTATTTCAGCTGTTTTGTTCTTGAGTAAACCAGTTCTGGCGTTTCTTGCCTGGATTTTACAGTCTTGGCATTGAAAACAGTTTTGACCCATTAAGTGAGGTGGTTCCAGTGTTAGTCTCTAAAACTTGTTCCTGCAGATTTGTGAGGTGCCACTGCATTAGTATTTTATTTTGTCGGGTCATGACTGCACTTCTGAAGCTACTGTCCTGATCATTCCCATTTTCTGTGCTTCGGTTTGTGCCTTGGAGCGCAAACTGGATTCCTTTTCAATGAGACTAGACTAGGACAAGTTCCTGGAATACGCTTGGCATACTCTAATAGCCAGCGTGTGCTCAGTCAAGAGGAACAGACTAAAACTAGTCCCAGGTCCTGGTCCCTTTCCTCCGCTGCCTTGCCACATGTGTGGTTTGGATGTCTTATCCTCAGCACTGTTTCATTCTGTAGTGTAACAGAAGTGGTGCTACAGTGCTTGCTAATGCTGTACAGACATAGCCTTAGACAAATAAAATACTCTCCTAGCTTCTGTTTCAAATAGGGGATGACAATAATAGATTCTAGTACAAATAGGGCAAGAGACACTCAAGTGTTTAAAATCTAGAAGAAGCTGTAACAGAACTGTTCTAAGATATGAAATGTCTCAGTTACTTGATGAAATTTGAGATAGCATCTGCAATATCTGATTGGACTTCTGCAGGCTTTCTGGCTCCTTTTGAGTTTTGAAAGACCCTCTGCTTCAGTAGTTCCCTTCCACTGGAGCTGCTTGTGTTATTCAGAAAAGCAGTCACCTTAAGTATAGTTCTTTAAAAGCAAGAGATCTGCATTGTGTATTTCTGTAACAGAATAGCTGTCCTGGGGAACGAAATCTCCACGAGTAATCCAGAAAGGCTAGATATGTTTATATTTCAGTTTTTGGCACTGCAATCTTTTCGCTTCCTCAGACTTTCTCCACTGAATAGTCAGTAATGTTGTAGAGGGAGTCAATTTTCATTTGTCTGGAAAAAACAGGAATTCAAGTGAACCACTAGTCCTTGGAGGACTTTTTCGTTGCTGTTCAGTCTGGCACGCTTTTCAGAATGGTGGTAGGGTTAAGGCAGCACCAAATCCCTCTGCAGTTCTGCTAGAACTTCTGCGGCAGTTCCTTCTGCTGACTTCTGAAGAAGCACAGGGTAATGAGAAGTCAGCTTTACATCCCTCTAGCATTCAAGAGGTTACTACCTTCTCACATAAGAAATTTTCTTACAGAAAAGCACCTGGTCCTCTAGGTTTGTTCTTGTGTTAATTTTAAGGTTATTTCTTTTCTTAGATCTAGGGAAAAGAGTCAAGTTTAGAAAGAAGCCATTAGAGGTACTACTTCTAGTGTGGCTTATCCAAGCTGTCACTTGGAGGCAAGAGTCAAGATCCTGTAAGGGAGCTGATGTGTCTGGTTCAGTGGGCTGAAATACATGTGGGCTTTTTTTTAATTAATAACAAAACTATTTTTCCAGGGTGTTGGGTGCAAAAAAAAAAAAAAGTGGTGGGGAGGGAGGGGCAGGCTTCTGCAGGAGTGTAGACCTTCCATGGAGTCATGTTGCTCAAGACAACAAAGACGTCTTGTCTTGCTGGCCGAGTTTCAGCAGTTGTACTGACATGTATCAAATGTGAGAATCTTCACTGAATATGCCTTTTTCTGTATTTTGAGAGATTTAGCTTTCATTTTATTTCCTTTATTTTTCCACTTGACTTAAATAATGTGCAAGTGGAAAAGGGATTACCAAAGGATTTTCCAATACAGAGGGGGAAAAAAGTGATAACAAGGGAAGTAGGAGGAAAGTAGGTAATAACATGAGAATAATTTTAAGGGTAGCAAAACCTAAAATGATAAAGACTTTGAAGACTTTGTCAGAGTAAGGCACTTTTTTTTTTCCCTCTTTCCCAGACAAAAGTAAACTTTCAAATGCCAGTTCTGCATCTTTGGGTTGAAAATGATACTTAAAATAGGTTTTGAGCTGTGTTATTACCATAGTTGTTACTGATTGCAAGATCTAAAAGGACCCCTGCATTTTTGCCTCATACTGTTGAACAAAGTCGCAACAATTATTTCCCATGGTCTAGCTCTTTTCTTTTATTACTGAAAAATAAAATTGTTCTTAATTCTTTTGAGGAATAAAAGAAATTTGAGTCAGCATCCAGTTAATTTTTACTTCCTTTAGTCAGTCCCTTGTCTTAGGTTTCCTGTTAAAATACTTCCTAAATGGTCTCATTTTGGTTCGTATGCTGACCACACCCTCTGATTCCCATAGAGCATGACTCCCTTAGACTTTGGAAGACAGACTTTCTGGGAGCATCAACTGTGCTTTTGCTTAATTACAAAATTGGTGGCCCTTTTCTTCCTCTTTGAGCTCACTAGTAACAGATGTCCTGAGTTGGAGGCTAGATAAGTACCAGGTGAATAGATAAGGGTGTGGGATTTTTTTCCCCCTTCCCTCTTGTATTGGTTTATCTCTCTAGAGTGGTTTGAGCAAAAAGCTGAAATGAAGATATTTCTCTGAGTAATTCCTCTGCAAAGATGCAGTAGGATGTGGCAGAGAAGCCCTTTGCATTTAGAATGCAGCCAGTGCTTGAGCAAATCCCGGTCCCTTTTCATTCAGCCTTTTCTGGGGGAAAGAATCTGCATTTCCCCAAAATGCACTGATCTTGCTAATTGGTATATTCTGTAATGGGTATTTGGGGACCTCCCAAACTCAGAGGCCCATGATGTAACTCTTGTGCTGAGAGGAAAGAGAAACCTGTAGAGAATATTGCACAAGTGCATGGCAAACACCTCCAAGCCCAATTCCACAGATCTGTCTGCTTTGCTTAGTCTTTCACAGTATCCAGTGTGAAGTACAAATCTTCCCTGCCTCCTAGGAGGGAACCTGTATTCTGGTATTAGTTTATGGCTCCTTTATTTCCTGCCAGGGACTCCATTTATTTCCTGGGTTTAGATCAGCTGCAGTACGGTGGGGCTATTCTTGCTAAGGTGGTGAAGTATACAGATGTGTGGATGCCAGTGGCATTTGTATCTAATTTTACTGTTTTTCTCCATGAAAAAAATGTTATCAGGCAGTGGAAATATGTTTCTTATGATGATGCAAGTCCTCATCAAAGGCTCTTTCAGTTATTGTCCAGTACTAAGGGAATAGTGGTATGAAGAAGAGCTAGACTACCTTAAAATATTTGCAGCTTTGCAGTAATGAAAGCGGAGATCTGGCTTTTAGATAGTGAGAACAAGCTGGATAGTGATGTAAATATTGCTTCATTCTGACTGGCACCTTTCTGCCTGAGTGATAAAGAACAGGACATGCCGCTTGTCTGTACTAGTGTCAACAGACAAGAGAAAGATCTGCTGCTGAGAAACCCTGTGCATCGGCTTGTCAATAAAATACGGAATTTAGGGGAAATATCTGGCCACGTTTGTGTCTCTCTTGTTACATAGCTCGAAATGGTTTAGAACTGCAATCAGATAACTTGATCTGCTGTAATATATGCAACTTGAATCTTTGTTTCATGTATTGAGGAAGGCTGCTTCTGGCTTGCATATTTAATGTCCTATTTGGAATCAGATGGACAGTCTTGCTTGTGAATGAGGATCACTGAATTTACATCAATGCTAAGATGGTTGTTAACTTGTGCTCCCTCTGCTGGCTCTTGCAATAGTAAGAGTAAGCTTTTCTCCCCCTAAATTAAGGATAAAGATGACTAACACTGGAAATCAAATTGCAGATTATAGGAATTTCTAAATTAACCGTCCTGAAACCTTCACTACATATGTTCAAAAGTACAGTTCAATTTTAATTATACAAGTCTGTCCTGTAAATAATGAGGATATTGCTGCAAAACTCTGAATCTTCCATTTGAGAGTATGGGGAGGTCACTCTTAGGTTGTGAGCATATTACTAAGTAGACATTTTAATTGGTTCAAATAGGTGATGGAAGGTATGTATTTAGCTTTAATAAAAGGGTTTAGAATACCAAAATAACTTGTACTTCATAACAGAATTACAAGTGCTGCCAGGCTGGAAACCAAATTTGTTAAACTGTTTAATTTGTGTTCAGAAAATGCAGTTGATATTTTGTAGCTATTTTCTTGCCCAGATTTTCAGTTTGTAGTTTACTTTAATGGGGGAACCATTTTCTTAGAAGTTGGAATAAGAAACTAGAAGTCAGAAAAATGAGCTCTGCACAAGAGACTTAGTACTAGATATTAAACTAGTTCAAGTTTGTATTAGCTAAAGATCAGTTTCATGATTGTCTTTTGAAATTCTGTTTGAAGATTCTTTCATCAGTAAGATTTTTTTACATGCTGAGAATCATCTTCATTTTCTTTTGTTGTTGTTGGTTTGAAAAGAATTCTGTAAGTCTCTGAGGAGTTTTCATTGGCATAAACTAAATTTTTTGTTGTTGTTTACAGCACCTGGAAAAGTAGCAGATAAAGTCATAATAGAAAACACTAGAGATTCTACCTTCGTTTTTATGGAGGGTTCTGAAGATGCTTATGTTGGATATATGACAATCAGGGTAAGAATCTCAGACTCAAGCAGAGCTCTTAATATTTTTCATGTAATGCCTATCAAATGAAATATATTACATTTATATTTTGTGTTCCTTTTTCAGTTCAATCCTGATGACAAATCTGCTCAGCACCACAATGCACACCACTGCTTAGAGATTACCGTGAACTGCAGTCCAATTATAGATCACTGTATTATTCGAAGTACTTGTACGGGTTAGTGGGTTTTTTATTGTTTGAAATTAACACTGTTTAAAGCAGGCTAATTTAACCTGGAACATGGAAGCAGCAGAAAAATTGGTTATGATCACTGTTCCCGCATTTCTTTTTTGATGCAAGTGTTTAATACAGGTCTGTAAGCCTTACTGCCTTGACATGGCATTATTACAGTGATCTCTTTGTGTCCAAGACCAGTGTGATTATGTCTTAGTCTTCTATTTGAATCAGTCTGAACTCTCTGGGCAGTTACTTTAAAACCTGATAAGTGACAGGAATGTGATTATATAAAACGTGTATCTGTTTCTTGGGGGGTGTGTGTGTATAGTTGTAGCTAGCAAGAGAGAAGGTATATGAAAAGGGCGTAAATGGGACTTTTACATTAGGTTCAGTGCTACATGCAGTATTGGGACTGATGGCATTAAAACAGTCGAGCTGTAGCTAGTATACTAAGTTCACTTTGTCAAGAGTGGAAGGAATTTCCTGTAGACAAAGGAGGAGCCATTAGCTATAGTGGCAGAAGAGATGTATGGTGTGGAAGACTGAATGCTCATTTCATCACCAGAGATCATAAGGAATATTTATACCACCTGATTTGGGAAACTTCAGTAGTCTGGATTCAGGAAAAAGGATCAGAAGTAGTGGAAACCAGAGAGGATATATGGCAGTTCACAAGCACTAGAGATGTGGCAAATTTAAAGTGTTTGAAAACAAACAGCTGAAATGGAGCATCCCAAAGGGGAGATCAAGAACTAAAATGCTCAGTCTTTGCATGGAAATCATAACACAAACTTCACATACCTAAATTCAGCTAGTGAAATGGAAGGGTTTTATACAGCAGGCTGTGCATAATGGTTGCTCAGCTCAGCCTAAAGGCAGGGAAACAAGGAAGATCTTCAGCTAGACATAGCAACTACCCTTTTCTGCTAGGAATTATATAGGAGGGAATTCTTCAGGGAACTCTAATAAGGAGAGTGTAAGTATTCCTTGTCTGCATCTTAGAGGGAGACATGCTCTTTCTTGGAGGCTTCAGGCTGTGAAACACTATTTCACTTCTGGTCAAGGCAGCTGGACCGTTCTCATCACCTTCGTCCTAGTTTTGTTGGAGACGGATCAGCTAACATGTAGAGGTGTTCAAAAAGGAACAAAAGACAGCTAGCTGCTCTCAGTATCTTTTTTTTCCCCTTTTTTTGTGCTAAGTACTGGGAGAGCAAAGTATATGAAGAAAATTGTTCTTTAAGTTCCTACATAAAATGCTGGGGACCCCAATTTTGAATGAGAAAAATTGGATTAATTTCTTGAACCACATGCAACTTGATTACAAAAGTGGTTTGAAGACCTGCATGGCTTTATGTTAAAACATGTGCTTATATATAAGCTAGTAGTAGCACTTGCTATTTCTGTGAAAATTGTTTATTAAAACTAAGTTTTGATTTCCATGGTTAATGTTCTTTATGAAACATTTCTGATCAATTGCAGGCTCTTGCCCTCTTTAATCCTCCGGATATCTGTGTGTTTTTGTGGGGGTTTTTGTTTTTTTCCCTGCACTGTATTTTGCTTTTGTCTGCTTCAAAGTCAAAATTTCTGGTCAATTTTAGAGGCTGTGGGTAGGCTGTACTACCAACATATATCAATTATTGATTTTTATTGATTTTTTTTTTTTTAATCCTACCAAGCCTTATTATAACCTCTACAGGAAGTATTGAGTGTGTGTAAAAAGGGAGGAAGTTTGTCAGTCTGCCAGAAAAGACTTTTCCTGTTTCCAAGTCATTGACATCTCTGAAGTATTGAACCGTGAGCATTCAAAATCACTCTTTTAGCACATGCTTGATACCCTATCTGTAGACATCCTCATTACATTAAAGCGTATTTCCTCAATATATGTCATATGTAAAGTTCTTATTGTATGCAATATGTAAAGGTGGGAGCTGTGTGAGTGATTTAAGCTGGAGGTCTCTTGCTACCAGTCCAAAGCATCTTTGAAATTTTAAAATAAAATTTAAATGGCAAGATCCTGACTCTAGATGTTCTATTGCATCCATCATATAGGAAATCTGTATTAGTCCTCATCTTGATAGATAAAACAAGAAGTTGATGGCAATGTATGTGGGTGGCTTTCTTTTTCTTCCCTGTATTGCTTAAGTATGTGCAATCATTATGAGTAAACAAAATAAAGCCCACACCAGTAATGTGTGCTTGGTACTTTAGAAGGACCAATTTCACACAACAAAAAATGAAGTCAAGTCAAGTGAGTTGGAATAAAGAACTTAAAAAAACAAAACCATAAATCATGATAGAGGTCTTTGATAGATGTCATGATAGATGTTTTTGGAACATCCTACTGGCTTCCCAAAAGTTTACAGTTCCTGAATGTCACCAAGAAGAGGAGGAGGAAAAGGGAATGAAAGCAATTATGGAATGTAGGCAATGAGAAGGTATTAGTTAACATGAATCAGAAGCTAGGAATTGCAGGAAACTGTGGGAACTGGACCCCCCCCCCCCAAAAAAAAAAAAAAAAAAAAAAACTGAAAAACGAAGATGATCTAACCTCTGGCTAGAAGAGACAGTGACAAAGTCTTAACTTGGGGAACAAAGAGTTTTAACAGTGATACTTATCCATCATAGATATGGAAGAATTTGAATGGCAAAGTGTTGTGTAATTTTTATTCCATATTTAATGAGAATAGACAGGAATGATAAATGTGTTCATACCCTAGAGGGATAACGAAATACATTCCACTCTGACAGTAACTGTGGATGAGGTTAAACAGCTGTAAAAATAGACATTCTAAAATCATGCAAGAGTTTAAAAGGAACTGGCCAAGAAATCTTCTGGACTCTATTATTATATATCAGCAGTAACTTGAAACCTGGGTGAAACCAGGGATGGGGGATGACTGAACAAGATGATGTATGGTAACTAGTACTGCCCATTGATCCCAGGTAGGATAATGAGGTAGTGAATGCAGGGGTTTGGTCAATCAAGAATTAGAATTTATAACTGAAGGAAGCTAATGTTATTTACAGAAAGTTGTAATGATTGCATTACACTTAGCATTTTTGATGACCTTTGACTAAAAAAGGCAGCACTCCTGGTATAATTAAGTAGATCCTTGAAAGACATTTGACTTGGCCCTACAGTACCTTGATTAAGACATGAGAACATTATGGAATTAACACAGGTTGTATTAAATAGATTAAAAATAACTTGCAGTTTAATTATAAATGGTTTTGTTTGTGGCCGAGTATTCCAAAGATCACTTCTTGACTCAAAGCCACTTTGTCGATGATTTGTAGAGAAGAAATAAAATGCATACTGATGAAATTTGTAGATGATTAAGATCAAGGTGTTGTAAATCACCAAGAGGATGGGTTGCCACATCCTGTTTGGAAGGTGGATTCTGGTGAACAGTATCCACTTCAGTATGGACAAATGCGAAGTTACAGCTGGCTTTTTGTGCCTAGTTGTGTATGTGCTTGATAGCCCTCTATGATGGGAAGCTGTATTGCTGGAAAAGGTGAAGAGTCGTAGGTACACAGCTGAATATGAACCCTTATGTGATAAAGCGGCCAACAGAACTAACGTGATCCTTAGGTGAACGTATGGGAACGTTGAACAGAAGGGGAGAGACTGTGTTACCCCTCTGCTTAGTCCTGCTTCAAAATAAAGTGCTCTTTCCTGGTGTCCATAGTTTAAAGCAATGTGTTGAAAACTTAGAAACGGTTCAGTGAAAAGTCCTAAAGGACAAAGTGGAAAACTTGATTCATAATGAAAAACATTTCAGCCACAGTTCATTAAGGTTTCAAGGAGAAGACTGAAGGGGTAACTTGCATTAGATAAGTATATGCATTGGGTGTAGCATATGCTGGTATAAGGAGAACGAGTAACTGGATCCTGAAACTAGAGAAACTCTCATGAGAAACTAAAATGTCAATTAACAGGGTAAAAACTCTATAACAAGCTTTATGATAGTTCCTCAATTATTGAAAATCTTTAAATCAAATCTGTTTCTATAAAAGATGTATACTGAAGTCCCTGCCAGTAGAACTGAAGCAGAATTAATTCAGGAAATTCTTATGGCCTGTGTTACTCATAAGGTCAGACTAGACAATAGAAATGATTTCTTTAGGATTAAAAAAAAAACACAAAAAAAACCTCTATGGATGAATCTGAATTATTAAAATGTAGTCTATGTGGTACTCTGCTTGAAGGTGATACAAAAGCTTACTGATGGGCATGTAGTACCAGCTTGCTTATTTAGTGATGCATAATTGAAAGGAAGGCGTTTGTTATATAGGCCAGATACACTTGAGATGAAACCTTGCCTTTCCGAAATCGGTGTGCATCTGCCATTGATTTTGGTGGGCGCAGAATATCGTGCTTTCGTCTTGCCCTGCAATTCAGGGACTTGAGCTCATCTGCTGAACTCCTGAATGATTTGAGTCCAAGCTGCTTGGAAGAGTTTGGTGGGTTTTTTGATTTTTTTTTTTTTTTTTTTTTGGGGGGGGGGGGGAGGGGACCCTCAGGGTGAATAATATAATAGTTGAAATCATCCAAGGAAACTGCAGCAAGGAGCTTTGCAATTCAGCTGGAAAAAGACCTATGGATTTCTGGTGTGAAGTTCTTTACTCTAGATCATGCTGTTAGTCTTCTGCTCATCTTTTGTTAGTGCATCTTTGTTCTGGGATACTGCAAAATTCTTTGTTTGGGCTCTTTGAAGGGTTGGGTTATGAACAGTTTGAAGGAGTTAAGTTAGGCAATAATTAGCATAGGATTTTATTATATTTTTGTTATCCTTTGTCTGTTGTGAATTGTCAGTATACAGTGTGCCTAATGTAGGGAAATAAATGAGCAAAAACTTTCATAAGCATGAAATATTATATAAACTATTGTCTGTTCTGGCAGTCATATGCAGCTGTGTAACCCTGGAAGAGGGACTTTTTTTTTTTTAAAGCAACTTCCACCTCAGTTTTTCACATCTACAAAATGATGACATTAGTGTTTTTCTGGCTTTGGTTTGCAATGTTTTGGCACTGTGCATGCCAAATCTTTTTTAAATACCAGTTCACGCTGACTTCTCTTGCAAGAGCACTGCCAGACTATTTATAAACACACTATGCTTTGAAGCTATGGTAACTGTACTGTTTTCTTCCAGTTGGCTCCGCAGTATGTGTTAGTGGCCAGGGAGCTTGTCCTACTATTAAACACTGTAACATCAGCGACTGTGAAAATGTTGGACTTTATATTACAGACCATGCACAGGTATTTTCTATATCAGTTTTTTTATTTTGGTAAATTTGTTTACTTTTATTGATTGCCATCTTAACTTACTTCTTCATTTCCTAGGGAATATATGAGGACAATGAGATCTCCAATAATGCGTTAGCAGGGATTTGGGTTAAAAACCATGGAAATCCCATTATCAGACGGAATCATATTCACCATGGACGTGATGTTGGCGTTTTCACTTTTGACCATGGCATGGTAATGTATATGTTTTCTTTGAGGAAAGAAATGTAGATGTTGCATAGCTGAACAAACTTTACTGCCCGTCATTGGAATGTGTTTAAAAGCCATGCTTTTACTTGTGAACAGATATTTTAAAATACACTTAGTATTTCTTTTCTCACTATTTTGTGGGCAATTTCACTTTAGCTTAAAGACAAGTTTAGCTGAAAAAGGTTTAAGCAAGCTTTTTGCAGTTGATTGACAACCTGTTATGTTGAATTATATTGCAGTGATAAAATAACTCTTGAAATAGGAAATAAATGGTAGGCTTACATTTATACTGTAACTTCGCTCTTTTCTGTAGGGTTCCGTACCTTTATCAAGGTGCCTGGAAGATTTGAAAGCATAACAAAATGTTGTGTGGAGACTTAGTCTTATTTTAATGTTACATCTCTGAAATGGGGTATGCCCACCTTCTCTGGGAAGAAGACTTTTCTTAACATGGAGTTAGTCGTGGAATCTTAACACAAAATTTTGCTTCAGAGTTTAAGCCTTCCTTCATCGTAACGTTTGTTTCTATGAGTTGAAAGTGGTTTGCCGTGTACGTGTAAACTAGTGCTGAAACGAGTGTGCATAGCCCTTGAAATAAAAAACAGAATGGATTTTTGCCACTGAAATAAAAGACTATTTGCTAATTTGTTTTAGCAAGACATTCTGTATGTCTTCCAAACAATGCCAAACCATTGTTTTTGCCTGCTTGAATGCCAAAGTCCCAATTCTCCCCACCAGCTGGCAAAACCGAAAGTTTTCTTCCATTCACTCCTTTGCTATAATTAAGAACAAAAACGTGAACAGCACCTCAAAAATGCAAAATGTGATCAGGTATGGTGAACTAAAGGTCAAACTAAAAGGCTACTGAAGTTAATATTACTCATTTTTGGATTTAATATAGTAAAAATCAGCATTCAAAACCAGTAAGATTTCAGTTTCCCTCTTACCTTCACAAGGGTACCACAGAATTTGATGAGCTTGCTGTAGGAGTTGGCTCTTACTCTGAAGGAATTGCATGTAACTTGGGTTAAGCTATAAAGCCAGTTGCTCTGGGCTTTCCTTTTTAAAGGTGTTATAGATGAATAGGAATCTCTTCTCTGTTGCGGTACAGCTATTTTAAAGAAGCCTCACTGTAACAAACTTGATTCCAGAAAGCTGCTCAAGAATGAGGTCAGCCAAAGGCAGCATTTGCTCAATGCACCGTGGAATAGTAGTGCATGTCCCCTTCTGTACGTCTTGTTCCTTGCCTTACTGCCAGATGTGCTTCTTGACTAGCTGTGGCTAAATATGTGTTAGGGCTGTTCTTCAATTAGAAGACTGTAATTAGATCTCGTATGTTATATCAGCATGCTCTCTGTAAGTAAGTGTCTTCCATCATCAAATAGCAGGTTTGCTGGTACACCTTACTCAGTCCCTGAGAAGGCAAAACAAAAATTGTAAAAATGCAAGCATTGAAACTAATGG
The DNA here is from genome assembly GCF_036417845.1 of Apteryx mantelli. Taxonomy (NCBI): domain Eukaryota; kingdom Metazoa; phylum Chordata; class Aves; order Apterygiformes; family Apterygidae; genus Apteryx; species Apteryx mantelli. Next base: position 26,233,390 of record NC_089980.1, on the reverse strand, counting down.
CTTTGACTAGCAGAGAGAGTCCCAAGTTGCACTTTTGCAAACATAGCTTGGATGTAGACTGGACCTCTGTTTTCTCATTTTATTTTTCACTTTATCTTCTAACCTTTGGATCCACTGTTCCTCCCATATTCCTTCTTAGGTATATAATCTCTTGATGTTCTCTTCACCTCACCCCGTTAAGCATTTTCAGATATCTAACTGCAATAGACATTAATTTTTATTACGTTATCACGTTCACTCAGTGGTCGCTCCATCCAACCAAATAGTCAAGCTTTTTAAAGTAATCTTATTCCTATATTTGAAATCTAAGTGTTTATCAAGTCAGGCACTAAACTGCTTTATTTTTCCTGCTGAACTTCTACATGAGGCTTTTCTATACTGTTCTATACTCCCCCTTGTTGGGGAGGAATGCTTTGTTCCCTTGTAAGTGGTTGTTCTGTTGCTTTAGTTCTAACCCAGAATTGGTTGGGTTTTCAATTAGCATTGGCAGTCAGAAAATAGTATTAATAGAGGATCCACTGTGGATAAAAGCTAGCAAGGGTTTCCTTCATCCCATTCAAGCTTCTGGGGGAGCAGGGGGCAAAGGGGCAATGCCATACTAGTCGCAGCTGATTGAGTTGCAGTTTCCTGGTCTTGATGTAAACTCAATAGGATATGCACTGCTGTTACTTTGCTGTTGGCATAAAATCATCTTGCCAATGGAAGGTCAAATGTGGTGGGATTCTGCTCTGATAGGTTCGTCTTCTCTGCCCTTAATTACCTCTGAAGAGGAGAGTATTTGCTCTGTTTTGGGCAGGATTACACCCGCACGGAAGAACGCCTTGGAACAGTGGTCTGGCAGATTTTTGTCATTTCATATGTAGCTGATGTAGTTATTTGGCTGTTTTGCAGAGAGCAGTGGCAAGCTAAGTAGTTACACCTTTGTTTTGTATTGCCTCAGTGTTGGAGATCACCACTGCCTCATCTAAGCTGTATTAATGTGTTTTATAAGCACTCCTAATCTGCTTGAGTGGATACGTATATACATCCATCCCTCCAAGACTTAAACAGGTTCTGAAATGTGTAATGAAGTGAATTCAACTCTAGGAAAGCTGGCAAAGGGGAATGCTTCAGTAACTCCTGGAGGGGAGGTGTGTATGTGTAGGCTTCAGGGTTAACTGGAAAGCCTGGCTAGGAGCCACTTCTGGTTTAAGTATTGAAGTATTACGTACATGAGTATTGAAGTATCAAAGAGTAATAAAACTAGACTGTATTTGCTTGACTCATTTGAAATCAAAAGTGTATTTGATCTGTTTTCTTAAAGGTAGAAAGCCTATTCCAATTCTGTATTTCAATTATTCTGTATTCTAGTGCTGTAACCAGTGTGATATCACAAACAGAACACAGTACAAAGAAATTGTTCTTTGAAAAGAACAATAGCACATTAAAGAAAATGCAAATAACATTTATCTTAGCTGCAGACATTAGAGTTGATTCTCCTGTCTTATACTTGCGGTTCCAGGTTTGGAAATGTTACGTACAGAATTGATGCAGTCTTTGTGATGCCTTGGGTTTAAAAAAAAAAAAAAACAAGCAAACAACAACCACAATTACAAAACACCTTCCTCCCAACCCCCCTCGAGTGCAATAACACTGGTGTATGTGTTTGGGAGGTATTTTGATAAGTAGGAGAAAAAATAGGGCAAATTATAGAATATACTATCTTTAAGAATGTCCCAGTTCCAGTATTGAGATGTTTCTTAGTTGCAAACTTTTTGAAAGGTTTTTTTTTTTCTCCCCCTCATCTCAAAGTCTGCTTTTGGCAAAAAGTACTCTTTGTTCTCTATCACGCTAGTGATAGAGTTGATGAGATGACATCATTGGGAAAGTATAAATATCCTTTAAGTGACGTTTTATATTTCAAATACAAATCCTACATACACTTAAACAAATTAATGAATTTTTTCTGTGCCTTTCTCTTGCTTCTGTTCTGTTATTTTTGGATAGATATGTTTTTCATTGCTTGTAGCACACTGAAGTGGGAAAAGTACATTCCAGTACTGAATTCCTACCCTACACATTCTTTTCCCGTGGGTTTGCTGTGCTGGAGTGCTGGTTGAGAAAGGTTCAAGAGTGCTTTGTTTTTCAGTTTCGTGTTCTCAGACTATTCTTTGTGTTTTGATACTTGTGGAAACTTAACCTCTTATTTCTGAAGTGGCAATATTCAGACATTTGCCTTAGTACTTGTGCCAACCATTTAACAAGCAGGCATGAAAAATGCAGCATGGCATCAGCAGTGTCCTGCATTGCAATGTCCTACAGTGGCGCCTCTTGCCAGGTGCATGAGACAAGCTGCCAGACATTTGCCATAAATCATGTTTAGCCATTGTATGCAAGCAAAAAAGAAATGTCAATTTACTATAAGAATAAACTACCATAATTTTATTTAAATCTGAGGTTTGGGCATGCAGTCTCTATTTTCCTTGCTCCCAAATGAGAAATGTAGCACTATTGCTTGTTTTTTCTGCTCACTGAAATAAAAATATAATAGCATGTGACTCAGTAGGGTAATTATGACTAGTTGGCAGCTCATTCTTTTAAATATTACAAATTTTAAAGAAATGTATATACAGTTAGAAAAATGTAAATGAAACTTCTGCCAATTGCTACATAGAGTACCCAAGAACTCAATTGGCCTTTTGCTGCAATAACAACAATTTTTTCCCGTGTGCTAAAAATAAAGGGTTTGTTTTGCATCTTGAACATAGTCGTCTTTGTGCTGCATTTGGCTTTTTACATCAACACCAACCCTCAAACAGGGACCATTCCTGGCTTTAGGAGGCAGATTTTTATAAGTATGTCTCTTTTTGTTGTCAGTTGTGCTATATCTGTTTGTTTAAATTGATACAGAGTCAGATACTCTTTAGCAGTTAACGTTTTTCTGTCTTGATCTGCAGGTAGTTTTTCCCGTCCTTTTGGGAATACTAGTGTCAATAAATAGTTCCAGATTATTTAAACTTGCAACATTTTCATAATTTCTTTAATGTGTTTATTCTTCAAATAATATCACATAAAATACCTCTGCATCTCTGTAACACTGTCACCTTTTTATAAATGTGAAATAAGTTTAGTTACTGAATTAGTCTCGATGTAAAGAAGTCTCCTGAACCTGTCCAGTTGCACAGGACCTGTTTCTTCATTATCACATAAACTTTTTTGGTATGCTAAGTGGTGTGTGGAAGCATCAGCACTAGAATTACTACAGTATTTGTTCATTTGTAATTATTTTGCCTGGTCAGTGTAACAGATTACAGCAGTATTTTCCTGCCCACATAGCAGCTTTTCTGTGGTTGTAACTGTCATTTTGTGTCCATAGCTAATGCTTTGCCTGGTGTTTTAAGTAGATTTGGTGTGGAGAGCTGCTTTGTGATACCTTAGCAGTAGCTTCTGCTTCAAAAATCTTAAGTATTTTAAATCTCCTTACACTTTGTATTTTTGTGCAAGGTTGTAATCTGTTTTCACATGCATCCTGTATTCTTCCTCCTTAACATAGTGGCTCTTTTTTATTAAAGAATCCTGACACTTCAGAATGCCGAATTCCCCAGGTTCTTACACTGTTAGTTGATAAACTAGAACCAAAACAGGTCACAAGAGAGTACCAAAATACCCAGCACACTCAAAAATCATGCTTAAAAGGAGATGGAGGCAATATAAGATTTGGGATTCCTCTGTGCAGAGGAGGCGCAGCACTGGCCTTCCTGACCTTGATAGCTGCTCTCTAAATCTCTGTAAAGGATCTGTGCTGGAGCTGGTTGTCAGCTGCATGTAGCTTAAGGACTACAGGTTGGCCAGCCCCTATATACTCTTAAATGGGATTTCAAGAAAGGAACAGGCTCTCTCTAAAGGGTGTTTAATAGGGTTTAATGCGGTTTCTCTTTATAGTTTTTGAATGTTGTAGGATCTTGCCTAACAGAGGGCCCTGACTTTCTGCCCCAGCAGTCTGTTAAGGAGTCTGAGATCTAGATTTTTTTCCTTTACAAGGAGTTCTCTTCTACCAACCTCAAAGGCTTTTACAGCAATTTCTCAGCTTCTTCTGAATCAGTGGTCCTACCTCTTGGAGCCTGTAGAAGAGCAATGACACTTGTATTCTGCTCTGAGTGATGTAACGGTGTTTTAGGACAGAGCGAGCAGAATACCATCAATCTGTAGGCCCTTCTGACACTGTCTGTGAAATTGCATATTATGTAGATGCATTGAGACACAAGTACAAGCAAGAGGAGCCTTCTCTTTCACTGGGTTTCCAAAAAAGTTGTAAAATTACAGTGTATCTGATACTGTTTTCAAGAACTAAAAATCTTTGTATCAGAATTTCCATACTATTGAATAAATAATACTTGCTGAGATTCACAAAGATACCGCTGAATATGTGATAAAGGCTCTGCTTGTTTGCAGCTTCTCCATGACACTTAACGCTTGTGAGTAAGCGCATCTAAAATACCTTTTTTCTTCATCCAGGCAGTTGCTGTAGTCACAACACATCTGGTGCTCAAAAGGAAGATGATCCTTGAAGTAATTAAAAAAGAAACACCAGACCATAAAGTAATATCTTAATTGAAATGATATATTCTGTTTAGAGGCTTAAGCCTTGTTTTATACCAAATTGTCATCTTAAATTTCACTTGTGGCTTTGTGGCTGAATACTTTAAAGAAGTAGTCTCTCTCCATTTTTTTTGACTTTTTTATTTATCCATGAGACTGGAGACTGGGGAGCCAAGCTACACATGTTGACAATTTTCTTTGGAGCCTGTTTAATTAGTGCAGTGCCCTTCCTGGCTGCAAGCCTTGAAGTAGGGAGGGTAGGGTGCATGTTTTCTTGATTTCTTCCTTGAGCTGTGCATGTCTCTGCTTTTTTTGTAATTAAACCATGTTAGATGAAGTCTCTCAGCTACTCGCAGTACATAAATAAGAAAACCATGAAATGGAGCACTTTTCTGTATAGGTAGGCTTAGCAATAACTTCTTCAGTAATTTTCATATGGTAGGTAGAAACACCAGAGCAGAGGTACTCAGGTCTGAGATCATGTGAATAAAAACATTGTGGAATCTAGTTACACAGAGCAGTAGGAGAAATTGTGCTTTTTTGTAGTTTTCTAGTAAAACGAGTCTTCCTAGTCGTATAACTAACTCTAGATAGCTATAGGAAAAAATGTGTTTGGGACCAGATGCCTATGAGGGCAGCTGATGTTTAAGAACAGAGATCAATGAAAGTATGTCTAGCCCCTTTCCTTTTGGACTGAATGTTTTAACTATATATATATATATATATATATATATATGTATGTATGTATGTATCGGCTCCTTAAACAGGTAACTATTTGCATGGAGGGGCTGCTGCTACTAAAGCTATAGTTGGCATTTTGTAGATTGTTTATACTATAGATGGCTTTGGAGAGCACAGAGAGCTAGCCAAAAGGAGAGGAGGAGTCGAGATGCGTTCACATTATTTTTCAACCATGTGTCCTTGGACGTAAGGAACAGTGCAATTTTGGTTGTTTGTCAGCAACAGTACTGCTCTGAATGTCAAATGCTCTGTTTTTAGTATGGCCCTCTGCAGCTTTCCACTGGAGACAGCCTGGGTTAGAGCTTGCAAGACCCATCCATAAAGTGAAACATCCTCACCTTATGATTGTCTCCCATTCACAATAAGCGATACTTCCTCTCTTCTGTTGTATAGTTTTAGTTCTTTTAGTTGGGCAAAACACACATATAATATCATTAAAATTCTCCTCAAAGAACAGGTTGAATTCATTATCTAAATATTCTAAAATTGTGTCAGAAGAAATGCTCTGGAAGGATTGACACGGTTACTTTGCGTGACCCTGGAGTGAACTGACTTGGAGAAATGACTGGCAGAGAACAACCTTTTTGCTGGGTTAGTTTTCAAGTGGATCCGTTCATCATGCTGCCATGCGAGTGCTTCTGGGCATAGCAGAAGGTGCAGGAGGAAGCATGCCTGGGCATCGTTGGATGGCTTTTTTTCATGGCTATGCTGTTTTTAAAGCATTTGTTGTATTTACAGTTTGGTTGTAGGCCTACTGCTACTGTAGTGTTCAGATGGAAGTGTACACTATATTTAAAAAAAAAAAAAAAAAGACCCATTGGCGGCTCAGACCAGAAGAAGGGGAAAGGAGGATCTTATTCAGCCCTGGAAAAATTACTACTTTCCTACATTCATATGCATTTATTCTGACCAGTCATTTCAAAAAAATTTAGGACACTTCTTAAATAACTTCTGTTCTTAATATATGTTTTTCTGGGTCTGAAAATGAGCAGGTAGTCTTCTCCATAGCACTGCACTTTTGATAGTGGATCTGTGGGCTTTGGGGCCTTTAAAAGGAGTTTTATCCTTGGGAGCTGCTGAACAAACCTGGAATTCAGTCCTCTTTGAAATATATATCCAAAGCAATACAAACAGTTTCTTGATAGTCTTTTATTTTGGGGAAAGACTCGATACAGTGGCTGTTTCAATTAGCTATATGTAAGTACTGGTATTTTGTCCATTTTTATACTCTTTAAATGACCACATCGTTGGGAGGGGAGGGAGGGCAGCGAATAGCATCTTAGAATATTCTGCCTTCACATAAAAAAGGACTCTTACAGGAAACTTTGCATGTTTTGTGTCTTAAGGGTTATTTTGAAAGCTGCAACATACATAGAAACAGAATAGCAGGCTTTGAAGTGAAAGCGTACGCCAATCCTACAGTAGTTCGGTGTGAAATCCATCATGGCCAGACTGGAGGAATCTATGTTCATGAAAAAGGAAGAGGACAATTCATAGAGAACAAAATCTATGCAAACAATTTTGCAGGTGTTTGGATTACCTCAAACAGTGACCCAACAATAAGGTATCAGTTTCCTCATTGACATTTTACTATTTAGAAGAAGATTTGATGGAGAGGGGAAAAGTGCAACTTTAATTCATTTATTTATAATGAAGTGTAAATATTCCTGTTTATATATAAACGGAATTGCTGTCTGTGTTCAGTTGAACTATGTTTTTAACTTGCATATATTCTTGGAAATGTGTATTTCTCAAAAAAACACAGAACTGCTGTTAAATTCAGTTTCAAACACGAGTCCTGCATAATCTTAAGCACTACATATTTTGCATAGTATTGTACGATGTATTATAATCATTTTGTAACATGCATACTTTTGTTCCTTAGGGGCAATGCAATTTTTAATGGGAATCAAGGTGGTGTTTATATCTTTGGTGATGGAAGAGGCCTTATTGAAGGAAATGACATTTATGGTAAATGAATTCACTTACTGCGCCTTGAACTCAGAACAATTGAAAATTTGAACATTTTACATATATAACAATTGAAAAATGAACATATAAGTTATATTAAATATGATTTTTTTGCTAACAGGTAATGCATTAGCAGGAATACAGATTCGAACAAATAGCTGTCCCATAGTTCGACACAACAAGATTCATGATGGTCAGCATGGTGGAATTTATGTGGTAAGTATTACCTGCAAACAGGCATGCAGATCTGTTTTATGTGAATGTTGGAAAAGGGTACTGTATATGAAGTGTTTGATTATACTTATAATGGCTGATGAGACTGAATTTCTTATAAAATAGGTTAATTGTAGTACATTGAAGCTGGTGCTAATATTTAAAAGATGAAGACTCTTACAAATGTAACTGAATTATTTCTTTTACAGAGTAAAATGGGGTAGCTGGCACAATTTCACCACTTTTCAGGAAAAAAAAACTTTTAAAAGACTGAGCTTTGATAATAGTTTATAGTTACTTTTAAAAAAAGTTTTTAAATTTAGAAATCTGTTGAGCTTTTGGAGAGTATAATGCATTTACCATTAACCTCAATAAATATTTTTTTTTTCCTCCAGGATGGTAGGGATTGCGCTCACTGTACAATTGTGTATTATAAAACTGAGGAATAAAGTGTAGATCTCAGCGTGTGCAACCAAGGGCGCTGCTAACTGAACTGGAGGAGCAGTCAGGTTGCCTTAAGTCATATCAGATTTTGTATAGAGAAAGATTTGCATATCTTCTTACCCAAAAGTTACCTAAGGTTAAGCTCATGCCACAAATGTAGAGCTCCATTTACTTGAGCTACAAGCGTAAGTCTAACCATAACAGCTTCCCTGTCTGAGAACACTTTTGTGCTGTTGTTTTAGTTTTATGCACAAACATGCTGGTTACCTTCAGTAACATGCCAACTGCTGTCAGTCGGGTGGACAGCAGTGGGTGTAGTTGGAAGTGCTGGGTGCCCTAGCTCTTGTCTGAGTGCATGGAGCTAGCAACAGCTAGCGGAGATTTGCAAATACTGCTGCAGAGTTTGGAAATATAAAGTAATGATTTACATGCAGAGTATTCTTAATTTTATGACAAACATTCAAAATCATGATGCAGTATTATTAATGAAATAGTGAAAATAAGTACTAAATTTAATAGATAAGAATTCCTTTCCTGCAATAAAAATACCATGTTGGAGGGGGACAGGTACAACCAGAAAAACAATATTTGCAATTAGCAATTTTGCTTAACTCCTAAATTGTCTTGTATTTAGCATGAAAAAGGACAAGGTGTGATTGAGGAAAATGAAGTTTACAGCAATACTTTGGCTGGAGTCTGGGTGACAACAGGAAGCACTCCAGTGTTGAGGAGAAATAGAATACATAGTGGGAAACAGGTGAGTTTTGCTTTGCATGTTAAAAAGGTGTCAAAAAAAAAGAAAGCTCTTCCATGTTTTTTTTAATTATTATTATTACTACTTTGAAACTAATAATAATTTATTTTTTAATGTGTTAGGTTGGAGTTTATTTTTATGACAATGGACATGGTGTGTTAGAAGACAATGACATCTATAATCACATGTACTCGGGGGTTCAAATAAGGTAAAGTGTATTCTGATTTTATGTCTAAACAGATAGAACTTGTGCTATGCTCTTTTTTGTCTTTTTTTTCTTTTTTTTTTTTCCAACTGTTCTTGTCATTTTGTTTCTAAAACTAACTTTTTTGAAATTTGATATGTCTGAATAGCCTGAGCTTCAACTTGTCAGGAGTAGTTTCCAGTACAGCCTGGATGCTGACTAGAATGTGTGGCCATTGAGAAGTGCGTAAAGCTAAAATCTGGTCACATATCTGGAAGTGAAGTATTTTTATTAAGGTTTGCAAGCAGTGAGATCTACTGGCCACTTACCACTGACATGCGTTAAATGTTTGGCCTTGGGAGATAGTAAACTGCTTTATCAGACTTTTTTTGCTTATGTTTCTCTCTAGAACTGGAAGCAACCCCAAAATTAGACGCAACAAGATCTGGGGAGGTCAGAATGGTGGTATTCTTGTTTATAATTCCGGTAGGTCTGTTTTTCTCATTTATCCAGAATTGTTTATGTTTTGCAATATTATTGCTTCCCATTTATTACCTTTTTTTTTCCCCCCCTGCCCTCCTTCCCTCAATTTTAGGGCTTGGATTTATAGAAGACAATGAGATTTTTGATAATGCAATGGCTGGTGTATGGATTAAAACAGACAGTAATCCCACGCTAAGAAGAAACAAAATCCATGATGGAAGAGATGGCGGCATCTGTATATTTAATGGGGGAAGAGGTATTTCTTTCCCTTACTAGTGTACACTAAATACTCTGGAGAAGAGTTTAGTTTCAGATTAAGCTATGTTCTTTTTAAAGCGCTCTTTAGAAATTTAGTTCTTCTCTTCTGAAGTAATAAAATAGTTATTATGAACATACACTGATGCTTTTTAGCCTCAATTACATCAGTAATACTGAACTCTGTGGAAGACGAAGAGGTAATTAATCTCACCAAGAATCCAAGGATTGCTGCTCAGGACGGTCCTTTTATCTTGACCGCTTTTGTAAGCTTTCCATTTGACTGAAGGACAAATATTTAATTAGTCATCTAAGTCAGATCTTGCACCTGAATGTTTCAGGTTTTGCTGATGTCAAGAGATTTAAGAAAAGACCCAGACTTGTAAGGGTTCTTTCACACAGCTATAAATTTCAAAATGGTCCTTCTCTGAAATCCTCTGACCATTGTATATCCTGGTATCAGCTTCTGATACTTGGTAGCTAGTCACTTGCTGTAAAAAAAAATAAAAAATAATAATAAAAAAAAACCCTTGGTGTTTCCTCAAATATAAAATAGGGTTTAGAGGGATCACTTGTGGGTTTGCTGTAATGGCACATATGTTCCCAAATTGTATTCCACATATTGAAAAAAAAATACCCTTAGATAATTTTTGCACTGAGAATGACTTTAAACTTGTATTGCTAGCAACTTCAGTGCTGTTGATGACTATTCTCCAGATGAAAGAATTAACTGGATGATGATGCATGAGATCTTTTGGAAAGGTTTCACAGAATGGATAGGGAGAAGTTAACAAGCTGAAATGTCATGTGTGTTGATTCTGTCTTAGGTCTTCTGGAAGAGAATGATATCTTCAGGAACGCTCAAGCTGGCGTTCTTATCAGCACCAACAGCCACCCTGTGTTAAGGAAAAATCGAATATTTGATGGGTTTGCTGCAGGTTTGTATTGTTTAAATAAAATTCTGAAGTGTTAGAGCTTAGAAAAAGCCCTTCACATAAGCTAACTCTGATTTTCTTTATCCCACAGTATTTAGAAATTCTTAACAGAGATTGGGATGTTCTTTAATGTCTTCTAGAACTCATTTGAGAATTCAGAATTGTAGCCAGAATATCTTTATAGCAATCTTTGGAATTACTAGCCTGTTGAGAAACAACACATATTCTGCCTTCTCTTTTTTTCTGTGAAGTCCTTTTTTATAATTTTATTTTAGAAGTAATTGAAAAAGTTGTCTAGTTGATCTGCTGGATGCTGGTTTTGAATATTCTATCACTGATCCTGTTTTAAAACCAAGGCAACATAGAGCAATATATGTTTTAAGGATATTTGAATTGCATCTCAAATTTAACCATCTCCCAAACATGAAAAATTGTTGAAATGAGCATTTCTGTTGACTCCAAAAGAGATGAAGAATGAATTAGTAGTGATTTTTGTGCAATTTGTTGTTTAATGATCACACTTTCATAAGTCTTGCATTCCATTCCAACTAAACTTGCATTCTTGAGTTTTCTCCCATCTTTCTTTCAAGAAGAAGCAAGTTTTCTGAGAAGAGCCTCTAAAGGTGTAGTTTCGGGGGGGGGGGGGGAAGGATAGGTTGCTGTCAAGAGCAATCCTGGAGAAATGGCTTGGAAGACACTGGTTAATGATAAAAGCTAAGATTTAAAGAAATGATTTTTAGGTGCCCATCTCAAACTTCTTTTAAAAGAAGTTCTTTTAAAGAGGGTAAGGTATGTGCACAAGAACTTTCAAATATACATGAAGATGACAGGTTAAGCACCCAAAAATCATGTTCCTCTTGAAAATCAAAGTACTATTTTATCAAAGAACGATATTATTAGATGAATTAATAGTTTGTTACTACCGGAAACCATGCATGCCAGCGGTAGCTTTTTGAAAGGATTCAATACAAGTATTTGAACTTCAGTTTTGTAGCAGATTACAATGCAATTTCTAGCTATGTCATTTTACATTTTTTCCCTGAGTAGTTTAAAAAAAAAAAAAAACTTGAAGCTAATGAGAGGTACAAATGCACAATGACTAAGGATTTAATTTTTCCCACTCTCTTTTCTCTTTCCTATTTCCCTGACCCAAAAAAGGTATTGAAATAACAAATCATGCAACTGCAACATTAGAAGGCAATCAGATTTTTAACAACCGATTTGGAGGTTTATTTCTAGCATCTGGTGTCAATGTAACAATGAAAGGTGAGTCTGAGTTCTGCTGCATGTGTGTGTTCATTTTGCATTTTTTGATTTGGTGGTGGTTTTGGTGGTCTAGAGTTTATCATACCTTCTCTCCCATCCTCATCTTCCCCCCACACTTTTGGCTCAGTTATGCTAACTTTTTAAGCTGCATTAAAATTAAGGGTTTTGACTGACAGGAATAAGACAAACTAAGATATTTCAATTTTTTAGACTAATAGCCAGAAGCTTTCAGAGGTAACTTCAGGTTTTCTTGTTGTATTAAAGCTCCTTTATTAGCTCTTCTGTCTCATAGTTGTTTGCAAACTGGTTACTGGACACTTGTTTTCAGATATGTGAGAAAAGGCTTTCCATTACACTAACTTACAGTGTGAATTTGAGATGGGCCAATCAAAGAGGTAAAGAAATGTGCTTTACTTGGCTTTAGGATCTAAAAGCATGACTATTCACAATCCCCAGTCACTTTGGCAGAAAATGATAAGAACAGTTTACATAAAATTTTCATGTATAGTGAAGTGTGCATGAAACAAGATCCTCATGTTGGAGTGATGGTTTGAATGGCAGACAGCTACCGGAGGTTATTCTAGAAGAAAAAGGTTAATTTTGCAAGAAGCTTTTACCTGCTTAGATGTACTGGTTATACCCTTTTCTGTGTAATTCTTTAGATCAACTTAAAACCCAACCCCCCAGTCCCTGGTTCACAGCTCTGGGGCTTGCTGACTGCATCAGACAGTGCTGTGATGCTACTGGGGACAGACAAAAAGGTTGAGGTTGAGTCCCAACTTTGGGACTTGACAGGAGAAGAACCAGTATTTGAGTAACAGTTGCCAAAGAGGGGATAACCAAATTCGTAAGGCCTTGGGCACAACTTTTAAATGCTGGAGGTGGTTGGGAACTAATTCCAGCTTCAGTTCTATTGGAAAATGCCTTATTCTTAAAAGGGTGAAGAGCTGTGCTTGTCTGCTTTCTAAGAGGGGTGTGTAAAACTCCTTATGGTCAAGGGCTTGCAGGCTAGTGGCTTTCACCTGTTTTGTTTTCAGACTTTTTTTCAATAGAAAACTTAAGCCTGACAGGAAGGCTTGCTTCTATAACCATCTTTCACCAATTCACAAAGAGTATTTAAATGAAAGAGGGGTCTGGTTTATCAGATGTTTTATGCAAGGATCAGATAGAAGAGCAGTCTTTTTGGTCTGAGGAATGCACTGTGCTGTCTGGGCATCTGCCTTGTAATCTAGCATCCAGGATTTGATATACTTAAATGCCAAAACTAAAATTCTGGCATGTAACTAAATGTTTGTAATGGTTCTAATTTTAATAAATAAATCAGACTATTGACCCAGGTGTGACTAAGTACTGTGGGTTTTTGTTCCCCCAATAGATAACAAAATAATGAACAATCAAGATGCCATAGAAAAAGCTGTCAGTAGAGGCCAGTGTTTGTATAAGATATCAAGTTACACCAGCTATCCGATGCATGACTTCTACAGGTAACAAGTTCTTCTGCAAGTTAACAAGATTTGGGGGGGGGAGTCACCTACACCAAGTTTTTTTTTTTAAATAAACACCCACAGTGTTTCTTTTAGTAAGTCCCCTAAAACATTTGCTGTGTGTCAGTTAAAGCACAAATGAATGTTCTTCCTCACCTGCAACAGAAGAGGATTAAACAAGTTCCATTGCCTTGACTTTGCTGTGGGCTTGAGATGATGTATGGTACGGGATTACATGGGAGAACTGCCCTTTCAAAAGCCAAAAACAAAAGTATGCTATGAAAATTCAGGTTCACTATTCATGTAAAATCCTGAGGTTTTCCAATCCTGTGCAAATCTTTTCTTTAATGCCATTCTCCCTCCTCCCCCAAGCACTTTTCTCAGCTCACCAGTGTTTGATTCATGCCTAATGTGATGCATTTTACTTCAGATGTCACACCTGTAACACCACAGACCGCAATGCCATATGTGTGAACTGCATTAAGAAGTGCCATCAAGGACATGATGTAGAATTCATTAGACATGATAGGTATGTTTCAAATGTGTATGTCGGGCAATTTAAAGCAATTTAAGCAAGGGAACTAAAGTGCTCTCTTTTTTTGTAGGTTTTTCTGTGACTGTGGTGCTGGAACACTGTCTAATCCCTGTACACTTGCTGGAGAGCCTACACATGATACAGATACACTATATGACTCTGCTCCACCTATAGAATCTAATACATTGCAGCACAACTGAATTCCTTTCAGAAAGAAAGTCCTGCCATTCTAATATCATAACTGTTAAAACTTTTTTTTTGGAGGAAGTTATACTTGCCCATTTCTGCAGAAAGAGACTGTATTAAAGTGGATATGTGAGGTGTTGACACTATGGAGCTCAACCTACCAAAAAAGAAAGTGGCAATATGTTGACTCAGGATAACAGAACTGGGCGTTTTAGCATTACTGTGTAAACAAAGACTTTGAAGGGACAGAAGTGAAGAAAAATAAGCTGCAATTTTGTACAGATACCAACTTCTGAAAGCTGGTGTTTTTACAAGTAGCATTGAAACGCAGTCCAATTTGCAGTAGTACTATTCTGTAGACAAGCAGCATTCTTTGTTGCTGCCTTTATGGACATGGGTACCAATTGCTTTTGTAACATGGTAAAAAAAATGTGAGCTAGCACTTCTGCATTTCTTTTGATTTTTTAACATTTATTCAGATTGAGAAATATGATTTTAATGCTTTAATCTCATGTAGTTTGTTTCTAATTTCAAGCAAAAAAATCTTATTGTACTTGAATGTGTCCTGTTTTGTTAGCACACCTAGACTTGCTGTAACTGTACTCATGTCCCAGTATGTACGTTCTTTCTATGAAAGAGAAAACACTAATCTTAAATTATATCCAGCAATTTTTCTGGTGTCCTCTGAAGTTAGAATAATCTCCTTCCCTGCCCCAGCAATAGTCTGTACTCAAACCACCCTAACAAAAAAAGCGAGTGTTTTAATGAGACTTCCTAGACTATAATGCACTATAAAACAAAGTACCCATGTAACTAAGTTTTGTGAATGAAATTTTACTATGTTTTAAAGTACACAGTAGAAAGTCTCCTCAAAACAGTCTTGTATTTTACTCTGTTCATAGTTTTTTTTGAACAGTCTGGACATTACTTACATAACCTGCTGGAAATCACAGCAATTTCCTGCTCTAATGAAGCTGAGACAAGTATATATACAGCCCTATACAGTTTCATAGCTTTTTTTCCATTTATGTGTATTGGTGACAGTGGGTAATCAACAGCCTGAAAGTGTATGCATGTACCATAACATCTAGACTTAATATATTGTGGAGTACTCAATAACCATTATGTAGAGGGTAGGTAAGAATTAAAAGGGTTTAATTTCCTAGGAAAGACAATGGAAAAATGGTCATTTTTAAAAAATAAAGTTTATTAGATCATAATGTTGTCTCATACCACATTTTTGAGAAACCGCCACTACAAATACATTATTGTTCTTAAAGATGACTGATCATAGTGGTAAGCTTCTGAATAGCATTTGTATCACTTGTTGCATCATCCACCACCAAGCAGAGATACCTATGGAGAATAATGAATTCATTTTACCAAACACGGACACAAAGGGGCCTACTGGAAACTTTACAAGTATACATGCCATTTTCTATGTATGTTAAAGAAGGCTGCTGTTGGCCTTTAGTGCTTGATGCAAAGGCAGCCAAATCCTGTTCCAGTACTGTGACCCGCAGTGTTGTGCAGCAGCAGGCAGCAAGGGCTTAATCATGCATCCCTTGGATTTAGCTCAGCTCAAATCCAGTCCAGCACCTATGCAAGTTACACTCTCTCCTTAGCCCTGGAGACTAGCACAAGGACCCAGGCTTAAAATACATTACTCATCTCATCTGCCATCTCCTAGTCAGTCTGACTTTATTCCCTACTTACCTCCCTCAGTGCCTGTGAGGGACACTTGATATTCACAACAGTAGCTTCTACCCTCCCTCCCTCCCTAAATGAGACTTGGCTCCTAAGCACAAGCCCCTGCCCATATTTTAAAATGGCTGCATACTAAATTGTCTGTAATTAAATGAAAAAAGAAAATCAAAGCCTTACCTAAATATTCTCAGTGAAATTGTTGTTTTTTCAAACTCTTTTGCTTTTCTGTGCCCCTTCTGAACAACCTCCTCTGGAATATTAGCAAGTCTTGCTGCATTGAAGCCATAGCTTTTTGGACATACTCCTTCAATGAATTTGTACAGGAATGTAATAGTTTCCTGGCTTGGATCTTCACTCTCATTTTCAACCATACATGCCTAGAAAGAGCAAGTTACCACAAGTTAGTATATGTTAGACTATAGAATACATGAAACATCACACCTTTTCTCAAGACATCTTTGTGACTATAAGCAGAAGATTGGAGAAAACATGCACATCATGAGATCTGCTAGCTCTGAGGGGGAAAACAAACATTACCTTGGTGCTCTCAATGCATGTATTGCATCTTATACATACCATGTGACCAAGCCGCACAGCAGCACTGTGTGAATAATCCTCTACTAGTGAATGGTAGTGTGTAGAAAACAAAGTTCGACACTTGATTTTCTCTGCAAGTTCTTTAACAACTGCACTTGCTATAGCTGTTCCATCAAAAGTAGCTGTGCCTCTACCTGGAGGAGAAATTTGAAAAGCTTTAGCATACTCAAGAACAGAAGTGGTACCAAAGTAAATTCAATCCATCTTTTACTTATTGCTGAAGAGACCCTCCCCAAGTGTAAAGATTAATAAACACAAGCAAAGATGCTTTTCTGAAGACAACTGCCAAATACAATTCATTGTTTCAAATGTATCAATTCATTCTGTTTGTTAGTCTTCCACACAGCAAGGCAGAAGAAAAACAGCAATGATGAATAAGAGCCACCAGCATCTGTGTAAAGTGACTATTTGTCCCACAACAATCATGATCTCTTCCACACCACATAAAAGAAACATTTCTGCTCTCTTGAGGCTTGCTGCTGGTTTTGTCAAGGTCTGCTGTAAGTAATCATGCAAAGGACATTGTGGGGAAACTGAGCTAGAAATAGGCTAATAATGATTGCAGGGGGTGTGCTGTATTGGTTCTGGGACACTTAAGAAAAACATGTTTTAGGAAGACAATTACATTGGTATTAACTAGTTAGCAGCATTACGCTAAAACCACTTCAGTGTACTCAGTCATAGGTTAGACAGTCATAACAGCCCTACAGCTAGTCTTTAATCTTAGATTCACTTTCAGTCTATTACGAAACAGACTAATTACCTAGTTCATCCACAAGAACAAGGGAATGCTCTGTCGCATGCTGGAGTATGCTGGAAGTCTCGCTCAACTCAACAAAGAAGGTACTTTCACCTTAAAGACAAAAAAACATGAAGTATTCAAAATTCTCTGAAAACACAACTAAAACCCTATTTAATCTGCACTGGAGTTGGCATGAAAAAGGTGGGGTTCTATTTGCCAGAAAAAGCATATTCTGGTTCCTAAGGAATACAGACACAAGTACAGATGACTAAATAAAAGCAGACAAGTATAGCACTAGTTAGATGTACCAGCTGGACAAAAAGAGAAGGGGCACAAAGGAAACAAGGTGGAGGAGAATCTTTTGCCTCTTCACAGTCTTACATGCAGGCCAAAGGTGCACATGACTTTTCTATGTGAAAAAGCAAGCAGAAACCCTTAAAGTGACTAAGAAACTAGCCTTACTGGTTTGGTTTTTGATGTCACCAATTAAGTCACTTGTTCAAATAGGTAAAAGGCTATACTCAAACATACCTTTCTGGAGTGAAGTCTACAAAAATGACACCTCTGCTAAAAACTGAACAACTGACAGAAGTTCCAGCAACCCGGACAAGACTCAATGCTAGGCTTGAAATTCTTTTTAGCAGATTGGAAGCAGAAGTAGACACAAATATTTAGACCCTTGCACACTATAAATCCAAGGGTATGAAGTCCAGATTTACCTCTGTAGGGTTTAAATGAAATAATCCCATTCAACAGCATGTCAAAGATGACAAGCGTTTACTGCCAGTACTCATTTGGTTAAAATTTTAACTATAACCCACACTGCTGTACTCCAACATAAATTTCTCACATGCATTATTAAATGGTGCCTAGCAAACTTGATTTTCTGTATCTGCAGAGAGCAAAACCCACTGATTTATTTAACAAAAGTTCAGGGGGTTAGTATGTTTTTAACCACTCATTTTGTGGGGGAGGGGAAAAATAATCCTTAATTTATTTACTTTAGAAATAAAAAAAACCCTAAAATTACACAGGCAATTTTAAAATTCTATTACTTAAAAGTTACTTCATAGAAGTCCTATTGACATCCATTATTAAATGATGCCACAAAACAACTTACATTGTGCTTTCATTTCTACTCAGACTGTGGAAACTGGTGTGTTAAAACCAAGACTTCAAAGCTAGCTTTTTTGTGCAGTGTTTAACTTCATGGGGAAAATATTACGATGCTTCTACACATACATGGAAGACAGGAGAACAGCTCATAGTCAATAGAAGAAAATGTAAAATGCTACATTTTTCTAGACCACATCTATTACTAAAAATGCATTTTTGTTTCCTACCATAAGCACTCTTCTATTTTCAAGATTTCTTGTCCTACTGAAATTAAACAAAAATGGAAAATAGCTGGGCAAAAAAGCCTTAATAAATTCTCTAACTGCAAAAAAAAAAGCATTTATTTTAGAGGAGCACAAAATTTTGCTTCATTTTTTTAATTAGTAAGTGCAACAGAATATGACTGAGGAACATTATTTGTTCAACCCTCAAGAAGAAACATAAGAAACTGTATACAGTCATGGACTTGCAGCATTTAATCTTGTAATGTTGAGGCTTTTTAGCCCTCCCCCCCCCATTTCTGAATAGCAAGTTACAGAAAGAAAATCAGTAATTTATTGTCTATTAACTACATGCTTTCTGTAGCCCAGACTTGGAAAGAGGCAATCTCTCTGTTTAAATGAAAAAAGTCTTAGGTGGGCTGAACTCATCTTTCCCAGCTGGTTTTATTTTGTATGGGTTCACCGCTACTGTGCTAAGTTCCACTTAGTTCCTTAGATTGCCTTTTGATTCTAAAGGAGTAGCAGACAAGGTTGTATTACTGAAAGCGCTAAAAATTCTTTAGACTTATACCCAGGAAGACTTTGGGATCAAAAAGGATATAAAATACAAACTTGCCACAATATAAACGTGAAGAAATAAGTCAGTGGAGCCCAGCAAGACCCAGCGTAGCTAGAACTCCATACTGTCACAACACATAGGAAAGTGTTCTTCCTAAAGTGCTGTGAATTTTAAGTTGAAGAAGCCTGCCCCACTTCTCAAAAAGGGTCTGACCTTCTTTTATCTAGCTCTGTTACTTCCTTCCTCTAATCCCAAGAAAATTCTGATCAACATTTTCTCTTGGAGAGGGAGGAATAAGCACATTTTCCCCTTCGCAGCAGACCTTAGAATCCACTGGAATCGATGTGGTTCTCAACACCTTTGCTGCCACGTGTAACCTGTGTGGAGCCTGTATCCTGCGCGGGCAGCCCATTACAGAACTCCCATTTGACCGATTCCTACTAGATGGAGATTACAGATTAAAAGTCTATCAGCAGGAACTACAGTAACAATCTGTAAAGTGTCAAGAAGTATGAGATCTTCTTTCATAGAAGAAATATGCCATGTTCTGCCTTTCTCTCTGTGGAAAGCATCATCCATCCAGGATCTTTGTGAGACTGAGAGTAAATGTACTTAAGGTTCATACTGAAACAAGTCCACCACTCAAGCAACTCCATACTAGTTAAGAACCTAAAATCAGTTCAAGAAAAACAAATGCATCTCCGCATAACAAGTAGGTACTCTAGAGTGAAAGTTCAATGGAGCAGGTTTTGAGAAGTATCTGCATCAGCTCTGCTGGAAGGCTAGATCTTTTTTCCACTTCTTCCTTGTAGCCTACCGGCACAAAGAGATTCTAACATTATCTCAATGATAGTCATTTAAAGATTAAAATATCTCATAGAGGAAGGAAAGCAAACTCCTATTGGAATATGCAGCCACTACTATTTTCTACTGAAAGCATTTCTTTCCATATACTTCATGTGCAACAACTTCAATACACTAACTCCTTTCATATTCACTGACCCACATTATTCCATATGAAGATCACAGAAAATTTGTCCCCTCCTTAAATGAGTTATGATACAACTTTTATTACCACAAAAATACTCATTTCTTCTAGCCCCATGACATACTGCATACCACCAAAAGCATCCTTTCCCGTTCCAGTTGTTGTATCACCCTCCACTTCTATCATCCCCTCTGTGGAAGAAATGAAATGTTCCAAGAAGTGACGGCTACTTCTTCCAAGAGAGGCCTGCCTTTCTCTTCATCTGAAGAAACTAGACTTCGGACATAAGGAAAGCATTCCGATTGAAACAAAGGACAATCCATCCTTGACAGAAGGTAGAAAAACATCTCCTCTAAAACAGATACCTGAACATCACTTTTCTATTCCAGAACATTTTGAATAAGATGTCCATGTAAGCAGAACAGTAACCAACTGTACAACATCCAAGAAGATACTGCTCAGATTTGTATCTGGTTGTAAAGCAGGCTTTAATATTACAGTCACTAAAAACTGATCCTAAGTGTCCATCAAAAATAATGGAGGACAAGCATATTAAACAGATAAGCCAAACTACAGCCCTGCTTCTGCTCTACAATTCACAACCCTCAATTCTCCAGTAGGAGACAGAAGAATTAGCTGCCCAGCTCTCAATAAAAATACAAGACTATCCCTTTGCAATTTGCCACTCAAAGCACAAAGGAAGCATCCAAAATGCACAGAGAGAACTCACTCAGTTGGTTGTAAAAGCAGTTCCAACAGCTGGATTTCAGAAACTCACCTGACATAATTCTGTCTGAGGCACCCAGTCTTGTAAATACCCTGTCGATAGGTGTAAGCCTGCAGACTTCAGCAGGTACATAACATCCCAATTGAGCCATTATAACCAAGAGACCAGCCTGAAAAACAAACATTAAAACATTTAAATTTTTATTATGTGCTTGAAGTTTCAGTTCCACACAGAGAACAGGGGAATTAAACTATATTTCCCCTAAACAAAGGCTAGAATACATAAAACTTCCTACTGTTTTAACAGCTCCAAGCTACAGCATCATAATCTCAAGTAGGATTAAACTACTCTGAAAACCTTCAAAACACAAGTTATCACAGCAAGTATTGTTTATAAAGCAATGTCTTCCATGTAGCCCCTAACCTTTTCATCTTGTTCAACCTGCAAAAGCATCTTTTGTGAGCTGAGCCCAAATCACAGATAAGACCACTCAAGAAAGATAAAAGCTACTCTATCACTTTTTCCAACCATCTCTCATAAGAGTAATAAAAACTTATTCCTCACTAAATTAAGTGCAAATAGGAAATCTACTATCTAAACCTAAAGGGCATTTTCTACCAGATTTTATTTTTTCTTTACAGTATAATTGCCATACTGTTGCTGCATACCCTGAAGGCCACTGGTGGGTTCTCCTTTGAAGTTACAAACAGTTTAGTCATTTAATTCCCTTACATGTTATACTCAGGTACTCTAGAGTATGTCATCTTAGGTAGATAGTCAATCACCTGTCTCATGAGCGTAGATTTGCCACCCATGTTTGGGCCAGTTACTAACACACAGGAAGCTTCAATACTGCTATCTTCATCTTTGCAGCCTATCATGATGTCGTTAGGAATAAAATCATCTCCAAAAAAAGTTTTTGTAATACATGGATGGCGTGAACTTTTAAGTTCCAGGAATGGAGGAGTACTATCCACAGGCAGTAGAATTACAGGTCGGCACAGAGGTCCATCACCATCTTGACTGTAGTTAGCAAGGGACATCAAGACATCTACAAAAATTAAAGGAAATTCCAGGTAAGTCATGCTTTACTTTTCTTTGTTCATTCACTGGTCTGCATTTACTCATTGATAACATTTTTGGGAACACAATTTTTCATTTTCCTGTGAAATGCAATACCCTAGAAGTACACCAGACAGCCCAAGTAAGAGCTGAAGATATTCAAAACTTCTTTCCTCATTTCTTCAAGATTTCTACTGATGTCAAATTAAAAATAATCCCCTCTAGTTTTTAGTTTAGAAGTCTTCAACATCTGCATCATTTCAGTTAGAAAGCTAATACTCATTTTTATACACTTGTATAAATGCTATTTTTCCTGTGCTGGTTTTTGATTTGGTGACTAAATGATGAGGAAATCTGCTTCCTTGACAGCGAATTACTTTGTTAAGAACCATAATACTGGCGGAAAGTTGCCAGAATAAGTTTGTATAAGTAGTAAAAAATTCTGTTGTCTTAGCAGAAATCCCACTCAATTAGCACAGCTCAGAGGTTCTAAAAACTGGTTACAAGTAGCACGTACCTACAAAACAAGACTGCTTAGACCATTTTAATGATTTTAAGCATTGCAGTTGCTACGGTTGTGAAACAGGCCTGAAACCTCAATCTCCCTTGACTTTAATTACTTGCCCTGACACTGAGGTATAGCTACTCTGATTTCTTTCCAACTCTCCCAACCCACTCAGAGAACTGGCTCCCAGAGTATGCTCGCTGACTGTCTGCCCTCCCTTTTCTGCTACAGTTCTTTCACTTTCCCCAGCAAAGGCAAAGGCATCCCACAGTGCCTCATGCTAACAGAAAATTCACAGTACAATAGAAAGCGTACATCAGTTTGGAAAATATGTAAAGGGTATACAGCAGACTGTTCTTCCCCAGAAACTTAAGGAAGACTTGGGGAAGTAAACCTATTACACTGCCTTCTTCAAGGTAATGAAGATGACCACTATTTCTATTTTTAAAGGCTGCTGAGAAAACAGCATGCTCAAAGGGAAAGGAGAATGACTAGCTGGTTAGATTTTTCTACCCCCATCTGCATCACAGTCTTCATTTAATGAGAAGCTACTGAGCTACAAACAAGAATCCTAGATGCAGCGAGAGACCAACCACATGACACTGAACTGTGAGAAACATTCAACTGGTCACACACACAGCCACAATCTCACAACAGGAATGAAAAAAGAGCTTGCAAATGTCACGATGCAGCACTCCATCTGTTATAGCCTGTTTCCATTCTGACAGTAAATGGCAGAACTGTTAAATTTCAACAGTAGCACTATTATCACATCCAGAAGTTTTAAACTACAAATTAAAAGCTCACCATGAGCCTCTTCTGCTTGTCCTGAGCAGATTTCACCATTTACTGTGTAAGAGTATTTTTACTAGAGGTCAAAGCTAAAAGAAAACCCCTTACCTAACACAGCAATGCATTCAACTGCTGTCTGCCAGTCTTTGCTATTTTTATCGAAGTTGTAAAACAAACGCCTCATACAGTCTTTTAGTGCTGCATCTCTCCGCTCTTCAGCGTTAACCATCGCAGCCAGCATCTTCTCAATCTCCTTGGTCCAGTAACGTTTATATCCCTTCCTGGTTGACTTCAATTCATATTCCTCAGGCAAATTACGTGATATTGCACTTTCTGGTATTTCTATTTGGTATCGATTTTTGCCTGCCCCCCAGTACAGCATGGATTTGAATCCAAGCAGTTTGCGTTGTTTATCTAGGTACTCATGAAGATCTTTCTCTACAGCTTTAATATCCTGTAGTGCTTTATCATAATCGGGGTCAAAGCCTGTCTTTGGAGTAATCACTCCTGTCTTTCGAGCCTGGTTATGATCAAAAGCAGTATCCCACCTTTTAAGTTCTGCATTTAAGTCCGGAAAGCGACCCTCTGGATTTCTGGCTTTGCGGGTGACTAGCTGCTTAAGTACTTTAGATTTGAAGTCACTGGCAATTTCTTCCATGACATCTACAATTTCATTCATTACTTTAAAACCCTCCAGTGCAGATAAAAAATCAGCAATTTTTTTTTTGCTATACTTGATTTCTTCATAAAAGATGGCCCTGCTGTCAGGATGGTTCTGACTTTTAAGTGGTGATCCAATGCTGTGAATTTTGCTGAGTAGTCTTTCAAGGTCAGGAAGTTTCTTCAGGTGCTCACTAACTTCAGACATTTTATCAGGCACTGCCAGAAGGTCTTCAACAGCATCTAAACGATCATTGATGGATTTAGGATTACAGAGAGGAGCACAGAGCCATTGTTTCAGGAGCCGCTTTCCAAATGGCGTACAACAAGAGTCAATCCTTTCCAACAAAGTACCTTCTGTGGTTCCATTAGTTCCATTCTGCAGGACTTCCAAGTTCATTAGGGTGACTCCATCCAGCACCATCCGTTGGTCAGTTTTGGCAAAGAAACTACTTGAACTTGTAGTTTTAGCAATATCAATATCCACAGGGATATACTCCTCAAAGTTTCCCAATGATAACAGCTCCTGATCAATCAAACATCTTTTGAGATAGAAGATACATCCCCCAAGAGCTGACAGGGCTAATTCACTATTTTCACCAGGAGTTAATCCCAGTGAATCACTCTCTGAAGTCATAAATTTGATTACAGAGGGCAGAGAACATCCGTTATCAGAGTTCTGTTTCTCCTTGAAATATTCTTCTTCAAGAAGAACTTTTAGTGTTTTAGATGCATTCCAGAACTGGGAACCAGAGCTCAACCCTTCCTGAATGCAAGAAACAAGCGAGCCTTTCAGGATCTTCTGCGTGTCCACAGAGAGGTTGCCTTTCTCAAACAGTACCTGCACAGGAGTGTAATGCGCCACTAAAGTTCGAAACCTCGAACAGTGCCGGTCATCTGAGAACTGGCCTACATAAAACTTCCCTACTGATGTGTCAACAAAACAAACCCCATATACACGATGTCCAGAGGAGTCTTCTTTTTCTTTAATGCACAGAAGGTATTTGTTATGGTTCTCAGATGGATCACAATCCAGAACACTGTAAGTCTGAGTCCCTTTAGTAATGATTCTACATATTTCTCGGCGTACAACCTTGTCAAATTTTGTTGGGTGAGCCATTGATTTACAGCGTGCTTCCATCATTTCAGGGGTTTCTGTTTGCTCAACACGGGCTACCTTGTAGCCCTTCTGTACTAGAACATCCGAAAATCTGCCAAATGCAGTTTCTGGAAAACCTGAATGGGCCCAAGTGCCTTTCATGAATATCAGGCCCAACTCATTTACAGCAGTGACTGCATCCATATGATACAACTCATAGAATTTTCCAACTTTGTAAAAAATCACAGCATCAAAGTTTTGACTTTTCAGCTGCCACCACCTCCGTATTCCTGGTGTACACTTGTTAAGATAGTCCTCAGGTACATAAAGAGTACATGGGTCATAATCAGGATCATCCTGTCGTCTCCTGCGTGCATCTTTCCTTTTCCCTTCCTGCAGCCAGTCAAGCTTTTCATGTTCCCACACTGCAAAGCCACCAATTCCTCCACTGCAAGCATTTGCTTGAGATTCAAAATTTTCAGGTGCTGCAAAAGATGTTAGCTTAGACTTAGCTTCTAAAGAAACCACTGCTGCTCTTTTAGGTGTTTCAGAACGTTCATTTCCTAAGCTATTCCTTTTAGCAGGCTTGCTTGTGTCTCTTCTCTTTCGTTTAGAAGGGACTTTAATGGGGCTTTCTGCAATGCTCTCTGCGTCCGTCTCTGTGCCGGTAGATTCATTTTCATCTACCCCACTACTAGCTTCCTCACTGCTTGCTGCTTCTTTCACATCAGGCTTGAACTCTACATCAGAACCTTCATGATCACTGTCAGAATCCAACACTCTTCTTCTTTTGGCTTTTACAGCACTTCTCCCTCTATTCGCTACTCGCTTATTGGTCTTCACACCCTCCTCACTATTGCAGTCATCACTGTCGCCTGATGCACTTTCACTCATCTGCTAGAAAATAAATTATTTAACATATTAAAAATTCTGGCTACAAGATAAAAGTAAAATATCACAGTTGCAAAAAGAAGTCTGAAAATTCAGTATAATGCAGTAACTATGATACTTAAAGCAAGAGACAGGAGAGTCACAGCCAACTCAATTTATCTTTACAAAATTTAGGTTTTTTTTGAATAGTCAATTGCTACCTGCCAGTGGTGTAATTACTGTTCTTTATATTCTTTACTGCATCATTCATAACTTGCATAAGTGATGCTGATGAAAAAAAACATTCAAGAAGGTATATGCTATACGAAATTCAGCACAAATGAGAAATGTTTCCATAAGCCAACTCTGTATTATAAACCTTTTCCTACTGCCCTTTGTCAGAAATGTGACTGGTCATGGCAACTTTTCAGTACTAGCATAAGAGGGTTTTGGCAGTGTTCCTTATTTTTCTGAGGTAACTACCTATTCCACCTACAAACAGAACAGCAAAGACTACTAACTTAGTTACCCTCAAGAAGATCATGCTTGTCTAGTAGAAAGAAAGGAAACTGCATTATTAGTATTTTTGACTTGTGATTTTAAGAACTCCAGCGCCTTTGCTGGAAAAGTGAAGGAGTGAAGGGAGTAAGAAGTGCCAGTGTCCACTGCACTGTTGCTGCCAATTTATGATGCTTGGAGTGACAGCTGGCCCTGGTGGCAATGTCATGCTGGAGAAAGAACAGGTGGGTTACGCTGACAAAAGAGGTAGGGCAAATCACTATCCCACCAGCAGTTTTCTCATACCACTCCCTTTCAAAGTAGTTTATTCCAATGCATGTGGTGGTACTGAGATACTAATTGAATCATTCACAATATTGATAAAAGATCACCTTTTAGTTACCCAACAGAAGGAAGAAACAGTATAAGAATTTGTATTTAGTGCTACTCCACAAGGTGAGACCAGCCTTCAAAATCCAATCTAATGCCTTAAAACAAGCCCTCAAAACGAGCCCTCAAAAAGTTAGGAATTTCTACATTATTAGAAACAAAAACCTCAGAGTGAAGCTAGGGGAACTTGGAATATGAACAGTAGATAGAGAAGACAGAGATACACCAGGAAAAAAAGCACTTCATGAGCAAGAAACTGGGTCAACTGGGCTACTGGTGAGTGATCAGTTAAGAGGGATAATACACTTTAGAGAAGTTAAGTAACTGCTCCAGGTGACCCTGCTTGAGCAGGGGGGTTGGACTAGATGATCTCCAGAGGTCCCTTCCAACCTCAACCATTCTGTGATTCTCTGAAGCCAGTCTTTATCAAAGGAAACAGGCACTGGAGGTATGAAGAGGTACTGGACTTCACCTTTCCTACTAAAAAAGATGAGACACCAGTATACTACCTGACAACACAGAGGTAGCACAGAAAAGACCAGAGGATACATGCATGTATGAGTTTATTAAAGAGCAGATGGGCAGTGTTTACTATGCCAGAGAATATTCCATGCTTAGCTTCAAGAGACAACTTGTATGCTCTTGCACTATTTCTGAAAATGACAGTAAGAAAGAAAAACAATTTACCTCCATTTCCTCCTCCTCCTCCTCCTCCTCCGTGTCTGAAGGTTCACTGCATACTGCAAGCTCAAGTCGCTTAGTTTTATCTTTACTCATTGCATCATCCGCTAGCACCATTGCTCTTTTAATTTCAGGCTTTGTACTGTAAAACGTACCTCCCTTCAGTGCCTCCCCATCTGATGAACCTGTAAAATCGCAAATAATTCATCAGAAACTGAAGTTAGCCTAACATTTAGCCAGTCCTTTAGTTAGCATTCACCCATTTTGTATAAAAGGATTTTTTTAATCTTTATTTAAAAGCAAAGAATTATTTTAAATACTTTTGCTCTGTTTTGCATTAATCACATCTTGTAGATAGACCAACATTTCTTAAATAGCTCCAACATTTCTTATTTTTCTGTGATTTTCTTTTGGTAAACAGCTCTATTCTCCTTACCTGTATTTGCTTCTGGGTGTAAACTGTAAACTGCTAAAAATATATTTGATTCTTATAAAAAACCTTCAGGGAGGATATATAGAATCTATGGACAAACTCACATTAAATTATGCTAATGCTTACGGCACTAACATTGTCATTTTAATTTAAAAGTAACTATGGCTTTAGGGAGCAATACACTTAGGTTTAATAAACAAAAAACACCCTTTCCCCCACCGTCCCCCCAAAAAAGGATGAGACTGTGATCACATTAGAGGGAATCCTGACTCTTAAAAGGGAAGAAAGAGTTTAAATCCAAAATTGTCTCACTAAGTTGACACACAAATCCTACAGCCTACCAAAAATACTGTATTATACCCAAAGTGTACGTTTGGCAAACAGAAAGACACACACCAATGATTCACATATTTCAGCAACAGTAGAATTATAAAACAAGGGAAAAACAGATTATAATTGTTACTACAGTGAGATTATTATGCAAAATATTGTTTTAATTCTTGATTTTACTTAATTTTAAGTTAGTTAGACAAGTCATCTCTCCAACATGGCAAACACCAACTCTGGTCTGTAACTACTAGTACTACCCTAACACTCTCAAATCATACATTTTACTAACAAAACTGTACTTCAGCCACTCAAAAGTAGTAACACCACAGTAGAATTAATTTCAGTTACCTAACCAACATCCTGTGCCTAATCTTTTGATTCTGAACAAACTGCAATTCCCAAATACCTTCTTAAAAGCTGGGCTTGACATTCTTAATATTTTCGGGATTTCAGGACTAAAACCTGAGATACTGGATTATCATTTTAGATCTTCTTTATATACAGGAGAGAAAAAAGGGGGAAAAAAACTTTAAAAAATAAGCAAGTTTTAACTTTGCGTTCTAATCTAACAAACAACAGAGGGCTTGGTGTTTTATGTTCAAAGAACCGTATAACCATGAACACACCTGTAACCTGTACACCTGTAACTTGTTTTCTCCAACTTACAAAGTACAAAACACACCACCTAGCTCAGTACTAACTCTGGTTCTGCTGCTCATTTGCTACGGAGAATACTATATCCTACATTCCTTACCCATGCTTCCAAAACAAGTGGCATATTTTCTTTTCTAAATATTTTATTTAGATCTCTTACCTTTGTATGGCTTCAGGTATTTAATACTGACCCAGCCCCTTGTGGGACTGTCATCAAAAAACTGTACATGAATACGAGCAGATTTCCCTTTTCCTCTGACTATTGTTCCTTCAGTTGGGTGGTTGTATATGAGACATGGCCACCAAGGGTAACCTTCCATCTTGGCCCAAACTAAGTCACCAGGTGAAAAATCACAGGAGACACTGCAAAAACAATACATGTATCATTTAAGTAGCATTTAACATTTTAAATAGCCTCCTCAGTCTACCAGTCTTCTCATAAATTTAACTGCATGCTGCTTCTGAGCAGCTTGCCCACAGAAGGTCTTGAATGCTCTTAAGTGGTGTGGCCTGAATTACACAGTCTTTTCCTAGAACCATCAAGACTTCTTTTCAAACTGCTTTTCTGGTTTGCTCCCCCAAGTTCTGCTGGACCCCTATAATGACAGAGGTTTATACTCCATATATAACCAAACTCTTACTGGATTTCTTAGGAAGGGGAGAGAGTAACTGAGTCTAACCAGATATTAACTAAAAGAAAAAGATAGCAGACCATGTATTATGAGTGTCCAGCCTCCGTAACTAAGACAAGCTTTCCCGAAGGGACTGGAACCTAAAGGAAACAGCAAGGCTTTCAAAAAAAAAAAAACAACAACAAACCTTAACCTACCAACCCCTCCCCCCAAAACAACAGCAAAAACTCCAACATAAACGGTCTCTAATGAAAAGCAGATGATGGAGCTTTTGGTTGC
Organism: Apteryx mantelli; assembly: GCF_036417845.1. Classification (NCBI taxonomy): domain Eukaryota; kingdom Metazoa; phylum Chordata; class Aves; order Apterygiformes; family Apterygidae; genus Apteryx; species Apteryx mantelli. The sequence continues at coordinate 26,203,819 of NC_089980.1, read as the reverse complement.
TCTCTCCTCTTCTTTTGCAAGATATCAACACAGCAAATGCCATAATCCAGTGCTGATAAATGCAGATTTTCTTACAGATCGTACCCAACAAGCAGCAACATTTAGTTAGTTGAGAATCTGAAGATTTTACCACTGATTCTACAAACCAGAGAAGAAATTCGCACGCAACCAAAAAAATGGATTTCAAAACAGCAAAAACTAAAACAAACAAAAAGTTATTCCCTCTCTCTGAAAATGGCAGCTTTACCACAGCAGAAGCGCTATCTAACCCCCCCACCTCCAAACCTCCGCTCAGCGACAGGGCTGCTGGCTGCCATCTGCATCGACCGCTCTTTGCGTTAAGGAGTTGCACACTTGAACTCAAGCAAGGCGAAAAAGAAGGTTACGCACATTTCCCGGCGATTTACTAACAAACACCTTCCTTTGAACCGGAAAAATTACTGTCGGCAGCAACATCGAAACAGCCACAAACTAGAGCATCCCATAAAACGAAAACAAACAGGCAGACCTCCCGAAGACGGGCCCCTCTCCCGCCGCCGCCGCGGCGGGAGGAAAGCAGGGGCACCGGCACCGCCATGTCCCCCGCGGCCCTTCAGCTGCCACCGGCATTAACGGCCGCGCCGCTCCCCCCTCCCCCCCCGCCCCGCGCGCCGTAACGGCCCGCGCGCACCGCCCCCGCCCCCTCGCCGCGGCGCGCGCGCGCGCTGCTGCGCCGCCCCGCCCCCCTCCTGCGCCCCCGCTCCCGCCCCCGGCCCCCGCCGGTTACCCGGGGGCCTGGGCGGCCGCTCCGTGCCCTCCGCCTTTCTCCCCCGCGTCTTTGCGCCGGGCCGCGGCTCTGCCCGACGCGCCGTTGGTCGCCGCGCCGGCGCGGCTCGCGGCGGCCTCGCGCCCATTCTGCTCGCCTGGGGCCCGGCGGCGGGTGCCGGCGGCGGGCGGCGCCGGGGCAGCGGGCGGCGCCGGGGCGGCGGAGGCCGCGGGGGCCTTGGGGAAGAAGCGGAGCAAGGTGCTCTGCCGCGACATGGCCACGGCGGGAAGCGCTGCGCGCCCGCAGCGCGCGCCAAACCCGCCGCCGCGCGCCCCGCCCCCGGGGCCTGCCCGCGCCCCGCCCCGCCCCGCCGCCTCGCGCCTGCGCGGCGCACGTGCCGCCTCGCGCCCCCCCACCCCCCGCCCGTGCGCGCGCGCGCGCGCGCCGTCAACCGCCGCCGGCGGGCGGTGCCATGTCTGCTCGGTCGCCGCATGGCGCCGGCTGCCTGGCTGCTTACCTGCTGCGCCCCGCCCCGCCGCCAGCACCCGCTCGGGCACCCGTCTCCCCCCCCGCGCCCCAGACCCCGGCGCCGCTGCCGGCTGGGGCCGCGGGCCGCCGCGGTGCTGCTCGGCGCTGCCCCCGCTCCGCCGCCGGCGCCCGCCCGCGCCCGCCATGTTTGCGGTGCCCCGCGTTGCCGCCGCGGGCAGGGGGCGGCGGGGGGGGTGGCTGCTCCTGTCACTTCAGTCCTCTGAGACGTTTCCCGAGTTTAGCAGCTCGTAGCAAGTTTTTATTTTCATTTTAATAACTACAGCTCTTTAAACTCCGCTGCTTATTTTGCAGTGAAGCTGGGAAAATCCTGCGTCGATCACTGTCACTGTTGAGGTGGGATTTGGGACGAGCTTTGTCCTTCCCGTAAAATAATCCTGAGGGAAAGTGAAGCTGTGAGACCTGCCTTGGAGAATTTCCTTCCAGGCTCTGCTGCGGAGGGCAGGAGTAACAGTGCAGTGGGGAGAAAGCTGGTGCATGTCCACGGGAGAAGCTGGGACAGCTGCCAGCTCTACAGCTATGGTGCTTCTCAGCTGCGTTTACTGGCAGATAGCAGTAGAGCAAAGAAAAGATTGCTACAGAACAGGAATTCCTTTTTTCTCTGCTCTTCCTACATGTTTTTGCATGTTTGCAGAGGAGGCCATGTGCTTTGAAATGAATATTTTGATGCACTAGAAGACAGTCCATTTCATGGTGCTTAAATGTTGTGCTCCATCTACAATGCTACAAAGAATATAAAATTAGAACTTATTTTCATCAGCATAAATTAAGAGAACGATTATCTACTGTCACTAGATGTCTTTCAGCATGGCTTTTTCTTTCATCAAAATTACCATTTAGTACTGCAAGCCAAAATCTCTCCTAATGTTCAACACAACTGTAGCCAGAGAACATCTCAAGTGCAACGAGCTACCACCAGAGTAAAAAGTTTGAACTGCAAGGTAGGGATTTTACCACAAGAGGTCATAACAAACCTAAACAATACCAACGTATTTTAAAAGCATACTCCTTCTAAAGGAATTATTTCAGTTTAATTTCAGTGCATCATTTCTGCTTAAATTGTCGTGTATTGCTTCCATGTACTGCTTCTGATGCGTCGTCAACTACAAACATCTCAAAATTGAGTAGAAGGATGACTACATTTAATTTCCTGAGAATAGTCCAGGGGATTCAAAACTGCATGTACTCTAAAGCACTTTTAAGTGGTGTGTGCTGCAGTGTAACCCCCTCAGCAGATACCGCTGTTCCTATCAAAAACGCTCATCAGGACTGGTACCTGCAAAAATGTTTGTGAAGCACACTTTGTAAATTATTTGCAGAAAATCAGCTGTAAGGACAATCCTATTTAAATTTCTAAATCTCTGGAAAATGTACACATTGGTCAGCCATCTGGCAGGTGGAGGCAGGGAGGGTCGTTTGAGGCAGGGAACGAAAAAACTTGGGAGAATGCTGAAAGCAGGCTCAGTCCTTAAAGAAGAGGCCCTTTTTAGGCAGGCTCCTGAAAGCACTGGGTTTAGCTTCCCTGTGGAGATGACTGTTTTCAGTTCATATGAAGAATGGAGAAGACAGCAAAACATGAAGGGTAATCTGAATTTGGCAGCCTCCTGAGTCAACATGGTATGACCCCAGCAGAAGTCACTTTGATGTGGGGGTCATTTTTGGTAGCCCTGGGTTATCTGTTTGTAGCCTGGTTGGAGCACCTGAATCAGCCCTGGTAATGTTGCTGGAGAGGGAGCATGTTACTGACTTTGTCTGACTGGGAAGGTCACAGAAAGACCAGGCCCACGACCACTGGCATTCATGGACTGCATAGTCCAGAAGCTTGACACTCAGGTGGGCTGGAATATGCAACTTTGAGAAGATTAATGTTTACATTTGCAGTTTTTTAATTTGTCCCATGCAGCAGTATGAATTCTCAGGGTGTGTGGTGCCTCCATCTGGAATTTCATCAGGGCATGATGGTGACAGAAACTCAAGAAATGTCACATTGGAAACTTATCTGGATCCATATTTTAGAAAGTCTGGATCCCATATCAGGTCCCCTCCCCAAGGCTGGGTAGCTCTGCACTTTGATATCAGCAAAAACTTAGGAGTTAGCTTCCACTTTGCAGTATCAGATTGTTGTCCGTCCCCTTTTCTCTGATAGGGGATCAGGTCTGGGAAATACAGCTCACAACCAGTATTTGGCAGAACACTTTTTATTAAGCTATTAGTAATAGAATTAAGCTGTTACTATTAAGAGCAAGTCATTCTAGTCACACACTACGTTCACTTATTCCCTCACACAATTCACTTGTGCACACTCACTCATAGTCACCTGGTTGGAGCAACAGTTGGGGGACCAACCCCAGCAGTTTACTTAGAAGCAGAGGCATGTACTGATGCACCAGTGGCTTCAAGGTGGAGATTCAGGAAGTCTCTCAAGGTCGTTTGTTTTATCATATATATACGTATATGTGTATATATTATACATGTGTATAATTTTGCAGTCTTTGCATATAGAAGTCTCCTTGGAGGTGATCTTGGTTATACAACCCATGACTGGTGTTGGTGTATGCTAGTGGCCTTGGCTATTGATGTTCAGAGTTTATCAGCTTTTGTGGATTCGGCAACTATTCTATGGAGCTTATCGCTTTGTGGGAGACTTTACATGAGCTACCTCTCAGCACACACTTGTCCTCTCTTCAGCCTGCTGTTTTCTGGTAGCTGTTTCCACAGACGTTGCTACCTACAGAGCCATTCACATAAATGCACGCAGAGGGGGCTTTTCTGACATGGTCTTCAGTTTCCCTCTAGTAAAATATGTAATTCTAGAGTCTCTACCAATCTCAGAGGGGTAGAGTATGGAAAAATCAATGCATGAAAGTCTTTGAAGTTGTTTGATAGGAGGCTTTAATGAAAGGTAAGTGACATTAGTAAAAACTTTTATCTTATTAAAAACATCTCTCTTTGTCCTTCCTCCTTTTCTGAATGTTCTCCTTTTACAGAGCAAACCATAGGGAATTGTTAAGCTGCTGTAATGCAGACCTTACACCAACCTCAGCTGAATACCAAAAATTGCTGTATTTATCTTCTTTCCCTCCCTTTCCCCCTGCCAGTGCATACGCAAATACTCCCACACAGCCTTCAACTGTGCTTTTTAACTCCTTAAGTGGTTCTGAACAATTTCCTTTCTAGTTTCATTGGAAATGACAGGGATTTGGCATTTTTCAAGATAATGTCTCAAAGTGTTTGAAACGATTTTGGACATATCTTGCTTTACTGGATTATACAGCACCTTCTTTACAGTTGATACAGAAAGGATGATGGACTGTTGTCAAGAGCGGAGCAGGATCTAAGAGCCAGCTTGCAATGCAGTGACTCTCCCCTGTACCAAGGCTTCCCTCTAGAGTCTGGAACTAATCATTTCTATCTTGTTAGCTGCTGGAATAAGCAAAATGCTAACCAAGTGATTTTGAGGTGTTCCTGGGAAAATGAAATTATGTAGATCAAGAAGGATACTTAAAACAACAACAACAGCAATAGAAAACTAAAGTACGTTTGTGATCATATGCCCCTTTTTTAATTTTATGTAGTGTTTGCTACCTCAGATAAGATATTCTTTGGAAAAAATGTTTGATAGACAAGAAGGGTCATTCCTCACCTGAAGGTTCTTGAAGTCCTCGAAGTTGCTGGGTGGAGCCAAGAGCAAACCAGTGAGGCGTCGAGGAACAGCGAGAGCCGGGGCGCTCTGCAAGGGGGGCGAGCTGGGGGTGAGCCCAGCACACGCAGCGCCCTCGCTGACCGGGGTGCAGACCCACAGCATCTGAACGGGGTGGGCAGAATGGGGTGCTGATAACTGAGTCCACCAACAGCCCTGGACAAGGAAAGAGACCAGGCTGGAGCCCTGCGTCACAGGGACTGATGGCCCCAGGCAGGGCTGAAATGGGACCCTGGGGCTGGGCAAGGTGGAGGGAGGTCCCAGGTAGGGCTGGGCAGGGACCATAAGGCCAGTTAGTGCCTTTGGGAGGCCTAAGCCTGAAGCCTTACATCCGACAAAATATTAATGTTTGATAACATTCAACATATGCTACTGTTAACTAGTTATGAATTGTACTTGCAGAACTGTTTTAAACTTCTTTTTACCTGAAGGCCTATGCACAAGAAACAAGTTGTTGATAACAAATTTTTGAAACTCTTAAGGCAAAATTTGCTAAACCATTAGCAAAATTGTTGTATTTAATGATAGTTAACGTTAAGAGCCATCTAGGAAATTTCACTTTGATGGATGTTTCAAGAAAGAGATATGAGCACTAGCACTTTTTTAGGTCTCCTGAGCAAAGTAACAGGTTTTTCTTCCAGCACTAACAGAAAGGTTCTTAAAAAGAGAGAAGAAATCTTCCTATTATAGGTGGGATTTTTTGTTTTTGAACAAAACTTATGATTTTCTCATTTGAATGTTCTGGAGTTGTCCTATTGGGACACATATAACAATCCTCACTTTTCGCCTTTAACATAAATATATTTCATGGAGATTTTTTAGTATGTTCTATTTTTACTCTTTGGCACAAGACATTACTAAGGGGGAAGATAGTGAGTCTTAACAGTGCTTTTAATAGTGCTGCTGCAACCACCCAGTAATTCTGTCATAGCCAAGTGAAATAACCTGGCATGTGAATAGCTTAATGGTGAGTGGAAAGAAGATCCGTTGCTTCATGTAATTAATGTGTGTCCTTTCCCTTACACTGTTTTTATACCCGTAGAGGTGACATGATCAGAAGTAGTCTTAAAGCACCGCTAAATGCTGTATATGCCTTATGTTGGTGACAAAGGGTGCCAGACCAATCTAATAATAATGAGATATTCTTAGCTTGTGAAGTGGAACAACTTACAGAAGTACTTTAATTAAGCTAATGCAAACAGGACTGAAGACAATGTTGAACTTACTGACATTTTTAGCTTTCCAGAAATCCCCCTAAAGGAGAATTTAAATATGAGAAGTCTGTATATTATGTAAGCTATGAATAATGTGTTGTACAGAAATTCCCCTATTACTCAAAGACTGCAAGTGATTTTATTTGTAAATTAAGAAAGCAAAAACCTGGAGACTGTACATCTATGCAGTTTTGTGAAACTACAATGTTTTACAATTGGTTTTGATTAGTAATTGGCATAAGGTTAAATTTTAATAACAATATGACCATGACAAAATGTTGATGAGTACTGATGTGAATCTGACCTAAATACCACTGATCTGGTAGGACAGTGAGAATTAGATATCCTAGTATACTATTTTTGTGCAGGGGCTTGGAAAAATGAATATATAAGGGGTTTGTAAAAGCATGTTTAATGGGTATTTTTTTGAGATTTCCCCAGGGCAAAATTTGTTACTTCTCAGTATCCTCTTCAACATCCAGCATCCTTAAAGGGCTTGGCAAGGGTATGAATATAAGTTACAGACTGATGATTATTCAGTAGGTCTGTGTTTTGTAATTGGGTTGAGAAACCGCAAAAGAGAAATTAATTCCCTTTGCTTGATTTTTGCATGTCTGCTGATGTGCAGCTTCCTTATACCAGTTTTAGGGGCGCTTGTTCAGTGGCAAGAAGTAAAGCAAGAAATAAATGTTTAAGGGTCCCTCTAATTACACAGTCTGGGACTGAAACCTTTTCACTATTATCCTTAAATGACAGAGCAGCAAAAAAAGAGATTAAATTGTAAGTTTTCTGAATAAGTGAGCTTTTAGGATGGTTTGTTCATATTATGCCTTGTTTTAGATGCAGGTCTGAAGTGAGAGTAGAGCTGCTGGAATGGCATGTAGCAGGACTCCCAGAAACAAGAGTTCAAAAATCATAAGAAAAGCATGTTACCCATGGAATTGATTTGCAACCAAAAATGCAGACAAACTGCATCTCCAATTCATATGTTTATCTCATGTGATACAGTGTAGCCCCCTGAATAATACCATATCCTAAAATAATAATAATAATAATAATAATAATATATCCTAAAAAAAAAGAAGCAGGAAACAAAAGCAAAATGGGCCAGGGCTGAGGGTGATTAACTGTTCTCCATAGTTCCATCCTGCTCCCACAGAATCAAGCAGGAACATTATCTGCTGATTTCATTGAGATCAAGATGTATATCTTGGCTCCTGCTTTTTAAAACTGTAGTAGCCACCCACAGTTATCCTGCTTCCTGCCTTCTGTTTCATTGTGCTTCTATTAATAGTATGAACACTTGCAATTTTTTAAATAATATAGCTTAATAACTTCAAGTTGCAAAGAAAAAATAACCCATAAATCCAGAAAACCAACTATGATCAAACAATCTGACCTGCACAGCACAAGGCATTGGATTTCCCTGAATCAATCCTGTTTAAATCAGACTATCTACCTCCTGCAGAAAACAAACAGTTTTGATTTACAGATTTTCAAAGATAGATCATGGCAATGGTTTGTTAATTAGGTAGCATGATGTATCTGCAGCTCTTGAGGCAGGGAACATAATTTGAGCTGGTTGGATAGTGTTAAACAAGTTCTAGTTGTTTTCCCGCACTGAATTAGCAAATCAGTGTTGTAAAAAAGAAGGGATGTGTATTTTGCATAACTGATAGTCTTGTGCTTCAGAGAAATCACCTGCCAGTGTTGATGATGGGTGAGAGAGGCAAAGGGAAACCAGCCCACTGATGAAGAATGAGTACGGTCACTGCTTGGAGAATTAATGTTTCAATTCAGTATCCCTGCCAGATACTGCTCAGAGAGCCAAAGGAAGATTGGTTCCTACTAATTAAAATTCACCAAAAAAAAAAAAGGAGGCTTCTTGATTTCCTCCTTAAATCTATAACTTCATTCCTTATGGAGAGCTAATCTGCTGCCAAGTGGCATTGGCACTAAATCTAGGAAATGTTGTCCAAAAGTTGTTTTTCTGATGAATGTCAGGAGGTGCAGGTTGGGGCAAGGATGAGGTGACATGGGGCAAGGTGACCTGTTTTCTTGTGACAGAGGCTTTGTGTTTCACAGTGGAGAAATGTCATGCCGCCTGAGCAGCACCCTTTCCACGCTGGGTCCATCCCTGCCTCAGGCCTCAGCTGACAACTGGTTTTCATAGTGACAGACATGTGGTTTAACTATTATCCTTTGCTGAATGAAGGAGAGAAGTACCCAGCCTTCACTGGGAAATAAGACCAGTTAACTTACTGGGAATTAATAGCTTTAGAACTACTCTGAGCCCTTATTTGCAGTCTTCTCCTTAATACAGATGCTCCAAGAAGTCTCTTTCCTGAAGTTTCTGCTTTGTCAGAGCAGCTTTATATTTACATGGACTTATTTTTAAAGTGCGCATTCACTGAGTTTGTAACATTTAACAGTTTATTGGTTCTAATGAGACTAAAAATTCATTTTTCCTGTAATGATTAGGTTAGTGCTTGTAATGTGTAGCACAAAGGGCAAAAAGTCTGAGGAACTCAGAATTCAGATGAATTCATGAACTCAAATGTTTGCCAAGAGTTCCTTTTCATGAAAATCACTGGCTGTATGCTTGTTGCCAGACTAGAAAGCTAGTTCAATACACATTTCTCTGACATAGTAGTTCACTAAGATGCTTTATTTTTAGAACACTGCTTTTTTAATGTGGTTTGGTTTTCACTGTCACTTTATATTTCAGCAGCCAGGCTTATCACTTGAGAGCCACATAACATGGCGCTTCCAGGGAAACAGGGCTTGTCATCACGGAGACAGCCTCTCCTTAGAGAAATGACTCGTGCTTGGCCCAAGGCAGAGCAAGGGTCACTGCCCAGTATGCATGTTTGAATATAAACCAGGGAAAATGCAGAAACTGAGAGCTCTTGATGGAGTTGCTGGGGCTCTCAGCCTGCTCCTCCCCATCATGGCAAGGACTCTCTGTGCCATGCGGTTTCCTTCCCCGTACATGGCAGTGGCTCTGTGTCACCTCATTTGCTTCTCTCCATACCATTTTTGCCATCCCTCGCAAGCTGCGGACCCTCTCTGTCCTTATTTTCTGCTGTGTGTACTGTATCTCTTTATGTGCTGGGGGCACAAGTCTCCCTGTTGTACCTTTTTCTGTAAACCTTCCTTTTTCCTCTAGGCTTCTCCACTCCCTGCCGAGAGCTCCACTCCATCCTGCTCTGTGCCCTTTTTCTTTCCTTTCTCTTTGAGAAGGAAGCCATGCAGGGTGCTAATATTGTATGTTCCGCCGAGCAGCTGTTCAGAACTGACATAAGGGCAGTGTTACACTGCAAGGTGTTGATATGTAGGTGGCTATCAGTCAATACTCTTTTTTCCCCTCCCTTTTTTTACAAAAACTTTGACCACTGTAACTGAACAGATACGGCATCAAACCTTGCAGATAAATACCATGACATTTGGATATAAAATCCAATTCATTATTTTTGGACATTACTGTAAAGTTAGGGCAAAATATCATCAAATAATATAACTGGTACTGGTATTCTAGTGGATACTTGATAGTTTTTATTGAAATCAGTTGCTAATATAATTGTCTTGGTACACAGTTAGCTTGCTGATAAGTTATATTCTAACATACATTCAATTTAGTGATTTCCTGTTGTAACTGGCAAAAGAAAAATTAAAAATACATTAAACGTATTTATCTGGATGACATTCTATTTCATGACACAATATGGCAATTGAGCAGGCCAGGGAAACAATCAGGCAAGGAGTGATATAAACCATATAGGCAATTTGCCTACAGCATAAAATGATTAGATATATTTGTGCAGCTGGCAACCATTTCTTAGAGAGGCCAAGGATTTAAAAATAAATTCGGGTAAGGACAAAGGTATATCTTCACAAATTAAACATGGTGCCAAATACATCAATTATTTCTATACATCAGAATAATTTTGTTTCTCAAGCAAGTTTCTATTTCAGTTTAAAAAAAACCCTCAAGATTTATGGATATCTGAAGTAGGCAACTATATAAAGTTGCCCTTATTCATCCCTTCCCTTACTTGCCTGCTAAAGCCAACGATTCAGTCGTGATCCCCAGTGTATTACCATGGATTCATGCAGTTCTGCACTATTGAGCGCAGTGGGATTTAATGCAACCCTGGTGGCCTGTGCTAATCAAGCACATAAAACTTCATCTTTCGAATTACTACAGCAGCTTCTTCTCTGTTTTTCTATGGAGAATATGGAACAGATGTGTGCCCAAGGTTTTCGCCGGAACAGACCAATTTTTCATTTGTGGCCATCATACCCACCCACACCCTCTACCCTCACACTTGAACTATTGCCCCGCTTGGCACAGCAAACCACTCGGTACCTGCCAACACAATGTGACCAAGAGAGATCCCACTTTGGATACCAGTAAAATGCCACAGTTTGTTGTGATCTCTCAAATTTATAGGACAACATCCTGTGTGAAACAAACTATTTTTACGAGCTCATTAGGTAAAAAACAAACCAGGGATTAATCCCTTCTCTATAGACTAGCCTAAATTGTTAATTCACTAATTACTTAATTTGCTAGTTCATTAATTTTTGCATTTATGAGCACAATAGTTACCTCACCGACAGTGAGAGTGCTTATCCTTCCTCCTCTGTCACGTTGTGGGCATCCCTGAATTGCCCCGGAAGCACGAGAGCCTCAGCAGTCCAGCAGCTGGTGGATCCATTTCAAATGCTGTTTGGGTGAGCAGATGTATTCGTATAGATGCCTGCTGAGATGACCTGGATGATAGGACAGAGCGCACCCTCAGCAAATTTGCTGATGATACAAAACCGGGAGGAGTGGCTGATACACCAGACGGTTGCACTGCTGTTCAGAGGGACCTTGCCAGGCTGGAGAGGTGGGCAGAGAGGAACCTCATGCAGTTCAATAAAGGCAAGTGCAGAGTCCTGCACCTAGGGAGGAATAACCCCATGCACCAGTACAGGCTAGGGGCCAATCTGCTGGGAAGCAGCTGTGCAGAGAGGGACCTTAGAGTCCTGGTGGACACCAACTTGACCATAAGCCAGCAGTGTGCCCTTGTGGCACAAAAGGCCAACAGCATCCTGGGCTGCATGAAGGAGAGCGTTGCCAGCAGGTTGAGGGATGTGATCCTTCCCTTCTGCTCAGCCCTGGTGAGGTCACATCTGGAGTGCTGGGTCCAGTGCTGGGCTCCCCAGTACAAGAGAGACATGGAGCTACTGGAGCAACTCAAGTGAGGGCCGCATAGATGACTGAGGTACTGGAGCACCTCTCATGTGATAAAAGGCTGAGAGAGCTGGGACTGTCTAGCAGGGAGAAGACTGAGGGGGGATCTTATCAGGGCGGATAAGTATCTGAAGGGAGGGTGTAAAGACGATGGGGCCAGACTCTCTTCAGAGATGCCCGGTGTCGGGATGAGAGACAATGGGCACAAATGGAAAACCGTATCTTAGAACATGAGGAGGGTGTTAAAAACAATAGACGCCATCTATATTCATTCTACCTATAACACAGGTGTCAAAAGCAGTATAAAAAGTAAATAGCTCTGGCTTTAAAGGGACACTGAAAAAGTGCACAATTTTACTTTTTTTTTTTTCCAAATTGGAATGGGATAATTATCTATCTCTGAACCGAACTGCCATAGACATGAATGGGAAGTGTTTTGCCTATGTAACTCGATAACCTGTAAACCATGATTTTCATCAGAAATAATACAAGTTTGTGTCTATACCAGACAAAAGAAAATCTATATTGATCATTCTGTAGGCACTGCCATTTTCACAAGTCTTACACTGAGCAATCAAGAGGTTAGACTGGTTACATGACAAGTCTGCTATCAGTGCTGCCTGAACTTTGAAAAATCAAACTTTATACCTGTGACATTCATTCATGCAAACCACAAGTGTTGCCAGGAGACAAAGTCTCATTTTATACACTACCTTTTCATTACTGTTTTTTTGTTTCACATTTAACAGTCTTCCATTTGACACCTTCCCTTTTCTTCATATTTTCAGGAAGGCAACTTTGCCAGGAAGACTTCCGGCATCATTGCTTGATGCATCTGTTAGCATGTGTCTTGAATATCGTGTATTCATAATAATAACACAGCTCAGCTTTTGTACTAATAGAAGTACACCTAGGTAATTTTTGCTTGTCTTGGAGCATCTGTTATCTCCTCCCACATTCTTCCTTAAATCTTAATCTTAAAGAAAAATCCTGCTTCATAGTTAAACCAGCTCATCCAATTGGTGCACTTTTTATAACACATTTATTTCTCTGTGAATGGAAAATGTAATTAATCAGTTTGAAACACTTTTGTACTGGAAAAATGACTAAACATCTGAAGTATAGTTTGTTAATCTTCTGGATAAAGTTTCTGCTCACTCTTTCTCTTTCCTCAGGCAGTGGCTTACTTACCTCTCAGCCAGTTACAGCTGGGCAGCGCTCACAGCAGGGATTCATAATTTTAGAAGAAACTCATGGAAACAGATGGCCCTGTATTTTTTCGGTGAGGACTGCTGAACTCTTATCATCTAATTTAAGTAAAATCTGTAAGCTGGCAGCAGGACAGGATTTATGCTATATTGCCAGCCTCAAGCATTAGAAAATAACAAGATTTTTAAAATGTAATGAGCTTTTAAATTTGCCTTCTGATTTTTAAAGTTTTGAGGGTTCTCATTTCCAACCACTTCTTCAGAAGGAGGAAAGCTAAAAACTTGGCTTCCTTTCAAATCAAAATTTAAATTCTCCTGTAATCCTAGGGATTTGGAAACTGGAGTTTCACAAAAAGTATCAAATATTGTGAGTTTTCACAAGAAAAAAAATTAGAACTTGCAACTGTGCGGCTAATGATCTGTAACAGGGCACCATCACTAGAGCACACCTCTATATACATGTGCCCATGTTTATGGGTATGCACATACACACAGACAAATGATGCTAAATTCAGAAAGCTGTCTTGCCAGAAGTGATTATCTTTCCGGTAGTATATGAAAGTATAGTCTGTTTTCTGAAGTGTCCACTGTGGAGGAGCAAGTACCTATTAGTAGGCAGGAGGAGACTTGGGTGATAGCTGTGCACCTTTTAATAGCTCTGGCTGGGGTGGTTGAAGATGGCACAATAGCTGGGTACTCACAACTATCAGCTGGACACTGCCTTCTTCATCTGCTGCAGATGGAGGAGACCACATGAAAACTTCAGCACCAATTAATTGCACTGCAAAATTAGGCATGAGCTCGGATCACGCACATTCACTGACTTTGCAAAGATGTGAAAGAAGAATGCTGACCCGGTGTCATCTCCTGGCTCTGCTGCTGAGCGACCAGAGGTGAAGTGACCTTCTGCATAAGCACAACAACAGTCATTCCAGATGTCTGCCAAATAGATGTGTGTTTACATCTTGCTTAGAAAAAGTGCAAATTGCTGTTCAAGTGCCTTCTGTATCAGTTCTGAATGTGGTCCTCAGTAACTTGTTTCTACCCAATTACTTGAGAACAGATCAGCAGCTTTGTGTACCCCAGGGATGGCAGGCCATGCTGTCATCCAGTCACACTGAGACCAGGTGCGTGCAGAAACACAGATCTGCTCAATGGCCCACAGCATACTTCCTCTCATGGTTGTGTGGATGGCAGCAGGTGGTTAACTCCTGGTTTTCATGGTGCTGGGGCACTGCAATACCTGCAGTACCAGGAAGCATCCTGCTGGATCAGTTTCTTCTGGGGCTTCCACTGCATTTTTCTCCACCGTAAGGATTTTCCAACCACGCTCCATGCTATTGTCAGAAGAAAAAGCAACTCCTCCAAGCAGTTTGCCTTATAAAGAAGTGGTGAGACAAAGACCAAAAAGGGAAAATAACCCCAAAACAATAATGGGAGAAAAAGACAAAAGGGGAAGATGAGGATGAGAGAGTGGAGAGAAAAAGGAAAAAGACTGAACAAAGGAGAGGTCAATGGGAGCAGGAAGATAAGGAACCTTAAGAAAGGCAAAACTGTATCTGGAGCCCTTCCTGGAGAAACACCCCATATCTCACAGCCTGGCTAGCACCTTCCTGCCATCATGAGCTACAAGGCTCCCACTGCACCTAAATCTCTTTCTGTGCAATGTTTTGCCTTTCAGACAGTTCAGCTACCTGAAATGAAGTATGTCTTCATGACTTTCTCTAGTGAATCATAAGGCTATTTCTTAGTGGGACACATGTGTTAAGTGTAATCTTGTTGGGGGGTTGGTTGGTTTGTTTTTATTTAAAAGGATTTTTTTTTTCTCTTAGCCAGGCCTGGCTAGGAGAAATCCTGAACTGGGACCAGCAACACCATCTAGTATACTGCAGCAGAGGGAGCTACATCATCACCATCCATAAGCAGGACTTACACTGCACTTACCTTTCTCCTCGGTGCACATCGCTCAGCAAAGTGAACTCTCATTCCTGTATAAAATGATGTATATAAAGAAACATGTTTTGTATAGTGAGTGCTCAGGCCTCCTCCATCCCTTCAGAGGACTTCACTAGTTACAAAATCAGAGCTGTCTAAGTAGGAAACATAATCAAAGAGAATCAATAAATGGACCTCCCCCCCCCCCCAAAAAAAAATCATTTTATTCTGTTAGATGGTTGTGGGTTGATTTGTCTTGACTAGAGAGCTAGATACATTTTCCAACTACATTCCTGCAATGTTGCTTTACCTTAATATGCATTCATGGGTCTTCTGCAGTGACCTGAAGAAAAACAAATAATTGCAAGAGTGCTTCATACTGGTTTCATGATAGCAATTTCACTGTTAATCTCTTATCTTCCAGTGACATGGTGTTCTGCCTGCTAAGGCAACTGGATACCTCTGTGTGCTTCATGCAGTAAGGTAAGTTAAAAGAAATAACCTAATTAGACACAATTCCCAACTCCAGGTGCTAGTGGTTTATTACTATCACCTAGTATTATTGTCTCTAAATGCAACTGCAATGATTTAAGATAGTTAATACAATATTAATCGTGGCTTTGTTATCACAGACAGACGAAATTAAGTTCAGCTTTGTCAGTTGCTGAATCTTGATCTGATAGAATTGGGATCATTTTCAGGATTAAAGGTCATTTTTTTAAAAAATGCTCAACAGCCACACTTCTAAAGGCATTTAAAGATCTAAGGATGCAAACAGGGTCACATGGTGCTCTTTCCTATCTGTCTGTTCCCAGCTCTTAGAAGGCTCCTGATTAGGCTTCCAACTCACTTCTGAAAATAGGCTTAAATGTCACTCATATGTTTTTAAATTGTACTAAAAGTAGTTTTAGAACAGTTTGTTTTTGTTGTCTAGAAATAAACATCCTTTAAAAACAGGCTACAGAATGTTATTGCTTCAAGCTTTCTAATTTTTGATGTTATCATTATAATGTTTTATGTAATTGCTGTTCAGTTTTTATTTTTGCTTAATCTACATGACGGAGTAATTTGTTTCATTATCAAAGAGATGGAGGAAGTACAGTTTCCTAACATTAGAAGTATAATCAGATCCTGATGGTTTCAGCTTTCTGGTTCTTATTTTTGAGCGTTAGAGAAACTGGACCCAGGATACTTGTTTTACTTTTGAAGGGAAAAGAAAATAGTTTGTTTTTAAAAAATTAAATAAAACCAACAGATTATAACTGTATCTTAGATGGTGTCTCATGTATATAAATGAAGAAGTAAAGTCACTGGGAGTCACACTGCAGATTCAGGATATAATGAGTTTATATTTTGATGATATTGTTATCATTTTTTAAATTAAATTAAAAATCCAGTAATATCGCAGAATATTTTGTAACCTTTGGGATCATTTTTAAAGTTGTACAGAGCTCTAATATCAGATCACTTTTTAGGAAAATGTCAAGTTAATACAGTATTCTAAAGAAATAAGCAGATTTTTTTCCTGTTACAGTTGGTAGTATTTTTCAATGCTGTCAGTAAGTACAGTCAGTAGCGGGTTCTTAGTAAATGTTTTTCATTTTTGTCAGCTGAAATTGCCTTTTTCCCTGTTTATACATTTTGGCAATCTTTTTTTCCCTACTTTCTCCTGTCTTTATTGCTCTTGGTGAAATGCAGACCAGTTCATATGTGTATTGTTCAGCAGATCTTTAAATTCTGTGTGATAAAAAAGAACTCCCCTGTCAACAATAAAGATCTTATTGTAATTATCTCTGAAATATATGCTCTAGTCTTATTAAGTGAAAGTTAGATGATTATTCTTTCTGAAGTTTAGAGCAAGGTAGCAGAAAAAAAAATGAAGCTATAAGAAATTGGGTTTGACTGATAACCAATATTCCCTAGGTTTGCTAAATAGCACATTACCGCTGCCTGCACGTTATTAAATTCTGAAGAGAACATCCCTGGCACGTAAATGCCCTGGAGGCACGTGCTTAGATCACCAAGCATCTACATTCGTCTTTTGAAAAAGTGATTCATCCAGAGTCAATCACGATTTCATATCAGATTTAAACCCTGTGCAGTTTCACCTCCTGACTGATTCTGTGGTCTCTGTGTTGATGATAACCTTTTGTACCTTGGGCATTAATAGGTTATAAGTAGCACTTAGCAGAAGATGGGCAGACTACGAGGCATATTCAGAGGCTACTCTCTAGTAATTTACAGATGTAGGGACAGGAGAAGAGGTATGACACAAAACCTTTTTTACTTTTAAGAGGACTGATATATAAAAAAAAATTACAGCAAATTACCAAGTTAGATTCCTATTTAGATCAATTTAATAGTATGGAAACAGTATGAGTGATATGTCAGTAAGCATGTGAGTCAAAAGCAGTTTGAAAGTCTAACTATGTAATTTAGAGAGGAACAAATGTGAATTATTCTCAAACTAGACTTATCTGTGCATTTGATCCATTCTCTGTGTTAATTACAAGGTTCTACTTTGATATGTAGTCAAGTAATATAATACATGATATTGCTGTACAAATCATTTTGCTTAAAATTGCAAATGGAGAGATTCATATATAAAGTTGCTGAGATTTTTCAGACAAATAATTTATTTGCTGATAATGCAATTCTGGGTCAACTGAAACTACTTGCAATTTCGTATTGCAATTTGGATAGTAGTTTCGGCCAACAAATACAGAAAACCTCCCAAAATGTAAAACAGTTTGTTTTAATATTACATTTTATAATGAGATGCATCACCTTTTCATTTTAAAATAATGTTTTATGTCAAAATTAAGTTAACTATTTAAAATGGCATAAAAACAAATGAAAATCTAATGAAATAATAGTATTGGATTTCAGAACCATTTATTTTGACTTAATAATCATTATTTTTTATTTTGATGAAGATAAAACCACAGGCTTTGTTTTGAAGTAGACCTAAAACAATTTGTTTTTAAAAATCAGTTATTTGTTCAGCTTCTTTATTTAAATGAAGAATATATTTCATTCTTCAGATTTAGTTTTAGAAAAAGCTCTGAGTTACCAGTGTTACCAGTTACCAAAGTTACCAGTGTAGGAAATGAAGCTTGAATTAGTCTCTATTACTTACCTTCTGCTAAGAGATACATTACATGGGATGCAGAATATGGAATATAGCTTGCATAATACAGTTGAGGAATAAAAGCATATGACAAATGTGCTTCTAATTCTGAAGCCAAGTGATAACTGTGCTTAGTTCTTGTGTGCTAACTCTATATACTGATGATCTGGAAAGACAAGGAGGATTTCATGAATTATAGGAAGGATTGCCAGTGGACACAATACACTTGGATTTTGGAAAGCCTTTGACAGGACTCCTCACCAAAAGCTACTAATGAAATTAAATTTCTGTGGGATTGGAGGAAAGGCCCTTTCATGGTCTGCGAGCTGATTACAGGATAAGAAGCAAAAGGAAAGACATAATTGTCGCTTTTCAGGCAGAGGAGAGGGAACTGGAGGTTCCTCACGGGCTGGTGCTGAGACCGGTATCATTCAACACCTTCATCAGTGACCTGGAGAAGGCAGCAGACAGTGAAATCTCTAAATCTGTGGATGGTAGTAAACTCTTTTCAAGGTGAAATGGTGCACTCATGATGAGGAACAGAGTGAGTGGGCGGAAAGGTGGCAGATATGCTTTGGTGCAGAAAAGGTTTGGTTATCCATGTTGAAAAGCAACCTACGACATGCTTAGACATGATCCTGACCCCAGGACAGGCGGGTACAACTCAGGAAAGGGCTCCTGCAGGCATCACTGCAGCTCTGAAATCACCAACCCCACCTGCAGTGGCAGCAGCTGGAAAAGTGCCAAAACAGCGGCACCATCGGAAAGGGCCCTGGGAAGGAAACAGCTGAGGGCTGAGCACCACCGGGCAGGTCCGCGGTGCACTGCAGCTCGAGCCCTGGGCGCAAGCCAACCTGGCCTCTGCACCTCAGCGCGGGCAGAGCGGAGTCAGAAACAGCAGCTCAGTGCTCAAAGGCTGGCGCAGCCGCTGTGCGTGGAGACATGGAAAAGGCCAGCGCTCCTTGGCGTGCATGGGGAGCTGGCTGAGGGGGGCTTCTTTGGCTGAGCTTTACAGAGTCATGGGGGCAGTGGGTAAGCTGCATGGGGACTTGCTGTTCACCAAGTCCTACAATAAGAGAAATGAGGGTCAGTTGGTGAAACTACCAGGAGATGGGTTGAAAACCGATGAAAGGTACACTTCTCTGCACAGCGGGGAGCGAGCTGCCCACTGCAGCTGTGTCACTGCCACAGGACACTGTGGACATGACAGTATCAGCAGGCTCAAAAAAGGGGTTGGACAACCTGATTGTCACCGGGTCCACCAGCAAATATGAAAGGGGTGGCCCTTCTAACCTCCCTAATCCAGCAGTGGTGGATGTGAGGGAACAAGCAGGGCGCAGGCGGCAGGGAGGGGACAGACTCACTGTGCTTCTCACCCAGCTTCTCCTGCCAGTGATGGAGACGGAGCACTGGGCAGGATGGACCCAGCAGTCTGACCCAGCAGGACTGCTCTTATATTCTTATATGCCTCATTTTCAGTAATATATGGGCTGGTCAATTCCTCAGATGCTAAGAATAGCTTCGCTATTAGCTAAGAATGGCTTGGAGCCATTCCCACCAAACAGACCCTGCGCTGCAGCCTCCTCCTCCTCCTCCTCCTCCTCCTCCTCTCCCCCTGTGCACTGGGCTTGTGGCTGTGCTAGCCCTTACAGGAGGGTGAGCCATCACCCCAGCACCAGGGTGCTCCCCGGACTGGAGGACACCAGGGGTTTTACAGGTTGGGAGGAGACCAGAGACAGTAACTGCTGTCTTCACAAGGCTTCCTTACAAAAGTTGGACACAGACTCATATTTTTTCAAGTTGCCCATATTTTGTAGGGGAGAGGACAAGGTTTTTGCTGAGACTCTTATTCCATTCTTGTCACATACAGTGAGCACTTTGATCATATTCATTTTCACAATATAGGGTAAATCTTTTTGTCCCTTCTGAAGTCCCTTCTCTGGTGCTGTCTTTTAAATAAAGAATAAACTGAGAACTCAAGAAGACACACTCCTGTCTGAGTCACCAGCCCTGTCCAAATGATAACTCAGAGCTATACTCACTGGAAAGGCTCATAACTGTGGAAACCAACTTGAGACGTTCTGGTTCCTGAGCAGATAGTGATGAGTAACTTTGGTGGGATGGGACTTGGCTGGCACACAGACACCTCCCCTCTGGCTGTAAAAGCTGTCCCACAACGTCAGATGCTTTGACTGGCTATGGGATGCCAATACTGCCTGCAGGAGATAAAATGCAAGTATCGAGGGCACACTAATATGGAAAACTAAGCCACAGATTCTTCTTGTGAGCAAGTCACCTGAAACTAATCCGCAAGCCTGTAGAAAGCTACAAAAATAATATCAGGGTTTATGATGAGAAATACATGTCAGAGGCTTAGAAATCTAATATCCCTCACTCTTCCTCTGTAGAGCATTTTGTGAGATTTCTAGAACTTGAAGCCAGCTGCTGCTGCCAAATCTGCAGCCACAAGGGGCTCCCAAGTCATAAAATAGGCTGAAAAGCTGTTTATTCCATTAACTTCTTTGGATTTATAGGATTACTATGGTGAAAAGATTGGCTTGATGCTAAGCACCCTGCCATAATTCAACTGACTGTTGAGAGAACAGTCCCTGGTTGTTTTTCCCCGCAGAAGCAGATATCTCTGCGAACAGCACAAGTGTAAGAATTTCTGTTCCCATCCTCTTTTACTGTCTCACCACAGCACTCTCATTCGCGTTCCTCTGGGCTGAGTGAAGTGAGGGATTTCACAGTGTGTCTACAAAGTTGTGTGATCCAAACTCCAACAGACAAAAGCCAGGATTACTTTGCAGAATGGAGCTACAGCTTAGGATGGAAATTTTGATCTGGCAAAAGGAGTAAGGTTATAGCTATAAAGGTCAGTAAAACCCCTATCCCTGAATTGCACCTGGAGACGCCCTAACAGCCCGTGCGGCACAGCTCACTGTGCAAGGCTCCTCTGGACCAAGTCCTCCTTAATAAGCAAAACATTGCATTTTGCAGTCACTGCATCTTCCAAGTGGCCTCAAAGCTCGTACTGCTATAGATCGCTGTTGCGCCACTGATACACAGTACAGATGGTTTACACAGAGCGCAAGCCAGATTCTGCCTCATTTCCTTTTTTCTTTTTTAAAACGTTTTCTTCTTCGTTTCCTATTCCTTCAGACTGATGCGCTTTCACTTTGCAGCCTCCACAAATCACGTTCTGCTCCTAGTCACAGTAGTGAAAAGCTGGCGCACTTGGTTTACACAAACGTAGCCGGTCAGAAGTGCTCTCCTGGCAGCTGAGCTGGGTTATTGGGGTTACTGTCACCAGCCTGGCCCTCAAATGCAAGCTACTGCCCCAGCAATATTGCTTACTTCAGTGCTGTTGGCAGGGCTGCACATTCAATGACTCCCAGAAGCCAGGTACCTCAGCTAACACAGATCATTCAGACCTGCACCTTCTGTTACGCCTGCAGAGCTATGATAACAGTGTCCGGTGGGAGATGGCCACGAGCAGCTTGAACAGTAACCTCTTACCCAACTGCAGCTGGAGCAGCAAATCTGGCTAGAGCCTGCATTGGTCTTTCCCTTTGTTCTACTTTTATTGTTTGCCAATTACTTCCCTCATTACTTAAGAAAAGTTCTGAACATCATTCTTTCTTTCAGCTCCTCCTTTTCTTCAGAAATACAGCTACAGAAATGGGATTAGTGAGAGAGAAGTGAAAATTTGTAGAAACACACACAGACACGCACACATTTCTTTTTATATGTGTGTTCCAGATGCTTTACCATCACTTCTTTCTTCAGTTCTATTTTCTTTAAGGTTTTCTTTATTCTGTAGACCAAAGGTTATATTAAGTTCAGTGTGGGATGGAGACCTCAGTCAGTTAAACATCATGGTTACTTCTATTAAATCAGACAGGCACATATTTTTAGTCCCTTAAGAATACACTGTCAGATCACAAGTACTCATACCAGCTACTGTTAGCTCATTAGCAGCTGAGCAATTAAAACAGCTTTGCTCAAAGAGGAAAAAACACTTTAAAAGCCTTCATTAATTAAGAAAATACTTAAATTATTTAACAAATGAAAATAGTAACAAATATCAGAAGGCCAGATGATGCCTCCAGTTACACCACATAAATGAGTTAAGAAAATGGAGATGAGCCAATTCTATAAGCGGAGAGCGAAGCAGCCTGATAATGTTATGGCTCAAAGGGAACAACGGGCTTCATTAATTTCAGTTTTCTGCAGATTCCCAGATTTTTTCTGCTTTAGCCCTAACTACATCATTGTTCAACACAGTTTCCTGACAGATTCAGCTCTTTCCCTTATCCCCATGTGTACTTCCAGGGCTCTTTACACAGAAAAATAATAGTTTACCAACCTATGCAACATTCTCAAATGTTCAACATTACTTTGCATTACATCCACATATTACATCCCCTTATTAGATGACATTCCCATTACAGGATGACTGGAATAAGGGAATTTAGAGCCCACATATTGGCAATGAGCGTGAGCCTGCCGTGGCCTCATATTCAGTAGTCTTTTGCCATAGTTCTACTTAACCAGTGAAAGTAGCAGTGGAAAATAGGGACCTTTTCCTTTAGTAAAAGAGTAAGCAAGAGCAGCAGGAGAACCTGAAATATCTTCATAATTTGCAGGGTGCATTGACCTAGTGAGCAGGCAGGACTCACCACAGTTGTCTGTTCCTGCCAGCGTACAGTTCTTTGCAAGAGTGGTTGTTGTGAGGAACCACAGATTCAGGGGGAAATACCAGGTGAAGATGTATATTGGAGTACACACACATTAGAGCTCTTCTTTCAGGCTCTCAAGCAGATGACATTGCATCAATTTCATATTTTAAAGCTTTTCTTCCTCCTTTAAAGCTTCTTGTAAGGGCAAGAAACTTGCCTTTTCTTTTTATGAAAGTTTAGATTCTGATGTAATCTTATGGCACCATGAGCTGGAGCCCAAAATACCTGCATTATACTGCCTGTCTGTAAAATTACTGAAGGATTTACAGTATTCCCTAAATGTTCCTACAGAGAAACAGCACAAGAGCTGTTGTTACTGTAAGCCATCAAAACAGTACAGGAATTGTGAAACTGGAGAAAGGCTCTTTTCTGCATTGCAATGTCTGTAAAAGGCCAGCCCAAACGCTTCTGAAGCATTTCAGCTGGAGGAAGCCAGACTGCACAACCACGGAATAACCTGTTCACAGGGCCGTTTCTTAGCGAACCTCTTAGGTCATTGTCCTTGCGTGCTCTGCAGCAACGTGGGCAAGGAAAGCACAAAGAGTTATGCCGGTATAAAAACCCCAAGCTTTCTTTGCAGTATAACTGTGGCGACTTTCACTGCCTAGATGGTATTCGGTGCATGCTCACAGGTGTCAGGAGTGCAAGCTGCCTGTCTTGTTCAGTGAAGCAAGAGAGCAAAGGTTTCTAGGGGCACAGTTTTCACTCTCTCTTGTTTTTTGCATGATGCTCACAAATGCTATCCCCCATCAAGGAAAAGCTGTCTTAGGGCCACCAGAAGTATATTTTTTAATTTTTTAAAACAGAAGGACTCTCCAGCTCTTTCAGATTCACAGCTGGTATTAAGGAGTGCTGACAATTTGACTTAGCCAAAACTGGTTTTCAAATTCTTAAACTATCATTTTTTATTTTCCACTGCATTGCTCAGGGTGATTTCAGTTTAATTATTTCTAGTCTGTGGGTTAAAGAACTTGTAAGGGGTATGTATCAACCAAAATGTATATTGCTTATTATCTAACAAAAGAAATAGCAACTGTTCAGGTGGGGAAATAATTGCTTTTAATATTTTACAGAACAGAATGGCTCAAACTCTCTTAGTATTTTTCGCTTGTAGAAGAAGCTTTGAAATAATCATTTCCCTCTGTAGAAAAACTTTGATATTTGTTTATGTTATCTATTAGGAAGGAATTATTGGTTAGGTTTTTTTAAGAGTTTATTTTATAATGTGGCTCAAGATACGCTTTCAGTAAGAGTGCTGCTCTATTTTTGCAAAAATAATTTGGAGTCAGAGTTGGTAGCCAATCTACATGCCAAAGAGAATAGATGTAGGTAACATATACAAAGAACTCATTCAATGACTCGAGTTATGTACCTTAAAGGTTGCATCTTTAGGTAGTATTTCTCATGGTTTGACTATGTTTTCAGGTAGCTCTCACTGGACAGAGAGCATCTGCCACGGGTTGGATTCGCTAGGCCTCGCTCATCTTCTGTGAAGAGAGTTTAAGCAGCATCATAATAAAACAGAGTTTGCCAGTTGGATACAACAGAAAGTATGATGTGAATTAATTATGAAAAAATAAAGCGTGAGCACCAGCAGATAACAAATTTGAAAATCGTCTCTGAATGTCTCTCATTTATTAATATGAATTACTAGATCAGGAGAATGTGATTGCAAACATTTGATACCTTTTAGTCCTGAATTGCATTTAATTAAATCACTTATTTAAAAGCTCACTGTATGTTCTCAGCTTCTCATGTAGCTCTTGCATGAGTTCTGATAAGTCTCAGTTCATAGACAACTTATTAAGGTTAGTCTTGCTCTTGCCAAAACCTTCAGCACTTGTAAAAATTATTCTGGCAGGTAATTTCTAGCTGTGGGAAGCTGTTCACTCTCTGAAACATCTCCTATGGTAGTTAGTATCTGTTGTAATTGGTGTGCCCATCAGCACTGTATTTGCTTTTCTTGCCCAGCTGGGTCTTTTTCCCATCTGTAAATTGACTGAGATTCAGGGGAAAAAAATTTCCAGAGGAACTGGGAAAAAAGCACCCATTTTTGGCAGCGTTAAGATCTAGGTGAGCAAAACGAAGCAGGGAACTATATAACCATGATTCCTCTCTCTCAGGCTTTGTTTCATAGTATTTCCAGTGCTGGAACTGGAACTTGTGCAGTCAGAGCTGGAGGAAATAGCTTTTGAGGGCAGTAGGAGATGGCCCAAAGCCCTTTCGACACAGCACATGAAATAAAAGGGTTTTATTCTTTCAAGAGACAGCAGAACTACCTCAATTTGCAAATCCTGCACATCGCCCCAGCTTTCTTCTCGCAGGAGGATCACGGGTACCCGTGTCTTGCCCCAGTATGGGGCTGGGACACGGCCAGACCCAAGAGCCCTGCAGCTCCCCGGGGACTGCTCGGATGGGATGCTGCTGGAAGGGGTGCTGCAGCTCAGGGCCGGCGAGGAAGCAGCACGCCTTCTGCAGCTAGAGTTAAAAAAAAAAAAGTTCCAAAAAAGTTCTGTCATTTGATAAATTATTTGAATCAAATGGGTGATCAGTTTTAGCACTTGATAAATACTACATCGTTAGATATGCATCAGTCTTAGCATTTGATAGATCATAAATCCGAACGCATTCGATCAGAAATCCTGTAAGAGGTTACCATTCTTTGGAACTGTTTTTCTCTCGCTCCAGCAAATCTTGTGATTTTTTAGGAAAGTCTTGCTGCGCATCACCTAGTGAATTATTTTCCTGTAAATTGTCATGGAATGAAGCCACAAATTTCCCTGGTTTTCAATGTCTTACTATTTCTCATTCCAATTACTTCCGGTGTTTTCAGCACTAATTGCTTTAAGAAAACAGTGGCGGTACTGTTGGTCTAAGAGAAGCACCAAAGGTGATAAGGAGAAAAAAATATATTTTATTAGAAGACCTAGAAAAACAGATATCTTTCAGATGATTATAAAATGGCTGAGTGTTTTAAAGAAATAATGCTTTAGGTCTCCCATGAGAACGCAGGATGACTTGAAATAAAGCTGTGGTTTTGGTCATTCCTGAATTTAAACAGCATAAAGAGGCTTTAAGTAGCCCTAACACAGTAGCCCCTGTCACCCCAAATGTTCTTTTTCCACTGCAGGATGATTATTATCCTTTTTACTCCTCCATGTACATTCATCTGTTACCTGATATCCTCTCCACATGGCTCTATCCTCTTTGCCTTGCTCTGCTTCATAGAATTAGTCTGGTAAAAGCATACTTAATGTGTGCAATAAATTATTTTTAAGAAACATTATTTGTCTTTACATTTTTTAATGGTGTTCATAAATGTTCCCACTGTACCACTTTAATTTCTCTTGTCTTTATTCTCTCCTCATCAGCCCCTATTCACCTCTTAGGTCAGTGGGTTTTCTTAGCATGGCTTGGTCTGCCTGCCTATCACACTGTGTAACATAATGTGCTACTGCCTTTCATCAGCCTCTGACCTACATTTACATTTTAAAATCCTGAACTTCTCAGAGCTACAGAACAACATTCACTAAGAGAAATATCAGCGACAACTGAAGATTTCCATCTACAGAAAAGCAGCAGCACCAGTTTCAAAGTCTCATGCACTGTCGTACCCGTTGTCCCTCAGCCCTGACCTTACAGGTAGCAATTTGCAGCTCATGGACTGCACGGCAACTTTTGGTTTTCCCGGGGTGATGGGCTCATGGCCAACTCCAGGAACCACCCAGTCTCTCAGCCTTCACAAGGGCAAATGGCTCACGGAGGCCCGATTTCCAGCTCTAGGAATAAGATATTCTGAACAGCTGCCTTTCTTGTCCGTTCAGTTTCCCCTATTAATTAAATGTACCTCCAATAATCAGCAAAACACATAGGATGACAAATGATTTTTTATCCTACTGCTTCTTTTGCAGAAGCAAGTCCATTTGCCTCATGCTTGCAGACTCTGGGAAGTTTCACACAGTGTTGACACATGCTGTGACAGAGAACTGCAGCACTTCTGTTAGCTGGGTTACTCTTTCTGCACTTCGGATTGAGGAGATCAATTTAAGATTAATTTAGCTAAGAAATTAACTTAGCTAAGTTTTTGAACTATTGCAGGCAAAATACAGGACATTTTGAAGCAAACTTTGTTCAGAGTTTTTGAGCACTAAGAAAAATGAAATTAGTATACTACCGAGATTTCACACATTTTGACAACACAAAATTGACCACCCTTGATGATCAGCAGCGATGAGTATGTGAGGCAATAGGGGTCTGCCGCACTTCTCAGGGGAGTTAAGAAGAAAATCAGTTGAAGTTCTAAGGCTTTCTCAATCTGGTTCAGCTTTTCCACAGCCTGTTTTGCAGAGCTCTGCCATCTGTGGTGTCACAAGAGCCACAACAAAAACATGTTAGAAACACAATACAGATGATTATCAAAATAAAAAAAACTGGATGGACTAAATTTTCCTGCTCTCCATAGCTGCAAATGGAAGAGATAGCAGCCCCAAACTTGCATAAACTCCCTGACACACAAAGATCAGGTAAAGGCTGTTTTTTGGATGATCGTTGAAAAAATCTACACTAGAAAGAAGTCATACAAGAATTCATTTATCGGTTTCAATTTTATATGAAAATTTCAATTTTTTCCGTTGATTAAAATTTTGCTAAAGTAAAATGACAGCTCCTTGGAACTATTTGGGTAGCGTGTAACATGGGTTTATTTTGAGAAGTAGAAGTTAGCTGGAGATCTGTGTTAATAACCTTTTAGGAAGCTCTCTAAGAAGATTTTCTCTGCATAGAGCTGCCCAAAGGAAGCAGACTGCTTTTCAAAGAGCTGTGCTCTGCCAGGAAAATGCTTATGCTCAGATCACAACACTTGGATTATGCAAGAAGACAAATGTAAAGCTCTGAGTCATGTGATAAAGCTTTATGTCCCTGCATGCTTCTTTCTTGCCATGCATATTTGTGAAGAGTGAAAACACCATAGCCTAACCACAACAAGGTTATTCGGGATTACCAGGTACGTTTCCTTTTTCTTTTTTTTTTTTTTAATTTGAGAGTGTCTTTGCCTCCAGCAGAGTACATGTCTTGGAGACGATTATCACCAGTCAGTTATGGACACCCAGCATGGAAATATCATTCGAATTTGCAGGGAGTGAAGCAGCCTTCGCCTCCTAGTCTGCTGCCAGGGAAGGTTTTGCTTACTCTCCCACTCTCGTAACCAGACCAAATTGACTTGTAAGGTGGAGGATTTGGAACAACCAAGAGAAAAAGATATTACTCAGCTGTATTTGCTTTACCCGACCTATCACCAGAAGAGTCAAAGTAAGCTAGTTAGATATAGCAAACGATGCTCTAAATAGGATGAGGATAAAGTCCATGCCCATGACTGTATTACTGCTACGGGAATGGAGTGACTTGTCTTCCCCGAACACTTACAGGAACTCTGCCCTCTTGGAAGTATCCAGGAGGGCAGAAATTTGGGAAGAAGATATGATAACTGGTCAAATGTCTTTGCAAGAAGCTCTCCCCTGTCTTCTTGACACTCTGCATTTACAATATGATGGTACTCATTAAAAGGAAATCAAAAAGGAGGTCAAGTATTTCACCACACTGCAGAGGTGGCACAAGTTAGTTATGCAAGAGGCAGAGCATACACAAACTTACAGCAGCAGAAGCTCTGCAAATATTGTACACTTTTCCTCTTCTAGGAGAGGCTATTATACCTGACAGTAAATACAAATGCCCTCCCCCTCAGCTCCTCCTCCATATCTGCTCTCCTATTATGAGTTCTCTTCTTCCTTTCTGGCTTTTCTGCTAATTATAAAATTCTTTTCCTATCCTCATAAAAACCAAAAGCCTACATCATATACAAAGCTGACCTGCTTCAGTGCCTTCTCAATGTAACTTAAAGACCGTCAGGACAATATTAGAACTTTTAGAAAGTTTTGAAAAATAGCTTTGACAATTATATTGCAATTGCAATATAATACTTAATTGTCTGATATCTTCCCCAGGGCTCCTTGCCCAGGACATACTTGACAGATGAGATACAATACAGTAAACATATCTTTCCAAAGAAATCTTCTGCATGATGGATGCTGAGAAATTACTTAGTTTTTTTCAGTGTGGTGTACCTACTAGCTGCCTTGCTCCTAGTTTGCATTTGTTCACTTTAACAATTGTTAATTGTCTTCACGGAAAGGATGGTTGTACTTTCTCCTTCCCCAGTTTTTGCAGGACCAGGCAGGATTCAGTGTGGAATCCACCAATAGCAATTTAGTGCTTTGACCCGCCAAGGATGATTTCAGCGGCTGCCTGGTGTGGGGCCTCCTGCTCTCTTGAGGATATGTGGCCGAGGGGCGCTGAGTCAAGCAGGCTTTTGTCTTACTTCTCTCCTTGCTGCCTGCCAAAGGTATTTTTAGCAATATGTCTCTCCGGTGCTGCCAACTTCATTCTTAGTGAGATCCTGATAAATGCTGGCTATTGCTCTGGGACGGCAGTTTCTGCTTTCAGGATGATACTGCTTGTCCGCCAGAGCCTGGCTAAGGGGAAACGCATCTTGCTCTCTCAATTGGCAGGTTGACAGCTTTTTAAGCACTTCTTGAACCTGGTTCTGACCTAGCTTACCATTGGGACAGCTTACACCGCTCCTGCCAGTGAGGAGAATCCAATGTGCGCCTTGCACCCTAAGCCAGACTTCTCACAGGCATTCAGCTCCCGCACGGCGAAGTCCTGCTGCTTTCCCCTGGGCAGGCCAATGGTAGGGCCATAGCCAGAGCAGGACGAGAAGAGTATGCACCCTGCACCCATGTCAGGGGTATCAGAGGGGGCAAGTATGCCAGAAATTCTTTAGTATCTGCTAGTGCTGCTGCCCACACGGCAGGCTGAGCAGGCAGTAATGGCAGTGAAAAAGTGGGAACAGCTGGGGGCCAGAAAGAGGGAGGGGAGGAAGAAGGGAAATCAGGGATGTGAAAGTGCTACATCTTCTTCCCCACGGTCAGGTCCTGTTCCCACACCTCGTCCACCCTTACATCTTCCCACTGCAGGTAAAAGTGAGGTGAATATGGTGCATCCAGGCTGCACAGCCTGAGCGTGGCTTGCTCTAGCTGGCTGCTTTTTCAGCGCCCTGCCCAGTCAAGGACGCAATATGCCCTTCCTGCCACCATGTGCTTGTGCTCGCATCCAGGCTGAGCTGAGGGACACAACCGGCTGGGTCAGGCAGCCCGAGACAAAGGTGCCCTCCCCAGGACACCCATGTGGTTTCACCCCAGCTCTTTCACGAGGCTTAGGTATTGTACTTATTTCAAGAAATGCACAAAGTGGTAGATGATAATTATTAGAGTATGAGTAGTAGTTTGGCATCTAGAAGTAACTGTTAAAGGCAGCTCAGGTCAACTTTGTTTTACTTAGACTAACTAGAAGTTATGGGATCTGAAAATATCGAAGACACAAGACAGAGAAGAACTGCGGCTTCCACAGGCAGAAGGCTAAGAAAAACAACTTGTGTACCAAGTAGCTGACAAACACGTTTTGTCTTATTTAAGTTGACATATGATGTTATGATCATATCCAAATACCTCACACAGTTTGAGCTATTTTATAGCCTTGAGTAAGATAATGAAAGAGAGGTCTGGCACCTGCCCGTACCCTGCTGGCCTTGATCTTGTGTTCGTGCAGCAATTCCCATCCACAAATTTCCAAACCCTTCCTGAAATATAGTCACAGACCTTGGATAAGGCAAGACTTTGTCCAAATAGGGAATTTCTTTGACATAATTCCCTTGACAACTCTTTGACATAATCTCTACTCTTGACTTTATGTGCCTACCTTCTTTCTTTTACATTTGCCTTTATTTTCTTTCTGTAGTCACAGAATCATTATTTGCATATATCACTGCAGTGCATGACTGCCAATGTCACATCTGTATTGCACTGTTCTTTATTTACCCATTCTGTTGCATGATTAGACAGCAGAGTGCAATTTTTTTCCATCGGTTACCATGAAAACCTCATCTTTGGGGATGACTCCCTGAACTCTTGAATTTCCAGCAAGTGCCTGGAGGTTAACATGGGGACTAGCAGGGGCTCCAACAGTTCCTGATCTAATGTATTATAGAACAGATGGGCTTCTGGGGGTGGGGAAGTACCCAGTCCATCTGCCTATTTAACACTTACAGGCTTAGGACAGAGTTCATTTCATTCCTTTTTTTTCTGCTAGGCTTTCAGTGCCTTAGTGCTGCTGTCCATGCACAGAGATTCTTTTTGCTAGGAGGCTTTATATCTTGAATCATAAGATGAGTCTTCAAAACTGCCTTACTGACCTTTCCCAAGCCAGGGCTGTGGCATGCTTCCCCTGTTTGCTCATCAGGTCTATGCTAGTGGCACCTTAAGAGTATTTCAGAGCTGAAGGAAACATGTGCATCCTTTGCAGTCCTTAGCTAATATCTAAATGATCAAACCATACCTGGTAATTTCCTAGGGCATGGTGGATCTCACAAAGTCCTCAGCAGAGCAGTCATTTCCCCTTGCTGAGACCGCAGCTGCAATAAACCCTCCTGGGATTAACTCTCTGTTGGTGGTGCTCTTCAGCCTTAGCTCTGTCTGCTAGATGAAGACCCAGAAGCAACCTGCAGTAATGGCCACCTGGAGAAAGAGCACTGAATCCTCTCTAAAAGTCTGTAATCCTTATATTTCTGGATTGTGTTTTTTTCTTGCCAATATTCTCATAGCTTCAGTGCTACGACACTGGCTCCTGGACTGTTTACAGAGATGTGTTAACTAAATTTTCTGTAACATTCATCATGGGTTGCTGCCTGCTCTGTTCTTTTTGCCTACCAGCACAGATGTTCACTGAACTTATCAGGAAAGCACTTATTATTTCCTGACTGCTCTCTGCTTGCTTATATCAACCCCTCGTTGTACTAAGTCCTTCCTTTAGTCTTTTATCAGCTGTACTGGGGAGACTGACTACCTGCAGAATTTGGATTTGCCTCCATTTTACAATGCCATGTTTTCTTGGCTGCAAGACTCCTGCAAATCCATGGACAGGTTACTTGCATGGAAAGGTCCTGGAAGAGGATTCTAGGCACCCCTCGCCTTACTATGAAGCTTTCCATGTCAAAATGCCGTGGTATGCCACGGTCTTTGCTCTACGTAATACCCCTCCAGAAGGCATGTGTGTCCCTGGGTTATGAGGACGTAGCCCGGAGTGATTTAGCTTAAACTAATGGTTTTAATCCAAATGGGATCAAGTATCCCAACTCTGCTTTCAGATCTCATATCTTCTCCTTTATTAAGCTTATCCTTACTGGGAGGCAATATACCTCTTCCCACTATGAACATGCATTTTTGTTGCTGAGCACAGGTTGTTGGGTGTCTGCATGTCGTGCAGTCACGGGCTTAGGAGGAGTGGAAATGTTAGTTGGAAGGCATTTAGCTCCCTGCCTACAGCCTCCTATTTGTCAAAGAAAGTGTACTTAAGCACTGACCAACCTCCCCAGAGCTCAGGATTAAAGCTAGAGGCCTTTCTGGGTAGATGCTGATCTTTCTGAGGCCCTTGTTGGAACAGGCAAAGTTGCCTGGGGCAGCGAAGCCTCAGTTTAGCTTCCCGGGGCTGGAGGACGCTGGGCGAGGAGCTTCCTGGCTTGGATGCAGAACTGCTGATTCCTCTTTGTTTTCCCTCTGCCTCCAGGTGAGCCTATCCTTGGGTTTTGGCAGAAACCTTGCAGCGGTCAGGCTTGTTTAATTTGGCAGGACCACGCAGAGCTTGCACATAGACCGCTTCCTGCTTGCCAGTTTTTTGGGGTTTTTTTAATCAGGTCATGCCAAACTGGCTGTTTTCAAATCTTTCAAGGACAAAGTGGCGGGGTGGGAGGTTACGACATGTTGAAAGTTTTCCACGGCTGAGTGTAGCTGGGCCACGGAATAAGTACAGCTTCTATAGCCAGGCTTCATTCCCATATTTTTAAACTGAACTCCTGCATTAGTAATGTTTTGAGGATAATGACCTTTAGTGTTTGCTTAGAAAGCTTTGCTTGGAACAGGGAAGGGATTTCTTTCATTTCTCCATTGTTGTTGTAAAGCATGGTCTTTTATAAATACATCAGGGAGAATAAGGGTCATATTCACAACTTGCTTCCAGATAATAAAGAGTGTTTTTCCAGTGACAAAAGAAGGAGGAAGAAAAGTACTGAGTACAGAGAATTGAGTTATACAAGAAGTCTATCTAAATGTCAAATAAAAAGTAATAATGTTTTATATTTCTGAAAGGTCTCTTGACTACCAGTAGTGCTTATTTTAGATTATTTTAGCTGACAGAAGGAGTAGTTTTTTAAACATAACTTACTTCTATCCAAATACTTGACTACTTAGGGCCAGGCCACAAGAAATGCTGGAAATTTACTATGTCCCTATGACTGTCAATAAAATTAAAAGGCATTTAAGTATTTTCAGAAAATGGACCCGAAACTATTGTCCACATGAAAATTTGCTCCAGTTTTTCTTTTCAGCTGGAGGATAGATCATCTGCAAGTAGCTCCACTGGCTTGAAGAGTGCCAGCAACGATGCAGTACAAGTCAAAAATAAGGCTTACTATGTTTCTCATAATGCAACTTGTCCTGGAAGCATCCTACACTGATCCTGCGACAATTTTGAGACCAAAAGCGGTAGCCTGGGTGCGTGACGAGGGACGCTGTTGACCCCAGAAACGCAGAGCAAGGTCTGAGCGCTGTTTGTTGCTGCTCTCTGGCGTTTGGTGCTCAGTTACCTTCGGAGTTCGAGTCCTGCCTGACCTCCTGTAGACGTCGTGGCCTGGGGAAATCTCCTCAGCTTCTCCCCAGCCTCCTCCCACCGCGTGCAGTTAGCTGTACTCTGAATGCAGGGCGACTAACTCTCACTTTAACCAACTGCATGCTTTAAAACAGACAGTTTCTAGCAATTCACGGCTCAGGGGAAAGGAATCGCAGTCTAAAACAGATGATGTAAAACACTAAATAAAAATGAATAGGATTTGAACTGGAAGTCTTCCCTGTGTGGCTTATCAAATCAGCTTTGCTGCAAGAAAAATTACTAAGGACAGTGATCTGTAAGTAGACAGATTTTCAGGGGAAAAAAAGCAAGTTTTCAATAGTTTAGGCCTGAATTCAAAAAATGCTACTTGCATGGGCAGCACTAATTCCAACATTTCCTGATTTTGGGTTTTTATAATCTGAATATTCTTCTAAATAGATACTTTAAGTTTACTTTCCTGGAATGCCTGTCCTTTTCTTAAAACAAGATCATGTGAAACACTATTGATAACAGCTTGAGCCATAGGTAGAGTTTCACTGTAACTCTCCAACACAGGGTTTTTCTACCCTTTGAAAAGCCAGATTAAATTGTAGTTGAGGGTGGGTGGCTGCTTATAGAAATAAGGGAAAAGGAGTATTTAGAGCAAAGATGTAGGATGAAGGAGTGGCCATCTTTTTATTTAGCTTGTTCATGGATTGCCCCAAACAAAAATCCTTCAATGACACGATTTTCTCTACACTCTGCCTATGGGAGCACTTCTCAAAGCAAGAATGACCTCTGACAGCATGCTGTGGTATTGGTGTGATGGAAAAGGAGCTGACTGGGAGAATGAACTATTTATGTCTGCCTCTGAAAAAGTGCCTGTTTTTTTGCTTTGACTGGATATCTCCTAAATTCCTTTGGGCTGAATAGAGAATCAGGTATGTCACTTCAGGGAAAATGACACTGATGTATGAAAAACTGAGCTCTAAGAACTGCATATGGCATTTCAAGCAGTTTTGGTTTGGTTTCCCTGGGTTTTTTTGCTTCACTGAACCCTTCAGTAAATGGGGCACAGCTACATGCGGCCTGTTAGAAGTGGCTCTGATGCTTGTGTTTTTCCATACTGGAACGAGTACAGCATTGACTGTAGCTGCCATGCAGCGAAAAGGTTGCGACTGTCTCCAAAGACCCACACAGAGCAGGCAACTAAGCCAAATGCAGCTGTTGAACAGACAAGTTATTTTCATCCAGCGTACACATTTTTGTGGCTGTGGTTTCCCACAATTGCAACATGCTAATCAGTGAACAATACACTGAACAATACACCGAAGAAGCTGGTAGTTTGACTTTTCTGGCCAAAATCAAATGGAAGTATACAGCCCCCACATCCCACCAGGGAAGGTAACGGAGCTGGGCTCCTTCGTTCATTTTTTAGGTTTGCTTTGGACTTTGCCTTTTACTGCGCTCTCCTTCGGAGAAGGAGCAGCCTCGCGACGTGGCTTCTGGGCTGCATTCACGTCTTGTTTTGTCACAGGCTTTCTGGGTGATCTGGTAGAGACGACAGACTGTTTCCCTCTTGGGAGGGAAATGTTCCTGATCTTCCCCACAGGTGTTGCCAAGACTGTTCATTTCAGAGTTGCTTAGAAATTGTTTCGAGGAGACTTCTAGCACGTGCAGAACGTTATGAATTTGCTAAGGTTAACACGGGCTTAGAAGGCGACACCTTCCAACTTTTGCAAAGAGATCAAGAACACAACAGTTTTAGCAGGACTGCTTTTATCATATCAACTGATATTCAGCTAAACAAAACCACTGCTGGGAAGACTTCACTGACAGATTTCTCTGAAATTTGTCTATCAGGGAACTGACCCAGAATTTCTAGGCA
Source organism: Apteryx mantelli (assembly GCF_036417845.1). Taxonomy (NCBI): domain Eukaryota; kingdom Metazoa; phylum Chordata; class Aves; order Apterygiformes; family Apterygidae; genus Apteryx; species Apteryx mantelli. Next base: position 26,168,717 of record NC_089980.1, on the reverse strand, counting down.
CTCTTCTTGTTTTGATGTCACGCTTTAGTTCTAGTTTTCACAATTTAAAAAGCGAAGTAAGTTTATTAACCGTCAAACACAGAACAGGAACCATGTGCTGCAGCAGAGCACTTGTACCTTAGGTGCTCTTTGTCCTGAGGAGTTTAAAGGCAAAGGAGGACGGCAATACAGAAAATGGAGGAGGCAAAATTGTATTAAAATTGTTTGTGGTATGCATTACATCATGACAGCTTGCGTAATTATGGAGATTAGCAGTACTGCCTGCTGAGAATGACTGACAGCTCCCCCCCAAGACCATTACTGCTGCTTATGCACTTGCTGGCTACAACAGCTGGAGCAGAAATCATCTGTTCAAGCTGCTTGTTCCAATCCAACACTTGTTGGTGCCGTATCCTGAAAGCATCAAGCATCCCGTGTGATAGAAACTAGTTCTTCCTTGGGGTATGTGTACGAGTAGTGGGAAGAGGCATTTTGAATACTAAAACCCTATCGTAGAAGTAAGGTAAGGTCAAAGTCACGCACTTAAGTTCAGTTCCTTTCCCTTGTGCTCGTGCTTTGCGCCACAGCTGAGTTCTGTCACAGACTCTCTCCCTCCGCTTCCCTCCCCGTTCCCCAGGCCCCCTGCCTCCCTCGGTGTACAGTTAATGTCCATATTTTGTGAATAATGAATAATGAATAATTTCCCCTTGGTCTTCTCATAGTATTTATCACAACTGCATCCGGTGCTCTATTAGGAGTTAATATGACTTCATAAAACTCCCGCAAAGTCACAGGAACAGAATTGCCCTTCTACTAGCAGTGGAGAAATTCAAAGCCCAGGCAAGGCTGGAAGTGCCAGGCACCCCACGTGCCAAGTTTTGCCATTCTGGATGTCCCACCTGGCCTAGGCACTGCAGATGGGCTTGGGGGCAGTGATATCAGTGCTGGAATTAGTTAAAAAGAAAGACCAAACTCCACCTTTTTTCACAACCAGAATCACCAGAAAGAGTAGGCACACATTAAATCACGAACAAAATACACGCAGCATACTCTTTTTCTTGTTGACAGCCCTGACTCAAGCGATTTGGACCACAGTCAAAGCAGTCACAAATTGTATCATGCTTACACTGCTGCCGTGATACCCTTTGCACCACCAGGAATCTAATTCAGGGTGCAATACTTTCCTTTAGTGCAAAACTAGTGGTGTTTCACTAATGTGTGAACCTCTGCTCACATTTCATCTAGCATAGGGTTTAAGCCAAGCCTTTGACCAGAAGTAAGTTTTTATTCTTGCATATGAAGGGAAAATAAAACAGCATTACAATCTTGAATTCCCTAGCTTCCTAGAAGCTGCCTCCCAGATTAGTGCAACCTGTCAGTGGTGCAGAATACCAGCTGCCTGAGGCTGCAGAGATGTTTGGGGAATTAATCCTCAAGGTAGTGCTAAAGAAACTGGCAGTAAATCTTGCGTAGAGGGGCACCCTCCATAAAGATGGACTTTTGATGAATTCGTGTCTCTTGCTTGATCTTTCAAGTTTCAGTGCTTCACTACCAGATTTCATCTAAAACATTAAAGCAGAAATATTCTGCTGCAGTGTATTTTTTCAATATTACCCTTCCTTTCACACCATTCCTTTCAAACCAAGATGCTGACAAAGTCCCTTTGTAGCAATTAATACTGCGGTCATATAGACAAGAGCTGATGATCATTCTTTGGTCTGTCATATGATGGCACAAATCTGTTGTCAGTTTGCCTTAATCAATTACTCAAGATTTATGGCAGTACAAGTGAAAGCAGGATCTGATGTTTAAATGCCTTTAGGTGTTATGAAGTAGTCTGGTAAAAAGTAAAGATTTTGTGGTATATTTATTTCAAATGAAAAATTAGAAGCAAGATTTTAGGCTGCAGAGTTGGCACATGCATGTTCTGCAGTAAAAGAATAAAGTCACCTTGCTCTTATCTACTGCTTTAAATAAAAGATAGGAAAATCTAAAGCCTCTTTTCAAAAACCCCAAGCTATAAGATTTCTGGACTCCAAATCAGTATGTTCACTTAACATGCAGTGAGCTAGACCTGAAAGGTCATGAGGTAGCACTGAATCATTATGTATTTCAGATAATTAAGGGACAAGGGAAAAAAAGTGGAGCCTATTTTTAGCTTTGAAATTTATGGCCCTGGTAGCATCTGGCCAAGTGAAAGCGATCTGATCAAAAAGCTGAGAGGCAAGGGTATCTATCCTTCATGCATCTTTAAAAACAGTACAAACCAAGATGTTGGAGCTTTAGGGAAGAAGTTAATCTTCCCTTCAACTAAAAGATTTACTAAAGCCTGTGGCAAAGAATTTAAATGTTAACAGATCAATTTCTCTTGCAGAAATACAATTCTACCGCTTCTCTTACATTTGTTATTAACTTACAGGCAGGGCACTGCAGAACAGGCAATTCAGGACAGAAGCAAAGCAATTTATCTTTGTATAATAAGAACACGTGAAGCCATGCACCCATTAAGAGCTTCTGTATGGCCTCAGATGGGTATAATATTAGGCCACTTCAGTAGCTAAAGATAGTCAAGTCACTGAGACTCTCTTCTTTCCCCAGCCTGCGGGGAAGAAACCACTCGAGCACTTTATAAAGAGTTATGTCTGTGTATAAGGTTGTATGTCAGGATGCTTTTTTAAGGAAAAGCTAATTCAAAGCGTATTTGAGCATGCTGAGAGCTGCGGTCACTTTGATATATTGTAAAATAAGTGCCATAATCCAAATTGATTTCCCAGGATAGTTCTGTCCCCTGCACTTTTGCTCCCTCCCCTGGGTTGAAAGTTTCATTATTTTAGTAGAAGATAGTTTTCCCAGGGATCCATGGCCATAAAATTACATGACCTTCTAGATAGCTAGAAGACTAAGTTCAGCACATGAATAAAAATGCTGATTTCACCTCTATTCAAAGGGAGTTTCTGTGCTTGTTGTTTGTACTGACTTGGAGACCCTCACTGCTAAATAATGTCTGCCACACTATGTACCAGATGGAGCTTTTTGAAAGCCTTGCAAAACACGTTGTCTTTCCTCCATTGGTGTAGAGGAAGTGGGAAACCCAGATATGCTCAGAAACCAGGTTAAAAGAAAATCTCAAGTGAAAAGTTTTTGTTTACCTCGCAGATGTTGGCATGTTGGCCCGCGTGACGTTTCCAGGCTGCGCAGCAGCCGCGTGGAGTGGTCGGCACCAATTTCCCACGCTCTGCACAAAAGCAGCAAAAGGAAGGCTTCGGTGAGGTGGCAACGGCTAGGATCTGTGGGTCAGAAAAATTAAGTTTGTAATGCTAGTGATCTTAAAGCTGTGGGAGAACAGGATCCACAGCTCTCAACTTAGCTTGCATCAGGCAGAATACGTATTTTCAATGCAGCCTACGACAAATATTACTTTGAGAATCTTTTGGGATCAAAATTATGCAGAATTTCTTTTTGCTTCTTCCTACAGCCGCGCTGTAATACGATGTCTAGTCTTGCCCTTCTTTCAATGATGAGCTGTCCAGCAATCCCAAACACTGATGATACTGTTTCTCTGATATCATAGCAGTTTATCTTATGTCTGGCTTGTTTCATCAGATTTCAGTCGTGCTGGAAGAATTTTTGACTAGATCCGCAGCAAACTGAATCCTGGTGAACAAGCTTTCCCTCTCTGTATTTCTTCCCACCTTACACCAGACAGAAACCATTTCCCTCACCTGACAGACACTTTTCGTGGCCTAATTCTCAGGCCCGGACAAACCTCTCTGATTAATAGGTTTGTTGTCATAGTGCACAACAGTTACCAGATTCATGCCAGATTTTGCCAGATTTGGGGGATTTTATCCCTTACAAGCCTTCTGGCATCTGAAAGGCACCAGCTGCCCATCAGCTGTTATATTTGCATCAGATAGGCAATGTCTGTATGGCAACTGCAAGGCATTATTAACTTTTTTGTGCTCCACGCTTCTTTCTTATCTTTGGTCGGCAAGTGGCAGATGCTCAGAGATTACAACAGCAAATGCTAAGTAAATCTCTGTATCTGCAATGTGGTTATGAAGAAATTTTGCCCTGAGCATGGATTTCATGCTTCCTCCAGGGTTTATCACGTTCAAAGGGCAAGAAAATTAGGAACAAGGATCTCAGCATCTGAACGGAAACGTCCAAAGCATAAATAGCAGGGGAGGGTTTCGTGTTTTAGATATGCGAAGGGAAAAAACTCTTTTTCTAAGCAAGGCTTAGATTGCTTCCACTTAACACTAAACCGCAGATTCCTGTTTGTTGTTCCCATTAGGGCTAATGTTGTTCCAGTCTCTGCGTATGAGGGACAGCTATAGCGATGCCCCTTGCTACAGTGCGGGTGCTGCCCAGTGAGAACAGGCACAAATGGCCCTTCGTTGTATCTCTGTGCTCATTGCTTTTTGCTCCCGATTGGTCTGGCACGGTCTGCAATGCGCAGTTGTAGAGATCGTTGCTGTATGCTCTGTTAAAGGAAGTTATAATTATGTTTAAAAAAAAAAGGTATTGAAAGAAATGGTCACCACTGTTATAACACAAAGTGCCCTCTCTATGGCTAAGTGTATGTATAGCACAAAGATAAAGATGCAACACACTGAGTACTCTTGTGTTCCCCACTCGCAATAGAAAAAGAAATTCATGCTGGATGAATGCGTCTCTTTTTCTGGACTGTGCGGATGTGCCTACGGGACAATATCCTAGCAAAAAACAGAGCAGGAAAGCTACTTGTGAACAGATGCACATGCTGCTATCGCGCAAGGACATTTGTTAGGTTAGCATATGTGGCTTTGTTTCCGGATTAAAATTATGGTATTAATCCATGAGGTAAATTTATGTGACACTATGTCAAATCAATTTCAGATGGAAATTGAAAATATTTAATCCCAGGTCGTCTGGGCATCTAGAAGCCCGAAGGATTTCTAGAGAACCTGAAGGCTGTGGATTTGCCAGTGCAGAAGAAGGAGGCGTAACATTTGCCTGAAATGAGAAAGGTAGCTTTCCCCTGTCACTGTATGGGTCAGCAATACAGCAAGGTAAGCAATATGATGGTAACAGAGTTCTGAAAAACCTCTTTGAAGGGTAAAATTTTTAAATGACCTTTCTCAAACTAGTGAACCCTTCAATTTATCTTCTATACACACATCCTCCCCCTGCACTGATAGAATGGAAAATGATTTTTACAAGTGGAAAGCTTAAAAATACCACTTATACAACTGCTTTCAGGAATGAGAGGGATGCCGATGTATTCTGAATAGTGATTTAACATTGGAAATCTGCAGTTTACTGTTAAGTGGAAGCAATCTAAGCCTTGCTTAGAGAAAGAGGGATTTTTTTTTTCTCTCACATATCTAAAACATGAAACTCTCCCCTACTATTTATCCCTTCAACATTTCCTTTCAGATGTTAAAACCTACTCAGTTCAGCGCTGCAACACCCATTTCAAGGCAGTCTGTACTCAGAACTGAGTTTTTCTTTCCAGTCCCAAGACCTCAGCACCTGCTGTGCAGCTCCACTCATCCCCGAGTTTAGGTCATTTCAGCTCAGGATTCCTGAACTGCCTTTTTCCTTTGTAGCAAATTCAGCATTGTTTTTTCCCCTCTACTGTCTGAATTGTCTTCCAGGGAAAACCCGTCACTTCCAGTGCGTCTCAGAGTCCAGCCTTTGACCTGAGGCAAACACATAAATTCAGCCTCCCTATCGCTGAACGGGACAAGCCCGAGGCCGCGCTGCCCTGCAGCCCCCACCCAGGAAGGCGCTGCCCCCGCGCTCCCTCCCCGCACCCCTCGCTTTGCCTAGGCAGGAGAAGCAGCTGCCCTCGCCACGTGCCCCCCGGCCCCTTGCAGCTCCGTGGCCGTGCCCGTCTCCCCGCGCCTCCTCTCTGCTTGCCGTCGGTGCCCACACGCTCTCCGGACGCTCTCGTGTGTCGCCGCCTGCCCGTCGTGCTTTAGCACGGGCATTAAATGCACTGGGATCCAGAGGTGCAGCTGCAGCCTGCGGGGACGGGTTCGGGCTGCTTCAGGCACCCATAACCCTGCAGCCAGAGCGCCGTGGGGCACAGTACTTTCTGGAAACCAGAGTATCCCTCCAGGGCTCTCAAAGACTTGCAGTTTGTGGTAACCACCCCGCTGCCATGGTGCATTCGAGGGTGATGGCCTCCAACTTATCTCCCGTGGCCTCCAACCCATCTCCCGGAGGGTGCCTCCTCTCCGACTGGCAGCAACGTGGGGGTGAGGACAGCTCTTGATTTCAATACCATTGACAGCAAGGACAGATAGCAGTCATTTTGAATGAGAACAAAACTTCTGCCTCAAAAATTATTTCTGTCTTCCCTTATTATTATTTTTAGCTTTTTCAATAGCCCAGGAAATCAAGGCAGATTAGGTATGGAGCAGAAGCAGGACGGCATTTCTAATGGACAGTTAGATGGTCCCTCTTCTATAGTGTGCATTCATTTAACAAACAGGTGATACATCTATGGTGTTAATTCATCCTTCAAGAAGACAGATATCCAATCGCCTATTCTTACTGCTCACTGTAGAAGTGTGTGGGTGTGCCTTGGTCTCCTACACAAACTTCCACATCCATGCGTAAACCTTCCAGGTAACTGAAACATGTTGCGTTTTGCCTCTATTACTACAGCAGAAGTACAGTTTTGATATCTATTTCACATTTCAAAATATGTGAATATTTATCCTGACAAATCAGCTTAATTCAGAACAGGATCTGGCACGCGTACTTTGGATCTGAGTTTTCAGCCCCTGCAGATCGGCCCATGAAGCCTTTGGCGGGGCTGATGTTCGAGACGCTGATTTGAAACGGATTGCTCTCCTTGGAGAATTTTCATTGTTTATGTTAAGGGCTTTTGTTTCTACTACTCTGTAATGTATAGTGCTAAGTCTTAGCAGGAAGTGTGAAGACATGCCACCTCCAGAAGCGTGGAATACCAAATGTGTGTTCTTTAAACACATCAACAAGATCAGGAAACAGCTGCAGAGACTGGATCGCAGAACACAGCCAGGCTAAATGAACAGCCACTATCCTGGTACAAGTTCTTCATTAGCTGACGAAGCCAACTAAAACCTACTATATCCAGTTTTAACTGCAGATCAGACATGAGAAGTCTAATTCAGGCAAGCTATAAATTGCATTACATGCTCATTCTTTGTCATGATCCCCAATCTGCTCCTCCAGTGAAATCTTGGAAGGCCTATTTTTACTACTATATTAAGCCAAGAAGATGGTATGGATTTTTGTGAAAGTAATAATCCACTTTACAGGCTTATGAATTTGTACAAAAGCTGTATTATCAGACTGCAGGGTCTAGCTACTAAAATGACATTTCCCACAGCATCTGGCATTCCAGAAAAAAAACAGTATGTCTGGCTAGGCCACATATAGTTCTTGAGAAAAGCAGAATTTCCTACCACAGTGCCATCTTTGACATTTTCCTGAGGCATTACGATTAAATATAGACAGACTGACAATGAAGCTGTCTCAGTCTTGGCTTTTCCATATCCGAATGTTTCGAAAGGTTAGCTTCAAGATGTAGTAAGCCTATTCAGAGGCACCCACAAGGTCATCTGTATTTTCTAGCACGTAAAACAGGTGGGAAAAGTCCTAATGAGCTGACCTATCATCCTGCTAGGATCAAATCCAGCTGCAGGTGCATACTCCCCTAAACATTACGCGACAGTCTGACCTTCTCGTTTACCACATCATCTCTTAGCCCATGCCCAGAAGGCGCATGAACTTGCTGGTGTGCCGGAGGAGAAGGGCAAGCACAGCAGAGAGGGGCACATCTGGGCAGAGCTAAGCGCAAACTGCTCCAGGGCCCTTCTCCAGACTCTCGCCCCGTTACGATCTCCTCCCGCCACGTGTTTTGCACTCACCCGCCGACCCTGCCCGTTCACACCAGAGAGAAATTTCTCGGTCACACGCAAGGACGAGCGACTTGTCGGAGCGTCTCACACCTCCCGCGCCCCAGCCCAGCCAGACGCTGCGCTTCGGGCTGCGTTCGTAGCCCACGCAGGCGCGCTCGCTGCTGGACACCAACCGCCCTGTTGGCCAGAGGGCTGCGGGCTGCGAGGAGCCCTTCCCGGGGGCATCGCGCTCCGCCTGACGGCCCGGTACGGACCACGGCCGAACGCCCTGGCATCGCCCCGCCAGCCCAGCGCACAAAGGGCGCCGGCAGCGGGAAACCTTTGCAGCACCAAGGGAAGCTGGAGGTTCCCTGCTCGGCCTCCCCATCCCCTCCTGGGGCTTCAGGTCCTTCTTGTCCTGATCGAGCACCTCCCCGAAGCAGCTACCAAACGGCCGCACGGGGCTGTCCAGGCCAGCCGTTGCTAATCTCGTGCTTACCTGCAGCCGAGGAAGCGATCGGGCCCTCTGCTCACTCCTTTGTAGCTGTTTCAGCACCAGGTTGTACATCCTGTCATAAATCAGAACTAAGATTTTTAAACGGAATAGCCCTAAAACAGGAGCTCTTTGAAATCTGCCTTACCAATACATCAGACAACAAAAGAACCACAAATGTGCTCTTTTCTTATGCCTGAATGAAAAAATAATTCCACGTGAAGGAGAGGATATCTGGCAGGCGACAGTAGCAAGGACAAGAGAGTTTCTTTGTAGTCAATGCCAGAAGACAGCTGCACATGTATTTTTTTTTCTTCTGGAAAAGACTGTGTTCACTAAACAATATAACTATCAAAATAACTATTTTAATGTATCAAGAAGGTGTCACATACAGCTTTTTTTTTATATACAGGTTTTGTTTTTGCAGATATATTGCAGGTGAATTTTCAGACCACGTACCATTGCTATTCAGAACTGACTATGCTTTTATATTTGTTGTGTTTTGTATACATGCCAATGTCGTATCACTCAGATAAAACAAAAGTACAGCCCAAAAGCTCTCTGATAATGGCACTTTTTAAAGAAATGTTTAATAATGGTTTTCAATCTTGTTATATGGCTAGAAAGGAAAAAAGAAAAAAAAAAGAAAGAAAAATTCCCCGTGCAATTCCAAATCCATTAGATTTGGCCCCTGCCTCTGTTCCCCAAGACAGAACTAATCTCAAAGGACCGGGCTAAGCAGCAAATACCATATCCTTCAGAAAACTTGTTTCAAAACGTAGCATTTAGGGTGGAGGGATTCAAACATTTGCCTTTTACTTTTTGGAGCACCCAGGCTCACATAAGACAGCAAAGTTTAGGCACATGTTGCTGGTATCAACAGCTCATAAGAGGTCCAGCGTATTCCCAGACCTCCAGGACTATGACTCTGAAACCGATCAACGATTGCATCCCTTTCTTTCTCTCCATCAAGTGTTCTTGCGATGCTCAGCCCTATACCGAAATGCAGACTGCAACATACTGCTTGTCAGAATATGCTGCAGTCACTTTTTAGGCTTTTTAGTGCAAATCAAGGTAATTAGCTTTAGAAAAATGCTTTTACTTATTTTTAAAAAGCTTGTTGTCAGGTAAATTTGAGGATTCTGTGAACACCCTCATGAAGGTAACAGGGATTTTACAAATTACTTTATAACCTGGAGATAAACCTCAAAAGATTGCCATGGAAATGATGAGTTAGAAGATGCTGGTGATGTGACTAACTCCTCCTATTTCATGTTCCCACCAGCGTTCAAAGAACCAAAAATAATACTTAAAAGTTTAACCTTTTCAAATTAGTTTTCCAATATATTCAAGTTCTTTAAATGTTTACTAGCCAAATTAGCCCTTTAAAATTTTGATCTTGAAAGCAGGAGAAAAGGATGAACATGGCACTTTTCCTAAAGTTTTATATTTATTGTACTGTGTGCGCTTATGTTTAAGTGTTCCTGGACCTGGTACCCATACTTCCTCAGCACGTGCTAAAAATACAGATAGAGTTAGTGTACATGTTGTGCGTTTCATGTCTATCAGCTGGCTGGCTGGACAGAAAGATGGGGTAAAACTATACCGATTAATCTTGAACCCTGTCCCTGCAGGCATTGCAGCTGTGACAAGCGGCACTGGCTTGGTCCCTAGACCCTCAACATCGTCTCAGCAAGCCTGGCGGCCCAGCCTGCGTCTGCCTGACCCCACATCCCCTACTCGCCCCGCTCTGCCCACGGCATCCCACCCCAAAAGCAGGCTCTGGGCAGTGCAGAGGACTCGGGTGAAGCACAAGCGTGAGAAGGGATGATCAGCCGCAGGGCAAAGACATGTAGGGTCTCTCATCAGTCCCAGTTCCTCTTCGCTGGTATAGCAAGAGCGTAATTGGAAAGACCCCAGATATATGAAGGCAGATGTGGGGGGGGATAAAAATGACTTAAGTTCAGTGGCACAAGGAACTCCAACTCATTTTCAGACCAAACACAGTATAAATAAGCTCATAGAATAAGAGAGAAAGCTGAAAAAATGAAATTTTCACAAAGGAAACCAGAATGAGCTCTGAGAATCTCCTGCCAAAAAAGAATAAATTAATTTTGGAAATATCAGTGCTGGCAATGCATGAGCTTCTCCAAGTGCAGATAACTGCTAAGTAAAACAAGAAACCCAAGGGTGACGATGAGAGGTCAAGCTTTTACGTGGACCGGAGGAGCTAGGGGGGAGCGAGCCTGAGACGCTGAGCAGAGGAGCAGGCTGGCAGCCGGGTAATCCGGAGTACCTCGTCTCCCAAGCACGTGCGTCACCAGGGCTGCTCGAGAGCCGGTGAGCTTACAAGAGGGAGCTCATGCAGCTGAGGAGACCTGGTCCTCAGCACTTACAGCCCTGATGCAACCTGCCCAGCGAGCTTCTGAAGTCTAGGTGAAATTGGGGGGAACTGAGGCATGGTATAGTTTGTGTGTTTGGCTGATGTCCTCATTTTTCTGGGGAACATTTTGTTGGGTTTTTACCTTCTGTTTGAAGGATATTCCTTGGAAAATTTCTGACGGGCTGAACTTGCACACATGCATACACATGGGAGAGCCGATTCATGGCACCGCTGGTCTCACCAGCATCGCACTCGATTGCATCTGGGAATCTAATTCATAATTGAAAGAAATGCAGACAACCTGACGTTTGATTTGGGGGAACTGGGTTTATTTTATTCCCCACTAGTTTGCTTAGCCCTGGCTAAAGAAGGTGAAGACAAGTATCTTCTCTTATTCATGCTGCTATTCTTGGCCAAGGGCTTTTCAAGGTAACGTCTTTAAGGCCTTTCATTCAGCATGTGATTTTTGACTCTAGGTAGCATATTGCCTGGAGATTTCCTTTTTAAAGTTAATGTTTGCTAATTGCCATCTGAAATCCTGCAGTTGTTAAACACTGCTTCTACTCATGCTGTATGTAGGAATCTTTGCTTATCCGCTCAGTATTACTAGGCATGAGGTACAAGGCTTATCTGTTATTTGCAAGCAGCCTCTCAACACCCTTGTTCTTGCTTTACTACAAAACCTCTAACTGCCCGTTTACTAAGGAACCTATTAATGAAGGTAGTTAAACTTAGACTTTTACTATATGAATGATTTGTGTTACTTAAGTTAGGCGCAGGCTGGGATACCCTCTGGAGTGGTGTTACCCAGTGGTATAAAGCGTGTCTGAAAAATCGGTCTGGGTCAGTAGCTTTGCAGCTTGTGCAGTTATTGCAGTAAAGGCAGAGCAGGATGCTGCCGAGTTCGAAAGGCAGCGTCTACGTCTGCCGCACCAGAAAAGGCAGTGGGGAAGCTAGCTGAGTGGGCTAAGATTGGAAATAAATTAAGGGAGTTGGGAGATTATAATTTACACAGGCTTCACTGAGACAAAACACAATATTTACTTTGCCCCAGCAGCGATGTCTTTACAGTGATGACCAAATGACTTTCATTTTCTTGACTTACTGGTACGTCCTTTCCCTCTGCTACTCTGAAGCCAGCACTGGCAAGAACAACAAACACAGACTTTCCAGAAAGGCTGCCAAAATAACACTATCCAAAGTGAAGCACGCACCTTTTTCCTTGTTCTGGATTCATTTCAGTCTAATGTAATGAGTCCCAGTAGTCAAACAGCTTGTTGTGAAGGTCGTCCTATATTGGAACATTAAATTAAAGGCATATAGATAGACAGATAGATAGATAGATAAATATATGTATACACACACACACACACACACACACACACACACACATATATATATATTTATAAAGACAGAGAAAGGGAGATACCAGCTAGAACAAATGCTTAGTAGGAGCGAACAAATCAGTTTGTGAAAATATGAAAGAACCTCCTCATTCTCTATTATTTGAAGTCTCAGTGGAGTCTGAGAATTGGATCACCATCAGAAATAAGGGCAAGGAGCATCACTGAGAGAGACTACATGGAATTAATTGCAGCAAAAATGTTCCAGTGCAAGTCTGACTGCAAATACCATTCATTAATTTTTAAATATAAGAAAAAATGTGACAGGATATTAGGCCTCTCAGCAGGGTAGAACCCAAAGGATTTTTTTTTAAAATGCTGTCAGCAAATGTTTGGAGAGAAAAATTATTTTACTGCTTTGCTGAACGGTTTTTATTTCATGAATTGCACTCTAAAAATGGCATAATTCATCATGTGAAGTGTACGGAACAAACTGCAGACAAGAAATGCAGGAAAGAAGGGAATTGGAAACTCGTGAAAAAGAAAAAAATATTAACGTATTTGTATGTGTATGCCATATATATGTGTACACATATGTAAAAAATACACTTACTAAGCTATCAATAAATCACAAATGATTCCAAATCATTCAGGACCCATAATTCCTAATTTGATCAAATTTCAGTGGGAGTGGCATCCAAGACGGCAGGGGAATGAATTGTATTTATAAGCTGTTTTCTCTTCCCCTGCCTCAGACAAGAAGAAACTGAGATCTTTAGGTTCTTGTAGATATTGTCACCCCAGTCTTCAAAAAGGGCAAGAAGGAGGACCCAGGGAACTACAGGCCAGTCAGCCTCACCTCCATCCCTGGAAAGGTGATGGAGCAGATCATCCTGGAAGCCATCTCCACGCATGTGGAGGAAAAGAAGGTGATCAGGAGTAGTCAGCATGGCTTCACCAAGGGGAAATCATGCCTAACCAATCTGATAGCCTTCTATGATGGAATGACTGGCTGGGTAGATGAGGGGAGAGCAGTGGATGTTGTCTACCTAGACTTCAGCAAGGCTTTTGACACTGTCTCCCATAGCATCCTCATAGACAAGCTCAGGAAGTGTGGGTTAGATGAGTGGACAGTGAGGTGGATTGAGACCTGGCTGAATGGCAGAGCTCAGAGGGTTGTGATCAGTGGCACAGAGTCTAGTTGGAGGCCTGTAGCTAGCGGTGTCCCCCAGGGGTCAGTCCTGGGTCCAGTCTTGTTCAACTTCTTCATCAATGACCTGGATGAAGGGAAAGAGTGCACCCTCAGCAAGTTTGCTGATGATACAAAACTGGGAGGAGTGGCCGATACACCAGAGGGCTGTGCTGCCGTTCAGAGAGACCTGGACAGGCTGGAGAGGTGGGCAGAGAGGAACCTCATGAAATTCAACAAAGGGAAGTGCAGGGTCCTGCACCTGGGGAGGAATAACCCCATGCACCAGTACAGGTTGGGGGTTGACCTGCTGGAAAGCAGCTCTGCTGAGAAGGACCTGGGAGTGCTGGTGGACACCAAGTTAAGCATGAGGCAGCAATGTGCCCTTGTGGCCAAGAAGGCCAATGGTATCCTGGGGTGCATCAGGAAGAGTGTTGCCAGCAGGTCGAGGGAGGTGATTCTCCCCCTCTACTCAGCCCTGGTGAGGCCACATCTGGAGTACTGCGTCCAGTTCTGGGCTCCCCAGTACAAGAGGGATGTGGCACTACTGGAGCAAGTCCAGCGAAGGGCCACAAAGATGATTAGGGGACTGGAGCATCTCTCTTATGAGGAAAGACTGAGAGAGCTGGGCCTGTTTAGCTTGGAGAAGAGAAGGCTGAGAGGAGATCTGATCAACGTGTACAAGTATCTGAAGGGAGGGTGTCGAGAGGATGGGGCCAGACTCTTTTCAGTGGTGCCGAGCGACAGGACGCGAGGCAATGGGCACAAACTGAAACACAGACACTTCCATCTTAACATGAGGAAAAACTTTTTCACTGTGAGGGTGACAGAGCACTGGAACAGGTTGCCCCGAGAGGTGGTGGAGTCTCCTTCTCTGGAGATATTCAAAAGCCGCCTGGATGCAATCCTGTGCAACATGCTCTAGGTGACCCTGCTTGAGCAGGGGGGTTAGACTGGATGATCTCCAGAGGTCCCTTCCAACCTCAGTGATTCTGTGATTCTGTGATTCTGTGATTCAGGACTGTTGAGGAAAAGCATCTTATATCAAATGATGGCATGTAATACCACAGAAAATAAAAGCATCACTGTTTTCCAGTGTGGGCTTTCTTCTTTCATGTATAGTGACTGGCATCATTTAATATTTTCGCTAATGATCTGAGTGACAGAAAGAGAATTGGCGGGCCACGCTTTCAGGCAGCACCACGCTGGGAGGGACTGCGAGCGAGTACAAGGAGCGCGAGACCTCCGCACGATCCTCACAAGGCGAAAGCAGCATCAGAAGGCGGCACGAGGCGATGGGAACGCGTGCAAGGTGCCGTCCGCGTGGGCAGCAGTCACCCGCCCCAGCGGTTTCGGAGGGCGGGAAGTTCTGCAGAAAAGGGCTTTCCCGGGTACCGTGGCACAGAAACGTGAATTAACCACGTCGCAGTGCTACAAAACAGGCAAACGTCGCCCTGGGGTCAATAAACAGCAAAAGAGCTTGCACGCGGTGCAAAGCCGTCCTGCCGTTTCACCCGGCACTGGTGAGGCCTCCTTTAGTTTCCTGCGCCCACTTTTAGGTCCATTAAGCACAGCCAAACCAAAGAGAAGCTGGACGAGAACAAAGAGCATGACTGTGATTTAGAAAATATGCTTATAAAGACTGAAAAAATGGAAACTAGACTAAAAAAGGAGGAGGTAGAAGACAAACATATTAACAATCCTGAAATATATAGAAGGTAACTGCAAAGAGTAGAGGAAAAAAATCTGTTCCCTATAGCCATCCCTGATGGATATAATAAGTAATGAGGATAAACTACAGCAAAGAATATTCGCAGAGGACAGATGTATCAGGATGCAGTAAAATTACTGAGATGATATTTTTTTATTAGTTTAAAAAGCATTTTGCATACATGATTTTAAAAAATTGCTGTTTCTAACATCATTCTTTCCAGAAAGACAATTTACTAGAACATCAATTCACTTCCATCTAGTCTGGAAAACTCATTCTGATTTAAATACTATTTATTTACATTAGCATGCATTGCTTTAAAATTAGTTGTAGAATATTAGGTATAAAGACTGTTTCTAATTTGGAAGTGACCTTCTGGAGTCACATCTGGACCCTTTCTCAGAAACCAGGCTAGAAAGAGTTTTCTTCCATCTGGTTACCTACCAAATATTATCAAGTATAAAAAAGAAATAAACGGCTTTGTCCTCACAATGCCAAACACCAAAATGGTAGTGGTTTTGTGTTTGTATGCTGCCTGCATGTTTCGGGAAGGGGATTTCTGTAAACTCAGATAACTTTAATTTCAGATTTTGATTACTTTATATTACACACCCATTTACAACAGCCTGCAAAGGTAAAGATAGCTAATAAATATTTTAATAAATGGTAGAATCATTGCATAATGTTAAGGAATAAAGCAGATGCCTTCTAATTGGGATTTATAGTCATCTGTAACACCTCTTAAAGTGTTTAAAATAACAAATACTGTTCATGTCCATAGAATGCTTATGCTGTTTTTTTAACAGATTTATAAATCGATAATAATTCTAAATGTTTGGGAAATAGCTTACTTGTTGGAAAAATACACTGCAAAAGTGCCAAAAAAAGAAGGTGCTAACGAAAAGAAGCCGAGCAAACGCTAGGAAACTGGCTTTCATGAGAAGCGGCATGAGCCAGAGAGCAAACGTTGACGCTAACCCTGCAAACCTCTCCCAAGGAGAGGCAGGGTTTGCCTGCCTGGCTGCGGGACCAAAGCTCTTTATTTGCCTCCTGCAGCTTGCAGACGCGGCGTTTGGGCTTCCTCTTAAGTCGGCAGCGCGCAGCCCTCACGGGGCCAAAGCCAGCGCGGGGGCACGAAGCAGGGAAGCAGGGAAGAAGGGGCCGACGTCCTGACGAGCAAGCGGGCGGCCGGCCGTGCGACACCTGGTTAGCAGGGCTTGCCCCGAGGCCGGCGTGGGCAGCTCTGCGGAAGCCCGCTCCTCCGCGCAGGTGCACCAGGCTCCCTAACGGCTCCCAGGATTTCCCAGGACATTCGGGCGCTAGCAGAGCTGCCTTTAGCCTCTTCAGCAGAGGGCCCTGGTTTCTAGCGTCAGGGTTTTCGTAGCTCAGCAGCAACGTTTCGGATGTTAAACCTTCCCGTTTGAAAGTTCATATAAGATGATGTGCTAGCTGGGAAAATAACCACCTTGGAAAACTTCTAGCCCACCATCTATGAATTATTTAATCTCTTTAATTCAGACGCGTGGCCACGAGAACCCGAGAGGCGGCACGAGTCCTAACTGCAAACAGAGCTGTTCAAATGTTAGAGCCGCTCGCTAGCAGAGGACAAGCTAAAGGTAGGCTACGTCTCCTTGAATAGGCTTTTAAGTGATTAAACCTCACCGCTGGGCTGAAGCACCGCCAGGCGGCTCAAACCATTTGGCTCAGCAAAGCGCAGGCTGGGCTGGGGCGCGTTTCCCGCGCTGCTCCGGGCGCCCGGCCGCGCGCCTGGGCTCCGGCCGCAGCCCCCGGCCCGGCACCGTCCCACGGCTCGGACCGAAATTGGGAAACACGTGACCAGTGAGCAGAGAACAGCAAATAACAAGCCCTGGCGTTGCCACGAACACCCTCGTTACGCGTGGATACAGCTTTCCCTATGAAGATCAGCCATGCCCCAAACAGCAGGGGAAACAGCCCCTTTTGCACATACGAACACCAAACACATCATGAACCGAGAACCGAGAATAAAGAAACACAACCAAATGCATTTTTAATAGCATTCGGTTAGTTCTAACCAAAACTGTGCATTACTTTCCTCAGAAAAGACCACTCTTCAGAAACTATTATATATTTTCAAGAGCCATGAAGGCTCCTAAGGGGATGAAGAAACATGACTTCATTTAGGTCTGACGCTCTTCTTCATTATGTTGCGCTAAGCACATCCACATGTCCTGAATAAAATTAAAGCAAATATTTCTGGTTCACAAAAAATATTTAAGCAGTACAATTGCTTTCATAATAAGCAGCATTTAAATAATTAAATGCATTTTAAAAATAGCCTTTAAAGTTATGTGAGACGACTGCTCTAAACTGTCATTTTCCAAGATAAAGCTGTTTTTGTCTGATGATGGGGTTAGCAATTCATTATAAAGACCAAACAGAGACTGAATTAACATTGTGTCCCTTTGCAGTTAGAAGTGTTAATCTGAATAATGTACTCCAGGGGATTTGTGCTCAGCATTTATATGTATATGGCAAAAGTGATAATATAACAATCAGCACTGTTTTTTCCAGCAAAGATCTTTCACAGAAAAATGCTCAGACCTGATTTAAATTTTTACTGCAGCGCCTTTTCCTCACAGTGAACAGCTTATTTCTGCACTCAGTCTCAGGATGTGTGAGAACTGCAATGCCGTTTTTCCCACGCAGCCCATGCCTTTGATCTCTGTTCAGTGCCCCTTCCTATTTCTAGGGACTCTGGCCACTTTGGGGGGATTTCCAAACATACTCGACACTAACCGAAAACATTGCCTTTGAGCCAATCATCACTGATTCAGGAGGGATGGTGTTAGGTTAATACTGAGCACTAACTAAAACCCACCTCGCGCACTCTGCACTAGACTGATTAGGCACAAAGAATATAACTGTGTATGGTCTTTAATAAGCTTTTATTTGGAACTTGCTTTTTTTCGGCTTTCTCTCTTGTCTGAAATAGGACATTTCTACTAAACGGCGTATCCACCGCACAGACTGCAGTGAAGGGTGGCCAGCCCTGAGCCAAGCGCAGGCGAGAGCACGCCGGGAGCGTGGCAGCAGTCCAGGCACAGCTGCGTGAAGCTCGAAGTTACAACTTCGCCACAGCTAAACTTCAGCTGGTATGTGTACTAGTTCATCTATAATAAATTAGCTCATTCATAATTAATTAGCTGCAATCCACTGAATTCAGACATCAGCAAAGGTCAAAAGACTTACTTCAGAAAAGAGAGGGGGAAAAAAAAAAAGACAGGGTGAAGCAAAAGCTCTCAGCAATTTCAGGCGCAGACTGAAGGAAGCTGCGCTGCACTGGGGCAGGGGGTCATCACCTCGCATCAGACCGAGCCACCTCCTGGGTTAGCCCCTCTCCTGCAACACCGCCAGGAAATGTCATCAGCAAAGATCTTCCTCGTGCTGCGGATGATTACTGCCACTACAGTCAAAGTGCCGCTTCAGTGAAACGACGGTAGTAACTTCCATCTCTGTTTCTTCCCATTCGTAGGAGCGAATCAGCTTAGTAGATTGTCCCTGTCTCAGTATCTGCATGAAGGTGCCACCCTACCTCGAGGTGCTATTTATGGTCACTAGAGCATCTGGCAATAAAAGAATGTAAAAACATTATTTGCAAGGGAATTCAGAGAAAACAAACAACAGGGGTAATTCTGTGCCGAGGAACTTCAGCAACCGTTTAGTCCAACAGGAGCTGTAAGTTCTCAGGATTTCCAGAAAATCAGTGCCTACAGGCTTTTACCCATATTCTAGGTCAGGGAACACAACAAACATCCGGTTTTGAGTCAGAATTCCTGGATTTTGCACTGATATGACAAGTATTTTCTTAAAAACATGCTGCAGCTTCCACAGCCAGGTAAGCGACCCTAAGAGTACACATTTTGTTTTGGAAGGACTTTCATCAGTTTTTCATCTTCACTAGACAATTAATTGAATTGGAGTACGAACCATGAAAGGATCCTGTTAACCCTGACTCTAGAGTTTGGATCGCACAGAAAAAGGCATGCACACGGGGCTGCGCTTCATAATCCAGTCGATCACTTACAGTCAGGCATTTCACAGTCCGTCCAATGACCCCAGGTAAAACCTGCAAGGGGGGGGAGCCACGGTGTCCGGGAGGTAATGGTGAACACAGCCTGATCCCACCCAGCCCACATACAAATTTAACATGCCTACTCAGGGCAATACTCTGTTTTGAGGTAACTTTCCAGAGGAGAAGAACTTTCCCATCCTGATTCAAGGCCAGACCAAAGGCCTACACAGGGTTGCAAGCAGGTCTCACGAGAGAACACAAACTGGTGCAGGGAAAGGATTTTTCCACTTCTATAATGCACCTTGCCATCCTGAACTGCAGAAAAACACACTCTGTTTGTAGTCTTCAGGCCACTTTTGAATTTAAAAATCACTCACTCTGATCTTGTCATAGAAGGGGAAGAACAGTAGAAAAATCCAACCTATATTTATTAATGACCAAGCCAGTCAAACCATGATACAGTCTGGTTCTAGGAGGTAAAAATATATACAAGCCTTAAACTGCCAATCAGTTTCTTTTCATTAAAATGAAATGAATAATGAGCTCTAAGATACTAGGGTAAATTGGATTTTATAATTAAAAAGACAAGTACAGTGAAAGAGACTTGTCAAACCAGTTGCCTAAGAGGACACTAGCAGACCTTTAATGTGTTAAAACGTGAAATAATGGGGTTATTAGGTCTGGATTTAATGAGAAAACTGCAATACCATAAGGCACAGTAGCAGAAGCACAGGGAATAGACAATATTGTAATACTTGATCTGAAAAGTACAGGCAGGTCTGTGATTTGACCAAGGTTTTAATTCAGGTTGCACATCCACACCAAGGGAGCTGTGGCTACAGCGTCGGCTTCTGCAGTCAGCCTGAACTGATGCGCCGGATCTCCGCTGAACTTAAAGCAATGTTAAACTGCGTTGGGAGGCTGAAGCCGTTATCAGCTATCCCTCCCAGCGCTGCCTCCAGACGAACACGAAAAGCTGCCATGGAAGAGCAAGCGCTGCCGGAAACCGTACGTCGGAGGCATAAGCAGAGCAGCAGCCTCTGAAGGGACGAGCCGCAGCTTTAAATCACAGCCAGAGCAGCTCCAGCACCTCACCGCTGGGACGAAGGCAGCGTTGGCTCCTGACACACCATTTAGGGAGGGAGAAGAGATGAAAAGAGGCTGAGGCGCCAGACAAGAAACACGTACGCGTGTCCCTCAGTGCAGCCTGTGCACCTTGCCTCTTGTCCTTTCGTGGTGCACCTCCAAGGAGAGCCTGGCTCCAGCTTCTCCGTGACCCACTTTTACTTGGCACCAGCCAGGACACAATGTGTGCCGACTCATCTGTCAATACAAAAGCTGGCATTTAATATCTGGGTTGTTGTTCTCTAATGATTCTGGGGCAGACCAAGATGAGCAGATTAAAGAGAGCCTTTGGTTCGTACTTCCCCGATGTTGACTTTTCATTAAAAGCTATGAAACAAACAAGCTAAGAAAGCCCCGATCGTGCAGCAGCCCTCCTTTGTTAACTTTATATATAACTTATTTATTATTTATCATGCAACTCTGGCTCTGAGTATATTAAACTTAGTACATCTATGCTCAGTGTAAGACTTGACCACCGTGTGTTGTACATGGTAGGGGCCTATGCCCCTGCAGTCATTCGTGCTGGGCACAGTCCAGGATCCTGAAGCACAGCAGGCAGCACAGCGCTGTCGCTGAACAAGCTTCATTGGCTTCCACTCACTTTTCGGGAGGAACCCGAAAACTTGCTGGCTTGAACCTCTAAAAACTACATGTTTGGGTCAGAGTGACTGACACTCCACTCAATGATGCTACTTGCTGGAAGAGCACAGACGTGATGATTGCCGTCACTACAGAAGAACAAACTACTGAAACAAACTCATCTCCGGACTGCATAAAACTTTTAAGTCCATTCCTCCAGCCTCCCTCAGGCCCGGGAATAAATTTGCAGTGTGGCAGTTCATTTCAATTATTTGCAACATCCTTCCTCATTTTTCTCATGCCCTCCTGAGGTTTTTGACAGACAAATCTCCATGCATAGGCATTCTTCTCTTAATAGGTACAACTCCCTACTTGCTGAATTAGCAAACAAGTGTTTCAGATGACACTGAGTTAGCAATTTCTGATAATGCATGAAAATTTTGAAGGCTAAGGTATTTGGATTCTTACAGTCAAAGTTATGTTTTGTTTTCCTTAATCCTTCCATAACAGCTCTAAATATCCCCCATGGGTATGAAGCAAAGCATAAAAAACTCCAGAGTGAGAATATTTAAAAATATAAAGGGAAATATGATTGTTTTCCAGTTGGATAGCAAAAACATTGAAGCTAGTACTTTCTAAGATGTCTTTTTTTGCACAGCCAAAGCTAATATCTGGTTTCATTCTGAAACCCAGTACTGAGGTATTTTTTAACATAATTAAAATTTGCATTCACTTTCTGATATATTTGTCATAATTATCCATGACTTGCAGCACAGCACAGATTTTTGGTAAGTCAAAAGCAAAATAGCATCACACAACCCAGATGCTCAAAATCTTTGACAAGGGAAGATCATGAGTCACGGCGCCTTATGGGAAGTGTGGGCAGAGGAAGTTTGCGCAAAATGTGTAGAGATGTGAAAACAAATGGCCAACACGAGGGACCACTTGCTCATTCCCCTGTGGGCAAGAAAAAGCAAACAAAAAAAAGCAGTCAGGCAGGTGCCTGCAGCGGGACCGGACCTTGGCGGAGGGGCTGCTCGGGGCAGGAGGATGCACCCTTGCGCAGGGCAGCTGCTCGCTCTGCAGAAAAGAAACGGGGCCGGGGGGACCCTCCCCGACTCGCTGGGCTCATGACCCTTCTTCTGCCAGCCTGTGGGAGCCACTGAAGTAGCGGGCACAGGAGGCGGCACACGTAAGGGCGAGAAGGAAACTGCTGTGTACAGAGAGGGAAGTCACGAGGGGGAGACATGGGAGGTGATGCTCCACGGGGAGAGGGCTGGGAGTGACGTCCCGTGCACCAGGTGGGTGGGAGAGGAGGAGGCGGGAGAAGGTGTGGGGGGCAAGAGAGAGCAAGATAGAAATCCTTGTCCCACGGACTCCTGAAGCCTTTCGCCAGCGCCTGAAAGCTCACCGATTCCTCCCAGGCCCCTGTCCTTTCCGCCTCCGCTTCAACACCGTGAAGTCCTTCGAGCCCTTTCCAGCTCCCCTACATCCCTGCCCTCAAAGGACAACGCACGTAGTTTCACCTGCATCCTTGGTGGGCACCGCAAGTCCCGCCAGCCAGGGAAAGCGGTGCCTGGGCAGCCCAGGTGGACCGAACATCTACGCCAGGTGGGGAAACGTCACTGTCACGAAGACCCTCCTGCCGCTGAGACGGGCGTTTCTACAGATCACATACACAGATGTCTGGTGACAGGTGAAAACGAAGCACTCTGCGCCACACCAACCTGGGGCACGTATGTCACCCATGTCCTTATCTGCAGCGGGCTCATATGAGGGAAAGACAAGGATATTCATAGTCTAGAAAAGCATCTTCCACTGGAAAGCTAAAAGCCAGCATATTGCACTCAGCTAAATCATGTTTTATCAGTTACCCACAGTGCCACGTGGTTGGCTTTCTTATTTGAGACTGTAGACAAGTTAATCAATGCTTTATAATTTTCTTTTATAACCCTGACAGTCAATTTTCCCTTTTTAAATTGTGTGCCTTGA
Organism: Apteryx mantelli; assembly: GCF_036417845.1. Classification (NCBI taxonomy): domain Eukaryota; kingdom Metazoa; phylum Chordata; class Aves; order Apterygiformes; family Apterygidae; genus Apteryx; species Apteryx mantelli. The sequence continues at coordinate 26,145,989 of NC_089980.1, read as the reverse complement.
CTGCACCTACGGCACTCTGAGGGGTTGACTATATATTTGTGTGTGTTTGCACATCCATATATTCATATAAATGTTTATATAAATATATACATAAATGAACACTAGGAAAGCATCTTTTCCTGTATTATGTGCCCAGTATTGCTTAGATTCAAATCAATGTTCCTTGTGAAAAGAAAAATTTACTATTCTATGCAATTTTTCAAAAATTTTAAATTAAACTATATTTGCTTCAGATGTTAGGGGGAAAAAAAGAGGTTCAAGTCCAATAAGAAAGAATTTCTACAAATATGTAGGTAAGAAACACAGAGTTAAGTGACAGAAAACATTTTGAATTGCATTCTTTCCAAGCTGGGATTTCATGAATCAAGTCTTAACCTTATCCCATTTGAAACGGATGAAATATTAAATCTCAAATAGGAGGGATTATCTTGAAAGGCCTGAGCCATCTGTAATAAATGAACAAAGTTAGTGTGGCAGATCATTGGCTTACTGGGCAAATTGCATAATGTTTAAGGAAGTTGCTTCCCCATTAAGAGTCTGCACGCCTTTTCAGGAAAGCTCTCCAGCCCATACAGCGCTTCGGCATCAACCAGCTCCTCTCTTTAGTGATGAATTAGCTTTATATTTACTATTCTAAAAACCTAGCTGCACATCAGAACCGGGAATCTTTTATAGGCTTTTTCTGGCAGTACCCTACACACCAGTTGTCACCTGTTACCACTCATTTTAATGGCAAGAATGAGTTTTCGTAGAACTCATTTCAGCTCTAACTTGGAAGTCAGAGGACTATATGCTGTTGATTATGGGGGTTTTAGCACTATAAAGTCTAGACCTGCACTGGCATATTAATTTATTCTATTCTGCTGCAAAGTGCTCTCAGCAAAATTATCAACTGCAGAATTTGAGGGGCAAAAGAAACACAGACTGACCCCAGACTCTGGGCATTTGAAAATTCCCCTGTTAACTTGTAAGCAAAGCAAACACAGCCAGGAAATCATTAGGGTGAGACAATTCAGGAACTTCATGTCAGTACACGTCGGTTTCAGATCACCGCTTTGCAAAGATTTTGGTACCGGTTATATATAATTGACATAGCCAAGTTCATCTCTGAAGAGCTTCGTAGCTACAGTGAGTGACACTACGGATGAGTTCAGTCTCTCACAGGATTTGTGTTATTTGTGCAAGGCGTTTGTGCTCTCAGCTCTTAGCACGATCAGGACTTCATTTTGCTACACTATACCATAGGGAAAACACAGTCTCCATGTTGAGTGATAGCTATAATTTACATCGTTATTTTTTTCCCTTTTGCCTGTGGAAGTGCATACCAATTATCTGCTGCACAGCGCTGAATGAAATTGCCACAAAATTATCGTTTGGTATAAAAAGCTTACTTAAATGAAATTTCCCTGTTTTTTGCAGAAATGTGAACAAAGCTGCAACCTTTTTGAGCGCATTGGCAGCTGAGGCAGCCGAGGCAGACTGAATGGACACGACACATGTCAGTTAGCAAGGAAGTTTCCAACTCTAGTCCTCAGCTTCTGAGAGGCTCCTGGTCTTGGCACTTTGCACTTACATTGCCCTTCGCAGGTATTACTCAGTTACGCTGTACAGCATTTCCAGTGAGCAGACAGGGAAGGCAAGCCAGGAGCAGCACACACACCTCATGACATCCAACGTGGTGTTCAGTATACAGGACTGCTAGTCCTCTTCCTGTAGCTCCTGCTTTTGAAGTACAGTATCTACGTGTATGACTAATGCTGGAAGAAATCCAATGCACAGGGTAAGTTTTCAACACATCCGGTCTCCCCTTTTCCAGGCAAGTTTGCTTTAGTTTTCTGAACGGGAAGAGGATTAGCAGTAAACATTAGTGTGGGTCACAGATTATTCTGAGTCTTTGTATCATCTTGGAACATAAATTAGGACATATTTTATCATGGAAAATATATTAGTTTTTCCAGCTAAGTCATTCTTGATGTATTGTCCACAATCGCTGTGGTATCGTGTACTTCCGATCTGCTGCAGTTGCTGTGTTCCCGCTGTCATGAGTGCAATATTAGCTTTTCTGGGAGATAACGGTAGCTTTTCTCCTTCCTTCTCAGCTGCCGCCTGCTGGGATGCAGCAGGTCGGGTGCCTCCCATCTCATCTCTCTGCGCTCGCTCGGTTGTGCACGAGAAGACCCAGCGAGCTGACTATGCCCAGCGCAGCGATGCCCAGGTCTGGGGGGCTGGCGCAGAGCCGCGGTTTCCGGGCGTCGCTGCTAACGGGTGCTGGTCTGCACCTCGGCAGGTTCAGCTCCTCGCCCCAGGCGTCGCCGGGCGTTCGGAGGGCGGCTGCTCTCCAGCCCGCCTCAGTACCGAGCCAGTCCGGTGGCAGCACGCAGAGCCACGAAAGGGAGGAAGCACGGCCAGGCTGTCACCTCCTACCATCATCTCCACAGGACGCAGCGCAGAGAGTCAAAAGCGTCAACACCATGTGTCCATGTGAACAGTGAATTTAAAAACTAACTATGTCTCTAGAGACGCAGGATGTCACGCTATATGAATATTTATTTTTACTACCCCCTATTATGTTGCAAAAACCACCTTATTACTAAGCAATTGCCTGCAATATGGGAAAAATGCTGTGCTGGGTTGAAGCTTATATACAAAATCTATGTTGCTTAATAGCAAGCTGTATGCTGCACTTGAACACTGATTGAAAATAAGGCATGCTGAGAAAACCCAAATACTGTTTACTTACTATAGAGGGTAACAGAATAAAATGGCAATAGAAAACAAAAAAAAGCAAAAGTTCTGAAGACTGTACGGTGTATTACAACAAAATAAGTCACTGGATTTTAGGATGTGGCCCTCCAGTATTCTAGGTCCAGCTCTACCACCACACCTGTCTTGTGACCTGAAGAAAGTTATTTCCCTCTCTTTGCATGTGTCTTTCCTCTTTCACATTTTTTTCTATCTTAAGTACTTACATTGTAAATACCTTGGCTTTAGTAAATGTTGTTTGGTTTGCATTGTAGCAAAACAGCAGCAAAGCAACAGCTAAGACTGCATCAAAAAATTGTATTTCATAAGGGTTAAGAATGGGGGTTCTGGCTATACATTTCTCTCCAAAAATCTAGAAGAAAGTGAAGAAAATAAAGGGCACAAGGGCTTATAACTGTCTGTGCCACTGCAACTCATAGTGGAGCAGTCTCTCTAAAAACATCCTGAAAATAAAAGCAATTTCTTTTAATTGGACCAGGAGAATTCCATATTTTATAAGACATTTATGAAAAAGTGTATATGCTGCAGGAAAATCCTAAATACTGATGATAAAAACATTACTAATAAACTATACAATTTATTCATATAAATTTAGGGTGGTTCAAATTTATCTGTGTCTTCATTAAAACATTTGTTTGGTTTTTATACTTATAATGCTTGGAGAGTAGCCTGACCATCCCCTTTAATTAAAAATAAACCATTCAGAAAAAAATGCGCATATCATTCTAATTATAGTAATTCTAGGAAGGGTCTTTCTTTCTCTTCTACAAAAACACGTCATATCATAAAAGACACAAGGCTTTTGGTCCCTGAACACTCAGATGTGGTTATACAGACTAAAAGGCAACTTAGATAACACACCTGAAAAAGGCAGTTACAAGTACTACACAGGTTTATTAAAACGGATTGGATATTCAAGTGCTGTATATACTGCCAAGATCAGCAGTGCAAAGGAAAGAGCTCCTTCTGAATTTCCTTGCTCCCGAGGGAGATGTTTTCCGCCTTTCATCCCTCACCACGGCACGTTCTGTTCCTCTCCGCAGGAGGAAGCAGACAGACAGCTAAAGAGTTCAAAATAGCAGAAGAGATCAGAACAAATGATGCAGAAGCATCGCTTCCCGCTTCTGGCTGCTTGGCCGGGTGGTCTCCCCTCTCCTGATCCATTGCTTCCAGGATGGACACTTTCCTGTCCCCCTGGCAATCTGCAATGGTGCTATTTCCCTTCCTGTCCCTCTCATTGGAAACCTCTGCTATGTCTCCCTGCACCTAAGCACCTGCAATATAGTGCAGACAAAGCCTTCTCTGATATATCCTTAAATATTAGCCTGGCCATCAGTGCATTTCTGGAGGTCACTGTTTAGTGGGGACGACGTACAAATTCCTGTATCAGAATTATTCCCTCTCTCAATGTTTTCCGAACAGAAGACACTGATTTTTGAAACAAGGTCTTGAAAGTGGACATTACTGAAATGCATTATTAATGCATGTACTTTAAAAATGAGGCATTATTAAAAATTAGACTGAAATTCTGAATATCCAGTCCCTATCAGTAACCTTAAGCCGAATTCTGCACAGGTGAGCACCGTCAGCAGGCACTGCCCAAACTGACATGAGCAGTTTTCCCCGTTCTCGGCAAGTTATGGATATGCAATATGTACGGAGCTGCTGAGTTTATTTATATATATATGACCTGATTTCCCCTCTCCACAAAACTAACTGCAAGACATTACCATCCACATGCAAAAAGAAAGAGAAAACTTAGGGCCACAGGAGAAAGCAACACTCTTCCTAACTCTGTGGCTCCTGCAGAACAAAACATTAGGGCAACCCCCAAAGTTTTGGACAAGCCAGACCTAACTTTAAACTACTTTATTCTCAGGAGAATAACATGTCCAGGACAATTAACCTCAAGACCTCTACCCAAAATGACCGCTCTAATTTCGCTAATTCCGAAGAACCTGTGGCCAGCAAATATGTATAAAGTCTCTAAGGTGTTAGATTTCTAAAATCAGTTTGTGACTCATCCCTGCCACCACCACCAAACACATGCTGAAGGGAAGCCATGCAGATCCCTGCAATAAAACAGACCTTCAAAAATATCCAGATCTTAACCTTGAATGTATTTATGCAGCTAGGCAGGGAGGTTGCAATAAGTAGGCTTTCTTGTTTGCTTCCTTGCGTACATCTCTAGCGCAGCAGAAATCAGCAGAGGGGGCGGGTTGTTTTGGGGGGTTGTTTTAGAGACAGCATTTTAAAATGGAGACATGTCAAAGCCCTGCAGTTGTGCTCTGTGTCTGCATAATCCCCCCTCAGGTCTAGGCGGACGGGTTGTTTCCCCCTTCTGGAAAGCACCGAGACCTGGAAATCATGGGCTTTGACTGCTCAATGAAAACCAGGCGCTGCCCTTCGAAGAGCAGGACAGGGAGGCTGCAGCAACAGGACCCACTGCAGCACGCGATCCAGGCCTTGCCAGTGAAATCAGAAGCAAGATTAATATATTTGCAACTCTGCCCATTTTGCCGCCCGCTCGAAAGATGAGAATCATTTCTAAATGTTTGCTTTATGGAGGGAAGATCATTCAGCTCGAGAAATGTATCTGAATTTGATGAGCTTTTCTGGATATGTATCTTGGATAGAAAACAGCTTTCACTTCCCGTTTTATTTATAGTATGGGCACAGTAAACAGTGACTGCAAGTGGGAGGGGAAAGGAAGGAAAACAACATCACTAAAATACCTAGCTCTGCTAACACAAGGAACAGGTCCATTGCTCTTCTTGCTTACCTAAGGGGACAGAGCCGCGCTTGCTCCTGTGTCACAACGTTCTTCTGCTTCCCTTGTGATTTTTGTGGGTCTGTTAACGACAAGTAACTACTTTTGGATACTTTCGTTCTCACATTTCTGAGCAATGGCCACCTGTCACAGCGCAAGTAAGAGCCTTCTGATTTCCCAAATCCTCCAATTAAAATTCTTAAGGTTTATTCAGCTGTGAGAGACAAGAAGGTCCCTGCTTGTCAAACAAGAGCAAGATAGAAGAGTTTTTCCTTGATTTAGTTTCCCTCAGTTTCCCAACCAAAGGATCCCTCTCCGGGTTCCCTGTGGAAAGCGGAGGTGTGAAGTAATCCCAATGACAAGGAGGGAGAATTTGACGCTGGAAGTCAAGGGAGAGATGCGAAGAGATCAGCGAGCTGTTCGGGGAAGTGCATCAACTTCGGGCTGAGAGCTGCAAAGTACCGGCCAGCTCTCGGCAATCGCTGCCGGCTGCCGGCAGCAAAGCCGGGACTGCGGCGCCCTCAGTCCCCGCTCCCATAATAAAGATGAGCGGGAAGGGAGTGGAGAGGGCTGGCTGCTGTCCCCTATGGATAACCACCCCAGGGTGCGTGGGTGTGTGTGCATGCGTGTACGCAGTCAAACCGTGAACGTCTGATGAACATTAACGGGTCAAACGGGGCAGCAGTTTCTGGTGCGTTCAGCCTGTGACAATCAGCTGAATATTCCTGGGCATCGCCTCTTAGACATGATCGGCCTTCTGGGGAAACAAGAAACAGCTATGTGCCCTTTTCCCTGCAGTCTCCCAGAAGTCACATCTGACCTCCCTGCCTTCCTTCACAGGCTTTCGTCCTTTCGCATTTCAGCCTTTGCTCGTTTACAGTAAGGGCGCCGAACACCGACAACGTGCTTTCTCTTTGCCCACACAAAGAAACAAGCAAGATATGCTAAAGAAAGGTCTACTGGCATCAGAGGAAAAAAACAGTGTCTGCCCAGATCCAGAGAGAAGGGAGGACTGGCTGTGCTCCTGCCGTGCTGCGTCCAGCCAGCGCTGAAGGGAAACACTAAATGGAGCAAGAAGGCTGCAGCAGTTCAGCAGCAGAAAGCACGAAAGCGTTTCTCTGTATAATAGCACAACAAGGCCTGTGCCTGTACTGTGGCTCTTGAAGAAAAAGTACCATTGCTACAGGCCATGGGAGGATGCAAGGATAATTTCTTTACCATTTGTTTTCCCCAATGACTTTGAGGCAAAGATATTAAACCTCTAGCTCCCATTTATCTCAATGTAATTGCAGTAATTAAGATGATCCTTAGCCATTTTTAAAAACCTCACCAGCTCTCCCTATTCGTGCAGTCTTAAAATGCTTTGGTACATGGTATACATCCAAGAAGCAAAGCAAGTCATGATCTTCTTTTCTTTCAGAATGCGAGGAATTTGGCTATAAAGCCCATCTCTACACATCTTTCTGCTTTATTTAGTGTTGCGATTGTGCCATTCATAGAGTGTTATTTTAAACAGCTTTGTGGAGATTTGTACAACGTGTTTTAGTTCTCCTGTAAATAAGGGTCATTGCACAACCTGATACTTTGGAGCATAAATTCACTGAAAAGCAGATGACCGTGTGATTTTCAAAAGCAAACCAACCCTTATTTGCTGACCTACTGAGAAGTCACATGCAAGTTCTGTTTTTTCATCAATATTTCCACTGAAATAATGGAGACCCTTCTCTGTCCAATGGCCACGCTGGCTTCGTCTGTCTTTTAAAAATCCCATATAAGGCTTTCTGTTCTGCCTTAAGTTCCCTCTTACTTGCATAAACAGATCTGTCAAAAACCCCAGAGTCTTTTTTTGGAATATCTGTTCAATATCTTTAACATGCTTTTCCATTTTCCTTATTCTAATGACTGCAGGAATTTTAAAATAACTTCTTCTACTTAATATTTCTGAAAGAGCTAATTATAAAATAGTGATAGATGGAGAGGCTTGTTTAGAATACTTGGAATAACTTCACTTCTAATACTGTCTTTGGAGCTGTTTTTTTCATCAGTGCTTAGCTATTGTCAAGTTTGTCTTTCTTTTGACTTGCTAAAGCCTGAAATATCTGCTAAACCTGAACTTGAATCTGTTGGGTATATTTCCTACTCTCTTTACAAGGGTATCCTTGTGAAAAGAGTAGGAAACTTTCTCTCCACCTTGCTATTTCCTTCTTTTTCATTAAAGTCAGTGTGAAAAGACAGTAGCAGGCTGATCTATCTACTCATGAGTTTGAAAGTGGCCTGAGGCGATAGTGCTATATCATAAGAGTATTCTGCCATCATTCTGCACCCCTCATTTTTATAGCAACAATTCAAAAAAAGGAATTATCATTCATTCAAAATGGGTAATGAAAGCTTGAGGCCCTTCAAATTACAGCTTGCAGAGCTGATACACAGAATCAATTATTGGACCAAGTAAATTACCTATTGTAGCTTTCCATATTAATGCATAAATCACCACCTTCACACAGAATAAATCCACAAAGAAAGAAAATAGAGTAGTGAATGACTGTGGGTCTCCCAGTGTGAAAATGCATGGGAGTACAAAGATGTGAGAGGTTTGCATTCACTTATACATAGACTTGTCAAAATGAGCATTAGGGTATTCAGCTTTCATGAAACCTTGCTTCATAAATACATGAATAAAATGAAGTAAGGAAAATTAAATAAAGTGTGGGAAAGTCTAGTATTTGACTAACTGAGAAAAACTGTTTAAAATAAAGCGAGAGACTGACATTAAACATGAAGCAGTCAATGAATAATATGGTGGGCTTGATTCTCCACTGTTATATCCATTTATTTCAGAGGATTCCCGAGAACTAAAAACCGCCTTCATACAGGGGAGCATTTGATTCAACATTTAACATTGATAGATATCACATCTTTTAAAAAAAACAGTGAATTCAGCTAAATTACATGATTCACTTTAGGTTTCAGTTTCTCAAAAGTTTTGACTTGTCACATAGGTTGAATACATATCAGTCTGATCTACAAAAAACAGAAATTGAAAGTTGTGAGCCCCATCCCAATCTCACCTATCATGTCTTCCAAAACATGGTAACTCTCCATTTCTGAAGAGAAGTGTCACACATCTTTGACTATTAATGCCAGAGTGCGTTACTCCAGCTGCTTCTCTTCTCTTTCCATTTTTTATTCTTAATATAAGAGAAGTGCACTACAGCTCTGGGAGAAACAGTCTTAAAAGCTGAGAAATTAAATAATGCTTAGGTCCTTCTCTATAGAAAGCAATCATGAATTCAGAAGAAAATTGTCCCTTATCTTAAAATGCTATAGAAAGATTATGTAATATATTGCAATAACAACAGTGTAATAAGAAGTACGTTGAATATCGCTGTAAAACTACTGCAGTACATTCCCTATTCCAATAAAGCAGTAAAAGCTGTCTCAAAATTATCATTAGGAAGGCCTGTAAGATAGAAAGAATATTCTCTCATTCTTCCCCAAATAACTACATACTCTTCCATTAATGTCAGTACTACCATAAACTAAGTGTTGGGTAGAAAAAAAATGTTCTGTATGAGCTAGGCTTTGTGTAGCAGCCCAACAGTCCAAGAGTCTCTCCTGGAGCACACGGTTGTTTGCTCTGAGTCTCATTCCTCCGGCTGTATGCTGAACATCCACAGCACCTGTAGCTCGGCTGATTAAAACAAGAATTAAAGATGAATCATTTATGTACTAAATACAGTGAAGTATATCTAATTTGTTCAGTAAAGAAGAGAAAGAAGTGATGACCCTCTTCTACATCTACACAATAGCGGTGTCCTGAGAAGTAGAAGAGAAACAGGCATGAAAAGGCCAAGTTTTTAGTTTTTCAGAGACTAGTTTTACTGTGGTGTGGACTATACTATAAGAAACATAAGCTAAATAAAAACCCATTTTGTAGCCAGGCTGCATTATTTCAAAATTGTACATCCCTAGGATCAGAGGAGTAACTGATGAGACAGCTACCTGCATTGCAGCAGTGAGAGCTGGCTTCTCGGATTCTTAAAACGGGAGGTGGAAAATGGGTGCTCAGATGGGGTGAGACAGTTCATATAGTTCCCAACTGAAAGAGTGATTGCAAAGCATGTTGCTGACAGAGCTTGCTATGCAGTCGAGCTTGTGTTTGGGTGTCACCCCTTCTGTTTGTTCTGGGGTTTTATATTACCGCTAATAACTGGCAATACTTAAGCCCTTCAGTACTGCACTGTCGCTTACAGCTATTTCCTTCCAGGACACTTTAAAAATGCACACACAGGGTTTTCGTTGGAGGTACATGGCATGTATGTTTTTCAAAGTCTGTTGTGACATATGTTTTTATTAGCAAAAACACCTTGAAGAACCCCTTGCCTTGTGAACAGAGCATACTGAATTTTAGATGGTGCTTAGTTTTTGCAGAAATCTGTTAAGAGGGTATGGATCAGTCCATAAGAAAGTGCTGGATTTTGTACAAATGAGCTTTATACATGCTGAAAAGCGATCCACTGAGCCCAAGGAAAGGAGTGGTCGAGCATGATGATAGTACTTCAGGTGATATTTTAGGTGTTTAGAGCTGGCTCACTGAACGCTTTGAAGACATGGACAATAATCTTAAAAATTCTGTGGGAGACAGCTTAATAAGGTGTAAGGAGCTCATAGTAGCTTACACAGCATAATTCTGTACTAGCTGCTATTTTCTTAACTCTGGTGGCTCCATGCCCAGATGTATTTTAGTGCTGCTATACAACGGGGAGGTGATAAAGGCAAGGATTACTAAGTCCTTTCAAGTCTTGACTAAACCACAAGCCAGCAAAACTGAATTATTATGATTTAATTCTAGTATATGATAGCACTGAAATCATGGGATTGGTGTAATATCTATGAATAATTCAAGTTTATTTAAGGGAATGGAAGCAGACTAGATTATTTAAAAGGCACTGACTGCCAGGGCTGAATATAATTTTTTTCCAAATGTCTTCATCTGTTAACAGGTCTGTTACCAGAAGCACAAGGGAATACTAGTTTTGTTATTTATTATGAGTGACAGACAAAGTCACTCTCTATCAGCATGGGATTCAATCTTCTGCCCCACAAGAGGTGCTAGAAAATGCTGCTGCAGACATCACTACCTGGCCGCTTAGTATAAATAAGGAATCCCATATTTATAAACTGCAGAACAGATTTGACAAATTTAGCTGAGTATCCTCCACCAAAGGTGACTGCACTTCTGTTAGCTAAAGTACTACTCTTTCCTCCTTCAGTCTGCTACTCACCACCGGCAAGCTGATTTTGGTGAACTGGCAAGAAGAACGGCAGGAGACATTGGAATAACGTATTGTGCATGACCATTCTGGCTGCCTGCCACCTTCACAGGTTTAGGGTGAACTCAAAGTCTTCCAGGGGGTGCATGTAAATATTGGGCAAGTTCTGAAAAAGAGCTGATTCTGGCTGGATTCTGCAGGTGACAGACCTGCCTGTAGAGGTCCCTTTTCAGGTGACTGTTCCTTTGCGAGCTCCTTTTTAGGAATAACTTGCTGCTGAGGGACATCTCCTGCCGCGTTGCGAAGGGGAGCAGCTCTGAAGAGAGGACAGGAGAAGGCGGGCAGCTGCCTTCCTCCTAGTCGCGTGCTAGCCACAGAGGACAGCCTCTGCCCTCGCCTGTACCCAGACTGGAGAGAGTGCCGGCAGCGCAATTCTCCAAGTGAGCTGTACAGCAGCTTTTGGTTGCTTTGTCAAATTGCTTGAGAACAAATAATTTGATATTCAGTCGCCACCAGTTTTTTCACTGTTGTTTGCTTAAAGGAAGAAGGGAAGATTTTCCCTGTGATTGAACTTTGGCATTTTCAGTCTGGAGAGACCACAACTGATCTTTTACTAAACAAAAGTACGCAGGTCTGATTTGCAAATGTGGGGCAACTATCCTACCTGATATTTTTTTCATATGCATGAGCTGAACCAAAGGAATGACCATGGGCAGTTAGCTGACCAGCAGGCAGAATTGAATCTGTCTCACCCTAAAGATTTCCTGCATTCAAGAAGACATTTTAAGTGACGGAGGATAAAACATTTTGCTTTATTTAGAGCAGGATATTTTGGCAATAACACATTATAGCTCTTTGGGGATGTTTTGACATTACTATAGAGACCAGGAAGAACTGTTATGTGATATGCAACATAGCATTGGCATCGTTTTTGTTCAAAGCATTTTATTTCAGCTAGTCCTTTCAGCCTGTATTCCGCTGCTGATAGAAAATCAGAGTCACTGCTTATAAGTACTTTCTTTTTACCAGGAAATTTGCTACAATGAGGAAAAGATTCCCACTGCTTCTCTCTCCCTGTCTCTTTGCAGCTCTTCAGTATCTTCGCATATTTCATTTAGTTTTCTGTTATACTTTTAAAGAAACACTAGAGGAATTTGCATATATATACGGGCTTGTGTGCTTTCTGCTGATATTTTTTAAGTGACCTTGCTCTCCCAAATAGCAGGAAGAATGAAAGAGGCATTTCCTTCTCGCAGCTTCTGCGCATACTCCAAAGAGCTGCCACATGCACTCTGCCTTCCTGCGCAGGGGTAGAAAATTTGGGTTGCAGGCAATGGCAGCAACAGGGAGCACAGTATGCCCCTTCTTTTGTGAAGTGAGTGGAGGATTTGGGAAACGGAAAGGCAAGCAGGAAGGTGGGAAGAATTTAACAGCTGCCAGGGAGATACCACAGAGTTTGAGTGCACCTTGGCACTGCCACCAAATTCTTCATGGCAGCACTGGCGGTATTAGCATGCTGCCGTACGTCAGTGATTTGTTATGAATGTCGCATCAAAGCATTGTTTAACAATGTTTTCTGGTTTGAATCATTTGTTCTAATGAAAGATATTAGTGGAAAATAAGTCATTCATCTCCATTGACTTTCATGTCTACAATAGCAGTGATACTCCACAAGATACCATCACTGCTTCAGTATGCCTAGTATTTCAGGGACTGGTGCTCTTATTTCTACTAATGGCGCTTACTAAGAGCTCCTGGCAGGAGAAGAAAGAAGTCTAGGCTCTGTTCACCCAATTTTCCCATTAAAAAGCACTGGTAGTCCAGGCATTTTCAAGTCATTGCAAAAGGAGTTTTACTCATTTTTGATGAAGTTACTTAAAATGCTTTACTCACAAATTGCAAAACCCTCCATTAACCAGAAGATTTCTAAACATGGAAGGTAACTCTTACAAGAGCGTGTACTTTTTGTCTGGGAGACAGTACCCTTGAACAGGAAAACAACCTTCCTTATTCAGACTGACCATTTACCAAGCTCTTTTATTCATTCCTCATATTCTGTTACCCAAGATAATTAAAGTGATTGTTTATTTTGTAATTATCTAATTGAGCAATATAGACATGTTTAGCATGTCCTGGCTCACAACGTATGAAACACGATCCTAATCAGTTGGATGGTTTCATTTGAGACTTTCTTTTCTTTCTTAGTCATTCTTTGAAAAATCTTTTATGAATAAACTCCAACTCAAGGGGAGCTAGAATAGGATTTCCTCCAAGATTTACACTACTAATCGAAAATAAGGGCAAGAATTTATTTCTTCCCACTGATTCTTTGGTGCAAGTTCCTGTGGCTTTTCTGATGAGGTTTGCTAATCCATCTTCCTCTGAACCATACACTATTTCTGTTTCCTAGCTTAAATCATCACTTTCTCAAGGTTTATTTGGTGGCTATGTTTGCTGGCTTAGACTTTAATTAAGAGCTTATCAACTGATCCTTTGAAAGACTTTTCCTCATGAAATGTAAATTGAATACTTTCTTCATAGAAAAGTATATGCTTTGATGAAATGGAACCTTAATACATACTAAATCTGAGTCCATGTTTAATGCAAATATCAGATCGAAGATCCAGTTCTGCTTTTGGCTACATGATGCTGACTTGAAAGTTAAATCTAGGTAGAGAGGACAAAATGTGGGCATTGCTCCTTTAGAAGTGTAGTACAGAATTTAACAGAGGTAAGAGGGCCCTACTGAATCGATGATGAGAAGCGACATAAGTTTAATGGCGACAGGAAACCCTTCTGATTGTAACTTGTGCAGGCAGGTTCCAAAAACAATGAGACCAGGCATTTCCAAATCGTGACAAATAGTTTTGCCAGCCAGGAATTTAGAAAGCCGTATAGGGAAAAATATGCTGATCTTGATCAGTCCACATTTTTACATCTAAAAAACTCGCATCCAATAAAGATACCAGTGACTTACAAGGCTATAAATATCCTGAGTGTTTTGAATGGAAGCTTTTTACGTGCCAAGGCTGAGAAGCTCAAGTAATCGCTGGTGTCACCATCAGGCATATTCATCTATTTTACAGCATGTCTTACCATTTCTCATCTCTCTTTTGTTATTTGTGCCTGTACCTGCAGTTGTCCCTCGTTGAGGTCAACTCACAATAGTAAAGTCATGCCAGTGCGAAGACAGAGGCACAAAGGTCAATATCTTACTGTGTTATCAAATATCTATAAGCATACTCACATCTTCGTGGGCACATGCAAAAGACATTTTGAAAATGTCAGTAGAAAAAAAAAGGATAAAAAAATACAAGTAATTTATGCAATGTCCTGTAATTTCAAACATTTTGAGAAAAGGCAGAAAGCAAAAAGGAAGATTCATTTAACTTTGGTGCTTTTAATAGTATCTTGGCTCTAATTTTGTGGTCTCAACACTAATTTAAGTGCCGCTGCAGCCTGCTTCTGAAAAGGACCGTTCTGCCATGTCTCTGTGTCCGGGGTGGCCGTCTTTCCTTCCCAGGCGCCTGCCCTCTTCCCCACCTGCTTTTTTTTGTGACCGGGGGAAAGTTAGATCTGCTCTTCTGTCAGATGAAAAGACATTTCTGTGGTGGTCATTTTTCAGGCAGCCCAGTAAGCCCTTCCACCTCTGCCCCCAACAGCGCCCGAGGGGAGGATGAGCCAGAGGGAGCCTTTCCCTGCAGGACCAGCGCAGCCTTCGAGGAGCTGAAGCCCACCAAGGAGCTGCGCCTCGGCCACAGCACGGCCGGGGGAAAGTGCCCCTGTTGGGAACGTGAAAGGGACTGCACTGGTTTGAAATGTGCCCTCTATGAAGTTATCTAAGAACCGAGATCATGTAGGAGGGATAAAATAACAAGGTGTTCAGGTCATTTGCTGAAACTATTTTTCTCCTTGTTTCCCACAAAACCAAAGAAATAGAGGTCCAATTCCCTCCATAGATAGAGATTATCAAGGGCAGAAAAATTACAGAATGAAATGAAACATATCCATCTGGTGTCTGCTGTCAGCAGAAGTGTGATGCTAAAAGGGATACAGAGTTATAGCCACAAGGGTGTAATGTCAAAATTGGGTGAAAAGAAATCAGTTAATGACGAGGCAATATAACACAAAGGAACTGATCTGTCAGCAGGCTGGGGCTGTGGGAACAGCACGCCAGGCTTGTATGAAGAGGTGAAAAGCACCAAGGAAAGAAGCTGAAGAGTTTCCTTCTCTGTAGAAAACAGTTAAGTCCAAGAACTATAAATTCAACAGATTAGTAAGCATTAAAAGAGGTTCTAAATGGCTAATATTTCCAGAACATCTGTAATATCTGCCCAGAGCTTCTAAATAATTAATACCCACCAACTGCCCACATCTTAGGACAAGTTTAATATTTGCATTCACATGCCCATGCACATTAATTTTTCCGGAAAGATACATTAATCAATCAATTTCCATATAAAGAATAAAGGGCAACAGCTAATGTCATACCACATTTGCTGACCCATTTCATTCCTGGAGTCTTACAGCAATGAAAGAAATAACTACCCTCTAAGTTTTATTAACTGTGGAGGAAGTGGTTTATTTGTTAGAGTAACACAACTGCCAGTGATAACAATGCCTTAGAGAAACAGCCATATTGTTAATATCTCCTGCTGCAATTTCCTTGGTGCAGAAAAGAATACTTGCATAAGGCCTCATAGAATTGGAATTTCTTTTGCTCTTACTCTGAATTAAAAGTTAATTTAGGTTATACTGCAAAATTCATTTACCTAGATATACCTTGTGGGGAGACAAAAATGTGAAGTGAATGCACTGTGCTCTGGATTTTTAAAGGGTAGTGGGCTAAGGCTTCATAGGATCTGAGGTAAGAAATGTCCACCCTGTGGGCTTGACTCTTTCATGAAACACAGCTACAGCGCCCCAGCAATTTTTCTAGTTCTTAGAAAGTTGTGGTTTAATTTTCCTTTTTGCTTTATAATTACATACTTCACTCTTTGGACAGCCTGTGAAGCATAGCACTCTAAAAAGTTGTCAACATTTAAATTGCAGTAATTTGGTTCAAAATTAACTTGAACCATTTTTAGACGAGGTCCGTATTCTCCCCACTCCCCCAGCTCTGTGTGAGATTTCTTTCATGCTGTGTGACCCTAGAAGGTTCAGCACCGTAGATTCTGTAACTACAAATTCAGTCCAAGCATCACTTACTCCTAAGTAACATGCTAAAATTTTCTAGTAGATTAGTGACTAAATGACAGTGTGACATTTTAGGTCACCTTAGCAGCTTCAGAAAACTAAGCATGTGAGCAAAATGCTGTATCTGCCTTGCAAAACCGAAGAAGTACCATAGCAAATTTGAAATCTATAGTTACTACCAACCAAGCAGCATTGCCATTTTATCAGAACTAGAAATCACACATTATTTTTTTCCTGCATAACTCAGTTTGAGTCATGAGTTTGCCAGTCATCCTTAGCAGATTAAAAGAGTTAGCCAAAGCATTCCTATCAAATTGACACAGAAGAATATGTATTAATACTGGGCATTAACAATGCATTATTATTTTTGTGATACTACTGTCAGAGGTTATTTAGCATTTGTACTACTGCCTCATTTGCTTTGGGAGGCTTTGGGAGGTGGTAAGAAGGAAGAAGGGGAGATAATTCTCAAGACTTCTATGTTGAATCAGCCAGAATACGGTTTCAGTACTATAGTCCTTAATTCAAGAATATTCCAGAAACCTTGTATATGATAAGTAGCACCATCTTATTCCACAGAAGTGATTCAGTTCATACTTTTACCCTTTCTTTCCTGGTTACCTACCATGAACAAAGACCAAGATCTTAAGTTAACTTAATTTTATTTTGGAAGGGTGGAAAGCATAATATTTTTGCTTGATGTTGCAAGATCATACAATTTTTCTGAGGAACCTTAAGCTTTATTCCTGTTGCAGTTTTTCTGCCTCTCAAGGAACCATTCAGGATTTCTTTGATTGGCACTTTTATTACCATAGAACTAATTTTTAAACACCCGAAAACATCCCCTAAAAATCTTCTGAGCAAGACATAACTGCAAAACTCTTAGGGAACGGCTTGACTTCAGTGAATATTTTGAGTTTGCTAATGGTAGTGAAGAATAAATTACACCATTCCTCTTCCATCGTAATTCACACTTACTCTCACCTGGAAATTGCCTTGCATGTCTTCAGTAAGGATTTATTCAGCAGTCTGCGTGCAGCACACTGTATTGCAGAAGTTCATACTAACTGAACTGCCAGTAAAATTCTTCGGGTAAGTCTTTCAGTGTGGGGTGCACCCCTGTCCGTATCAAAGGCAACAAAAACAGTAATTTCACTGGGGAATCTTATTTCCCCTTCACACAAACATATCAAGATTGTGGACAGGCAACGCAGCAAATCAATGTTAGCTATTCCAGCACAGAAATTTCAGTAGTGCGAGCTCATGGTCCGCTCCCTATTCTGCCCACCCAGAAGCTTCCAGACTGGACAGCATGTCTTGCCTAGAGGATTTCCTAGCTACAACCCTTCCCACACTTAGCTACCTTTACCTAATTGCACATATTTAGGACAAGCACAAGGATTGGGAACTTCCTCATCCCTCCCAGGCCCTCTCTTTCAGAAAGATGCAGAGCAGTATGGTGTCCATGGGTCACACTTCACTCCAGGAAGGGTCTGGGACTTCACTCTATGCCAGGTTTTGTGGATTCCACATGAGAAATACTTCTAATCAGAAACATGGCAGGAATCCAGAAAATCCTGATGGAATAGTGCGGTCTGGAAGAGCTGCTACAGGACTTGTCCCCATAAAAGGAAATGGCACATGTTTAGTTACTTGCTGTATTTAAAGTCCCACTTATCTTAGTGGCAATCAAACTCCTAGTGATATAATACACCAAGAGATAAAATTTGCAACCAAGAGTAAAAAAGTCCTGGGGCTTGTCCAACTGATTAGAAAGCTTCTTTTTTTTCCATCTGCTCTTCAGCAAGCAGATGAAAAAAAGCACACTTACTGGAAGGGGTTTAGGACCTCTCATTTCTCTCCATCTGTACTGACTGATGATGTCTTTACAATACACTGTTGGAATTACTTTCTTCTGAATGATGATCTGAATTTAAAATTAACATCCTTTCATATTTTGCAAAGGTACAAACATATTTCAGGTGGAGAATGACTGTGAATAATACAAATGTCCAGAAAAATTCTCAGAGATTTATTTGGATTCTACATTAAACTTGCACTTCACATTTTCTGGAACCAATCTTTCATTGCCTTTGCTGGGCTGGAACGCCAGTGACTGCAAAAATGTGACAGTGGAAAGGTGGGTTGTGTGACAAGTAAGGGCTGAAACACAGCTGCAGACACAAGTTCTGCTCTTGACACTGCCGGGACTTGCTTTAAACATAAGAGCTCCATTCTCTCCATGGTTTTTATTTATCTGGTTTGTTTATAGATAGCAATCACGACTCCTCTCGGCCCTGTTCTGTTAGACGAAGCCAGCCTCACTCTTTGTCTTTTCCTGCATGATCCATTTGCACTTCCCTTAATCATCTTAGCAGATCTTCTCTGAGCCTGTTCCGGTGTAACTCATCAGCCTTGTGTGCATATTAAAGGGATTTCACAAACTACGCCAAATGAAGACTTTGTGAATAGGTTTCCAAAAGTGTTAAAATGGGTATGAGAATATCTATCCTATTATGCAAAGAAATTCAGAGAGGGTATATCTGCACAGCTGTGTGCAAGCAAGGATGAGCATATTTTTCCTGCACTCTGAACAGATCAGAAAGTGTGCAGCCATATTAGTGCAATACCAAGCCTAAACTGGTATCCCCCGCCTCTCAGCCAGGCTTATGGAAAGGCGCTGAGTTTTAGCTAAACCTCCCGTGGGTTGTGTCTACCTGCAAAAGGCTATGGAGCCTCACAGTCTGAAACGAGAAATCCTCCATATTTATAGGATCATATCAGCACTTCACAAACACTCTAGCTCTTTGGCATATAAATATTACAAGACAGATCTGAATATCACAGAAGTGTCACTTTTGCAAACAGGTTGACTAATCCATCATCGCTAGCTAGCAAACAGAGATAACAAATGGCTAAACCCTCCCAGATTACCATTGTCCATTTAAGTTGCATTGGAACGGGAGAATAAATCGCACTGACTAGTTGAAATTATTTGTCCATCACACATATGCAGTTTTGCTGGGTTTGCTTAGCACAGAGAAGCTTGATGTATGTTGGACCTGCTTTCTGATAATGCTGCTTTAGTAAAATACTCAAGCAACAGAAGCATATGCTACAGTTAAGTCCCTCTCTTATTTCCAGGTTCTTATATTTTCACTATCCCAAAGTAGCAATGTAACTGAATAATACCTCTAGGTTGTTGGCATGAAATTTGTCACATCAGAATAACATTTCACATAAATAGAGGCAAGCAAATAATTCATGGAAAAGAACAGATTTTGTTGGCTATTTTTTCCTTATTTTTGTTAATATCATGCCCACATTCAGATGTCGTCCTTCCTGAACTGCTCTGTTGTATACATTTATCGATTTGTGTGAGTTTGTTGTTGGTGACAGAGTTATTCTGTGAACTTCAGTATTCAGAATCTGAGCTGTGTTCCTTAGTTTGGATTTATTACATAAATGACAAGATATTTTTTTCAGCTGAATGTAACTTTCAGCAATAAAGGATGCAAACCAAATATGAGGGCTTAGAAATGCTCAAGAATTAGTAGAATAAAGGTGTAAAAAACAATAAAAATATTTTTCAAAGTATGAAGCATTCCTTTCAGAGCCATAAGGATTTTATTCAAGATGTGATTCCTTATAAAATACACAGAAAGTTTATTGCATTGTCAAACCAACAGACAGCAGGCCTGCAAGAATAAAAGCTTCTGGGCTTTCGCTATGAGTGAAAAGGAGAACCGACAATGTGTTCCTACCTGCTGCTGTGTTAATGTCAGCATGCTGTTTTGGCCTGGTTTCCTCCTGAAAAGTGAGAGGTTGGAATGGGTGTGCAACTGAGGTCCCAAAACAGCTTCTGCTCCAAGTCACACTTTTTCAGAAACTATTTGCATATCTCTTTTTTTTTTTCTAATTAATTAAGACAGACACCAGTACCTACTTGTAAGCACAAGAAAGACACTGTTAAACGCTAAATTTTGTCAGGGTGGGAAGATTATAGCAGAACTTGAGCCAAATTTTTACTTATAAAGGAATTCTGAGACATGCTGAATTTGGCTTGTAGTACAACTTTGACATTTGATTGAAAGATTAAGATACAATTTGCTGTCTGGGTGAAGATGAATTTTCTCTTACCTTATTTACACACAACAGTTGCGTGTGTCTGCAGAGTCCTAGGTGTTGTAGTGCAAGCCATACTTTTGTCTGGCTCCAAGAGAAAGCAAGCCAACATGAATCTCTCCGTGACAGGCAACATTTGAATTAAGCACAATGCACTATACCTATCAAAGTGCCTTCATAGCATGAGTAAGAAACCATAACTAAATACGGCCATAGTTATGATAATATTCAGTGCCACTGAAAATCACTATGGCATTGGAACAGAAAAAAGGAGCTAAATATCCTTCTTCACTCTGCCCACACTGTTTCACTGCTATTTTTACTAGGACTAATAGATTGCTGTACTTTGAATTGCTGTTAAGGTTATTTTCATCATTTTTGTGCTTATGACATATCAGTAAATAACATACACAAAATGTTCTTCTCTCCTTATATAATCTATGTAGCTATAATAGCATATATTATATTTAATTATCCATATGAAGGATCTTTTCATTAAGGAAACATCTAAAACATCTTTGTTTTCTGTAACTGTAGCATTTCAACAAGGGAACATCTCTCTTGCCTTTATAAAACAGTGTGGGCTGTTTTCTTCAATCACTTATTACTGGTTTTACTGAGAACAGAATTTATTCCAACAGGCAGAAACTGAAGTTATTCCAAAGACTTGGGTAAACTCGCTCACTAATTAACGAGTGCTAATTCTGGCTCAATATTGTTGCAACTCCCAGAGATCATGGTCTCCTGAGGCCCGGCGCAGCACAAGCAACTAATAAGCAAGTGACCACCAGCTTGGAGAGTTTCAAATCTCAGTATAAAACTGCAGGCAACAGGTAGAGGCAACAGATGAGACGGTTCGAGGAAACATTCAGCCTAGGTCGGCCACCACGATGAGCGAACCGCCGGCGCTGCCCCTTCCGATGCCTGTTCCAGAAGCCGCGTGCGGACACCTTCCTCTCCAACAATCACGTTAAGGACTGCGCTTGGCGCTAGTACGGAAATTCATCTACAGCCTTCTCAGAAGAGAACCTTTTCACAGAGGCAAGTCTTTGCTTTTTCCTTCCCCACAGCCAGCTTTCCAAGGGAAGCTGTGTGAAGCCAAGGCATGTTTTCACCTCTGACGGAAAGGGCAATCGGAGCACCACTTCTAACATGATTTTTTCAAAGCTGGCTAGTAAAAAGTTAACTGATTAGGCAGCAAAACATGAACAGAAGTAATGTGAGGAAGGAAATTGGAAGAAGCAAATCATGACATACTGTCTGAATTCCTAAAAGGAATTAAGGTAATATGTTTCATCCAAAATACATACAATTTCTTTCTTTATGAACTATCAGACAAAGCTGACTACATGTTTTCACATATAACAGAACACATCTTATTTTAACAAGGAATTCGCTGAACTGGTTGCATCATACTGAGCAAGGAAATAAACTTCTAATTTTTCCTTGTTGTTGGCTCCAGTTTGACTGGAGAAATGCAGATTTGGATTCTGCTTTCAGTAATACTAGACAAAGGCTGCTGGAATGCATACAGGCTTAGTCTGAACTTCTGTCTAGGTACAAAAGGAGGGATCCCGATGCATGCCAGTATAAAAAATGCATGGTTTTGCTGGAGGGCATCACATGGTGACAGCACATGGTCCTAGAGAACCTGAGATCATGTTCAGCATTGCAGAGCCGTTCGTCCCTTCCTTATTCTGTCAAGGGAGGTATAAGAAAATCTCTGTGTAGTAGTAATAAGGAGAGCAGGCTAACACCACAAAAATAAACTGGGAAAGAGAAATTGCTTTTCAGCAGAAGAAAAAGATGAATATACAGTAGCAAAAAAAAAAAAACTAGAAAAACTCTAAAAGTAATTTATATATGTCAAAATCAAACACTTAACTACTGTTACTTACCATCCCGAATTCAGTAGTTCACATAAGCACTTGCCAAATTTATCGCTTAAAAAAGGATAAAACAAAGAGGTATGTCACACGGTCTTATGGAACAATGTCTCTCCATGGCTCAGGGGACAGAATATGAACATATAACTTTTCAGGGGTCGTCTGGCATGGTCAGAACATTGTTATCACCTCATGCTTTTCCGTTAGCCTTTGTGTAATTTGTGGAGTAATCTCAGTTCATTCCTCACACTAGTATACCCGACGCTAAAACCATTACACAGCTGACATTAGCTGGGACCTTTGTGGCGGTCGCAGCAGGCAGCAGGAAGAGTGACACGGCTGGGAGAAATAGCTCTCTTCCCTGGGGACCCTTGTGTCAGGGAAGATTCATGCTACTCTGGTGGCAGGAAAAAGCTCAGCTTGTCACCTCCCATGCCGCTCCTGTTCTGTAGATTGAAATAAGATCAGATCCTCCCAGCCCATTAGTCTGTTATGGCTCCTGAGTACTGAAAATTAAACATATTAAAATTTAAAGGGAAAAAATCCTACCTCCTACATGTGTGCCTTGGGTATATTCAGGAGTATTAATATTTTATCTAGCAAACTGATTACAATATGCAAAGAGAGTCCTTCTGAGAACCGATCATTTGTGCCTGCAGTACTGAGAAATACAGCTGAACATGCCAAGGGAGATTAAACATTTACAAACTTGGGCAATCTTCAGTCAGCAAAGCTACTCGGAAATAAAGGGAGTTAAGACATAAACATGTTCAATCTACCTGTAGCAGCTCATGCCCCCTTCCTCTGGATTTCACAGCCAGTTTCCTCTCTCTTGCTGTTAAACAGGCAGCCTTGATCTACTTAGTCATTTAATGTACTCTGTAGCTGTTATTACCACCCTGCCACCAGCACTGAACGCAGTGCTGGAGCAGCGTATAGGTAGGAGCTCAGACACAGGCATGTGAAATATCCACATACTGAATATTACGGTTGTGAAACAGTGAGTCCATACTGTTGGTTTTATAGGTTACGACAACTCTTTCAGCTCCCTTTGAGGTCCCTGTGATGCATTGCAAACAATGCAGAGAAGTGAATCCTTGTTACCTGCATGCATTACACATTGCTAAAACTTAGGGCCTCCTGCCATTTGTTTTAATTAAGCAACTCATATACAGATTTGGCCAGGCTGGCCAGTAGAGTACTTTCTGAAAGAGAGTTTTACAGTCTGATAGTGGGCCTGATCTTCAGCTGGCATTAATTCATATACTTCCAACAGCATCACTAATGTTATGTTGATTTACAGCATCTGAGTCAGGTAATCTTTCAATAGTAAATTGAAAAAGTTATTTATCTCAGCAAATCTTTTTAATCGCAGTACTACTGACTGATACTAGCAGCAGATTACAAAATAATCTTAAACTCTTTTTTCACATTGAACCTAATGATTTTTATGAGATATTTGTACAACTACAGCAAATAGTTTGACTCTATTTTCTTGACATCTAATGTGCAAATGACAGTTCACATACTCAAATACACTGCAGACATTTTTTCCCCCACAGGAAAAACCCAAAGGACAGATTCGATATAGCCAATTTTCCTGCATTCCCTCTACAACGCACTGGAACATGGCAGGACTGCTGCTCTACTGCAGCACAGTCACGCTGATTAGAGGTATGTTCAGTCCCAAGCACACGCAAAGTCTGTACGATACGACTTCAAGGTCTCTTTAGTAATGTCACTCTTTTGGTGTACAAATGTACTTTAGGAAGAAGACTTTTGTATTTTGCGTGGACATAAGAGATGCCTCAGTCACAGCTTATTGATAGCTTATGGAAGGGCTTTTTGAGGTCATTCTGTAGCGGTATAGTATTCATGGGGTTAAAATGAACAAAACCAGAAAACTTAATATTTGACAACCCTCTGGATAATTGTAATCTCTTCTACCTCAAATGAAAAGCCATCATCACTCCTAATCAAGAGAGGGCAAACGCTGCTTGAATTCAGTGTCAGCTGCATCACTAGTGCCACCTACAGCAAACAGTGCAGAGAGAACTGTCCATGCCATCCGCCAGCCCAGCTGAGCCCGTGTTTCTCAGCCACTTTCACTGGAATCCATTCAATCAACTGGACACTTTAATAGAGAAAATTTCTATTTGTGCAACACGTGGACTAAACTATCCATTTTGCACATGCAATTTAGGCACATAGTTCAAAAAATCTGCGCCTACGGCAACTGCTAGTGGCACTTTAGGAAATCGGAAAACATATATATTCAGCCCTGCCAGATGAATAGCTTTTGTTTGTTCCATCCATTTTGTTTTGGTGAACTTAAGACTCGGCTTCTGAAAGTCAGAGTCCATCCATGAACAGGATTTTAAAATGGTACAATTTTTCCTTCTCCTGCTTTCTGAGATAATTTTGAGCTTCAGGACTGAAGGCCTACCAGGTGAAGTGGACAGGCTGAACTGGCTTGCAAATGTGATCCACAGCTAAGTGTCACGGATCAGCTCTTTCATCAGGTATCCACAACTTCAGGGTTTCTTCAGGTTCATCATTGCTCAGGACACTGTATACCTACAATTTTAAGTGCCACACTGATGGGCTGGTCTTTGGCACATAAGCTTACAAAAAGCACATTGATTACAGATTGGCTAATAATGTACCACTGGACCCATATCTCTGCAAGTATTAACCTGCAATGAGGGTCTGTAATTTCCAAGATTTTTTCTTGCTTTGGCCACTATGTCTTCTGCAGCTTTCACAATGCAATCTGCAAATGTTTCTGTCTTAGCCATGTCATTCTTACAAGGAATCCCATGGGAAATATTATGCCACCTCTTCTCTGTGGATTTGATGCCGTATTTGTTCTGGGCCACTGCACACCTGCCAAAGACTTTGATGGCTATTCCTCTGAGAGACTGACAGCAAATGTAAATCTTGGCGAGGTGAAGAGAAATGGATTTGTTTGTACAGATCTAAGTCTTGGCAAACAAAGACATTATGAAAAAGAGAACTTTCCTTGTCTCATAGGATACGCGCCAAACATGCATTTGTAGATAAGTTCACGTTGATTCGTAGGTGCTCAAGGAACTTTTTTATATCTTTTAATAATGCATACTTCTGTGCCTCATATTTAACCACTTTCTAAAAAAAACCCCATCTCTTATTTACCTTTCACTGATTATTTCTCTTTCTCTTGGCACCTCAGATGAATGGTCTCAAATTATGCTAAAAAAGAACCCCCTTCGACCCCCTACTTTTTTGATACAGAACCAGTGAATCAGCTTGTGCTCTTTCTGGAAAATCAGTGTTTTAGTTCTCGAATGACTTGAAGCAGAGAAGCAAAGCAAATCCTCAGTACGACTGTGTATACAAGACATGTCCCTGGTTTTGCACTGTTGCTATAGGAGTGAAGCGAATTGCCATAGCCCTGAGAGGCTCCAGCTGTGCTCACCAACGATGTTTAGAGAGGCAGCACCACTACCTGTTGAGCCGTTATTTGTCTGCGGAGTATTCGGGACACAGCACCCACTCTTCCCTCAGTGCCTGAGGCCCTGCTTTCCAGCCGGGCAAAGCTCACTGCGTGGCATCAGTTTAGGCTCCAGCTGCAGCCTCGTCCTCCACAGACAGGTGAGGATTATTAACGTGGACGAAGATTGCAGGACTGGCCCTAGTGCACCCAGGCAAAGTAGGTGGCTGGAAATTCATCTGAAGAACAGTCTACTCAGCTGTGCTGCCACCCTGACAAATATG
Source organism: Apteryx mantelli (assembly GCF_036417845.1). Taxonomy (NCBI): domain Eukaryota; kingdom Metazoa; phylum Chordata; class Aves; order Apterygiformes; family Apterygidae; genus Apteryx; species Apteryx mantelli. The sequence continues at coordinate 26,120,220 of NC_089980.1, read as the reverse complement.
GGATCTTTTCTCCTGCCTGGCACAGGATCTGACTGTAGTATTACAGGCAGAATGAATTCCCTCGGAATTACAGTCAGAGGGCTACCATGTTCCTTTCCACACAATCCTGCATTACTGGAAGGAGGCTCTATGCCATGTCACTGCCCTAGCGGTCCCTGCCGCCAGATTTTCAGCCCTCAGCCAGGCGGAAAGCTTTCCACTGCCACCGATTTCAGCACATGCGTTGCAAAATGACTTCAGGAGCAAGCGTGCTCTTCAGCAGCTCTTGTGCACTTCGTTCACTCTCTACATGAACTAGTCCTAATGCTGATATAAAACACTGTTCTCACACTCTCTCCCTTTTCAAACAGAGTGTGAAATTAATAATCTTCCTACCTCCTTTTCTCTCTCACTTTTTCACTTTCACTCTGGAGTTCCTCCATTTCAGACAGACATGCCTTCTGAGCTAATATCAAGGCTGGGCAACTTCAAATAAGAAACTATATCAGGTGAATAACGCTTGGATTGCTAATTTTCTCCTTCTGTTCCCACAGAAAGAGCAATGCACAAACACAAGGCCCAGGCTTGCTCCCATGAAAGCCCACTCTTAGTGACATTGGGTCTGTGTCTCCCTCTTGCATGTGATATGTGGGGAAGGCTTTGAGGCCCTTCTCTGAATTATTTTAAAAGTAGGAGAAATTTCACATTATCTCTCTCTTCTTCTCCCTCCACTTTCATCCTAAGCAGTAGGCATAAAAACTTCACCCTGCCTTTGTTAGACAAATCACTCGTTATTAATGACTCTTGTCAACCTGCTTGCCTACTTCTCTGTCTTCTGCTGTCAGCTCAAGGCTGCCTGCTCTTCCCTCCACAGCCAGCTCTCCGGACACTGCCTCCTTAGGTTGTCACCTGCATTTTATCACCCAAAGTGGTATTTGAGCCTGACACTCATTTGACGCAGTTAACATAAGCTGCCTTTTCCCTGTGCCAGGCACCTGGGACATTTGCACAACCCCAGATGCGTCACAGGTTTCAGAACAGCATGCAGTGCACATGGTGCAAAAGCTGTAGAAAGCAGCTGGCTCTCTCCAAGGCACTCCATCCCTGCCCTGGACGTGGTGCCAGAGACCCTCCACACGGGCATTTTCTAATCAAGTGCAGCCTATTCAGGGTATCAGTCTCCTCTCTCCTCTGAGTCCGTCATTATCTGCTGGCAACACGGTGGGATGCAGAAGGGCCATCAGTCAGGACCAGGGAGTTGTCAGGTTGAAACTAGGAAGCCAGAGAGAGAGATAGATGGTTTTCAAATGATCAGAGACCCCTGCAGACCTCTCCAAGGGCAGGCTGAGAGGTTTCCAGGATAGACTGCCAGGATGCAAAGGCCTGAGGGTCACCTCAAAGCCATCTCTGCCAGTAGAGACATGGGCTAAGGATTCAAAAAAGTCCTTCCTTTTCCTGTCCCCTTGGCATTGACAGCACCGTTTACTGGCTGGAACCTGAACTGTAATGCAGATCCCTTGTGCAGCTGTATGTTTTTGTCCCAGCTTACTGTAGGACTCAAATGGCATTTGTTTATTGTCAGTCTTTTGGCTGATCTGTATAGAAGGAGCAATGCATTCCAAAGGTCTTTTAAAAGACCGTCTGCAGTGCATTCTTGCTTTCAGTGCACAGCCATGCATTTTATAGCATCTTTAGGAGAAACAGAATAAAAGCTGACAAGATCTTGGCATTGCTAGAACAGGCTAGGTGATGTTTCCTTCTTAAAATGAGGCCACCCTCGACATCATATTGCAATTCAAACCCAGTTTTAAGTGCACAGTGATGGACAGTGAGACCTTGGCCCTCTGGACTCAGCACTGCCTGTGTGACTCTCTTCTGTACAGCCACTCATACATGTCCAGATCCTGTCTTGAAAGACGTCAAAAGCTTTCAAACTCTCTTGAGTAAAGGCTTGAACACTGAAAATGCCATCATGCTGCTCTATGCTGTACAGTGGTATCTGGTAAACAGAAATGGAGCTATTATGCCGTCAAGTTAAAAAGTATATCTAACTGCAAAACTGGCTCATGTGATTAGCACTGGTATTTAAGCATTTTGTTAGCTGAGCCCATTATGTGCTAGATGGAGATTTTTTCTTTCCAGTACATACTGAACTGCACTAAGAACAACTCTAGGAAAATCTGTGACTCATAGGTAACCCCTTGAGCTATAATTCCTTGAAAGATCTAGTTTTGCTCCAGGGTAAAGAGCAAATGATAAAAAGCTCCTTGAAATTTTCTAATTCTGGCACAAATATTTCTCTTGTAGCCATTGTACCAGCTCAATGCTTCCAAGACAACTAAGCACTTCACTTCTTCAGAGCATGTGCTGTTCAGTAATATATAACCTGGCAATCCACTTATTCTCAATGTTTTTATATTCTCTACACTTCATTTTACTTCAACTCAGCTTTTGAGGTTTTCTGTCCAAATCTTCTAAGCAAGACAAGATTGCAAAATAGGTCACGTAAGCTGCACGCATTATTTTGCAACTTCTTCTATTTTCAGCAGGTTCCCAAAACAGGTACCCAGTGACATTCCGATTTGCTTCCAATATGAGATCAATCTGGCTCAACCCAAACCTCATGGATATATTTGCTTGTGCTTCACATACCTAGAAATGAGATGAAAAAGCTGAAGTCAGACCTGGCCACAATTAGATCCTGGATTGTGATTCAAAATGGAAAGAGAGCTGGACAACTGGTGTATTTTTGAATCCTAGGCTGGAATTTGAATACAGCTATTAAAATTCAAAGGACTAGAACAGAAGTTCTGGGTTGGTGTTGCCTCTCTGCTAATTCTTCCCAACGAAGAGAATTAACCCTCCTCAATCAACAGACTCAGCTTTGTTCAAGAATCATGGGACCGTGTCCCTTCAAAGTCTTTAATGTCCATTTCAAACCATTTTTTTAACATTACACATCTTGAATAACTTCACAGTCTTTCCATCCACCATCGCGCTGTGCCATGTGCTATGCTCCACTGCACGGCTTGTCCTCTCGCCCATTTACCCCACAGCAGCGGAGAAATTTCCTTGGTCTCTGCCCACACACTATTTTGGTAGTAAAAGCATGAAAGTATTCTGTAATGACTGCAGAGTGCTTCAAATTTTATTAAAAATTAATTAACTAATTAAAAAATTAACTAATTAAAATCTGCACACAATTTACTTTAGTTGAGGATATTTCTTCTTCCGGTCACTAGTTTTCTTGATATGTTTTCTGGGTTTTTTTCAGTCCTGCAGGCATAGCCCAGAGTCAAAATCAAGAGGTCACGCAAATATGTGAGCTCTCAGTCACCAGTGGGAATGTTCAAAGCCTAAGTCAGCGTAATACATCATTGGAGAGGGAAACCAAGAGAAGCGTAAATTTGACATGCTTTGAATTTGCACCAGGGAACTGGAAGTTCCCTTGACCTCTTATTAATTAAAGCAATTCTAGGTTTTGTGCTGAGGTCTGGACTGACTGTCTTCCCTTCTGTCTTCCTCTGCCTCTCCTGCTTATTGAGAAGGTACAAAACACCTCAGGCTGCTGCTTCATTTATTGCAGTCCAAAATGTTCCTTTCTTACTAATCAGGCCTTCAGTTTGACCGATACTCCTCTTTCAAATCATCTCCCTCCTTCACTGCCAGCAAGGCTGCTAGGAAAGCTCCTTTTTCCCTTGAGTATGCATTCCCCACTCCTCTGCTCCTAAAAGTTTTTGTGCTTGCAAAATTGTAACAATTAGTTCAAATCCCACCATTACCTGTTAATGGTGACTCTAATGGAAGTTGGCAGATTCAGTGAGAAAACCAAATATATACAGATTAACAGCAGAAAGCTCTCAGACTTGGTAAGATGTGTGAAATCTACAATTTCAGGAGATTTGAAGAGGAGCAGTTCATGGCAGAGGAGAGTTCATTTAGTTCATAACTGATATTTCACAACAGTGTTTTTAATATAATAATTATTATAATTATATGGAATAAAAAGTTTCATTCAGCTGCCTTGGATCTTATTTAGACTTGCAGAGGCTTCCCATTCTGACCTGCTGCTGATTAGCTAAGAGTTACTAAAGAGTTAATTTTGCACAGGTATAAAAGGGCTTGATTACATGGCTTTGGAAAATCAAACGGTTTATATATGTGGACTCTACTTGGGATCTCAAAGCACTTTGCAGTCGATATAGATCAAGGTGAAAATCCACAAGGAGCAATACAGCCAATGTATACCAGAGGAGAATCTTCTTTCAAACTGATACAAATAAATAATCCTTCAAACTTTTCAAATGTGATTTTGTAGTCTAAATACCACCATACTTACTCTAAAGCTAGAAGACACAGCACAAAGGAAAGAGCCAACATTTCTAACACCGGATTGTTTGTACTTACAGACCCAAGTCTACTCTTCTGCCCAAATATAACACACTTCTCTGAGAGGCTGGGCTCTTGCACCTCCTAGTTGTTTCAGGGAACGGTTGTTTTAGTAAACCTCTGACAACCAGGCCACTTTTATTTAAGGGTGCATTCAAATTTCTCATGTTTACCCATAAAACATACTGGCACAAGATATTGCTGCAGTCAAGAACTCAGTAGTGTTGAAAGAAGAAATATTTACAGGCAATGAGAAAAGCCACAGCTGCATTCAAAGACTGCGTATGTCTCTGAAGCTCCGCTAGACACCTCCTGGTCCGTGGAGCACGCATGACCTAAGAGTTGTGTCGGGGATAAGTGTTGACGTTTCGGGTCAAGGAGCCGCAGCTACCCGACTTCTCCCTTCCCTTATCAGCCCCAGTTCTGGCAGTTTGAATCATACAGCTCTTTGATTTCATCTTACTGAACTTATATTAACATGAGAGTTTTTAGGAAAGCAGCAACCCTAATAAAAAGGATGAGTAACTATTTAAAAATTAGCAGCGTTCTAATTTAAAATGCTGGTTGGATTTCAGTTGGCTGGAGTGAAAAATATTTATTTCCGTCAAAGCTATATGTAATAGAAACACCAAGAATATATGCACTATATAAATAAATGGATTTTAAAACTCTAAACAGGGAAGAGCAAGATAGATTTTAACATTCCCTTTGGAGCCATAATAACCACTGTCAATAAGCCATATACGAAGTGCCTCCTTAGATATGTTAAGCTAAAAAACCATAAAAAGCAGTTATTCTGCTGGATTCTGATAATTGTGTTTAATACTTTAAAATTACATATTACTGCAATGTAATTTCATCAATTACATGTTGAAAGATTCTTTAAATGAACGCACTGAACAATTACAGCCTGTCTTGTCATTACAGATGGATCGTTAAAGGTGTGGTAACTCAGCTGATCATGATGTCTCCCAGAGGGCTAATAATAACATTACAAATTTTCGTGTCAGTGATTTTTAGGTGCTGACCTCTTCCATCTACTTTGCAGGGTCTCTCAGGAGCATAAAGACATGAAATTTAGCTGTTTTCACAGAACATTTATTCAACACCCTTTTATTAAGGATATAAAGCTTAAATAACGACTTTTGTGGGGCGCTGCTATCTTTAAATCAGGATGAGACTGCACTGGTCTCAAAAGGTTAAAATAGATAGATCTTAACAGAAGCAGCATAACCAGTGCAATGCAAATCCTGTGCAGATTCTCAGTTCATCTCCTGGCTCTTTTTCATATCGCTTGAATTTGTTCCTACTGAAGTAAGGAATATTTATGGTTCTTCCTCTATCTACAAATACATTGCTATAAATAGCTGTTTGTTAACCCTGAATTTCAACTGTGCCCAACTACATGGAAGGAGGGTTCATTAACTGCAGTTCCACATGCTTTTTAAACCCCCTAGCTTGCAATGTGGCACATCTAAATTATGAATATTAATATTGCAAAATAAACGTATTTCTTCCTGACACAAGCAGAACTCCTCCTCTAGCTTCTGTGTTTCAGATTCATAGATTTTCAAGGCTATGATGGAGGATGAGGCCAACTAGTTAGAAAAACACTATTATGTATTTGCCTGAAAAACTGTGTAAAAATCAGGTGCTGAGTCAGCAGTATCTAGGTGTCTCTAGAAAGCTTTTTTTTCTGCACAGGTGAAGTAAGAAGCAGCTGCAGGTTGTCCTATGTCTGGCATTGGTCTAATCTCCAGCTACACCAGGACATGGAGAAGAGCTACAGTAGCTCACTCTGTATCTGGGATCTGTCTCCCTAACCAGGATCCAACCCAGCTGTTGTGAAGTTGATAATGCAAAAGTTAGAACCCAGGAAATACCAAACTAAAAGCCAGAGCATAGCCATGTTACCCTGCTGACTGCAGCCACATTTCAAACACTATCCCCTATTTTAGTACATAATTAAGGTTGTAAATAACTAAGTATTTTAGTACTACTCTAGGTCCGGATATACTGAAGCCAACAGGAGTCAGATGCTTCAATACCAACATTGCTCTAATCTCTCACTGTTTTTGATCTCATTTCCCATCTCCTTCACCTTCTGACTGATTTGAAATACCAGAAATTTCTGCCTTTGGCTCCAGGGGGATTGTGACTAGTTCCTCAGATTCTTAGATTTAGATGCACTCTAAGCCCCGCAAGGCCATATCACAACCCCGAGAAGCCCTGCTCAGCTGTTTTAAGATACTCCTGTGATTCTCGCACCTTTTCACCTGGAAGTTCCCCCTGCACTTGGAATTGCACCTCGTGTCCTGCCTGGCAGCGCCACTCGGGCTGAGCAGCGCCGTGCCCCGCTGACGCTTAAGCCTCGTCAGGCTCCAGCGACCGCACGCCTCTTGGCCCAGGTGCCCCACGAGGCTTGATTGACATGTTCTCTAGGCAGGTCTAGCACACAACCCTGAGCTTTGCCTCCTCACAAAAATGCAGTGGGGCCACCATTTGTTTTTTTTTAAACCCAAAGACTACAGTACTCTCAGGGCCACCCAAACATAATCCTCAAAACCACGGGGCGACACAGACACTCCTACAGCATAGTAAATGAGGATTGCTTTTCCTGCACACAAGAAAGACATGAGCAACCAAAGTGAATTGTCCCTCACCAGCAAGCTGAGGAGCAAGCTGAACCCTGCTTTCACTGTTCTTGGGCAAGAGCTCTAACCATTACTCTGTTACCTGGGGGTAGACACTGATGCTACCAAATAGAGATGGAGCCCAAAACACACCTAGATAGAATTACAGAGAGATTACATTTTGGCATAGTTTCCACCACTTGATATACTGTTGGAAACCCCAGGTAATTTAGAAACAAATGGACTGTGCAAAACTAGAAGGGAAGGCAGAATTCAGTGCTCTGAATTACAAATGGATAATCATTGACAAAACAGCATTGTCTACAGCTGCTTTGGAAGTGTGTCTGAGCACTTCCTCCCTTCCAAAATTTACAACTCATATCCTGTTCAGATTAAGAGAATCACTAGAAATACTGGATATATTTCTATTTTTCTTCATTAAAAGGCACAACTTGCAATTAAGTAGCTACATTTTTCTCTGCGACTTGTGATTTTTATAAAATTACTTTTCCTGTTCTACCATCTCATAGGTACTTTGCACTAACTCTAACTGTGAGTGACAACACTACGCAATGCGTAAGAATAGCAAAATCAGGGTCCCAAACTGTTATCTCACTCTCCACATAGATATTCCTTGGAAGAAAATCCACAGCCCTGTCTTTAATAATGATGTGTCATAATGATGTCAATAGTGTCATAATGATGTGACTGCCTCATCCACACAGGAAATATGTGATCGATAGGCTTTACTCAGGAAACTCCCACGGAGCCAGCCTGCTTTTCTGACGTGAGGGTCTTGCACTGGACACTGCAATGGGGTCACAGAGGTTCTGCAACCCCTCTAACGACTTTGTTCTTCACATTTACTTTCAACACGTGTTTGTGGTAGGTCTTAAGTCTACAAAAATTGTTGTTTGTTACCAAAGTGTCCCATGTCATGTCTAAAGCAATGAGGCCACATTGGAAATCATCTCTTCTCATCTGAAAGCAACTGGTCATTCATCACATTTTGTGATATATCCTATCTAAGGAATACAATCAGAACTTCAGAGGGACAGACTGCATTGGCCCTTAGGTTTTCTAAGGCATCTAAATCTCAATTTGAAAATAGCACATAGCTTTAGCTTCCATCTTTGATAAAAAGCTATATCCTTCTTTGCTATTTAAAGAGTCATTGACATCATTTGAATCACAAAAGAGAGAAGAGGGAAATCCTTAGGTCTAATTCTCACTTTTGCTGATATGTAGCTTTTGGCAAGTTCATTAACCGCTTTACCTCAGTTTCCATACTCTTGGAACACACACCCCTGTTCTGTGCACTTAATATAGACTGGTTATTTCTACAGGGACATGTAGAATGCTTAATGTTACCTCTCTGACTTCAGCTGAGGACTTTTTACACAACAATAGCTGTACTGGGCCAGGCCAAAGATCCCTGTAGTTAGGTACAGTCTCTGGCAGTGGTTGATGGCAAGTGATTTAGGGGAGAGCATAAGAACCAGACACACATACAGCAATATTTTCCCCAAAACAGCAGCCCTGTGGCTCACGGACATTTTTGTGTTTAAATACCTCTGTGTGTTAATAGGTCCTGGCAGACCTTTCTTCCCTGAATGAGCTAATTTCTTCTTGAAGCCATTTAAATGATGGGTCTCTGGTGCTCATGGCAATGAGTTCTGCAATTGAGTTATGAATCATATGAAGAAATACCTTGTTATTTTCATTTTAAACCTGCTACCCAGTAATTTCACAGGGTACCCCATAACATTGCTGTATGAGGACTAATGAAGAAACTTTCCCTATTTTTCTGACCTGTATCTCATTCTGTGCCAGTTATCTCCTCCTGATGCTGAATAGTCCTAGTCTGTTTAATCTCTCCTGGCTTGAAAGGCATTCCAGAGCTTTGATCACTCTGCTGCCCTTCTCTGTACCTTTTCCAGCTTTATTATTATACTATTGCCAGTATTTTAAGACATAGTGGAACGTGGAAAATCGTGCAAAAGGAAGCAGACTTTCTCTTCAAAAGAACATTTAAAACTGACTAACAACTTGTAGAACTAACGAATTTCTGCTTCTAATAAACTACACTCCAGAGAAAAGTGCCTGAAAATCAATGGATTGTGACAACCTAGGCATTCAGGGACTTCGTCTATTCTCTGCTTGGATTCTCACACTGCCTTCACATGAGCAGAGAAAGGAGATCTGATCTGCAATTCCTTTAGGTTTCCGCTCTGCGAAAAATCATAGTTAGGTTTGTGATACACCAAATCACTGTCAATTGAGCGTCAGGACAGCTGGGAGTCGTGCAGTGACTTCCCTTTCGCTCACTGCTCACTGCCGATGTTTATTAGAGTCTGGAAAACAAATGCACTCACAGGGACTGTAACCGGTAGGCAGACTGCTCTACCCAAGCATAATCTGCAGCTTTCCTTCAGCTCCTGTCCGAGTGCCACATGCCAGGCAGCAATTAGCTGTAATAACCCTACAGAAGGCTGGCACCAGTTAAGACGCCTCCCTTCAGGTTTTGGAGACCGTCCTCCCCTCAGCTCCTTGCAAGCAGCTTGCACCTTGCTGCTCTAAGCTGCATATGGAGATGTTGATATGCAGCACGTAGGGTCAGGAGGGCTAGCTCGCTACCTGCTCCACAGCACTTTGTAGGCAGTTTGCACAGATGTAAATGGCAAATCAGTGCCAAATTATTTTCTTCTCTAATGCTAGGGCTGAGTTTATTTCTGTTATGATGTGCTATTTGTAAAATGTACTGCAGCATAACTGTATTTGTAGCAGACTGCTTGAGCTTTGAATGGCATAATATTTTGTAAGAGACAGGCCAATAGCAGACAAATGGCAGAGTAATTTTCTTCTTGCTAAAAAGAAAACTTGATTTTACTTACCAGTGCAAAGGAAATGGATATTGTCACTTATAAATATGTCTTTCTGTTCATTTTACATCTCTGGGAATGACAAAGAGGGAAAAGCTGGAGATGAAAAGATAGACTGAAGTAATCAAAATGAGAAAATGTAGCAGTCCATGATGCATGACAGCATGATAAGGAGATCCCATGTGCCACAAGGTATTTTGAATACCGTGAGGCTACATGTTTTCTCCATCACAACAAAGGACTGGCCACCATTTCTCATATTAACGGTTGCTGTATTTCTGTGCTACGCAGTGAGTATGAGAGATGGAAGTGGAAACTAAAACAGATTTACTCTGCCTTTAGATATACATGCAGTAGGCATAGGTAACGGTCATGTCATTATTAATATTTATTATTAATAAACAGGGTTAAATATAACTTTTCTGTAGGCCAGTCACAAGGTCAGCACTGCAGAGACTCACTTAAAGACAGAGTGGAGACTACAGAGACAGTGACATCCCTTGCAGGTCTTGTATTATGATTTGGAACAGTGGATGAGGCCTTTCATTTTGCAAAAGCGCATCCTTAGCCGTACAGCTACTCAGCTCCACTTAGTATAAGCAGTATTACCAGTCAGGATGTCCCAAGTCGTCCTTGCTTCTTTTCTTTTTTATTATGATTCCTGTATGTGTCCTTTGCCTCAAGCAGAGAAGGGCAACACTGTTCATGGCCTACTCAGTAGTTTTTAATGGTTGTATTTGCCTCATGTGGAAAAACAAGAATAAAACTTTAGAATCCGATGTTTTCTCCCTGTGTCATGCGCAATTAAACAGGAATAAATGCATCTATATTAAGAAGTGTTGACTACTGTTTGACTAAGCGCCGTACAGTAGCACGCTGCCACTGTTTGTTGCAGAGTAAATTTAGCCTAAACCAGGCCCATTTTGCCACCAAAGCAAGCGCTACTATACTTCTAAACACAGAGCATTAATGATGATGATTCTTTGGCTGGCTATCACAGAAACAGCAAAGCTTAAAAACTGTACTAGAGGGGATCCACAGGGTGTGAAATACACTGTATTTTGGTTAATTAGTTAATGTTTGTAAAGCGTTTTCTGGAGAAGAAAAGTGCCAAGTATGATCATTATTATCAAGTCTTCTTTCTCCAAGTTCTTGCCAATAATGCTTTCAGTTTTGTTTTGGGGGCTAAATTAAGCAGTTTTGTAGTTCTGTTAGGGAAATGTTAAGTACAGCAAAATAAGCTTGCTTTTCAGCTTAGCAGTTTCAGGTCTGATCTGGTTTGATTTGATCTGGGCTTTGTTTTAGAGCTGGCTTCATGCTGGTTCAAAATAATAGTTGAAGCCCTCTACACAGTTAATGACCTTTTCCTATATTATGCAAATTTAGGATAGGGAAAAGAGGTGACTGAGAAAAACAATTAACTAATTGAACTTCAACAATATGGAAAGAAGTAGAACAAAGCTGGAATACCAGAAAAGTTACAAACCTAGACGCAATGGAAAGGGGGATAAAATACAGAATAAACTTACTAAAGACAAACCTAGAGATTGATTTTTTTTTTTTTAAGCACAATGCATAAGAATGCATCTTTAAGTTTTTGATGAAAAGATTCATGAAAATATACTAGTTAAGCTAGACAAGAGGAAGTTTAGCATGAGAATATGTGTTAGAGAAAGGAATTACCTAAAGAGTAAATGTTAACAGATTGTGCTTAAAATGAACTTTCAGGCTAGAGAAAGGATCTGCTGAAGTTCCTTACATCTCAAGCTTGGGAATATTCATTTCATATTTCATATTCATGAATGACTGTGGCTCAAAAAAAATAGAAATTATGCTGTTGAAGCAGCATTTGCTTCAGTGCTCAACAAGAATCAGAATATGCTACAGGAAGAAATGGATACTTTTGAGAAATATGGTCAAAGAGGTTAGCTTAAGCGTACAGCATAGACCAAAGAGGAAGGTTATACACTTAGGAACTGCTAACAAGATTTCTGCTTTAAGTGAGGTTATCATCCACTGGAAGCCATGAAAAAGAGAAAGATATGGACATTATTAAAAGATCAATGAGCAAACATAAGCTACTCATGTGAAGTGGGTTTTTTTAAAGTACATTTCCTGCCTTCAAATTGCTTAGAATGAATGAAAATGTGATTCCCCAAGGCTTATATGTCAGAATAACATTCATTATCTTTTTGCTGCTTTACTCACGTGACACAACCTTTATACCATTATTTAACACATTCTTCCCTTTGTGAACTTAAAATTGAGATAAATATACTGTTAAACATCTGAAGGGAGACAATTAAGAAAAATGGGGAAAAGGGAAAGAAGAAAAGAAAAGAGCACAGCTAGAAGACCAGGTTTCCACTGTCACTCAGTGTATGTGAATCACATAATTCAAGAGTCTGGCTCAAAAGTGTGGCAGGGCAGAGCATTGTAATGTTGCCTTCCTATGGGATCTGAATGTAAAATGGTTTTGGTTGCTGTGAGCTTTGAAGGTAAAGTGCTCCTCTGAGTTCTGATTTTTGCTTATAGAAGTGATTTGAGTCTATTTATTACATTTCTCACCAGCCACCTCATTCTGAATGTTGTAAAACAGCAGTACTTGGTGTTCTAATAACTAAAATACACAAGAATTTATTTTTAAAGCTGCCTCCACAATCAAGTGGGCTGTCAAAGTCACAATAAATATGAAGAAATAGAATTGAAGTGCATAGGATTCCTATGGCAGATCTTACAGTTTGGCAGCTTGATACAGGTATTTCATCTGTTTTCCCTTGGTTTAACAGTTTCTTTGAAAGATAAGCTGAATTCTTCCAGCTGGATGCCTTCAGTGATGCTGGACCAGTAGCAGCCGCAAGAGGTGATAGGCAGCACATTCCCACAAAGTGCAGCTGATAGACGCACTAAAAGGAGCAGAATAATTTTGTAAATGCATGACTCAGAAGAGTGGGGGTGAGAAGCGGACGCCCACCAGATGTGTGCCGTTTTAGGATGAGACTCCACTCTTTTTACAGAGCGGAACCGCACTCAGTTCGGACACAAACTGAAGAGAGCAGAGCAAAACTTGATAGGACATCCAGCACGTGGTGGCTGACCCCCTCCTGACTGATAAACCTAGTCCTCCTCCCACGAAACACTATGGCAAGATTGCCGTTTCTGTGGGTCACTATGTATTCATACTTCGCAAAGGCAGAATGCTGTGGCAGCAAATTAAAACACCTAGGAGACTAAAGTCGAGCAAGAAATTCTACCTGCATTCATTTTGAGGATAGTTTGGGCTTCCATAAAGCGTGAGGTTTCTCTAAATCACCAACAGACAGACATCAAACTGTGTTATGCAGTCAACACCACGGTAGAAACAAACACATGATTTAAGAGCCCGTTATATTTGGATCATAACATTATTTTTGGAAACAAAATCAGAACTTTGTCAGCCTGAAGACAGCACAATAAAAACAAGACCATTACTCTTTCACTGCTTAGTGAAAGCTTTATGGTGCAAACAGCGTTTCTAATCCTTTATGTCCTGTCTCTATGATGCATTCAATGAATAATCTCCCTTTCTCCTCTATAATTCGCTTGACAGCAAAATAATGTCCTTTAACAGTCATCTGATTTTTTAAAGCAGTATCTTTTCTCCCTCATTCCCATTCTAATTTTGCAGGTAACACCTCTTCTTCATTTCCTTACCTTCTTCCTGCCCCAAATAGCCCCTGTAGCCTCCTACCACTGCCAATCAGCCACTTGCCTGTCTCTATGAAACACTTCTGCTGGAAGCTTCACCTCCTGTAGCAGACCATGCCGTCTCCAGAAATGCTGGCCAAGACAGAGCCACACAGCCTAATCACACTGAAAAAAAATCAAATTAATTCTCAGTATTCTTCTGCAGCCAGTGCAGGGCATTAAGATGTTTAGCAAAACTGAACACCTGGAGAATATAGGAGCCAGGAGTGAAGAGTGGTGCTTGGAGAAGTTTTAAAAAAATTCAGGTTTTCTCAGAGAATTGACTGTTTTCTCTGCGAAAGCTACTGGAATAACTGAGAAAGGGAATTTGGAATAAGCTTGCATTTCTATTGACCAGTTGAAGAGAGAGCTTTCATGAAGATCAGTCACTTGATGAAGTGTCCCTGGGAGGGTTCCCCAAAATTAGAGAACTTCAGTTCTCAGTCCTCCTGAGAGAAAACTTGCCAAGAAGCACCAGTTAATGGTAAGGTGCCCTGATGCAAGATTGACCTGAGTGACCAAATGAGCCTTTTTCCTCTCTAAACTTTTTGATTCATCAGCGCTGCCCAATAGTTAAAAATGCCTGAAATTCTAATCCCTGCCTCAAAAATATGCTAAAGTGGAATTGAGGGGAAAGAATGCTAGAGAATGAAAGGAGAATGTACTAGAAATTTATTGTGACACATCTACATTAATATTATTTGTAATATATAAATATATAGCACCATCTTTCACTGTTAGGCCCCATTGTGCTAGCCATTTAGTACAGCCATAGAAATTGTTTTTTCAGTTGATGCTCAAGAGAAGGAAAAAATTTGTACCTAGCGCTCCACAATGCCAGTATGCTGCTGGGAGCCTGCGAAGCTTCCCCCAGACAGGACCCCTGCTGACTTGCAATTCCCCGTTAGGCACCGGACTCTTTCAGTGCATTTTAATCCTAGCTCCTGATGTCTTAGCTATAGGCTTCTTGAGCAGAAATAAGATTTTTCATCTTAAATTGTGCTGCAGTAAATCGTATGATTAAGTTTTCACCATAACCTAATGGCAACCAGCCTGCTTTTCCCTACTATGTAGTCTTTCCGTCTTTCTTTTTGTCTGTCTGCCTGTTCACCAAGAGAGGTTGGGAGAGGCCCGCAGTCAGTAACTTTGGAGCGAAGAGTAAAGAGTACTTGAAGAAACCCCAGAGAGGCCTGGGGATATATGGGTGTCACTGCAATGCTATGAGACCGTGTGTCCTGCTCTGTCCATTACACAAGAGTTTGCTGGCAGGCCAAGAAGACAACTTCCTTGAGCTTGTCCAAAGCAAGTATTACCAGTGGCTCCCTACCCTTGAGGGACATAGCGTAAGGAGAAAAGGAGACACAAGTATCTTTATTTAATGTATACCTCGAAGCTAAATCATACATTTTTATCACAAATTTAGTGAGAGCTTATATTCCTCTAAGGCCCTGTCTTGTTTTTTTAACTACATCTCAATTTTTCTGTGTTGCAGAGAAACATTACTAAAATGTGACTGCACAATGCTCAGAAAAAGCAGGTAAGGGAAAGAAACCTTTTTATTCCTATAATGAATTGGGGGAGGGGGAAAAGGGGAGGGGTTGACTTACATTTCTTGAATGTCTGAAGATGGCAGAGATTAATAAGAAAGGGGAAACAAATCAATCATAAGTCTTTTATTTTATAAATAAATGACAAATTTTTGAAGAACTTTTCCATTCTTCATTTCAGCAAGAAGATTAATTCCTAACTCCTTCTGCAGGACAGGCCCCTTGAGATGCTTGGCTTTTTTTTTTTCCTGCAGGGAAGACAGGACAGAAGGAAGAAGGGGAGGAGAGGAGAAAGGAGGTGGAGCTGAAATAAACTGATTCCAAGTTCAATTTTCAAATTATTTTTTAATCTTGAAAAAAAGTTTTTGAACCCTTCTCTCTCCTTTTTCCCTGCCCTACTTTGCTGCTTGCTGGCTGATTTCTGGCTAGCTTAATAGTATAACTGATGTTTAAACTACTTTTGCCCATATGCTCCAATTCAGTATTTCATGCCAGCTCAGAAAAAGACAATGGGCAAAACCTATACAGTTGCATGGAAAATCAGATCAGTCACAGACAGAAAAGAAAGAACCACAAGGAAAAACAGTCTTGTGTAGACTGAGTTTTGACTAGAATGAGTTTTGCTCCAGCTGCAGGATTGATAAGGCGCTATCAGAGACCTTCTGGTCTGTCCCACTGCTTGAGACGTTTCCCTGACTCTGCAGGGAAGCATGCCAAGTCCATCTTCACCATCTTCCAGCAACGAGGCAGGAGTAGCTCCTCAGGGTGGAGGACAAGTGGCATGCCTCCCTCCACGGTGGATCGTATCGCAGAGGTGCCCCACCAAGCCCCAGCCCCACCTGCTGCATCTACTCTGCGCAGTGCAGCAACACAAAGTGGTACAGGCTCAGGCCCAGAGGCAACGTAGCCACCTTGATTCAAAATCAAGGCAAAAGCAGTAAGCCCTGCCTCCTCGGCCCTGTGCCAAGGGAGCAGCTGTGCTGAGCTGACTTCCAAGCACTGGTTTGGAGCCGGACTCCCCAGAGCTGTCTCTGTTGGAGCTGCCGCCCTGAACACAACAGCATCTCAGTTTTGCATTGTGGGGAAAGAGCTGGATCTAAGGTGGCAGTCACAAAGTCCACCGCACTGAGCAGAAAACCACCCATGGGAACCTGCAAAAACTGTCCTAAGACACTCCTTTTTCCATTGCTTCAAGCATTTCCATGAATGAGAGAATGGGGGGAAAAAACTTTATTTCCATTTGAAAATTTCAGAGGCTTTTCCTTTGAACAGCTCTCCTTTCCCCCTATCCCCATGTTCGGAATTGGCAAAATACTCTGATGCTCACCTCTCTCTAGACAAACCCAAAAGATTAGCACAATGAATTTCATTGAAAACATGAAGAAATAATGCTGATGTCAGCCTATGTTCCCACAGATGCTGTTTCTTTAACACCAATTTTCCTTTTCATTTCTGAGTTGTTGCAGGTCACCATGTAGTTTGAGACCACTTTGTCAGTCTGTTTCCTTAGGTTGTCTGCTGGCTTTCTCTCTCATTTTTCAGCGAGTCTTTTATTACTTCTTGAAGTTTGAGTACCTTACATGTAGCAATTTATATATTGGACAGCAAGGTACAAAATCACTTTCTCTCTTTCTTTCTTTCTCCACTTTCTTCGTATTTATAAAATGGGCCTTTTCTGTGGTTTCAGTGTGACTTATATCTCCCATTTTTTATTTCAAGTATTTGACACAGTCAGAATACATTTTTGTACATGCCACTGGTTTTTAAGCAGTGTGTAAATCATTGGCGAAATGGATACTGTAATACTGGTATTCATCTTTCACTTCCTTTCTTGAAGAGGAGGAGGGGAAAAACCATAGAAATTATTTTGGACATGGAAAACAGTGTCCCCATAAGGTTTTTCTAAAGCTGTTCCACACTAGGCACCTTCTCTGTAAGCCCTGGACGCCTCTCTGTGTCATTTTGAAATCTCTGCCTAAGTTCAAGGTGCGAAGTCAGGTCTGTCTCTTAGCCCTACCATATATATAGCATGGTAAGCATTAAGCACGGGACATCAGCCAGCACTATGAATTTCTTCCTTCTGACACATATGCCTATGCATCCTTTTTCCTCTCTTTTTTTCTTATACATAGATCAAGACTAAACTTGGGAAGAGCTCCACTCTGCAAATATGAGACCACCGTAGTGTGAGATTTAGCTCACATGGCTCAGGTTGGCTGAGGACTACTGTCGCATTGAAAGAGGAAAACAAGAAGTGACTGGATTATAAACAGTTTCTCAAGGAACAAATAATGACCATTAAACAAGAACTAATGTCTGGAAACTAAAGCCAGACAAATCCAAATTAAAAACCAGATGCACATTTTAAAACTATGACCATGATTAATCATTGCATTGCAGTATTTAAATCAAGACTAGATGTCTTTCCAAAAGACATACTTTAGTTAGACACAATTTCTTGAGCTCCCCAGAAAAACAATGGGATAAAATTCTAAGGTTGGTGTTACAAACTTTGACTAGGTGATCTAACTGTCCCTTCTGGCCTTAAAAGTCAATGGCTCTATTAATTAAAACAGTCTGACAGAATAGAGCTTTTGGCAAGGGAGCTTTAACATTTCCTTGTTATACTAACCTGACGGGAGGGGATATTGCTTCCCTTCCGTGTTGTGTTCTCAGGTACTGAAAAGTCTTTGTCTTTCTATGAAGCATAAAAATCTGACTGTATTTTAGGACTGAGTGCAACAGGCAGACACTCAACAGGCCTTTACGGTCTCGTTTTTACTGCTAGATTGTCTAAGTGCTGTCCAGGAAGTCAAATGAGCTAGCTAACAATGAAGGAGAAAGTTCTGATCCTGCTTAGTTATATAATTTCACTGATTTTGGTGGAGTTGCTTTTAGTTAATTGACTGACAGGAAGCCCTTTAAGGTTCCCCACATAAAATCTCACTTGATTCTGCATTAATAATGGCTCTAGAGCTCATTCATAAATGATAGTAATAAAAATATATAATGCACTGATTAAAACACAGTAATTTGTATTTGTTAAAACCTCAGTTTAGAGATGTATTTGGGGCATGATTCCTTAACTGTGACTCTTTAGTTTGCATGTCATTACAGATTAAAATTCAGGAACTGAGATTGCCATATAAAGGCAAAGACCAATAGAATTTAACCAAAAGATTTCCTTATTCTTCTCTATTGGGAGCAATTTTTTGCCTGATCAAATTGCAGTAATAATGTTTTCCATAGATTTGGAAAGAAACTGTCAAGGCAGGGGTCAGGAAAGCAAACAATCAGCCTCCGTATCCGTAATAATGATTCAGATGGACACCACAGTTATTTTCAGAATAAAGGTGAGTTAGGGGATTCACTTTTCTTATTCACGTTAAAAGACAGGAGGGGAAGTAAACTGCAAACTACACACACAGCCCTATGCCCCATCCTATGTCCCATCGAGTTCCTCCTGCTAATGATAACGAGTGCAAGGATGCTCAGCATCTCACAAGAGGGTATCAAACACCTTAAAAGAACAAGCCTTCTGCTCTGTATGTCTCAAAACATTCTCTCTGAGACTATTCATATGAAGGCATGTTCTGCACTTTTTCTCTTGATCTGACAGTTCACAAGTACTTCACAGCATGCATAACTAAAAACCCCATGTTAAAAATATTTGAACCTAAGGTGGTATTTCTGATGTCAGGGGCTGAAGTGGCCACCCAAGGGCAAATGGCAAAAGCAGCATGGCACTGTCTGGGCATGTATATTCATGCAGAAAATTAACTTTTACTGCCAATTTTCCCCTAACATTTTTTTAATTTACAAGTAAAACTGACAGAATTTGACCTGTGGTTTTTATGCTTTCCATACACACAAGATGATAACTACATCTTTTCAGTGTGAATGACTTTGGCTTGGAACAAGCAATGCCTAGAAAGAGCAGAAGTAAGATTTCAAAGCAAGAGTTTGGACAAATACATGACTCGCGTGTTACTACCTGTAGCTGAGAGCAAAATGACTGTTGTTTCTGTACACAAGCAGAATTCTTGGGGGCGTAAAAAGGTTGCACCCAGAAAACCAATTTTAATGTGTTCAGTGGCTGTGAACAGCATTACCCATTACGCTTAATCATTAGCTATTTCCTTCCCATTTGTTTAAACCAAGACTGATGCAGAAGCTGAAACTGCAGAAGCAGCCTGCTCCGTCAGAGAGCACTTGCTTCATATTGCACACTTGCTAAACGGTACTCAGTTTTACCTGAAAGTGCATCTCTGGAAGGCTGTTAAAAGTGGCAGCAGACTGTCACTAAAAAAAATGTATTTTAGACTATTACAGCATATTCCTGGTGAGCCACGTTCGGAGTTCCTGAACCTTACAGCTTTCAGCTGCGCAAGCTGGGCTCCAAACTCGAGTCTCTTATTGTACTTTACGTACTTACAGCCAGATGACAGTCTGTGTACACTGCTGTGTTCGCTAGACTGAACTACGCTATCCACCTACCCATGCACTGTCACTTACAGCTTCATTTGCTGCAAAGGAAGATGGTTCAGGCTTGACCTCCCTTCAACCTATCTGAGTCAGAGTCTTTTTTATGTTACTAAAGATTGGATGAGTGTGTTTTATATGTGCGTCACTATCCAAAAAGTTATTGGCTTTATGTTTTACAGTGACACAGAATGAAGCAGAATACTTTTTCCACCCCAGTAACAGTTCCTGTCAACACAATGACATACTGTTCATTTAACTCCTGTGCACCTGCCTTCAGACTCTCCCTTTCTGCAGAGGCATTGATGCCTACAGGCCATGACGTACTCAGCTTTCTTCCCAAACAGGCATATAAATAAAAGAAAGCATTGCATGGGCAAGACAGGAAAAAGGCAAAGTTACTAAAATCCTATAACAATTAAGGATTGAAGCATTTCTATTTAAAAGGCTCAAATTTTGCTCCTGATGTAAGTCAAGAGCGATCTTATTTGAACACAGATGGCTGCATCAGGTAGAAAACGCCTCAGTGAGAGCAGCAAGATGCCAGGGCCGAATCGCTGTCCAGGACACAGGAATTATTTCACCGGCCGACTTCCAACATGTAATTAATGCCTGATAATTAACAGCGAATCGCAGGCCGGTCCGCTCGGGGGCACCTTCCCCAGCCCAACCCCAGGGACCGCGCTCCCCACCACGCGGGTTTGCTGCTGCTCCAGTCGCAGTACAAACACTGAGCCACGTGTGACGGACGCGCCTGGAGCTCCTTTCCTCTCAAACTCAGTGGCCACTTTCTTTCTCCAGTCTCGGCACACTGAGCTGCAAACAGAATAACTTGGGAAAAGACGCAGGGAAGGGGCTGGAGCGCACCTTTCAACGCGGCCAAGCTCGGGCACTCGTCGCTGGACGCCGTGGGCAGCCGGGGCTGACGGGACGCATGCATCTTTGGGGCATCCAACACTGCCCACCGGGTCCTGGAGGGCACCTGTGTGAGGCTGAAGCTGTTCATGGTGAGCTACGCCGCAGCTTTCGCCAGGCACCATTTGCAGGTTTTGAAGTTAACCCCCAGGCTAGCGAGGTTTGCTGGACAAGGGACTGAGTTCTTGGCATTTTTCAGGATGAAGCCTGAAATCCGGCAGACCTCTCCAGCTGCAAATAAGCAATAGTAGTAGCAACAGCAGCTTTTCAAGCTGTTTGATGGGATATTAATTTAAAATTGATTTCTTCCTACATTCAGCAGAACTGAGAAAGATCTACATCATTAACCATTTAGGGTAATACTGCTTTATAGATGCATACATGAAGCTGTAGAAGTTCTAACTATTCAACTGAGAAATTTTACTACAAAAAAGTCAGTTCCATTTTGAGTTAAATTAGAATTTCTTTTTTTGTTTTTTAATATTCAAAGTTAGCTCTCACCACAAAACAGGAGCTAGAATTAGTTTTAGAGTTCCCTGGGGCTCTTGCCTTCAGCCAGCTGTGCTCAAAGGGAGAAGAGGGGACCAGAGTTTGCAATGCATGCGTGAGAACAAGCAAAAATGTGCTGGGAAGCAGAAGCACTACACACAGCAGGGCTATCCTTAACCTGAGGTCCCCCAAGAGGTGCATCCAAACCTGCTATGAAAGCACCCATTCCACTTTTGGAAATAGCTGAGCTGCTAGGACAGTATAGAGATGCAAGCAGACAAAGTTCCTTCTGAAGGACCCATGGTACCATACACCCCCTTCTTCTCCACCAGTGTCTCTGTTTATCTTCTTCTGTGATTATCTGCTTCCCTTTGAGGGTGAAGGGAAAGCAAGGACTGTCAATCAGTACTCGGTGTCTTACATGGCTTAGATGTTTTCAGGGATCCAGGATATTTGTTTCTCTTTGGGCTGCCAAGGGAAAAACCCTAACAATTAATGTAAAAGGTGAGGGCTGAGTGAGTTTCCAGTGTAGCAGTATTGTTCTTAATAATATTGCAGACACTGAAGGCCATAATCCATTTGTGCCAGGGAATTTAATATGAGAGAGACTGAGATAGGTTATAGCTATCACACCTCTGTTGGGAAATGATTGTGAGAGGTGCTTTATTGCAGAGCATTCAAGAATTACAAAAGTTATGGAACGGGCTGTATGCAGCATGTTAGTAGAGATGCTGGAGAAAGGAATGAGGCACCACAGAGTTCATCATCATCTCTGCTTTTCTAGCAACCCAAAAGGACAGGGGAAAAGCACTAGGCTGCGTAGTGCCATAGAGGAAGGCAGGTTTGTGGACAAATACTGGATGGGAACACAGGAGATCTGGATGCAGTTTCATGTTATCAAGATAGGCACCATACCAGTAAACATTAAATCTGTTTTTGGTGACTGTATCTCCTAGCAGCAACAATTCTAAAGGTAACTCATAAAGAATCAAACTTTTCCTAGCAGAACTTAATCTTGTAATTACTAGTCATCATCTCATCGAGAAGATATTGACTGAAGAGGCCTGGAAAAGAGCTCAAAAGAGGAGACTAATCTACAGTGATAAGAAACTAAAAGTCAGTATGATTGAGTATAAAAGTGCCTCCTCTAAAAATGGCATTATGATTGTTCAATAAACAGCTATTGCATTTAATCATTATTTCACCATTTCTAGACTTTCCCATTGTGTTTCACTGGACTAAGTCCAGTCCCATGGACAAAATTTGAAAATTTTCCTGCTTATGAAGGTTTGCACTTAGCTTTCAAACTTCCAAGTTTAGAGGTGTTGGATCTGGCCTATTTTAGAAAGCTAGGTCATGACTCTAATTGCAGGCTAGTAATGAAACGCGGATGTTAGTGGAGCCTTGTAGCATGCATCTCATGCAAGGAAGATCAGGATCCTGCAAAAGATAAGGACAATCTGATGTTTGGATTAGGTTTTTGTACAGGGTCTCTCCCTGTTTTTTGCCTGTCTTGTTCAGGAAGGAGCTAGAATGTTGCATTTAATAAAAAACCTACCTAATCTGCATTTTTCTCCTCTGTGTTCTGTCTTATGCTTCTTAATCAAGCAGAAGGAAAAAAAACAAAAAAAAAAACAAAAAAACAGTAGGTCTGAAAGACAAATCATCACTTTAAGAGTACAAAGCAGCATCTGCCTTGAAATGAACATTCAAGAGAATTGTTGTGTTTTAAAAGATGCCTTGCTCATAGGCTTGATATAAAGCAGTTCTCAGTAGAATGTATTGTATTGGCTCTCCATATAACAACCTAATCATGTGTATAGATCTCCCGAATGTTCTCAGGGTGAGAGATCAATTAAAGAACAAGCAGCTTTGATGTTCACAATCTGTCTTCTAGTAAACATTGCTCTTTTCCTTCTCAGCTGGAAAATTCCTGCTGGGTTCTGAATAGTGGAGACCTTGAGGAGCCTTCGTGTTGCTAAAATATAACACATATTTCTTCTTTCTTTTTGTATCCCCTGATAAGGATCTCCTAGCAAAATCATACTAAACCTTGCTTGCTAAATCCATTCCCCAGCCAACCTACAACAGCTATTTGTGACTTTCAAAAGTCAACATTTATTGCACTGAATAGAGCACAAAAATTCAGAGGACTGACCAGACTTTCAGCAGACTTCAATAATTTTAGCCAATTAACACTATGCACCAGAAGAGCATCTGGCCTATGGAGCAGACCTCGTCCCTAAATAGTTACATTCCCATTAGGATTAAACTATGGAAGGAACTGCAAGAGATAAAATGCAGCGGCGTTAGATACTGGTAAAAGTAAAGGTTTTAGAAAACCAAAAACCAAGGCATAGACGTTAGCCATAGAAAATGTAATCCACAGTGTCGAAGAATTTTTGGAAAACAATTCACTGCTTGAGGTTATGGTTTAAATACCTATATCCATAATCTAGTCCTCCTACTCATTGACAGGAAGCAAGCTGTTCTAATAATTAAAGAGAACACTTTGCTGCAAGCATTCCAGCAAATTTCAGTAAACTGAGTATCTTCTCCCTGTTTTCATCATCTAGGACATTCCTACCATTGTTCCTAGTAACAATCAGGCCCCCCTCACTTATATTTTCAAATTTCCTGTTTCTAGAACCTTGCTTCTTGAAATTCTTTCAGCAACAATTTGGAGGACATGATGATCTGCCATTTATATATGATATAAGAGCAAATTATATAGCCTGCCTTGGATACAGATGATAATTTTATTCAGTATATAGTATATTTCCATAGAGTACAGCTATACAGTCAAGCTGAAAAAACATTGTAATATTCTGCTAAGCATAGAATTACAGACTATAAAAGCTAGTGAACATATGTTAAATTCATCTTGGGTAAGAAACAATACCTGCGATCTGCACACTTTTCTTTGTAGTAGTGATAATGCAACACCCATTTTAGTTGTGATCAGGAAAAAAAATCCATATACGGCAGGGGTCTTTATCCACCTTGAAAC
This sequence comes from Apteryx mantelli, assembly GCF_036417845.1. NCBI lineage: Eukaryota > Metazoa > Chordata > Aves > Apterygiformes > Apterygidae > Apteryx > Apteryx mantelli. The sequence continues at coordinate 26,096,168 of NC_089980.1, read as the reverse complement.
ATTTGATTTCTGGGAGCATCTTAGTCATTAAATTTAGTTTTCTGCTACTGCAGACACCACTTCATATAATACACTACAGACTCCATCTTAGAGGCAGGTCAGCTTTTTGCTTTCATTCTGTCTATGGGAATACTGTTCAAAAAGTCAATTACTTTAATAGTTAGGAACTTTCTCAAACATCCATCCTCAGTATATTCACAGACAATTTGCACTCATTTGCTCCTGGGCCAAAACTGGTTTTCAGTTTAAATGTTCCTTTTCTTTCCCTGATCTTTGTTCCTCCGATGCATTTATAGACACCAGTCCTACCCCTTTTAGCACCCATTTTGTCAGGCTGAAGAATCCAGTATCACCTACTTAAATATGATGCAGCCTAGGAGTAACATCCTAAGATCAGGCAGTTCCTGGGATTCATAATTCGCATAGCTGTGAAATAACAAATTCCTGACCTTCAGCTATATCAACTACACATATCCAGTGTGTGCAAGACTGGGGCATCCATACTGGCATTTCATAACTGTCCAATACTCGAGTAATAAAACCCAGACCCTTTGTCTCCTCGGTCATTTCTAGCTGATTACCTCTCCACTGATAAAATTATACAAGTTGCAAATATTGCAGTTACTATTTCTGCTCAGTTTTATTACATTGTCCCCCTTAAACTTTAGCATTTCATCACAGATGAGAGAATTTTGTTCATGGGATTAGTACACGCAGTGTCAATGGCTGATGTAGCGCACCATCTTCTACACGATCAGAAATGCGTAGGTCCTGAGACACTCCATACTAGCCAAAGGGGCAGGTCCTCCCTCATTTCAATTCAGAGCCAAAAGAATGTTTTGTAATCAAAAAAAAAAAGGGGGGGGGGGGAATTGTGACTTGACAACTTTGAGTCCAAACCTTGCACCGTACCATCAGAACATGCTGCATTGTAATTATCTGATTCATGAGCTGAACTAAGAAAGCCAAGTTTTAGGAAGACTAAGCTTACACTGACAAATGTAACATTTTCTTACTTGAAGGTAAGCACAACAGAGGTGTGGTATCACAGAGATTACAAAGTGCATAGCTTGCTTCAGTGAAAAGTGCCTGTTGCTTCAAATGCTATCCTCAAAAAGAGAATCAAACTCATTTTGGCTTCTTTTTGGCATTAATACCAAGACAGAGTGAATGCAAAAGACTGCAAAACACATTCTTGGAAACTCTTTGCATCGCTTAAGGTAAAACTTGCAAATTACTCAAATTTTTATTATTCAAATATTCATAAAGGATTCCTTTTTCTGTTTTTAAGGCTTTCTTTTTCCATCAGTCAAGTTACATGTGGTTTCTTAGTTCTTATGGCAAGACTTTCATAAAAATTGTTTTCATCTAAACACTCTAAAGAACAACCTAAGGAGCTGTGTCCGTCTGCTTATAGCAGTGGGGAGAGCACCACTGCCTTTCTGGAATGCTCCAGAAGAACACACAGAAACTACTAAAATGACTTCTACTCTCTGATGAAGCTGGGATGTTATGTTGAAGGGGTCACTGTTTCTGGGAATACAGAAAAAGAACAAAAAGCACCAGACTGATACCTTTGCTTTGTTAACTGCTCTCCCTCAGGCTATCGGTATGGGCTAAAAAGGAAAAAAACGTCATTGAATATCAAGACATCTGGTTTTTCGTTAATATTTTTTCTTGCCTTGTTGCTCGAAGCTTTAACAAAATTCTCTTTTGCAAAACTGGATCTTTACAGGGCAAGTTATGAATTGCTGGTTGATTTAAATGACAACATGACACTATATTGTTCTTTTCTCTCAAGTATTTCAGCACTACTAAAATTGCTAGTGATCCTCCTAGGATCCATTTCCAAATTCAGCAGAATACCTTGGGCCAGATGATTCTGACCATTACTGTAAATCAGGAGCAACTCCACAAAAATCAACTTACCAGCAGTTCTAAAACCAGTGCGAAAGGCAAATCTGGACTGTTTCATTTATTCAAAATATCACACCTCTCGGTAGGCTGTTCACCCTATGGTACTTGTGGTTCCTGAAAGTGGGCTTTCCGTTCTGATACGCACAGACCCCATGGGCGTGAGCCTGATGTCTCTGATGGCGCTGCCCCGACCCGTGCCTTGCTTGCCTTCTGGGACCCCAGAGCAGCAGGCGCAGGATGGCAATAGATGCAACTGCTCTTGTCTTCTGATGGAAAAGGCAAACGATGACACAAGGGGATTTTACAGAAACAAGAAAGGATGGGAGAGGTATAGCATGTAAACACACTCCTCAGTGACTGTAAAGGCAAGGTACTGTTTGCTTTCCAAGTGAGTGGAAGTGGAGCTCACACCAACTGTCACTTGGGAACAGTGATTTTCAGTCACTTAGTGTCTATCGATGCAGACACTAGGACTGTACTTCCCTGATGGGCAGCAGATGACAGACCAGGCTGAGAAGGGGATATGCTGGATCTAGGTGGCTGACTTACAGCTCTCTAAAGCTGGGACATCCTGCAGAGAAGCCCGTGTCCTGGCAAGAGCTCTTGCCAAACTGAGCTGGAATAGCACATCTTCTTAATGCCCGAGGCCCACTCGCAGTCCCCAGGTGATATCGATAGCTCTTTCATTTTACTGGCACGTACTCAAAATCATCCAGGAGCGTCCCTGAATTGTTCGGTACTCCTGGATGGTAACACAATGAACAAAGAGTATCCAAGATACAAATTTTGTCCTTGAGTAGTGGGAGGCATGGAGAGCCAAATTCAATGGTTGAGATAAAACTCAGAAAACATGGTTTCTAAGAACAAGGTGAAGCAATAAAGTTCACATTTTTTGCTTGGAAAATATATTTTTTTCTATTCTTATTCTCAACAGTGGTTGGGTCACTTTTATTCATATGTGAGGAAGGAATCACACCCGGAAAATTTCAGCTAGAAAACTGAACATTCCTTTTCTAATAATATTTCAAATTGGAGAAGTGTGTCTCCAATTTATTGCATAGCAAGTCTCTAAAGCATAAAACTCAAGCAGCAGCACACTGGAATTAAGTAAAATAAGCAATACTTTGTGATTTCTTGCCTGAAATGGTTTTGTTACTTCCCCCAACCCAACCCATGAAAAAGCAGCTATTTGACTTTGATGTTACACACTGGTAGTTGTTCATCAGCAGGAAAAATTCAGAGTATTAAAAATGCTTATTGCTTTGAGAGCAATAATAAAAGGTGTGCTTGCCTTCACATTAGCTATCACTGTTTTTCCTACAGAGATTGTGAGAAACAGAGAGATGAAATTCCATGTTGTTTTATATCAAACAGTCTTTAAAGAAGTGCATGGGGAGTTAGCAGTACTGATATTAATGGATCTCATGCAGCTAAATCCCTGCTCACTACTTATAAAACATAAAAGATATGAAATTTAGAATCTTGATCATAAAACCCAGATTAAATCAACACAGCCTACTTCAGAGAGCGGGAATGTATTTCCCTTCATTAGAAAATAATGTGTCATGCTGGCATTTGGACAGAAATGAGGCCCGCCTACTAGAGCACACATCTTTTTCACAGCAGCATTTTATACCCTTTTATCATTAACAGCAGAACTATGTCTCCCTAGTACAGGGTTCTCAAGCCAATAGGGTAGTCTGTATCTCCTGCTCGGATGTTGGGAAGCTTGCTGTAATCCCAGCCAAGACTGTGATTACATCTCCAAGGCAGTTATGATAATGCATTAAAGTTTGAAAGGAAAAGAAAAAAAAAAAAAAACACCCTCTAACTGTAGTATTTCTCAACCTAAGGAAGGAAACAGGACAAAGGTTGGGAGGGGGAGTAAGGCGCTTGGAAAGACATAATTGGATCGAGGTGCCATAGTATATCAGCAAGCCAGCTGGGGAGAAGAACCCCTGTTTTCTAAGCCTGAGTCAGACGACCTGGCTAATAGACTAGGTGTCAGCAGCTGATAGCGCCGTGCCTGCAGATGGCACATAGGCTCAGCCTGACTGACAGAAGCACTGCAAAATGGGAACTGTTGCGCCTCAAGATGCAGCTGAGAGTTCAACAGAAGCCAACAGCCCCTGCCTGCCGGGCAGGCATGATATTCAGCTGCTCAGCAGCAGCAGCTTTCTTTTACGAGGGACACATCTCTTGTCTGTTAGCACACTGAACCTCTAATTTAGAAAAGGAAAATACAGTTTGGTGAGCAATCCTTGAAAACTTTCCAACGTCTGCATCAGCCCATGCTGACTATCTAATTTAACTGGAAGTTAACCAACAAGGCTAGCAAAGACACCGTGCAGCTAGGAGAAAGTCTCTTGAGAGGACTGAAAGGGCAGTAGAGCTTTCAGAGCCGCAGGGGGCCATCAGAGTAATCATTAAATATATTTACTCCAGGTCTGAAGCGTTCAGTTTTAGGCATCTTTCATCCCACTATTGTTTTATCTTTACCTCATTCCTCACCTAAAGTCTTTACTGCCTGAAATAAACCATTTAGCTAGTTTTCAATATCGTATGTTCTTCATTGCGCATTTTTATTTCAGATGTTTCCGCGGATGCATTTTCACGAGGTAAAGAGTGCTTGTTATAGGCTAAATTATACTCTAGTACTCTAAACTAAAGTGACCGTGTTGGTCACAGTAGACCTACACTGGATTAAGTCCACTCTAAGTTTAACCATTTCCCCTTTCCGCTGCTTTGACTGCTCATTTGCAAAATGACTGCAAATTGCTGCTGAACAGCTTCATTAGATTTTCCCCTCATGCCCAGGTAGACTGTGGGCAGTGGCCAACACTTAAGCTAGGAAAACTAGGAAAGCCGACGATCGCTTCCAGACTAAGGAAGATCACAGATGTGACTGAATCTGGTCTTGAATGCAGTTTTGCCTTTTTTCCCCTAACACATTTTTGTATGCTCAGTGGCTTAGCAGTTCTCCTTTTGTTACATGCTGAAAGAATGTATGGTTATTATGCATCAAACATCTTCTACACAGCTATAAATAATGGAAAAAACTTAACCTGGAAAGAAAAGTCCTTTAAAACTGAAACCCTCTGCATGACAAACTAGATTTTTATTTTTTTTTGAAAGTTTGACACATTCCTCTTTTTGCTCGGCATGTTCTGAAGCAGGAATGGACAGATGTAAAAGGGCGCCCTCCTCGCAGTTATTTTCTTTCTTTACCTTCTGCTTCCTAGCAGAAGTTTAGTGTTTGTTTAAAATATGATATGCCGCTTTCCTCGTATGCTCCTCATCCACCCAGATATAGAATCCTGCCATAATGTCTCTTCACAACACAAATGTTCCAGAAGAAGTAACAATAACCAAGCGGCAAAACAAAGTGCCCCCGTTTCCCATCGTTTCTTCTTTACGTTCCACTCTTTCCCAGCGAATTGCGGTCTCAGCTGGCGGGGTCTGTGTGAGGCTGGGCTAAAACAGCGGAAGAGGCAGCAATCTCTCTGCTGGGTGCAAGGCGAGCAGGTGAGCGGCCGTACTCGGCTTGCCACCGCAGCGACCTGCCTGCTAGATTTCAAAGCCTTGTCAAACAGCCTGACACTGGACTGCTCATCTGCTGAATATGAGAAGGTACACAGGAACAGGGAAACAACTCGGCAAGTGATCCACACTTCCAGTTTTTAGCAGTGTTAGACAAAAACAAGGAAGAGGGCATGGAAATGATATCTTGATTAAAGCTGGTTCCTTAATGGAATGAGACAAATTTGCAACTCCACATTGTTATACCTGCAGCGAGACTGATATCACAGTGGTCGCCCATGACCTTTCAATGTCAGAACTTACCCGTATTTCCAAGAGCGCTGCCACAACGCAGGGTGCATTGATGATTGACCACCTGCAGGCTCAGCTTTGCTTTACATTTTCATTTCCCTTGTTTTGTATACCCATGCACACACACACGGTTGGGTTCAGTCTGCTGTCTGGAAAACACGCCAGCCAGTCACTCACCAGAGTCTTTGGCAAACACCTTTGTGATAAATACTAATGTTTCCTAAAACTGGCAGCAGTGAGCAACCCTGACACCCAAACCGTAGTAAGTTTTGTATGTGCTTAGACTCATGCGTTCTTGAGAACAAATTAAATTATATGATATTGCTTAGTCACAAGAGGAACTTAACTTGTTTATTAAAAGCTTAGCAGGATAAATGACCTCAGAAGACTGTCATCCAGCATCTACCTGAGCAAGACAGGCAAAAGAGGGAGAAAACAAGGAAATCCACACTGGAATGGCTATTTCAACTTGTTTGTTGATATTCACAGCTGTGTGTGACCAGCACAGGATATCTACCTGCAGCTTCTCACCCTAGAAGGCAGTAGCCCAAGGGGTTACAAATGCTTTCTTAGGTGCTATGATGAAGTGCTGCATTAGTCCTCTTCTGAAGCACTTCTGTAAAGTTTCAGCCTGATCAAGTGTTAGCTTATAGCAGAGCTGCTGGCTGGGGAGATTTGTGAGGGAGGCAGCTGCAGGATTTGTAAAATACAAAGTCTTCAGATGGCAAGAAAATAAGTATTTGTTTGCCATTTGGTAACTTTGCTTGATAAATTCTTCAAGCTTTTATGTCAACAGGATAAAGTAGGCTTTTGTGTCTCAAAACTTTGTCCATCTAGAAGCCCGATTTCCAGATACAGCTGTCTGCTATGTCCCTTGAGGACAGTGAACCCCTACGGACGGCGGGCAGACTTATCTTTGAGGTGCCTATTAAACGAGCTACGTTAAAGCACTCACCTTACATTGCACTGCCAAATGCAGGAAGAGACGTGGGAATGGGAAAAGATTTAAAGATACATTTCCATTAACTTTTTTCCTTGGTGACAGTGCCAGGCTCAGGGTTCCCAGCTTCCAAACAGTTGCTCTTGCCCCCCAGCCTCCTTTACCATGCTCCGTTGCAGCAATACAACTGCTTCTGGGAACATGCTGTGGACTGGATCCCAGCTGAAAGTAGCCCTTCAAAAATAGCTATTTTCTAACTGAATCATTTTCCAAATCACACTCTAAAATTACTTCCCTTCCTGGCAAGCTCCCTGCGGCTCTTCAGTACGCAGGCAAGCACGGATTTGGAGGATGCAGGTTCCTCAAGAGCTGCATCAATCCCAGTCTGCAGGTTCCTGCCAAGGGTGGGTAATGAAGCCACGACCCTCCATCCCCTCTGCAGCTCTGTGAACCTCAAGCCCCTTTGAATATGGAGGCCACATGTTCAAAAGAACCCAGCACGCAATAGCTCAATTCTCTCACCTTAACAGAGAGGGAGATTTTACAAAAAAAGCATTTCCCCTTTTCTCCAAGTTATTGTCAAGAGAAACGGCAGGCTGCTGAACACTTTCCCTGCCCAATTGGGCATTCAGTTCTTTTGAAAATTCAGCCATTAGCTTAGAAAGTTGCAGGCTGCCAATCTCTTTTGAAAAAGCTGGCCCTGGTTGTGCTGAACAAGACGAGATTCCAAAATAGCCAAAAAGGTTACGGTTACCTACCATTCTACATTAAGTTTATGTGAGTTGTGTATTCAGAAATTATCCTTGGCAAGTTCTCAAGATATTACAGAGCTAGCTGTTTCTCACTGAATTTTAAAATACTATCTTTCCATTATTAAAATGAATTAAAAATCCTTTGCATGCCTAGACACCGACAGGTGTTTCCCTGTGCAATGCAATAACAGAAAACAAATTAGCAAAACCAATAAAGGAAGAACATAACCCACGAGAGTGGAAGGTGTGGAGGCAAAGTGTAAAGTTTCATGCTGCCAAAGATGTAGATGAAAATAAGTCATTCGAATATAGACCAACCTGATAAAGTGCTGGGTGCCTTCAGCTTCCATTGATGTTACTGCAAGTGAGAACACATTATTGTTCTCAGGAGGCTCTTAGCACTATCCAGGATCAGGCCTTTGGAAAATGGCTATTTATCACATTTAAATTGAATGTAATTGTAAAGGCTGAATAGCTAATTAGATTATTCTCCCTCTCAGAAAGAATAGAGAAAGTAAGAAAGCATAGTAAGATTATCATCAGGCCTCGGGGGGTCCTACCTCTTGCCCTGACTTGATCTTGAGTTGGGAATACAAGAAAGGATTCCCAAGGTTATCTCAGCAACTTTGTATGCTCTGCTCTCACAAAAGTCAGAGCACTACTGACAGAATAACTCAGCCTCATACAGCTCAGCTACCTGACAAAACAGTTTCAGCCCAAGGCTCAAGATGGAATACCTGCTAGGTAACCCATAAAATGACTTGGTTTTAACCCAGCCACCTGCAGTAGGCAATATGTGTCTTTAAGACCAGCTGCAGGCCCGCTAAATTTTCTTTCTCCAAACCCCAAAGGGTCATCCTGACACAAACAGAGACAAGAGAGTATCAACAGCAATTTGGGTTACTGGTCTGGTGTTCTGCTTCAAAACATAAAGAAATACTCTGAGAGCTGCATTAGCAATATCTAAGACTCAATGGCAACACAAACTTTTCCCCTAAGACTTTGTAATTAGAGTATTTTTTCATTGTCTCAATCTGCTATTGCTCTAAATAGGGTAACAGGAAGAACTCAGCCTCCATCCCAAAACATCCAAAGTTCTAACTTAGCAAATTGCCATATTCACTTATTTTATATATTATGACTGAAGCCCTTGCCTATAATGCTACCAGCGCTCTGGTTGCTCTGACTGCATAGACTACCAGTTACGTCATCTCTGTTTTAGAATTACAAAGCAATACAAATGCAGAGAATGCCCCCTTAAATCCAGCATGAGCTGAAAGTGAAGAAGAGGATGATCTCTGGGGCTGTTTAAGTTTTAAAATACCATACTAAACTTTATTCTTTAATAATGGGACATGATGTTCAGTATTATGACCTATTTTCAGGCAGCAGTTTAATTAAACACTTAATGAATGCATCTCATTTCTTTGCATGAGCTTTGCTCTAAACAACCAAGCTAATAATGTAAACATCACTGTTTGATTATTAAAATTATTGCTTTCTTGAACACTGGCCTCCTGATAAACAAAATGGCTAACATCACACATATGACCAGAGGGAACCAGGCCTCATCGTGACCATCGTGTGACGTTCCAGTTTTAGCCTAAAATCAGGGTTGAAACGACCAGGTGATTATTCAAAGAGGGCAGCGTTAACTCCCCTGACACGTAGGTTATTTAGGTGAGTGACGCAGTGCAGAAACTCTGTGAATCCACCATCGGCTGAATTCTTGTGAAAGATACTGATTTTTAGCTGTGGAAAGGTAAAACTATCAAAATGTGTATGTTGAATATATCCCACCATTGCAACACACTGAAACATGATACACAGAGAGAGCACCCGCTTCTGCTGCAGTAAACATCAACATTTATTAAACAAAGCACTGGGCTTAGAGCTGACCGTCAGCTTTTACAAATTTCTTAGGCAAATGGTCACAAATAAGGTAATACTTTGGCCAAATGCCTGGCAATTTTATTCAATCTATCAAGTAAATTTATAAAAACATCATTACTTTAACCAGATGACTGCCTGTAGGAGTTTTCTTGAAGTAAGAATGCAGCAGCAGCTCCAGGACCTTTCCCCAAACTCTGGTACCTGTATTAGAGTAATGCAAACTGTGGTTCAAGTCCTGTAGTTGTGCAGGATTTGTATCAAGCAAATGGATTTCTTCCAGGAGTTGGTTACTTTGAAAAGGATCGTATATTTTAAGCAAGATTTTAAAGAATAAAAAAAAAAAGGACATTTCCATTATGTAATCTTCCCCCCCCAGCTCAATAACCAATGATAAAATGGACTATTTTTGCAAAATGGTGACAAATTTCAAGACTTTAAGTTATAAACTTTAGCGAAAAGAGGTGTCAAAATATTTTGAAAAGCTGTCAAACAGCTCTAATTCTTAGAAACCATGATTCAGTGATGCTTGGAATATTGTTTTGTCAGTGCTGAAGTAGCTAAACCATGTTCTTTGCTGCTTAAGCTTAGCTTCTTTTCTTCATGGAAAGTTACCAGGACGTTTCATATCTTTTACCTGATTCTTCAAGCTGGTCGGCATCCTTCTGGCCTGATCCCTTCATAGGCAGGACATCGTTAGAAAGGTCCCCACAGAGTCCAGTGAGCTTCTAGCACTTGCAGAAGATCCAGTTCTGTTACCCAAGGAAGTAGCTAATTTTTCGATCTCTATATATGGCCCAACCATCACTCAAGTGGGACAATGCATGCCTGGACCCTCATTTTTTAATGTTTCCAACTGAAAAAAATGGATCAGAATTATTTCATTTGTAAACACAAAAATATCAAGAATCTAAACTCTAACATCCAGCTGCAACAGCGTATTTCCAGGGTGTTCAGGTAAGTTATCTTAGATTACAACATCTGACACAGTAGATTGCATGTAATCACTCCTGGATTACCGGAGTGGAAATTATTTTTAGCTATAGCAATTGGCACTAAATGGTCCAAATCTGACCTATTACATTAAGCTCTTGAACAGCAATGGGAGTTTTTCTACTAGCTTCAATGGGCTTTCCATTAGGTCTGATATACTTTCTCTGCTTTTTCTCCTCTTTTGTCCTTGAGATCTGCTGTTATTTCCCACAGCTATTGAGTTTTGGGATTTGTTGGTTTAATTATTTTATTTTTATTTGGGTTTAGCATTCACAATGGGAAGCAACTAACCTTTGAAAGAGAGAGCCATTATTTTTCCTAACCTAGCATGTGGTATTAGTCCCTCTGAGCAAAACAGGAGACTGGAAATCTTCTTTGATAGTTCTAGACACTTTCTTTCCACCTCTACTAAACAAAATGCTTTAGCACAAAAGCAACGAGGGCAAAAAGCTAAGTTTAAATGGGTTAGTGGCTATTAAAACATGATATCCCAGGATTCTCATTCAATGGAAACTTTGAATAGTGTTTATTATATTCCTATGAATACTTTTTAGCATAAAAATGACATGCCATGGGTACAAAAGGTCTGAAAGAAGCTGTTATAATTAATTTAAAATTATACATTCATTAACTGATGACTTGTGAATTTTTGCAGATTCATTCCATTTGCACAGATTTGTGTCGATTCTTCACGCAGTCGCTGAATCTCTGCTTCGCCTGAGAAACTACTGCCTGCACTAACAACTACACTGTTTGTGGAGCCGTAACCATTGCTCCTACAACACAAGTGCTAGACCTGAAAGCTGTGGGGGGAAGGTCTGGCCAGTCTCACCAGTCCGGGGCTGGCGATGCGTGCAAGCATACTGCAGATACAATTGCTAGTCAGAATCAGGGGATGCCAGTGTAATATAAAATGCAGTGCGGGACGCTCTAGCCCGTGCACAAACCTTCCTTAAATGCTTACAGCTGAACACAGCAAAGACTTTGCTCTGTGACTGAGTTCTCCAACGACTTTTGCTCACACCAGACTCGGTCCTGAGGCCACTATGTATTTGCCGCTGACAACAGTGGGAGCATTATCTTTGACTAAGCATCATTTGGGATGATGTTTAGTCATAGTTAGAGATATTTGTAAACGATATTTTTGCATTTTTTCTGTCTTTTTTTCCTGGGAAGCCCTTTTAGAAGCATACGTGCAAGCCCAAGCCATTTTGTTGAGCTGACAAGTATGAACAGTCCATTGGGAAGGGAGGAAATTCTCCCCTTATGGGTGTTGCCAGAGGATAACTCTGCCAGCAATGAGGAATCACAGGGCAGAGCAAAATCTCTGAGATCCCGGATAAAAAAATAAATGTGTTAAGAACAGCTATGGAGAAGTCCTGTGTACTGTAAATATTAATTTGCTAAAGGGCATCAAGGGACTACCTAGGGGTAGTAAGATTTCCCTGCATGAAAAATGTGAAGCCTAGAGTGAAGAAACAGGTAACAAAAGCCCATTCAGGTGAGGCTGCCATATGATGCCTATTTGCCCATTCAAGCCCAGGGCTTTCCCACACACGTTATCATCCCCTGTACAGTACGTACGTTTGCAGGACTGGCATCACTCCCATCCTCTTGGCAATACTTTACTGGTGCGAGTTTCCAATCTTTTTTTTTTAATATTAATGTTATTATTTACTACAAGTCCCGGAGGAATGGACTGCAGTTCTTACTGCAGCCTAACGGATAAGAAAGGATATAGTGTTTGTTTTGAGCAAAACAGCAAAGCAAGAATCCAGTAGCTTAAGGGGGGGGGGGGGGGGGAAGACCTTTCAGATGCAGCTAAAACTGAATGGAAATTTGACACTGACAAGAAGATTTATCATTTTCGTGGGTCTAACTTTCCGCAGTCCCGAAACGGGCGGCTGATCAGAGGCAACCATCGGCGCACCTAAAAATGGCTGGAATTAACGAGTTAGCGTCCCCCGAAGAGCAACAGCCCGAAGCTCGACACCCCCCGCACCCGGGCGGAAAAGCCGCTGTCCGCGGCCGCCCAGCACCCGCCCGCGAAGCGGCGGCGGCGGCTCCGCAGCCCGCGGGGGCGGCGGCCGGGCGGCACCGCCCCGTCCCGCCCCGTCCCGCCCCGCGCCGCCCCGCCGCGCCCGGACGGGGCGCACGGCCGGGGGCGCCGCCCGGCGGGGATGCGGCCGCCGCCCGCCCTCCGCCGGCCCGGAGGGGAGCGAGGGGAGCGAGGGAGGGCAGCGGCGCCTCCGCCTCCCCGCGGCGGGGCCCCCGGCGGCGGCGGCGGCGGCGGCGGCGGCGAGGCCGCGGCGCAGCAGCCCGCGCGCGGCCCCGGGGGCGCGGGGCCCCGCCGCCGGGGGCGCCGCCAGGCCGCGGCGTCGGGCTGAGGGCGGCCGGGCCGGGCCGGGCCGGAGCGGAGCGGAGCGGCGGCCCCGGGGCGCCGCCGCCGCCGCTGCCAGCAGCGCGGGCAGCGCCGCCGCCGGGGGATGACTCAGAGCCGCGGCCCCTGCAGCGAAGCCGCCGCCGCCGCCGCGCCCGCCGCGCACGATGCCCCCGCGGGGGGCGGCGGGCCCCTGCCGCCGGCGGCGGCGCCTCTCGCCCCTCAACGAGGACAACGGGCGGTTCCTGCTCCTGGCCGCCCTCATCGCGGCGTACCTGAGCGCCGGCGCCACCGTCTTCTCGGCCCTCGAGAGCCCGTCGGAGGCGGCGGCGCAGCTCCGCTGGAACCGGACGCTGCACAACTTCAGCCGCATCTTCAACATCAGCCTGCCGGAGCTGCGCGCCTTCCTGCGGAGCTACGAGGCGGCCATGGCCGCGGGCATCCGCGTGGACGCGCTGCGCCCGCGCTGGGACTTCCCCGGCGCCTTCTACTTCGTGGGCACCGTCGTCTCCACCATCGGTGAGCGCCGCCGCCGCGCAGCGCCGGGCACCGCGGGGCACCGCGGGGCACCGCGCAGCGGGACGGGGCCGCCGCGGCCCCCGACGGGCCGGGCCGGACCCTGCCCCGGGGGGGGGGCGGTTGCCATGGCGACCAAAGTTTGGGACGCGGCGCGGAAACGCGCCGTGCCGGCCGCCATGCCGCGCCGCGTCGCCGTGGCAACCGGCAACGGGCGGCGGGGCCGGGCCCCGGGTCCCCCCCCCCCGGCCGGGACCCCGCCGCTCGCGGGGAGCAGCGGCTCTGGGGGGGGGGGTCTCCTTTTTCGCTAAAACAGCACCATAAAGTAAATCTCCTACACGGCGTTTCTTGAGGTAGGGCCCATCTGCGGCTGTCTGAATATTCCTTTAGAAATCCTGCTACTACAGGCGGAAGATCTGACCGATTTTCTTTCTCCGCCAGTTTTTAAGTTTTGTAACGAGCATAATCGTCTCGGGGCTCCTGAGCCTAAATAGCACGCTTTCCATTTATTAAAAAAGGAAGAAGTGCACAGCGTATTATCGCAGTTACGTTCATTAGGTTCGGAAACATCTGAAGATGTTTTATCAATAGTGACTAATCTCTGTAATAGAGTCGTGATGATGACTACAGCAGTGTTGTCAAGTATTGCTACCTTGTGCACTGAGTAATTCAGTTAACTTTTCAAATTCAAGTACATTCAGTAATCCTGTCATTAAGACACCAATCATTGTTAGGCCATCTTCATCACAAGAAGGTATTTTTTTAAAAAGATCATTATGGATGCAAAAAATCAATATATTAACAAAGGCACTCTTTCCTTACACCCACTATAGCGAACAGAGAAATCTTTAGAAATGTAAATGTAGATCCATCCACTTCTTCTCAAATCCTGGCTTCTCCTCTTTGTGGTTATTAAATTGTTTCCTCTTCACTTGCAGGCATTTGTTTGCATCTCCACTCCACTGCACTGTCTGCAGTCAATTGTAATTGTGGAGGAAGTGAAAAACTCAGCAAGATTTTTCATCGATCTTGTCAGGTGTAAATGGGTGAATGAAGTATTATATTTCTCATATTCCTGTGTGTAACCCAGGGCCCAACACTCTCTTTATAGCCAGTAATGTCTACATCTCTTTCATGCAGGATACAGACTGAAGCTTGTTTTTTTCCTGAGCAGTAACAAAGGCCTCATTCTGCCAAGCGTTTTCCACTGAGTACCCTCTTCAGTGGGCATACTACCCCCGATACCTGTTTCTGGGTTACTCACATTATTTTTTGTGGTTTCAGTGGCCCTGCTGCTGAGCAAAGTGCTGCCCAAGGTGAGGAGACGCAGCAGGAAGTGACTCAAAGCAACGGCTGAGTTGTGCCTTTGGGGCACAGCGCGCCGTGAGAGCCCTTGCAGAGCCACGGTGTGGGGGGGTGCCACGTTGTCCGGCTGTGGCAGAAATAACATCTGCTTAAATGCCTGCATCCAGAAGCTGCTGCATCCCATCCCAGCATAGCTCTTATCACCTACGCGTACAGTTCCTGCAAAAGAAGAGGAACTGATACCCCCATCTCTGTCTCTTCTCTCTCACCTCTTCGTGTTGCTGTAGCTGTTTAGAAAGGCAAAGCCAAAAGCGAGGTCAGCTTCTTTCCCGTGTACTAGGTTTGTTCCACCGCACAGCTGTATACAGTTACTGCTGGCAGTTGTGTTTGCACAACAAAAGCAAAAAGCTAGCAAACGAACTAGCTTGCCTGCTAAAAACTGAAAGCTGTGCTAATAATGAAACATGCAAGGAAGCTGTCTCGCAGCCACAGCATGGGCGAAGCTAAACGACAGACATCAAAACGTCACCTTGAGGAATGCTTCCAAAGAGCCATTCTTTCACAGGCCCTTTTTTCTCTCCAAGCCAGCTCCTTTATATACCTAAATATCTGAGGTATCTTTGATTCCACTGTCACCTCGAATACCATATTATACTGGGTCAGAACAATTTCACTCGCATTTATACCACGATTCATTAACGATGAGAATGCTGTCGTTACGTAACCTTACCAAGAAGTATCAGACAGTTAGAGTCAAAACAGCTTGCCTTCCTAAACTATGTTATCAGTTACATGTGTCAAAGCAACTTTATTACTTCAGCTAAACACACTCCAATCCATCAGAAAGCTTTCTTACTCACTGCTTAATGAACAAGTAGATACTGCCTCTGTCAAAGTTAAATCATCTACGGGTTACTCTGTCTCGTACCAGTCAAGGATCCAGCTTACAGAAAACTCCCTGGGTCTTCCTGAATCCTCATTCTTCTCCCACTAGTGTTAATAAAGCTACTAAATCCTAAATACATAGCCAACAATAATGATATAGTCTTCCAGGGACAGGACTGCTAATTTTTTCTGAGTTTTGTGTAAACTGAACAGAAACATGGAACCTCAAACTTTTCTGTCTTCTGTGAAAACAAGGGTTAGACACAGTCAGGTCTGGAAAAAAACGTGTGTTGGAGGGCATGATCGCTCATCTCTGCAAATTCCTGTACCTCCTGCAAGCATTGCAATGATGCAGTCTTGTGCTCCTGGACAGGTGCTCCCTTCCCTCTACACTCCTGCACAGCGAAGGTACGGGGGTCACCACCCACCCTTGTTACGTGCTGCCTAGGGTCGACAAGAATTACCTAGTCTCCACCTGGCAGAGGACGAGGGCTGACCCTAACCCATCCTTCACCCTTCTTCAGCAGGGCTTTTGCCCCATTCCCTCAGGCAGAGTTGAGTGGTTCTTTCTGGCTAGGTGCCTCCTTTCTTTTATTCCCTTGGCTGCAGTTCTGCGTCTCACCTAATTACACAGAATACAAGACACAGTCAAACTCTCTGAGTAAGAAATGCATTGCTGGGATCTTTAAGGTTGGGGGGGCAGGGAGAGGGAGAAGGAGAGAAAATGAAATGTGAGGTCTAATGTTGCTTCATTTTCATGAATAGCCCACAAAGTGACTGACTTATAATCCATAGAACACCTTGATAGCACTCTGGGCATTCATTTTTCATTACTGCATTGTTTGTGGTTGAATAACCAAATGTTGAGTCTATTTTTCATTGTACACATTTGGATTTTCAGAGCTATATAAGAAAATTCTTCAGTCCAATTACCTGCTGTCAGTTTACACCATTTATTCAGTCATTTACTTGACACTTTAAAAGTTATTTTCTTGTATGCAATTATTATTGTTATTTTTGTTCTGATTTCTTTAAGGAACAGCCGGGTGAAATTTATTCTTGATTCGTTTGCATAACGGGCAATAAACTTTGTTTTTCAGTTGACTTTTTTTCTTCCTCAAATGCAAATCACAAATAGTTCCCTGCAGTTTTTTTTACAGAGTGAAAGCAAAGCATAGCCCAGACTAATTTTCTTCTGGGTAAAATGTTGCACAGTATAGCATAATCAACCATAGATTTTCCTATATTCTGGTAGCACACATACATTCTGCTTAGCACACAGGGCAACTACTAGATTTCTGACTCTATCTCTGAGTCTTTGTTTTCAGATGTTTTTTCCTGTCTTAAATGTTAGAAAAAAAATTAGGTACCTACCTACAAAAACATTTTGAGGCATCAGGCTCATTATTAAATTTGGGTTTAAAGCTTCTTATATGTAAATATGCATTTTTCCAAAACCCATCGAAAATCAGGAGATATAATTGCTCTAGAGAAATTCATACAAAGCATTAAAAAAAATGAGGTCAAAAAAAGTACTCCAGTATGTAAACATGATTTTTCAACGAAAGACTTCTAAAATATCCCACAGTGCAGATGGATTGTTTTGGGCTAGAACGTGCCTGGGGTGTAGGCTTTTGAGAAGAGGCCATTGGGGGGGGGGGGAAAGAAAGCCTGCTGAGATGTTCCTTTTCCACCCATTCCTTGTCCCTCAGATAGCATGTTAAATGACTCAGTATTAGTATGGACTAACAGCTCCACCCAAAAGGACGGAGCACGCTCTTCTTCCCTGCTATCTCAAAGTGGTGGCTGGGGCACCCTCCTGGAAGATGAGAGACCACACACAGAGGGGGCCAGGTGTTCATGGCCAGGATACGTGGTCAAAGGATTAGGCGATGCCCTTACAAGGGACACAAGTACCAGAGCTACATTTTAAAAGAGAAGCATGATCCTTGCTCAGTTCTTTGAAGGAGACGTGTCTTTGGCTTGGGGTTTGTGAACCTCAAAGTAGACAAGACACTGCTATAGGAGACGCGCTGTTCAGTACTTTCTATCAGCTAACTAGCTTCCTGTAGCTACAATTTCCTGGCTTAGGACATTGGCTGGGTTAGATCCTGTTTTCTCTGGGTCCTCTGCAGGGACCCACCATATCTACCACATCATTTCTGATTGTGTTCCAGGGGCGAGGCTCTGAAGTCTAGGCACCATAACCACTAACTTCTAAAACCTCCTCTGGCTCTCTTAGTCTTTTGAAGAAATCTTGGGATCCAGAGCTGCTGAAGGTGATAATTGAATGCAAGTAACATGCAAAAGGCAGCCTGATGGCTCAGCAAGTGCACTTTCAAATGTTTGACTGCAGCATCAGCAGCCAATGAGTTAGCCTGCCCAAGAGCAAGCACTTTAAATGGCAATTTAGCAAGAAATTCCACAAATAAGTCTACCTAGATGGTTTGAAGGCTTCTTTAGTGTTGTATGTCAGGATGTGGATTTGAGTGATAGCTGTGGAAGGATCCAGCTATCTGCTCTCAGGGAACACAGTTAATCGCTGTTTACATGACAACACAAACCAAAAAGGCAACAGTCAAACCAAAGTGTAGTTCTGATTAGCATGTTACATTTTCTCAGAGCTGTGCAATTCTGTGAGGTTTGCACAGGCAGCTTTTGCAAAGGGTTCAAGTTACAGGGCCGGTGCTTTCAGATGTGACGTCCTGAAGTTAAAAAGGCAAAACAAAACAAACAGGAAAGCAAAACAAAAGCCCAACAGGCAAAAAAGCAGTTGGAAGAGTAAGCAGTATAAAGCTTTCCTTACTGAGCTGCAGCATCGGGTTATTTGTCTTTGCCTTCCTGTATGCAGTTTGGAGCTGGCACGACCGTTTTTTGCAGAATGGTCTGCTGTGGGCAGATTGATTCCTTTGGCATGTGTAATGTTTTGATCAACGTGCTGGTAGATTTCTGAGAGCTGTTTTCTCCTTCTGGTAGTCTCAAGGAATGAATGAAGGGAAAGAGGCTGAAAGGTTGTCACTCCACATGCTTCTCTGGATATAAGTGATGCTGCAGTGATTTACCTTGGATGGAGACCTGGCTTTCACAGCAATGTTTTCTACTTCCCATAGCTGTATGGGAGCATTGGCTTCTTTGAATACCGCTGATAGAAACTGCCTAAAAGTACGGACATAGGTCAATTGCTCTGCTCAAAGCGGGGAAGTAATCTAAATCGCAGCTTGCCTTTTCTTAGTTGCGAGTGACTACAGGAAGCTTGACTTGGAGTACATCTGTGTAGTTGTACAGGTGACTTGAGATGCCCCCACTGAAGGGTCACAGTAAAATAATTTTGATCCTCAATTTGTTTTTTGCGGAGGGAGGAGAGGGGGGAACCCCAGCACTTGCAATGAAGCCATGCTTTTTTAGAATAGAAACGTTTTCCAAACATTTTGATCAGTCTCAGTACTGCTTAGGGCTTACCTGCCCCTGTAAGATTATGCTAGAACCAGAAATGGAAACATTATTGATTCTGTTATCTAAACTGTGTGTTTTTTACAGAGCGTATCAGCTTGAATGATTTAATCTAAGGGTTTACTTAGAAGGTTTCTTTTTTAATATGATTTTTAAATCTTATTTTTACCATAACATGAAACATAGTATGAAACCATCCTTATCACTGCCTACAGCGCCAGATCATACTGAGCTGAGAAGTCAATTTATCCTTGCAGTCAGCAGACAGTACAGACTCCCTCCGACAAAACCAGCAGCATTTTACTGTGAGTGGAGGAAGAGGGTTTAGACCAATGACCCCCAGCTACCGGTGCTCCTGTATAAATCGAGGTTTCTCACTGCACCAGGCTCTTACTCTCTGTTTCCTTTGGTCAGCAGTCTCAGAAAGCTGCACGTGCTCGCTATGCACCTTGACAGCTTTCAGTCTGTTGAACGCCAACGAGTGACTCCGGCCGGTTCCTCCGTATTCCTCGGCAACCTTGCTGTATGCTGGTTACCATGCCCGTAATAGCAGTGAGGGATCATAATTACTAGGCTTATCACCTGGCCTGGGTACTGCCGGCTCATAAATCCAAATCCCGGCTGAAATTCTGTATGCAGTGTCCCCATGGAGCCCAGCCAGTCCCTAGCCTCTGCCTTCCACGTTTGCTTTTGTGTTGTTCTCTTGAGTATATTCCCCCTTTCCTTGCGGTACAGCTTATCTGATACTCCCCAGGCACGTGCCTTTCCCAGGCACGCTTAATTCCTCTGGCTTCTGCTGCCTCCCTCCCAATTAGCATGCCCTCCTCTCTACTGATGATTTGTTTGCTTGATTAAATTTTGAATGTGTTTCAGGCCTTTATAGTCTTACTACTCCGGTAGTTATTAACTTGAAAGAAGTGAAAAGTAAAGCTTTACAGTCTCTTTCTGTTCCTAATTGCACCTGTCTCTCTTCAGTAGTGTTAATCCTGCTATTGACCCCATTTCTTTTCTCAATCTAAATATTTCTCCCTTCTTTGATTGTCTTCTCTGTTAGTCACAGAACAT
Source organism: Apteryx mantelli (assembly GCF_036417845.1). Lineage (NCBI taxonomy): Eukaryota > Metazoa > Chordata > Aves > Apterygiformes > Apterygidae > Apteryx > Apteryx mantelli. The sequence continues at coordinate 26,076,244 of NC_089980.1, read as the reverse complement.
ATGCACTTCGTCATTTTTTCCTCCCTTTTACTGATGGGTCATCTCTGCAAACGTGCCATCTTGCTCTTATGCAAACTTTAATTGCTCTTCATCATAGAGAGAGGAGGAATAGGATTATAGATAGATCTGGTGGCACTTTCATGTAACAATATTCACTCATGCTGTTGTACCAGGAAATACAATTTTTGTTTGTTTGTTTTTAAGAATGCAGTATTACCTTATCTTTGATGCTATTGAAGTCTATGAGAATTTTACTTCTTGTCATAATAGCATCAGGATTAGTTCACAGAAGACACTTGGAAAAAATCTCATCTGTAATATTTAGTACAAAGACAGCTTTTTAAATTTGAAATATAGCCTAACTCAGTCACATGAACCTCGCTTACACTATGAACATCATCTCTTTTTGATAAAGAGATTAGCAACAAGCACATAGCTGAGAGCATTTTGGGACAAAGTAGGTAAGGACAAAGATTGGGGTTCACGTTGGTAAACTTAGAGATGTTAAAGTCCCCCAGAGACCAGTAAATCTTAAATTATATTAAATGCTGCTATTCACAAAAGGTTTTAAGTAACAAAAAGAATTATAACCTAAGGGGCAATTACATAGCAATCCACGCAAATCAAATGTTTAATTTTATGTCTCCTCAGTAGCCTGCTTCTGCTGAAGTCAATGGTATTAGGCCTGTGCACAGAGTGTTAGGAAATCCCACCTTACCCATTTTACTGGCACACTAGGTTTATAACAGAAATGCAAGTCTGATGTTGCCAGCACTTCCTAGAGCCTGTTAGTTATTACTGCATGTAATACATCTCCCTGAGTTCAGTCGGTCTGTTCATGGGAATGGGCAGTACACCTAGCTATAGACATTGCAAGGTTTAAATGCAGTATCTTTTACCAGACAAAAAAATAGAAAGAAAATTAAACCTACTTGCATTAAAGGAAACAAAGCATTAGCATCATTTTCAAGGAATTAGAGCTTTAGCGTGGAATAATAGATAAGACTTTGAAAGGTTTGATGTTAACCTGATTACTTACATAGGTGAGGCACTACTATTACTCATGTTTAAAAATCCACAGTAAGTGCTCCTTACTCGAATCAGAAAAGCAATAACACCTTGACAACAAATGTAGCCTCACAGCGATTTCTCAACGAACTTCAAACTTCCTGAGCTAAGAGAGAACTGTACTACTGCGGCTTCTTCTCCTTTACAAATGACGAGCCAAATGTTCACTCATTCTCAAGTCTTGCCCAAACTTAATTACAGCAAAACCAGCAATTAAGGGGAATTTGCTTAAGTGAGAACCGGATGAGAAACTATAATTCAGTAAATTTCAATTAAAGAGAAAACTGGATAGAATCCTTCCAGTTATTCATTTGAATTGTTAACTAGTCCATCATTTCTTTGCTCAGACTGGATACTATGCAAGCAATACATTCATCTCTCCCGAGGATAAACAAAAAAAAGGTGTCACTTGGGCTCAGCAACATGTGTGTGGAACCAGATCTACCTGAAACCTTTTGGGCTGGAACTGACTGCAATGTAGAGATCTTAAATCCCAAATGGGTTTTAGAGGGGGGAGGGAGGAAAAAACAACCTGTGTGACAAAAATGGTTTGTCCATTCACAAAAACTGTTACTGACAGAGCTGAAAGGATTGGGAAAAGATTTTCATAAGATTTAAAGCTGAAAATGACTTTAATAAATTGGATAAGTTGTTCAATAACATCAAATTTAAAGTAGTTGAGAAAAGTGCAAATACTAAGGAAAGAAAAGTTAAATGCAGAAATACAAAATGAGAAATGATTAGTTAGTCAGCAGTACTGTAGCCCTGTATTTCTAAGACAGTTACTTAAAATTAGGTCTTTGTGCCTTCATGAGTGAAGTAGAAGAGCTGCCCAATATAAGATATCTAGAAATTTGTTTCTTTGCCTTCAGCTATAACTTTTTAAAATAAGGTGCTTTTGAAGCCACATCTAAACTACAGAAAGGTGATGTAGATTTATCAGATTTTTTTCACTAATTCATAACTGTAAGAAGTTTACACAGAAATTCAAAAAAAAAAAGGCCAAAGTGTATAAAAGATATTGCCCAGTGTTTAAGTTCTGTGTGCTACAACTACACCTTTATAAGTTACTCATAAGTCATTAGGTTCACTCTTTGTAAAGCAGAAGAGCCAAGACAGCTATCAAAAAATACATCTTCTTTAAATATCTGCACAAATATCAATGGCAGGGAAAAAAAAAGTCTGTCAAAGTCTTTATTTAATCCAGTGAAAAGAAAAGCCAGTGATTTAACTACTTGACAACCATTCCCATCTGTAAGGCTAAGAAAGCCCAGGAGCCACATCTTGTTTTGTCAGACTTCTTACGTGAAGAAATAAAATACGTGCCTCAGACCACTTGTGAAATTCAGATAATGGTGTTTCTTTGCCTTGAAGAAGCAGCATCGTGAGATGTACTGGCACTGGAGTACAGTACATGCTGCACGTATTCAAGCAGAACCATCTTTCAAAGCAAAATTATGACAACAACAAAAACAGACATTTAATGTGTTCCTTTCTCTTAAACTTTGCATTTTTTATAGCATTTAATCTAAGTGGCCTGCTGCCCAATGGGTCCATAATATCTCAGGAATATAAAAAAAATTAGATGCCATTCTTCTTTTATTTTTTCTCTCTCTCTTAAAGTTCAAAAGAATTTTGTACAGCCTTGGGTCTTCCCAGGCATTGGGAATGCAACTGCAAGTTTCAGTAAACAGCAAAAGCAGACGTGAATGCTAATGTTTGAAACACTCAATTTGAGACGGCAATGCATAAGCTTTTTCTTTAAGGGTGTTGCTTAGATACACAATTATCCACAAAAAAAAAAAAAAATCTCAAAACCAGGAGGAAGGTAAGAGTAGAAGCAGCTTTAAAAGATGAAAGATTAAGATCTTTAGAAATGAAAATCTGAAACAACATTTACCTGGAATTATATCATCAACTGCATCAAAACTGTAGGAAGGTCAGAGAGGGTTTCAGATATTTGACACACCGAGAGAGAGAGAGAGAGAGAGAGAGAGAGAGAGAGAGAGAGAGAGAGAGTGAGTGTGTGTGTGTGTAGGAAATGGGGAATCAGTGAGCTATATCTTCATATATATCCATGGTTACTGAGATTGACCTCATGTATTTCTTGTTTACACCATTCTTTTGTTTTCTGCAGGTTTTCAAAACAGTTACTCTAAATTCAAAGGTGTTTCCTCTGATAGTGTTAAATTTAATCTCTAAGAAATCTCCAAGTTTCAGCTGTAAGAAGTGCTCTGAAATCCTTTAGTGCAGTAAGCGAAGATAGATGCTTCTGCACCCAACATGGAATGTGAATAAGGGTTTGATGACAGCACAACAGCTTTTAAGGCAGCATTTTAAAGACCATTAGCCTCTAATGTGGGGAAGCATTTTTTTTTCCTCAGTAGTACAGATTACTCAAACAACTGAGGAGTGTGTGGGCTATATTTTTCCATTATTAACACCACCATGATTTCAGAAAAGATCATTATAGCAAAATGGTTTTCACCCAGCTGTTAGGGTAAAGACAGACAACAAAACAGAGATACAACTCTCTGATCATTAGATGCTGAGACAGCCATGAGAAGCAGCTCTGAACTAGCTTAGGTCAGTTCATAAGGACACTAGCTGCAACTAAAAGAAAGAGCATTCTTCTTTCATCCACTCTTTCTGGGGACTTCCATTGCAAGGTGGTTTAGCACCAATTTAGCCAACACTAACCCAGATTCTTTCTTGTTTAACCAGCCGCTAGAGCACCCTAGCTGTGCCAAGTGGCAAACTGACAAAACAAGAGGGAATGTAATATATTTATAAAGATTTGCCCAAGAAAGGTATAACAAAACAAAGAGTAGTTTCACTACTTACTTTTATTACTGTAAACTAAACCAGAGTCTGTCCCCAAGAGTTTAACAGAAACAGGATTATTTATAACAGCAATAAAGCTTGAAGCATTGGGAAAAGGTTTATTTATGAACTTTATATATATATATATATATATATGTATGTATGTTAATGAAGACATTAAGGGAGGCTGTCACACTGCAGAACATCTCCATGGTTTTCAGTCCAGAGACTCAGAGTCAGTGAGACTAATACCAGCTTGAAGATCATGGCTTTCTTGTTCTCTGTGTAGTTTGAATTCATACTCTTATGATTATCAGGAACTATCTTTGAATCTTATTCTTTATTGCCTCCTTTTAGACTAGGGCCTCTCTCCTTCATTAGGAACTTTTGTTCTGATACAATGGGATTAACCAGAAATCCAAACATAAGCTTGCCAAAGATTTTCAGCCTTAAGCCTGTGACCATCCTCATCTACTCCCTCTTTAGAGGACCTGGCAGGAAGAATGGGGAACTGCTTAGAAAAGCCTTGCTGCTGGAACAGTTTCTCACTTGGAGACACTGGTGACTTGGCACAAGTCAATACTCATTTGCTTGTACAATGTACATAGAGGAGTAGCCAGCCCCAGTCAGAGAACTGTAAATTGGATACAGAAGATATTTCTGCTTCTTCCTCACCTTGGTTCTGTGCCAAGTGCAGCTTGGCCAGACCAGATGATCAGCCTCCTTCTGTATTTATTGGGCTGTGCATTTACAATAATGGCATTTAATAGTGAACAAGTTTTTGTGTTAGCCTTTGGTGTGCACTTTCTGGTCTCATGCTGTACACATAGAAATGACAACATGCAGTACAACCCAGAAAAAAAGAAAAGCTCAACTACTTCTGGTAGATGAATACAGCGAGAGTGCTGTTGATCCTATAGGTGAAGCTGAAGTCCCAACATTTTTCCTTGTAAGGGCTATTTATCACTCAAACTTAAAAATTTAAACCACTCAAGCTGATAAGTGTCCCTGCTGAGTACTCACTAGAAACTGAAGATCATTTTTTGAAAGCTCAACTAGAAGGGATCAGCATAGAAAAAACACATTAGGCAAAGTCGCTATGAAGAAGAGAAGGTAAATGTACACAAACAGACAGGTTTTAATCAGGTTTTTCCTCTCCCCTTTCCCGGGGGGGGCAGCAGCAGAGAGAAATCCCCAGTGCTCAGATTGTGAGGGCCACCATCATCCACCATCAAGATGATAACACTCCAAATATGCATCCTCCTTGTCAGAGGTCAAGGACAGCTGGCTCTGAAGTGTACATGAACAGCAGCACAGTAGTTACAGATTAAAAAAAATCCCTAAGCTTGGCATGCACTTAGTTTTGAGGTTACTTTTCTTCAAACTGGTCAGCATCGGACCCCACACATCCATTACACAGTCACATATGCCTTTATATCTTCCCTCCCTCCTCTAGTCCATATTTCTGTTTTAGATATATTACTTCCAGTGTTTTCCCACTCAACCCCTCATTCAAGACCCTCCAAAAACCCTCCTGACACCTCAGACACCTGCCTTAGGCATTCCTCCCCTCAAGGAGGAGTCCTCCTCCCATACTGCTGCCACCTCACACTTATTCCACTCAGGTCCAGCATATCCTTCTCCATAAGTACCTCACTGCAGCTCCATCACACAGAGCACCTTCCTCCATAGGCATGAGGTCCTCTCCTCACCTTCTGTGCCAACACAGCCAGGTATCAGCTGTACACAGCAGCAGCTCCATGCACAAGGATCCTGCATGCTGGATCAGGCTCCACAGTCCCATCTCTAAGGGGTTTCCTGAAACAGGTTTCTTTACAGCTCCTTTACACAACAGCCAACAGGGACCCTGACTGGCCACCCTCTCCCCTTCCTAGCAGGGCTGCCTGAAGGACTCCCCTGCTGCCAGCCTGGCACCCTCAGAGCTTTCCCACCCAGCTGCTGCTTCTACTTAGCCTCCAAAATGTGAGGCTCACCTTTTCCCCTCCAAAAGCCCTTCTCCAGGGCACGTGAGTCCCCTCTTAAATTGCAGGATCAATCATGCCTCTCATTAGCCTCCACAGCCCTTTCTGGCACACTGGCATCCTCCCCACTGCAGGTGCCTCATCCTCAGCAACCCGCCCCCTTCCCACAGGGTAGCCCCTTCGCAGCATCCTGTTGCTGCAGGCTCCACCTGCATCCTACCACTGTGTTTCCCAAGGGCTCCAGTCCCCCATGCAGCCCCCAGGCCAGCGCTGCCAAGGCTTCACAGGTGCTGGATATCCACAGCACCACTTCCCTGCAGGTGCAAACCTGGGTGCAGAGTTGCCTTCTTGGTCTCCTCCCTGATTCCTTGCAGCAGTCTTCCCACCCACTCCCCCAAGCCAAGCCTGGCTGCTTACCAAGAGCTCCTGCTACCCAGCAGACAGAAATGATCAGGGGATTTTCTCTCCTGGTCCTGCTCAGCCAGTGGGAGTGAGTCCGCACACATATATCTGGGCACCTGCTTCACAGGGTCTTCCTCACAGCCAGAGACTAAACCCTCTGCATGTAGCCTGAAATAAGTCTGTTGCAATGGCTTCGCTCCTGCACCCCTGTGCCAGGGTGCAAGCCCCTCTCTGCAAGCTGGACGCTGCACAGGTCTTGCCACAGCTCGCCGGGACCCTCACAGAGCCCCTCACTGCCTCCCCTGAGTGCAGGATCCCGCGCACAGGGTGGGTGGGCACACCACCACTTTTGGGCACAAGCAGCTGTCTTTAGTTCCCAGCTGACTTGATTGCACCCCTCACTGCCACCCCGAAGCTTCAGGGCTCGCTGTGCCCTCCCGCAGGGACGCCCCGTGGGAGCCGCAGCCCTCACCCGAAGCTCCTTGCCTTGGCAGCCTGAAGCCTGCCTTCCCCCCGAGCCCAAGCCCACAGGACTGGCAGGCGCGCAAAGCAGCCCAGCCTGGCAGAGGAAACGGGGCTCTGGCATCCTTGGCCTGATGAAGCTGCCCCATCACCTCTCAGCCCTTCGCACAGGGTACTTCTGCCTAGCCCTGTATTTGGTCCTCACCCAAAACTACGTGCTTTTAAGCTCTTTGATTCACTGTCTGGCATGATTTTAGGTTAGACTATCATTCGCCTCTGCAGAAAAGGTTTTGTACCTCTCAGTCTCTTTTTATACTCTTCACACACACACAGGAAAACTGACAATTATTTAGTAGCTTTGCCTTTTGTTTAGTTATTCATTATTATGGTTGCCAATTTAATCACTTGTTTCGCAAAGAAGCTTAGGTATTTTAGGCTGACAACTCTATTAACTCTCTTGAACGCCAGAGTACTTTTAAGAGGAATGAAATGTGGCCATGACCTTTCAGGCTGTGGTTTAAATCACAGCCAGCCAGCACAACACTGAACATGATTGATTCTGGTATTCACTGATGTTACGCATAGCAACATTTTGGATAAACACTAACTTGATCACAGTTGTGTATAAACAGAATAAAATTAGTACTGTAGACAACCCTTTAATAATTGCCTGCAGCTCCTTGAAGCTCCTTAATGTTCAGTTAATCATTGCCTGGCTCTCTTCTCCCAGCACGGATTCTTGTGAACAACCATTGTCTCAAGCATCTGACTAATATTTCAACGGTGGAGATAAAATAAAGAGCAATAGGAGTGACCTGGCTGGTTTTCCATTGGATTTATTGGGTTTATCATAGTGCTCTTTCAGGTCACAGAGTAGACTGGGAATCTTTTTTTCCAGTCTCTGGTGAGGTTGGTGCATGTGTGCATATTTGTATATACTGAGCAGTCATAGGAGTTAGGGGAAAAAAAGAAAATAACAACTGTTCTGGCCCACCACAAGTGCAGGACTAGTTCACAAAGCAAATCTACAGGATCTCTGACCACCTGTTTAACATAGGTTTTGGGGAGAGTAATTCCGTGACAAAAGAACAGTATTAAAGTTACAAAAAATTTAGGAAATGCCAGAAGCAGCCTGCATATTCAACTTTAATTGGTATATATATTACCAAGTCTATATATTACGAAAGTCCTTAATTACATGGCCACGTATTATTTTTTCCATGGGATATCTACTTCAGTACCTTGGATCTTCAGGTCTGCAGCACATTTGAGGACCCAGAAGTGGCTGTTACCTGTAGCAATTTTATCTCCTTTGTTGTGGAGGTTTGACCGTATATAGGGATTAAGTCTCACTCAACAGACAGGGTTGTCACAAGATAAAAAGCAATTTCCCACACTCTTGTCCTGAGGTATCCTTTGGCAAATGCAGACTAAATTCTTTCATTGATTTTCTTTGCAGTTACTGCAGAGTAAGACCATGTACATGGCAGGTGATCACTGAGGGCTGCAAGCTCATGTAAAATACAGGTTAGACCAGCCCTAAAACTGCAGTGGTGCCTCGCGTCCTCAAACTTAGCATGGGTCCAATTTTAAGTTTCTTAATGCACACAATGCTGAACAGCCTGATACAGAAGGCCCCATTCAGAAGCTCTGTTTTCAGATTTTAATGTAAATGAGACTAAATGCAATTGTACATTAAGTGTAAAGGCTTTTGCAATGAAAAAGATCAAAAAAATTTAATATTCAAGCCCAGAGGGCACTATTTCAATAAAGCCATCTGACAAAAATATTAAGGGAAAGTAACATTTTCATTCATAGTCTGAAAATGCAAACCCAAATGCAGAAATTACCTCATAGTATTCTCAAACCTTGGGTAAAAGTGCCTTATGCAGCAGAAGAGTTTTCCATCTGCAGCAGTTTATCAGTTCTAACCTGTGACCCTGTATCCAAGGCAATGGTTTCTGGATATTAGGTGTTAAGGATCTATAGAATAAGTGAGAGGTAGTTGTGAAATGTACATGTATAATTCTATCAAGGAGAATAACAATGAAATGCTAACACATGAAAAGGGGTGAAGGGAGCACTAGAACCTGAATATGGAATTGTAGTCTCGAAATTCAAAATATGGTGTTTTCTTCCCTCATACAGTACATCTATTAGTCAGTCAAGACCTACCAAGACTATATGGGAAAGCCATGAAGTAAAACAAGGGTAGAAAAATCATGAAACAGCATTGGGGGCTTTTAGTTTGTTTGTCAGTTTTCTGTAACCCACACCTCTAGTGCACCAGCTCTATATCAAGAACTTCATTCCCTCCAGAAGCAGCATTCTGGTTATAGGGTTTTTTATTATTTTAAAAAATCATTTGTTTAAAAAATATATTCAACAATTCCAGCTTATTTTGACTCCTTTAAATATAATTGTGTCATTCATAGATGATCCTACTCCCCTGCTTTAAGTGCTATTAGACTCTGGAATTTAAGGTGATAGTTCAGTTTTGCTGACTTGCTGTGTAAGCCAAGTACCATGATAAGACACCTGTATAAGAAAAGCGGAGAGCTTAGCTCAAAGGGACACAGACAGATAGTGCTATAGTTACAGCTGAAAATTTTTCTGCATTCTGAATTCTTGTGTCCAGTTTTCAGGGTGATCAAAACTTTCCTCCATCTCTGGGTAAATATATCTTTACTGGAAAACTTTCATCCTTCTAATTTCAAAATATAAAAAAAAATAGTAATCACCAAACCAATTGGCCTGAGAGAAGAACTCATGAGATACTAAAGCCACTATTCCTTTTTGTTTTCTGGCACCAATGATCTCTTTTACCCATAAAAAAGTGCAAGCCTCATTGATAGAAGCACCAGTGTATGAAAATAGACATGGCCTATGGGATCTGTGCACAGCTATGTGGTAACTGTAGAAGGGGCCAACAGTGCATATTTGTATGGAGCCACAGCACAGCAGATCCCCCTCAGAACTATTCCTGACCATCAAGACTTTTGTCCATTTTTTCACACATCTAGGAACAAGATGTGTTGTCAAGATTTTAAAGAAAACTACAGAGTCACTGACTGAATATTCAGAAGAACATTCTTCATCTTTCAGTTTAATAATCCAAGAATTCAATTGTAGCAGTAAAATAAAATTTAAAAATTAAAAAAAGAGCAAGGGGTGAGCATTACCAAACTAGTGATCTTCCTGCTAGCTCTAGAGAAGCAGAAAATCTATTATCTACTCAAGGACATTTCCCCTAATCAAGACTCTAACCCCATGCCTTCCTCCCTTCTATCCCTCTTATGATGTACCCACCCATTTCCAGAATAGGAGTCCATCTCTATGAACCATGAGCTTTTACTGAATGTATTTCCCCACTCTAGTACCTCAACCCTATATCCTGGATCTCCCACTTCCTCCTACCACATAGCTCTGCATCCAGCTCCTGCCTTACCATCCAAGTCCATCCTATTCTCCTCTTGCCGGAAGCAGAAATATTACTCCTGAATGAGTTCCTGAGTGTACCCAGGACTTGGAAACTCCTTTCAACATGCAACTACTTGTTACAACAATAGATACTTTATTTTTTTACTACTACTTAGACGTATAGAAAGCTTTCACAGAAGCATGCGCTTGTGCAGTCGGCCTCAAAGGGAATCTCACGGGCTGTCCCCAGCCTACAGACACAGGCATGTGGCAACCCTTTCGGTGTGAGTGTGAAGTGGGGGGCAATCAAATTACAAGGTTCTTCAGAAGATAACAGCCATTTTTTTCTGTTTTCCAAATATAACAACTAATTATTCTTGTCTTGTTAATATTATCTTGGTAGTGAATAACCTATACTGTTATTGTTTTGTTTAATACAGTTCTCTTATACCTCTGCTGCCTTATAGATGCACGCACACACACACACATTTACTACAAAATTTCCTTGTGAGATCCCCATGAGATAAGAAAGCACTAGAGCCACCACAGAAAGACACTACTCTCTGACAACTAGGAACTCTGTACTGATATTTACTCTTGCCATGATGCTGGCATCTGTGTAGCTCCACATCGCATAAGTTCCAGCTGTTTTGGCCAGAAAGAAAAGAGAATGTAAACTTTGTCTTGGGCTTGACACTTCTGGGGAAAGGAAAAAGCACTCAGATTGTTTCATGAGGGTTTTATTGATACTCGGGTAAAAGCCAAGTAAGGAGGACCACATCAGATACCAAGCTGATGAACGTGGTACAGATGGCTAGAATAACAGATAGCCACCCACAGAAAAAAAAAGCAAGTGCAATGAGAAGTGAACCACAGGCACATAGATTTTTCCAAGTTTGTCCAATTGCACTGTCTCTTGTATCCATTACCAATTTAAATAAACAAATCAAAACCCCAATAAGCTGAATAGTAACTACAAGACCTATCATGCAATTCAGGATGAGGGAATTATTAATTAATGCTGGCACTTACCCATGAGAGGCTACTGAAGGATAAGAGTTATTTGAGAGTTTTTATCAGCTCATGTCTACTAACTCTATTTGTTTGAGGAGAGGAAGTATTGAGCACTTGAAATTAATGCTGTCATAGAGCTTGTATCTGAAGTGGTAGGTCGGAGTGGGGCAGAATTTGCATGAGGTTGGCTGAAACACTGAATCCTAGTGTCTGAACCACACAAAATCAATCCCAAGGTACCTATAAAATAAATGCTAGTGTCATGCAAACTGCACAGCACCTTTCTGCTTCTTTCTGTGTACCAAATCAGAAGCACAGCCAGTTCTGAATGAATTTATTTCATCCAGGGATCATGACATATTTAGCCTTGAGAACAGACTGAACTCAAATGTACCAGGACTAACTCCTCATAATCCAAATGGTGCCAAAGAGACAAACACAGATAATGAAGGAATACCCTGTGTGAAGAGTACAGGAGTGTATTTCTGTTTGCTAGCTGTTGAAGGAGGACCTAAAGATACTAGATTTACTTGGTCTTACTTTGCACGTTATGTGTAAGTCTTAGCTCTCTTGTTGCAGTGGTGTGTAGCACCCTTTCACCTTGCATAGCTGACATACTGAATTTTGGTAAAATGTGCTTCAGAAATCTCAACTAAACAAACTGTCGAAATACAAAACTTCACCACCTCCCATGAGTGATCACCAGGAAATTCTAAAAAGCATGAGTGGGTTTACAGCTTGATCTAAACTGTCACTATCTTTTTTGAATTAATAAATGTGTTTAGCCATATGTGCTACAATAAACCCATTTATTTTGATTGTGATGTTCACATGCTTACACTGAAACACAAGTTTAAATGCTTTGCTGACGAGGCATGGGCTAACAGATGCTAGCTCCGTAATTAGTTGGCCCTATAATCCTAGCTGGCAACTGCAGCAGACTTCCTTACTTCTGAGGACCAGGCACTAATGGATATTGATCATCAAATGAAAAAGCTCCTCCAAGCAGCAAAACTGACTCAAATAACAGCTTCATCCCACAGACAAGAAACTGAAATGAGCATCCTATCCAGCCATATTAAGTCTGAGACCCACAAGGTAGATTTGGTGAAGTCTACTCAGAAGGTAGCCTATTAACATGACAAAATGGAGAGCCCACGGGTCCAAAAACCAAAATCTAATTACCTAATTTTTTATTCTCTGGTAATATTCCGCAAATGTGTCACTCTCTTTTATGGACAAGATTCTTTTTCTACTGTGAAGGTACTAATGATGCAATAGAGTCTGAATTACTGGAACACAGATGTCTGAGCGTACAAAATCTATTGTGAAAGCAGGAACATCTCTTTCCTCACACACCTTCATTTAGTTGAGAGGCATACTTCAAAGTTTACTTGCCAACCATTTAATTTCTTTTATCAACAAATGCAAAGTTTTGTATGAATGAAATGTGAATATATATATATATACACACACAAATATATATATACACACAAATATATTTCACAGAAAATGCAGCCATTAAAAAATAAATAAATAAAGTTCAAGCAGCAATCTCAACTCATTATATATAGGAAATATTTTCCTGTTTCTGTTTAAAGGTGCATCATCATAATAAAGCAGCTGTAATGATTTCATTATGAGAACATTATCCATTAAATGTAGCTCTTTTTTTTCCTAGCAAACTTCTGTTAATGTGGTCTGATGTTGATATTTACTTCTCTGAATATATTCCTTGCTCACCATTTTCATAAAACAGTGACGTAAAGAAATTCCAGCATATGGATTTTGGCAAACCATTCATTTTGATTATATGTGGTTATTTATTCATGGGACATGATCAATCACCTCAGTCCCATCAGTTCACTTTTTGACTGAATCACCAAGTATTTTTAAAGAGAATAGCAGTAGCAAGGACAATACCTACAGAATTAAGTTTCTGAAGAATATTCCTGAGATGAAATGTGAAGTAAGTGTTATTCATTTTTATGAAAAACTGATAAATATCAACACATAACATGGGGAAAACTTACCATACTTATTTGCATAAAAAATTAAGATCACTTTTGCTGTTATTTAAGCATCTATAGCTACAAGCCATTACTGTTTATATTTAAAATAATGTATATGAGTAATATCAAAACATACTTCATGTAAAGAAGAGGTGAATTAATATTGCTTCTGGATCTTTCCAGAGTTTGTACACTCTGATTTTTCCATTTAACCTTGTAGCAGTGTTCTACATTGCTCTAACTATCAGGCTGCAAGGTCCTAGTGTTCCCAGTCTGACGCATGGCTCTGCAGCATGGGTATCTTGCCACTGACTTGAACGGGGCCATGGCTTTTCCTTTGTTCCATTCTTATATCAGGTGGGCTAATTGGAGTTGGTATTTGGTTAAGACTTTAAAGTGCTGTTACTTTTAAAATAATACTCCGTTTTTGGGGGGGTTGTTGTTATAGAAACTGAAATCTCCTATCTTCTCAGAGGAGGTGGTATACTGTGGTAACAATGAGGCTACGCTGATTTACAGCTTGTGAATAGAGTACTTAAACTTTCCAGTATGCCATGTTGGTTCACATGAGTAGAAGCAAGGAAATGGCCTGTTCACCTGCTCTTGCCACAAAGAGGTTTGGGCTTAGGAATGATTTTCACCTGAATTTGCAGCATTCTCCCAAATACCATAGTGTTACTCTGTTAATACACTGCTTTTCATCTCTGCAAGACTTTTTTGCTCTCTCTTGAATTCTAGTCATCTTGTTGCCCTTTGTGTCCTTTGTCATTCTTTACAAAACTTGGTTTCAGGCTGACCTAAGCTGATTTAGAAATAGCACTCTTTCTTTTATCTGGTGAGATGGGACCTATGATAAGAGTTTATACAGGAACAACTATGCCATTAATGTTACCCATTTATCTCCACGCTTCTGCAGGTTTTGGAATGACCACACCAGCAACCGTGGCTGGGAAAGTATTCCTCATTGTTTACGGCCTTTTTGGGTGCGCTGGGACTATTCTTTTCTTCAACCTCTTCTTGGAGCGTATTATCTCTCTCCTGGCTTTTATCATGAAGGCTTGCCATGAGAGACAGATGCAAAGAAGTGGTCTCCTACCTCCCAACTTCCGAAGGGGGTCAGCTATCTCTGGGGTTGGCAGCCTTGTCGGGTGGAAGCCATCCGTTTATCATGTGATGCTGATCCTAGGAATTTTTGCTATCACACTTTCTTGCTGTGCCTCAGCAATGTACACAGCAGTGGAAGGATGGAACTACATTGACTCCTTGTACTACTGCTTTGTCACCTTTAGCACCATCGGCTTTGGAGATTTGGTAAGCAGCCAAAATGCTGTATACCAAAATCAGGGTTTATACAGATTCGGAAACTTCATATTTATATTAATGGGGGTATGTTGCATTTACTCTCTTTTTAATGTAATCTCAATTGTAATCAAGCAAGTTTTGAACTGGGTGTTGAAAAAATTCGAATGCAGATGTTGCCCAAAGTGCCATAAATCAAGTGCCCGCCTTGGACGTCGCAATGCCATTACCCCAGGAGCTCGCCTACGCCGACATAACATCTCTGTGGAAACTGATGGACAGTACGACAGCGACACTGAAGGGAGGAGGCTTTCTGGAGAGATGATCTCTATGAGGGAGCTCACGGCATCAAATAAAGTCTCTCTGGCCATTTTGCAAAAGCAGTTGTCCGAGACAGCCAATGGCTACCCAAGGAACGTTTGCATCAATACAAGACAAAATGGTTTCTCTGCAGGGGTGGGTGCTCTAGCCATCATGAACAATAGATTGGCCGAAACAAGTGATTCTAGGTAGAGTTTTTGAAATTTTCTTCTATAAGAAAATGATGCTTTCTTATTGTTTCTTTAATAAAAATAAAATGGTGATTAGGGTGGAATTATCAGCATAAACTCCTGGAAAGTCTTAAATTCAGAGACAGACTTGGTATTCATTGGATGTTTAGCAGTTTAGTTTCTGTTTTTTTTAATGAGTCTTCTCTAATATGCAGTAACATCTTAACCATAATGTTATGATTTTCCCCATAGCAGGTGTTGGGAAAGACATTGTGTAGAATTTGATGCAATTTTAGAAGAATGGTGTGCATGGTTAAGATGGTATCTAAAACAACATATTCTTTTTCAGAAAATAGCCTGAACCAAACTCTGTGTTAAAGTGCATTCTGGGCAAGTTCAGTTCCAGATTCAAGCTTGAGGGCTTAGGGCCGGCTTAGCCAGTATCTCACAGTTTGGTGAAGGCTGGATCTGGCCCTGAACTTTGTACTTGATGCTCTTCACCAGTTCCTCATGCCAGGCCTGTATATAACATACATGTAGGTGACTGCAATTACACGATCTTCAGGGTGATTCTGATTACTCACTTGATTAATACTACTGATTTCAATGGTAGAAGATCAAATTGACTTAACTCCCCTGACTATGAATGATGTTTTTCAGCCAGTCTTGTCTGAAACACTACCTGTTACCTGACTCTTTAAAGTCAGGGAGTTATCAGTTAGAACAACCACGTTAGAACATGCAAAACTATTCCTACCTGCTGAGTAACTAAAAACAGGCAATTGTCAGCTTCAGTACTGACCTCATTCAATGCAAGAGAAGCCAATATTCACCTCTGATGTCAAATGTTTGTAGTGCCACTGAAACGTAAGTTAAACAGTTTATTTTGTTAGTTTTACATGAAAATAAGCTGCTAAAGTGAATGTAAGCTCTCTCTATTGTCATAAATTTGCATCTTCAATGTTATTGCAGAGGTTCAGGCAAATATTTTCTTTGCAGTTCTTGATGGCCCCCAACACAGTGCTTGTTTTCAACAAATCTGATAGTGAAGCTTACAGGAAAGAGCATTGCTTCAGAACTCCCCCAGAAGCCAACTTCTTCCAAAATGTTGATACTAAATCATAAATTGGTCCATGCTATTGTGTTAACTCGTATTTACCCTGTGTTAGTCCAGACTGCTTAAGAACCAGAAGACATAGCTTGACAAATGACCGCAGAGGAATTTCTGCAAATCTCTTTCAGAATAATTTACAAAGCTCTAGGTCATTTCTCTAAACTCTCTGTACTATGCTATTCCTTTAATGCTGTGAAGATAGTAAAAAGGCTTCGGCTGATTTCAGCAAGAAACACAATCCAAGCTTGAAGTCTGAGAAACCATGGCGGCCTACTCTTGAAAACTGCTTGGCTAATAATAGGCAAGGTCATGACTATTAGGTTGATTGCTGAATAAATTGAAAAAGCTGGAATATTGGAAATGTTTGAAAATATTTCCATGAAGTTTCATACAGATATTTTGTTAGTTTGTCTTGCAGGGGTTTGGGGTCTCCACCATTTTGCTTTTCTCTAAATTTGTAGGAGTGCAAAATGTTTTGGAATTTAACCTTGGAAAATTAACTTTTAATTTGACAGCCTGAGGTTTTGCACACCTCAGCCTGCCAGTGGAAGTGTAACAGCGATTATATCTTTTGTCTAAAGGAAAAGGAATTGGAGCAGTAGATAAAACATCATGCCAGGATCTATATCATACTGTAAAAGCAGTCACCACTTTTATCAAGATACGTGTGGCAAAAAATGCTCAGTAATGTATGTGTTCTGTATCTATGATACAGAATCATAGTTAAGAATACTCAGAGACAGCATTCAAGCAGCATTCATCTGACAAGAGCTTCCTTTATGACAGAAAGACCCCCTAAATAGCACCCGTCTATTAGCACTCACTAATAGTGTAATAGCACCCGTGTGTGCACTCACTGTCTACATTTTAGTAGCCTTCTTCCAGAGGTGGTGGAGAAGTAGGTAAAGGTCAAAGTGGTGGTGATCCTAAATTAAAGTCCACTGAAGGTTTATTTTAAACTGGATCTATAGGTCTAGGTCCCGGTCTGCTAAAGACTTGAAAGACTGAATGCAAAGACTCAGTTCAGGAAGGCTGCTTCCAGAGCTGCAGGGACCATCTTTGGAAACAGCAGAGGAACTGAAAGAACTGAAGATTTTCCTTCTCCCCCCCGGGATTACCCCAAGGGGTAAATCTGTTTATTATTATTTATGATAAATTATTATTATTATTATTATTATTATTAGACAGACTCCATCCCAAAGAACTTAGAGTTTAAATAGATAGGACTCCATCCAAAACACAGCAAAATTACTTAGGTTCGGTAGCTAGGTACTAAGGTTTATTCATTTCACTCATAAAAAAAAGTTAAAATATGTTAACATTCTGTGTTCTCAAGAACTATATTTTTGTGATAACATTTGCAAAATAAGGGGTTTTATTTTTTCAGTAAGATTTTTTTAAAGGATAATTACTATAACTATCCTTCGGGACTTGTTTAAATATTTGTAAATTGTTTTCAGACTACCTATACTATTCCTGTGTGTGAAATGTGATGAAGTAATATGAAATTGTACATACCTCCGCTGCTATTTCTGTGCTTTTTCTGAGTCAACACTGAGGCAGACAGAGTCTGCTGGAACATGATTTAAATGTTTCTGATTCTTCTTATCTTCATCTGATCTGGATTCTATGCTGGACCCAAGGCAGTACCATCGCAAGACCCTTTGCAGTTCCTGTTGACTTCAGTAGGAGTTGGATTGGCTCCCAGAGCTGGGTTCCCCGAGGGATTTGGGCATCTGGTTGCTACTGTATGCACTTATGCCTGACATTTCATCACTCCCAAGATCCTTGAAAAACTCCATTCTGCTGCTTCTTAACCTCAGAGACGTGCAAAGAAAGTACATGCCCAGATTTCTACCAGTGAAGTCTGCTCAATGCCATTGTTTCTTGCAGTGCAAATGTGCCCAAATGCTGACACCCCTCAGTCACGTGGACCCCTGTCTTGTACCTAAGCCCATAAAAATTCATGGAGCCATCTAGCTCAGCAAGCCCAGTTTACTGGGGGTTTCGGAGCATGCTATGGAAAGGGGTCTCACTGGAGAGCTTCTGACAAGGAGTGGCCTTACAGTTCCCTCGTATTCATATTCAATAGCCAAAGTATTTTTCAGGAATACATGAAAACCTACTCCAAATCCCTATTTATCTGCCTAATGGCACAGCCTGGGCACCTGTCATCTGTGTGCATGAGTACACTAGCCGAGAGGAAATAGGAGATTCTGGGATCAGTCTTTCTCAGTCCCTCCTGCCCTTTCTTTAGCTTTCTTATGGCAACTTCTCAGTGAATTTGCAAGACTTGGTCACCTAATTCGTCCTTTTTATTGTGTGTGGTCCAACTAAGGATTCCCCAGGGCAGTTGGCTCCATTTGTGAATTAAACCCTAAACATGTACCAGTTGCATCAAATGCAATTCCTGCTGGTATTTCATTTTCACAGACAAAGCAAATACCTGGACACAGACTGAAGCACAAGAAATGCAGAAGGAAACTGAAGAAACAGAGTGGGAAAATGCAAGCACACTGCACTAGATTGCACTTTCTTTTCAGGTAACTTGGGAGTTATATTACATTCTCAGTATGTTTTTTTACAAGATTTTTGGACAGCCTTGTAAAACTAATTTCCATTAAAAAATGCAAATAACTTAGGATCAAAAAGTTCATCCTCCCTGCTACATCCCCCTCTGCATCACGGTGCAAAGTAGCAGCAGTGACTCCTAGCTGACCCAGACCCAGCCACCAGAGTTGTCTGATGGGCAGTCATACAGGCAGCACAGGGGGGTAACTCAGATCCTGTGCTCCAAATTAGTCTTTTGCTATTTGAGCCTGAGAAGTACATTCATGAGCAGCAGAAAGCTACAGTACTTAGGACTTCCTTTGAGCCAGCACCTGAGAGAAATGACTGCACAGGCAGGAGCTGCTCAGACCTCCAGAAAGAAGGTAGGAAAGACTGTATTCACCTGGCCCTAATATGCACTAATATCTTGCAGATAAGAATTAAAATGTAAGTGCAAAATAGCAGGGGACAAAGACCAAATTCAGTTGAAGTCTTTTCTTTCTCCTGGAGAAATGTTCAGAATAGAGCATTTACCAGTTTCTTGTGAAACCTGTAGTGTTTCCTTGCTTCAGGTGGCTTTAAAAAGTCACTAAATTTACTTCTTGGTATTTGTCTTTCGCATGTGTGTCTCAAACAAAGTTTAGAGTCACGCTGACATATCATTAGATTGTTGTTTTTTTTTCCCCCATCTGAAAATACACTTCAAGATTTGTGCAAAAAATTCAGATTGCCTTTTACTTCCTTAAAATGTAAAGCATGTCCTTCAGACAACATAAATGTTCAAATAAGTAATCTTATTGACTTCAGTAACGAATGGAAGTTTTTGAAAGACAAGGCTCTAGTTTGCCTGTCTTCCTCTAGAAGAAGCATTTCATAAGTAACTCCCATTAATGGTAACAAGAATTACAAAGGTACTTCAGGAGATAATTGGGGCAGTGTAGCAGAAGATAAAGTGGAAACAAGAAGGTCTGTAATAAAGGATATTTGTGCCTCTTTGACATGTGCATGCTAACTGATAACTTAATTGCCAACGTTTAGCAGACAAGTTTTGGGGGGAAAAACAAGAGAGGTATAAGAATCATTTTAAAGTGTTTGGTGAACACCCCATGGCTATGCTCTGGTTATGCAGAGATGCGTTATAATGCCGCCTGTCGGTTTAGTATTATTGTCCCAGCACAGCTTCAGGCCTCAGATTTGGCCTTAATCTCTTCTCCTTCTCCCTAGGTTTCTGTGGGTGAAAATTTGGCTATCTTAGGACCATTTACATCTATTTCAGTCATCTTTTCGCTTGTTACTGAGAGGAGAACCTGAGGAACAGCGGAGGCCATATAGCCAGGCATATGGTACAGGCTGGATATAAGCCTGACTGCTTGTATGGAACAAATTTACAATTATATAGAAATTATCTGTCACACTGAGACCATTCTCACTTTTTTTGTGTTTTCGTAACTTTTTAACTTGAAAAATATTCAGTGACTAATTATTCCGATGAATGTTCAGACACAGGTTAAACAAAGTCATGCTTTGGGTGATGCTGATTGCCAGCATACAGAAAATCTATGGATACGGCTCTAATGGCTTCTGCTCTAATTGGATTACTAATGTGCCTTTCCAATCCAACACACATTTTCAATGCTATATTTAAATAATACAATTAATGTTATGTTACATAATGAGTTTAGTTAGGGCCTATTAATACTTGACTTACAAAAATAACTAATGAAGTGTAAACTGCACATTTTACAACTAATATGCAATTTGTTTTTTGTGAATACTTCCACATCTGAGCTTACATTCCGCTTTTGTGAATATTCATGCTAGGAAAACAGAAGCATTAAATTATCTATGGAAAATGCATGAAAATATGGCCAATTCTACTGAGCTTTGACTCATTGGATATGCATAATAATGTATACACAGTAAATGGTTCATTATGCATCATAAATATACTATGTAGCAATGGCACAGAGAACATACTACTTCCAATCTACATAGCCACAGTCAGAAGGCAGCTACCAATAAAGATGCATGACTCTTTTCTTACTCTTATTAACTAAATGGTTAACTTCTGCCCTTTAATTAGAATATACCTTTAAGCCAGAAAAAGGTGCCAGTTCCATAGCCAAAAAGAGATCCAGGGTCAAATCAAAACTCATGTTCTCAGCTCTCAGGAACTGAAATGGTATGGTTTTGCTTTGAAAGAGCAGTGGGCAAGCAGTATATAGCAAACTTGTAGCATTCATCTCTATTACATTAATTCCTTCCTTGGGAAAGGAAAGATACTGTAATTATGGATGCAGTTTATAGCAGAGTACCCAGCAGTTTAGCAATTTAGTTTGAGAAAGAAGATACAGATTTTTATGAAGGTATATCAAGAAAGAGGCCTTCTACCATCTGTTGATCCCCTTTCATTTCCCAAACCTTCAGATATTCACACTTCTGGTTTTTCTGCAGTCTGTATTATGATGATGCCATAACACAGTTGTCCCCAAAAGAATGCAAAGTGTGAGGAAAGGGAAAGACTCAAAAGTATTTTCCAGCAAATCCAGCAAAAACCAAAGACTTGTTTTGCTTTAGTAGATGCATGTGCATTATGCCCGTGTCGTAAAACAATGAGAAAACACCACAGCCCATAGTAGCTCGAGTTGCATCACAGGCTCATCTACCTCCTATGGAATATTAAGGAAAGTATTTAGTGGGGTAGGAAGGGAAGAAACAGAGAACACACACCTACTGTCTGTGCTTCATTCAGGGGTGAACACTGTCAAGGCCTGATTTGCAAACCATCTATCACCAGGCATCCTACTAAAAAAGCAGCCACACTGATATATTACAGAGAGGGGCATTATGTAGGTGCACTGAAAGCCGAGATTTCCATACCCAGGTTCCACCACGGCCCCGTGCCCCTGTCATGCCTTGGCTAGCCAGCTCACCAGCCTAGACCAAGCACTAGGAAAGCCTGGGCATGGCAATTTAGGTGGATTTCAAATTGTGCAAGTCTTAGTCCATGTGTTTTCAGGATTAGGCCCTACAGCAGCTGATGCTTTATCAAGCCTTCTAAGAAATATAAATATGATGTTCCCATAATCTCTTTGTACTTCACAGACTGCAAGATTACTTTTTAAAGCCAGTGAGCCAATGCTTTCATAATACAGTAAATAAATTGAAAAGAATCACTGGTACTCCTGACACATGCAATTCAAACACCTATTTGCTTGATGGCTCTCATTTCCTAGCTTTTACATTATTGAATCAATTTTATTCCCTGCAAGTAAAATGTGTCCAGAAAATTTTTGCTTATCATAACATCTGTAGGCTGTACAGGCAATGCGAGACTTCAGTTCTAATTTTACTGTAAACCTCAGTATTTGAAAGCACATCTGAAAAATGTTATTTTTTAATGGAGACTGTTTATATACAAAAATAAATAATGCTATTGCTTTACATATACAGACA
The DNA here is from genome assembly GCF_036417845.1 of Apteryx mantelli. Classification (NCBI taxonomy): domain Eukaryota; kingdom Metazoa; phylum Chordata; class Aves; order Apterygiformes; family Apterygidae; genus Apteryx; species Apteryx mantelli. The sequence continues at coordinate 26,054,151 of NC_089980.1, read as the reverse complement.
CACTCACTTTGAACTCACTAGAATACTACCTTGTTGTAGACTTCCTGCAAAAATTTTAAGCCAATTTAGAAAGACTTGAATGATATAAAAATATATCTGCTCAGAAGTATTTCTGTTTAATTTCAATTTCTTTTTAAAGGGCACAGCTTGGTAGAAATCTTTAACTGAGCTAGCATTATTATCTCCCATTATGAACATCAGAAGAATTTTGCTTCTGCAATTAAGTTTACTATTTTTGGTATTTATTTACTTTGCATTTCAATAAGTGTGAATTTAAAAAGGAATGACCAGTTTTGTGCTGGTTTCTAGTTGGTATCACTTTCTCCTTTGCATACATTGCAAGCTGCTGAAATATTGGCCTGATCAGCAGATGTTCCCAGATACACTTAGGAGAAACATCAAAACCAGACACTTTTCTGAATATTTTTTTGTTAATTTAAATTCTATATAACTTTTTTTTATGATATGATTGTTGGAATTAGACTGAAGATTTTTACTTAACATTAATTCAGTGAATGATGCTAGAGACATAGCTTATTATATAGTCATTCCTATTTTATTTGCTATTTTATCTAACTTGTGTAAATTTTTATAAGAAAATTAGAAGGATGTAAAGTCCATTTGGAAAATGCCTTACACCATACATTCATTCCTATGAACAGAACTTCTAAAGGGAATAAAATAGAGCATACCAAATAGCTATAAACACAATTATATTTACGAACATTCAAAATTTGAGTATTTTTACCTGTTTGGCAACTGCCAAATAAGGATATGATAACAAAACTCTAATTTGGGCAAATAAACATAAATAATAAAATACCACTTTCCATTAACCACTTCTACAAAAAGATCAGTGGTAAAAAGCTGTCAAATCAGGCATAATTTATTGACTCATGATGTACAAATGTATTATTTGTAGACTGGTTCACCTTCTGGAAGTTTAGACTGGGACTTAGGTTATTAAAGTAGCTTGACTAGGTGGCTGTGCGCTAACGGGCAATTCCTGTTCCCGTGCCTCAGGGCATGGTTTGCTGTCACCTCAGGCCACTGCAACATCTAAAGACCGTCATCATTCTCCACTGCCTCACCTCCAACTCCTGCCCCTGCCCTTGCTTCAGGGCTAGCACTTGTGCAGCCGCAGGATGAATTAGTTTAAAAGGGTAGCTGGTGGAAAAAAAAAAAACACAAAAAAACTTGTTTAGTCAGCTCATTGAACCAGCTTGTTGTATAGCAACAGACTTGGACCCAGTGCAAGGGGAAGGAGTTCATGGCCAGAAAGAGCAGCAGGAGCAAGGCTGCCCTTCGCAGTGGCTGCACACAGTCACAGCAGAGCAAAGGCAATGTACACCTACACCCTCCTTCACCCTGTCTCTGAAACGGGAGAAAGGTAACTTGCTTCAAGGTCATCATATGAAAAGTAGTTGAGAAGAACGAGACATTTGATATTGGCATTTTCCACTCTTTGGGGGAAGAAAGCTGATACAATTAAAGGGAATTTTTATTCAAATTGCCAAGATACACAGAACTAGAGAAAGGCAAAAGGAAAAAAGAGACTGAAAATTTATTCAGCCATTATTGAGAAACACAGCAAAATACTATACATGTTGTAGCCTATTCTAGACTGTTTCTGGCCATCCTTGAACCCTGCTTGTTCCTAAAACTGGAATGTTTTGAGACACAGAGCAGTTATCAGTTCATTTTACATTCAACCTCTGCAGCAGAAAAGCCATAATGCTGGGATCCTACTTTGCTAGTAAAATGGAGAGAAAGACTTGTTTTGGCTTTCTCTATGATGACAGCACATATAAATATTACAAGATGAGTCCATTACCAAGCCTGGTTTTATTTGCTAAGAGATCTATGGTTATCTTTAACAGTAAAAATGGAAGTCTTATCATCATACATTTACAAAGAAGCAACAAAAGAAGTGGTGCTCTGAACAGAAAGTAAGGTGCTAAAATATACAATTGGGCCCAAAACCTCAGTAATATGACACAAAATTACAGTACCATTACTTTTTAATGCTTAAGTGCACTCTGTGCCAAACCAGACCTACTTCTTGAGGGGAAGCTTCTGCTTCTGGCAGCACTGGGATGGTGAAGACTTACATTTTCTTCTTCTGTATGAAAACAAAATATATTTGGGGACATATTTAGTCCAAACAAGACCTACCTGAATAGGATGTGTTGGACTGAGGTAAAAGTAGTTTTAAGCACTCCTGTGGTTCAGGACCTTGAATACTGGTCCAGTCCCCAGCACACAACAGATCTGCTGGAGGGCTTCTGCATTTTGTGGAGATGAGCTGAATGTCATGGCAACCTGCAGCAGCCTCTTCTGGCCAAGGCTCTCCAGCAGAGCCAGGGCCAGGAGGCAGCGTGGGATTCATCTCACCACCATCCACTGATTTGTGGCCAATGAATGTACTGCCAGTAAACTGGTGCAAATCATCAGCAGTGTGGTCATATTCCTGGCTTTTTAATGGGCTAAAAACATCATAAAATATAGAGATCATTTTCTATTTTAATGATTAAAAAGGGCGTTGCCTATTATTCACAGCCTACACATAAGATGTCATGATTTTCAGTTTTCCTGTGCTGATCATTCAGCCCATTTGACACCTGACCTTCAATTGCCTTGCTAATTCTGTCAATGACCTGCCTGGATGATTACCCAAACATGCCTTGTTATCTCCACAGTTTTGCAAAAAAAAAAAAACCAAAAACCAAAAATACAAAAAACACCACCCCCAAATCAATATATCAGACAAGCAATGTAATCCTAAATGAATGAAACAGTAATAATCACACACGCAAAAGCTCTGAGCAAAGCTTTCCCTGTCCATATCAGCCAGCTGCTCTCCTGGTATTAAGGAAAGTTCTAGTTCATGAGACCATAAGCTTGATGTTTAGGGTGCTGGACATTGCTCTGTGAACAGCTGCAGCAGCAAAAATGGCATTTTCCAAGAAAGAAGAGTTTCTACAGTGGTTTCTACATTGTTCGGAAATTTTTCCTCACCAATAGATTGAAATCGGAGTAAGACAGCAAATCTTACACAGGCATATGCTTATTAAGAGAAACCTGTAACAGGTAAATATGGATGTTAGCCAGGGAATACTGTAACATCTGAGAAGAATTTCAGCTGATCCTTGATCAGAAAAAACAACAGTTCTCTGGCCAGAAACTGTCCTGGCAGTTCCAGGTGTCCAATTATCAACCTCTGTTTCCAGACAAGTGAAACTCTGGAAACCTGCCCATTTATTAACTTCCCCCTCAACCAGCCATTCACTCGCTCTTAGAGAAATTCACCTTTCAGAAAAACCTCGCTCATGTGGACCTTGTGAAGACTGGAGTCTTATAAAAGCCTCATGCACTGAAAGTCTTCCACCCCTCAGAGCTCAAATTTGAACAATTTTCTAACTGCAAAAGTGACATAACTGGCTAATGTGGAGAAGCAGCTGAAAGCTCTCTTAAAATAGTAGTAATGCCCTTTAGGTTGTGGTTTGATAACGCCCAGTAGCCTGTTGAAATCTGGAAAAACGCAAAGTGGGATATGAAAATGCCTGCCTGCATGGATGGTACCTAGAGGTTTCAGGGCTGCCCTTCCAACCTGGCCTTTCTGCAGGTACCACTCGTTTTTCCTGGGGGAAAAGCAAACACACTTTCTCCTTCACCTTACTCAGCAGTTGAACATAATTCTAAAGAGATGTATGATATAGAAGTTACATGATTAAGTAGAAAGAGCTGGTAGGTTCTAGGAAAAAAATGTTGCTCTCAGATGAACTTGTCTGAATCTGGAATAACTTTGATAAATTCCAGATAATAAATACACTTATTAAATAGACATAATTACTTTTAAATGTCTGCTAGAAGTCAAAAAGAGCTGTGTGAATTTCCTAGCACAACTTCAGTTGAGTTTACTGAGTCAAGAGGTGAAATGAAGAAATACCAATTCCTGTAAATCGTTGATTAGAAAGTATACATTTTTTTCTCTTTCAGAGGATGCTTCCTAGCAAAACATTACACTGAAATAAATTTCGAGACTGAAATCTACTTAAACAAGTTACATTTTAAAAAATAATTTAATTCTGGGTTGACAGGAACTTTGCCTCCAACGCATACAATAATTGTGATTGCTTTTTGACTAATCAGTATTTTTGATGTCAATTCAGGATTTTTCCACTATAAAATCTTTGAATGAAGAGGACTAAAAGCCATATATATTAAGCTAATTAAATATGGATCACATTTCTACTGGTATGATATATACAGTTTGCAAACAAAAAATCCACGTATATTTTCAGTTTCCCACTCCTTCATTCACAGAAGTATGTTTAATGGAGCTAGGAGGCAGAAACAGACCATCAACAGATATATTGCAAAGTGATGCAAAGACACTGACAGAAAATGCATTGCTGATAGTTCATGAGTACATAGAAGAACCTGCTGACTATATTCAGTGAACATTCCTGTGTATTTTTATTGATGTGATGTTATGACTGCTTATGAATTCTGTACACTTGAAAGGATATCAAATTCCACATGACATTTGGATTGTTGCAATTAAGCTATTACAAAGACTTTTGAAATAAACAGAAAAAGTGTTGCCTGGAATATGCGTGCAAGTACTCTTCTCTTCTGAACGTGAAAACCAGGAGGTGAGATGGAAGCATCTCCCAGCAAAGGTGGCCTTTTTAAATATGCTATTTCAGGATAGCATTGCTGACAGGGACCATAAGGGGAGATTGCACACCCTTCCAGAAAGAGGCATTGGGCATTGCCCATTGCATTTCTCAGGCACCTCAGAAGGCTCCACCTGCTTGGGCCTCCCATCCCACAGGCTGGCTGCGCCTTAGTTCCCACGCCAACAGCTCTGATTTTAATTGCATTTTATTTTCTTTCTGGGAGAAAAGTTGCCGCATGTGTAAAGTATGTTCATTCTCCAATGTATGGTTGGGCAGAGTTGGCAGGACAGTAAGTATTATGACATGCATATAATATATAATAATTGTTATATGTTAATGATTACAGCTAACTAATCCTTCGCATTACAGTAAAATGGAGAACAGATGGAAACTGTTTGCTCTGTTAACCAGCTATGAGAAACTTCCTGTATACCCCTGCCCCCAGCATTCATTCAAATCAATAGGATCCTTCTGTCTAAGACATTAGATAAATCCTGAAAATCTTGGTATCGATTAGGTAGATGCTTAAAAAATTGATCCCGCCACAAACAGAAATGTCACTGAGTTGAATGTGGAAGCTTGCTACGCTTGCTAGATAATAGGGAACCAAAGTACAAACCATTTCTGTTCACAAAACCCCAGGCAAAACTTGGATTACTGTGCCCATCCCTTCACCTAATTTAAACAAGCCCCAGAGAGAGAGGATATTGCAAGCACGCTCTTTATGGCACCTGGTTTCCAACATTGCAGCCTGGTGTGGGAGTTACAAGCACTGATCTGACAGCTCCAGCTTGCCAAAAGGGAGACGGGTTATTTTCTGGGCAAAGAGGACGAGGGCTGAAGAGATGCCACCAGAAGCGGTGCAGGGCAAGGCAGCCCAGGGGGCAGGGGCGCCGCTGGCTGCCGAGCACTGACTCCACCACCTGCCAACACAGCACCCTAGGATTTATATGGGGCCTCTCATTCTTCAAGTTAGTTAAGGTTCCCAGCAAATTTCCGTTTCTCCACACTTCCAACCGTGAAGTCTTCCATCACAGAAGCTGGGGACTGCCACTCAGATATATACTCAATAAATATGTTGTGCCCTCGTATTACAGAAAAATGCCTTTTTTTTTCCAGTACTATTGTGCTTTCTACAGCATTACATTTTAAAGTTACCACCCTCACCGAGTTACTCGAGTCACTGAGTGGGCTTTGCCTGCTGAGGGGGAGCCAGCCCGCCGGCGCCTGGCGCAGCTGAGCAGCGGCGGACACGGGCGTGCGGGCAACGCCTCGGCCGGCGGTTGAGGCGGCCGTTACCTCGCGCGCACCGATCGTTGGCGGGCGGGCTCGCGCCTGCGCCTGCGCCTGCGCCGCCGGCGGGCGCGCACACCCCCTCCGGCAGCGGCTGCGCAGTCGCTGCCGCCGGGAGGCGCCCGAGGGCGCTGCAGGGCAGACAGGGCTGCGGCGCCCCCCCAAATGGCTCCCGAGGGGGCTGCGGCGCCCCCCAGTTCCCGCCGCCCCCCCGAGGGAAAGCGGCCTTGGCTGTGGGCCTGCGGCGGGTCCCTCTCCTCTCTCGGCCTGCAGTCTGTATGGGTAAATGAGGATGATGGCTAACATACTGCGCCAGGGCTGCTGCTCAAATGATGAGGCAATTACAGATGATTCATGAGCCCTCGTGTAATAGCATTTGGGCCTAAATGGAGTATTACATTTTTAATTGTTCCAGTCACCAGACTTCATTGCGTTGGAATTACTGCCATTCCCTTTATCTGAATTGCCTTCTCCTTCTCCCTCTGGTGGAGATGCGATCACATGCTGGGAGATAGGCAGCCACCTCCTTGGCAATGCTAGATTCCACGTGGAAAGTGCATTTTGTGCCCTCTTCTGGTACTTTGTCAATGCGTGGTAAATGTCTGTGTGTCCCCCTCCCCCTCTATGGAAATGTAACTATTTCATTCATGTAGGAAGATTGCATAAAGATTAAAATCCTGCTCACCTTATTTGTGTAATTAGTTATGTTGGTAGAAATTAGACTATTTCAATGAGTGAATCAAAAAAGATTTCACCTGAAAGACCCTTTAAATATTCCTTAGAAACCACTAAGAAACTAACTGTTCCTAAGAAACCACTAAGAAACTAACTAAGACAGTTAGATCCCAAGAGGAATGCAATCAAAAAGTCAGGCAGTATCAGTGAATTCACCAAGATTTCACCTGAAAGACCCTTTAAATGTTCCTTAGAAACCGCTAAGTCCCTCAACATGCTTTGTATTTGTCTCTTTGCTTCTCTGTAGTTTAACGGGTCACTTAACCCATTTATTCTGCTGCCTAGTTCCAGGTCTGTTACATAGGCTCCCGTTTCCGTCCTCGTGCTTCAATCTTGCAAACAAATTCAGAAGTGCTGTGTGAAGTTGTGGCCTGCTGAAACCAGTGACAACGTTTCCATGTTAAGCTCATCACCACACCAATTCTGAAAGGAAAAAATGCCTTTAAGGCAGTTTCCAATAAGTCACCCTGTGCCCCCATCTTCCCCCTCCAGGTCCCCAAACAATTCCTTCAAGGCATGAAACAACATCGCTAGTGAGATGATAATTAAAATCGATGGCTGCAAATCAGACTGTGATGGCAGGTCCTTGGTCTTTGTGTCCTCTGACTGTCTGGGAGCTCTGTGGGGAGCATAAAATCTCACCACAGGCAAAAGTCAGTGGATATGGAAGAAAAGCTTCCATATGCACAGACAGATGTTAGGCTTCCGGCTGACAAAGCAGCTGCAAAAGGAGATCTATAGCTTTCTAAAAAGTCCTGTGGAAACTGTGCTGCCTGCCCCCGAGCTCTCATCACAGGTCGCTTTTGAAAAGTTTCCGTGAATCTGAAAAAAAGGGTACTCCAGTTTTCAAACTCTGTAGCTTGTTTTAGTATCAAACCTGAAAGATATTATTGAATTCTGGGTTTACTAGGATTTTTTCTCAGATGCTTGGAGGCCCAAAGTTATTACAGCTATTGGACGTGGTTCAAGCTCCAGCTTTGTAATTACATTTTGTCTGCCTAAAATTTCCCATAGTTGCAAGGAGAAATCATATTGTTTTTCACTGCCTATTTCAGACTGTCTGGCAGGACTCCCACGTGCTGTTCAATAGTTAAAATGTTCCTCTGCAGAGGTGTCAATGCTTCAATATAAAGTGAAGTTACTCTTGTCTGCCATACAGAAAACTTAAATTTGTATCCTGTTAGGATTGCAGGTTTAAAAATTCAAGTGCCAGGAAAGCAAAACACTTTTCATAGACACGAACTCCCACAAGAAACAAATAACTTAATTTTGCTGTCAGATGTTCCCACGGACTTCTCTTGGAAGTCAACTGAAGTTGTACATATACATCTAAAATCAGAGTTAGCCCTGTAAAAGTTTAATTTATATTTAGAACAGCAGTTAATCATGTACAAAGGCTATTTTAACAGTGTAAACAGGACTAATGAAGAAAGTGGAATGGATCTAATGCATTTGTAAATTATGTGCTTGGGATTGCTTTGATAACAGTAGCCATCTAATTGCTAGATGTCTCTCTTCTTTCCTCGACCAATTCTTTCAGTATGTTTTGATCTCTTATCATGTATTACGCCAAGGGGAGGCATTTGCATTAAATGCACCTTGACTCTGATAGATCAGTGGAAGTGTGCACCATGCTGTCTGCCGGTCCCTTGGGCACACAAATTCTATGCTGTGCCTCAGATCTTTTACCTATTGCCAGAAACAGAGACAAATCTCGGCAGTCTCTCTCCCCTAATGCCAGCTGTTCTGCTAGCAATATAATCCGTAACCCATGCTGCTTTGTGCTCCAGCGCTCTGGCAATGCACACCCAGCCAGGGGCCACGTCTGGGGAGCACTGCTGCAGGTGTTTGCCTTACTCAGTCACCAGTTATGCCTGACTACTGAGACTGAAGTACTGTCAGAGATGTACTTTTAGGCTTTCCATTGTTCTGTAGCCACAAGACAGTTAGATCCCAAGAGGAATGCAATCAAAAAGTCAGGCAGTATCAATGAATTCACCAAGAATACAGCTTTTTCCTCCTTTGTATTTGAATCATTCTAGTTTATTGTATCATATGCACGTGGAAAAGCTGCAGACTCTAAATATCTGGTATTGTAGCCTGGCAATATTTCACTCATTCTCCTATTTCACTTTGCTTTCCTTCCTCTGCATTTGTTTCGTTCTTGTCATCTATTTCCCATTGCTTTCTACCCTGATTCAGTGCAGACTTCTCCCCCATCCCCTTTTACTTCTCTCTTTCCAGTCCCCTTTCTCCATCCAGCAAGCGGCCCTGTGCAGAACCACACTAATTGTGAGGGGTGTATGGATGTCCTGGGGCTCTGCATGGCCCCAGGGCTGCCCAAGCAGCTCTTGCAGCAGCTCAGCACCTTGGGCTGCTGAGGATCTGCAGAGAAACATGGGGCCACCTTCATTCTTGCTGAACCACGGACTGCCACCCATGCCCCTTTCTAAGGAAGCTGTTTGGGACAAGTGACTCAGAGTCACTCAGAAAGGCACTTTAAGTTGGAAATATATGGCAACTTGATAAGAAGTGTCTTTCAAATGAGGGGTTTCAGCTAACCTGTGGTGTTCAGGAAAGGAAAAATGTTAGCCTAATAGGCTACAGTAGCCTAATTTTGACATGAAAAAGAAGGTGATGAAATCAGTGAAGGAGCAAAACCAGGCAGGACTCCTCTGCAGTAATGTGAAAGTGATACATTACAGAAGTCAGGAGCTTTGAGCTCTCCTCAGCTCACTCGCACACTAACTATGCAGTGTCTGAAGTCTTCTCCCACACTCCTGCCCAGAGCTGCATTTGTGAGAAGAGCTGTAATGGTCTGTGTTTCATTACATCTATTGGATTTGTAACATTCCTCCCCTATGCAAAATCAAAACAATTCATCTGTATTATAAGGGGAGATAAGCACCCATTCCTGAAATCTGTGCAAATCAGGTAAAACCTGTCAGCAATTATAAAGGAAGAAACCAATATTGGAAAAGATCGTTCATACCCATATAATGAGGCTGAAGTCTTTGCCCTTGGCTCTCATGACTGGAAGTAAAATCTTGGTTTTATCTATATTTATTTTTTTCTTTCATCTTCCAAAATGTAGATAAAATTAAACAACCTCCCATGAGCATCAACTGCACTTTCACAGAAGAAACGAAATATTCCCGTGGAGATCTAATAAATGATGGTAAAATCCTTGAGATCTGAAAGATCATTTAAACAGAAATCACCTTATATTAAAATTGGGTTGTAGGCAGTTACAGGCTATATCCACAGCCCTTCAGAGAAAGAATAAACCGTCAGGAATCACTTCTTAGTGCCTGCCTCCATCTGAAATGCAGTCACCTTTCTCTAACTCCTCCAAACACTGTCAGTAACTAGGAGCTTATGGATGATTTAGATATTCTGTCCTCTTTCCCTCTGTCCTTGGTACTTCTACTGCCCATGAAATCCAAGTAGCTCATGAACAGCCATAACTTTTTTTTGCTTTGTATCTAAACATTGAAAATGCTGATGAGCTACCTTTTCAGCAGTTCTTTTATGATATTGTCTCCCAACCTGAATTCATTTTGATCTACACTGCTTTGCTTTAAAAATACTACTTCAAAAGTGCATGCAGAAATTATTGTTTGGGATTGTTCATTCTTTTTTGGCTGTTTTCATCTACAAAACAGCAATGATGACAGAAATATTCAGGGCCACATACAGATAATGCTGGAAGTCCCTAGAAATATCATAATTGCTTTACTGCTAGAGCACACCAGTTTATTTTCCAAAGCATCTGGAAAATTCACCAATGAAAAATTTTGTTTCATGTAGTGAGTGTTTTTGCTTGCTCTTCCATACAGACATTAGAGACACTGGCATAGTCAGTGAATAATATCCAACAGGGATCATGAGAGAATGCAGAGTCTCGTGGTCTGGGTCAGCTTGGTGACACCTCCTGCGAAAATACACACTTCATAGGAGCTCCACATGGACCTCCAGAGGAGAAAACATGGCCTAATACAGCCAGAGTTAATAGCCAACACCTCAAGCTCTCCAAAAAAGAGCAGCTGTAGGAGCCTATAATACGGACTCACTGGGCATTACAATATGCAGTGGTCACATCCACCAAGGACCCATGGGCATCGTGGGCATGGCAGTGCAACTCCTAATATTTAGATGCCTTTAAGCCAAATCTGCTGAGGGATCTGGGTGCCTCTGGTGGGATTTAGGTCCAGAGGCCTGAGTTGACAGCCAAGGGCTCTGGAGAGCTGTGCTCCCTCTGCCCTGGCGAGGCGTGTGCGGGGCCATGTGCCTGCTGCAGCACGGTGCCGCTGGGAGCAGCAGCCCCTTCTTCTGGGGGTCCTTGTCAGACCGACTTAGCAGAGAGGGACGGGGTCAGCCGGGGTCTCTGCTCATCTGGCTGGCATGCTTTAGCCGTCTCTCCCCTTCCCTGCCCCTCATTTTGGTAACATCTACGGGCCAACTCAGGACCCCGAAGCCGGGCACAGCAACATTGGCTGTTGTGATGCCCAAGCCACCCACATGAGCCCGACTCCCAGATGTCTGAATCACCTGCAGCTCTTGAGGACTTCCATCTGGGATGAGACACCCAAGCTGCCGTAGCTCCTGCCACCCCTTTGCCAGCGATTTAAGTTGCCGGCCAGGTAACGTTCAAAGTGCAGCCAACGTTCAGGCCCATTTGCCAGCAAGCAATAGTATGGCTCAGGTGCCCTAAGAAGTGTTTCTGGGTGCCCTTCAAGCCAAAGTAAAAAAATGTATAATGACTTCAACAGAGGAGACTCGGGAAAGATGTTTTAAAACATAATTTGATTAAAGAAATTATCTCTGCCTAACAAAAAGCAAGGAGAGGTGGTGCTCTGCCAGACCACTGACATTAAGCACAAGGCTGCTGTGCAGAGTGACCGGGTGCCAGTCCGTTCCTCAGCCCGGCACTGAGTGCCACCCGCTTGGGGTGATCTGAATCAGGTTTCAGCCGCACTTCGTTTTCCCCCACATTGGCTGGCTCCTCTGGGTATAACGTTTCCCTTCCGAGTGCAGGGAGGAGGAGACTGCAGACACGCTGAAGGAGAAGTGCAGAGGGGGAAAGGGGCCTGCACCCTCCAGGGCCACCCCAGCATCTTCCTAGCACCCCATCGCTAGGTCACGTCTCCAGCATGGGCAGTCTGGCTCCCAGCCTAAGGGAGCACTACCTTTCAGGGAGTTTTTCCCCGGTCCAGTGCCTGCCTTCTCATGTGGATAGAAAGTTTGTTGTGAATATTATTAAAGTGGCTGCAAAGCGGATGCTGAGACGGTGAGGACAGACCCTGAGCATACAACACGCGCCTTTTAAATGGTGCTATGTTTAATTCAAACCACACAGCTTTGCTCCACTGCAGTTAAACTGCACAGTCTGCAAAGCTGCCCTAGGGAGAGATAAGTGACAAGTCCCAATATGGATTTTCTTCCCCTGCTGTTCAACAAATTTAGTCATTCAAATCCTAATATATTATTGATGAGCACTTCAATCGGGAAAGTGAATAGAGCTGCAAGCTACTAAAAATACAGGATAAAATAACTGACGCACTCCACAGAGCAGGACTGAATAAAGGTGCGTGTGTGACACCTAAACGATTTTATTTAAAGGAGAACTGAAAGCATCAGCCCTTCCAAGCTCCATTTCCCCCCCGATGACTGTTCGCAGCAAACCCAGCCCCTGGGACATGGCGTCGGGCCATCGCGAGGCGACCTGCCCCGCAGAAGGGCCAAGGTGGGAGCAAAGCTGGGGTCACCCCGTTCCCGCCGCCCTTCCTCAGCCACAGTTGGCCTCTCCGCCCAGTGGCAGCAGCGTGCGACGGGCCGGCAAGGGAGCTTCAGGGGCTGCTTCAGGAGGGAAAGCGAGGAGCCCCCTTTCAGAAGGACTGCTCCACGGTGCCCAGAGACAGCGGAGACACCTGCTCAGGTTTAGACCCTCTTCTACAAGGCACTGGATAAAGCTTCTTCGTAAATAGTTTTTCAGCACAGCTTCAGTCTGCTCCCTCGGACGTTTTCCATCATAACCTGAGAGGAAAGGGCAGAATGGTGCAAGAAAGCTTCTCTTCGGAAAGCTAGCCTACGAACACATATTTAATACATTATTTTATCTTTATATTCCTTCTCTGAGCATTTCCCAACTTTCTGTCAAGAGTGTCAACACAAGCGGAAGATGATGAACTCATCGTGTTTGATCATTTTGTTTATTCAGCTGGACACATGAGAGATCCTATGTCTTATTTGCTAAACAAACCATTTATACTAAACTTGCATAAGCACTTAACGTACTGCCATGGTTATTTACTATTACAGTTAACCTGGTAGGTGGTTTTAAGCCATTCAAACAGGCCACCCAATTCTCCAAAGATATTAAAGGTCTCCTGGCAGCTTTCCTTTCTTACCTGCTGAGGGAGCTTTAGGCTGTCTGGGTGACAGGCTAACCTCTGCATATGAATATACACTTCAATTCACTTATTCCAAGCATTATCTCAGGCCTAAATTTTCCCTGACTTCATTTCTATGAAGGTAAGGTTTTGGTGCAACGCAGCTGGATTATGTGAAGAGTTCTGTCATCCAGGTCCTTAAGCTGTCCTGCCTGCATGCATTTAGCACCACTGATCTTTTCAGTGACTTTCCCCATTAGCTGGAACTGAAAGACTTTACTGGAGTACACATTTCTTAAAAGCAGAAAATGGACTATTTCCGAGTGCAAACAGCCTTTTTGTTTGGCTTGGTCTTTAAAACAAGAGCAGTGCATGAGGTGCATCGAAAATCTCAGCCTGTCCCTCCCCTACCTCCTCATGGATGATTAGCTCCTGGCTGAGCCACCCGCACCCTTTCTGGATGAACACCCCCACGGTCCCCATGCTGCCCACCTTTGGGCCCATGAGCTCAGCTCCCCGGCTGGCAAGCAGGGCCCAAGGTTGTGGCTGAGCCCCGCAGGTCTCTCTGCAAAGCTGATCCCCCCTAGATGTGCCCACTCCCTCCCTCCACCGGGGAGCAGAGCCGGCAGCCACCAACCAGCGCAACAATGCTCAGTGGGGAGAGGGGCAAGCAAGAAGAGCTGGAAGAAGACTGGGAGAAAGGCAATGACGAGAAGGAGGAGACAGACCCTAGGTGTGAAGTCAGGGAGAAACAGGGAGATCGGAGAGCAAGGGAGGTAAAGCAGCTTGGTACACGACAGCTCTCTCCTGCAGCTTTCCTGATGTCTAATTAAAGCTTGATGTCTAATTAAGATGCTCTCTCATGTCTCTAGTCACCTGTCTCCACAAAACTTCTAAATGTTGAACCCCCCTTGCTCAAAGTCTACAGAAATTGGCCAATGGACTAAAAATTTGGGGAAGGGGAGGCTGCAACACACACATACCTCTCGTAATCTTAACTCCCCAGGAGATGAGGCTGCAGCCCCCTGCCAGCACAGAGCACTCCTGGGCCCGCACCGTTCTTCCTCCCTCTTTGCACCAGCTACCTGCCCTTCTCCCTCACTGGAAAACAGTGCTGCAGCACCATTCCTCAGCCTTCAATTTTAGGACCCTGCTGAGCCTCGAAGACTTCAGTGTTTGCATTTTCAAGATAGAAGGAAGTGAAAATTAATGTGTCACAGGTGCTTGGTGACCTAGTCCTGCTCTATTCAAATCAATGCAAGTTTTGTCACTAACTCCAATAACAGTAAAATCAAGCAGACTGTGATATATCACCCCAAAACACTGTTGTTCCTTATTTGAAACACAGGAGTTTAAAAACATGCTCTGCTTGGATCAGCTCTTCCTGTTCTTCCTGTTTCTCTCACCATTTCTGCAGTGCTGAACAAAGAGGAATTATTCACAGGAGCCCAGTGACCCTTTGCAGACATATCCAATACAATGCAAAGAAGCACACTGTGTTTGGGGATATACTTAATTTTAGGAGAAACATAGAACTGGAAGGGGCATCCCTTGCTTCAGCAACCAAAGCTATCATCTTAAAACCAGACAAGGCACTTGACCCCCTAAAGCTGCAGGGAGGTTTCCCAAAACCTCCCTGACTGACAGTTACAGAAGTTTCTTTTCGCTCCCAGCCAAATGCATTAATGGGCATTCAACAGCCTTTTGTTCCTGAGCCTACATTGTTCTCTAGCTTAAATAGCTCTTCTGCCTCCCTGGCATTTGCACACACACACCCACTCCCCCCCACACACACACACACTGGTGCAATTACAGAAAGCAGTAACACCTCTGCTCAGGGTGCTGCCTGTCGAGGCTCCTATTCTGGGATGACAGGGTCTTTCCCTTCCCTGAGCGTTTCTGAGGCTGGTTAGTTCCAGGTATTTTTTCTTATATTTTTCGTTGACTGAAAGCTGCAGGAAGAATGAGGTTTCAGGGCTGGTCAGGCTGTGCAAAGGGTCACCTCTGTTTCCTATGGACCAGATGTGTTGAAATCCATTTTTGAGGCTAAACTTCCCCGTTTGGATAAAGATCGTGCTTAAACAGACCTCCTAAAGGAAGGCGGCTGTCTTTTCGTAGAGGGGGAGAATAAAGAAACACAGATAAATCTTGACAAATTGACAGAATTGACAAACTGAAGATTGAGGCCCTAAAGATCAATAAATAACTTTTACAAATCTTTTAAAACATTAGCAGCAATCTGCTGTTCTAACAAACGTGTTTTGCTTACATTCAAAGTCACAAACAACTGATTTCTATTTATAAAGCCTCGGCAGAGTGTGACCCAGCTGTTTGCTGCTAGCTGTGCTGAAATCAGGTAGGTTAACAGCTATGCGAGAGCTGAGCTCCCCTTTGCAGAGGGCAGTGTCTATTTTTAGCATTATTTCAGCCTATTTTTGCAGTGCTCATCAATCTAGGAACTGATCACCAGCTAAGCAATTGGAAGTAGGGATTACTGTTATCCTTGCTTTGCTGGGAGGGAAATGGATGATCAGAGGTAAGAAAACATGTCTTTTTGAGAGCATCTAATTGTTCCAGGGTTGCTAGGGAGCAATTTCAATCAGTGTGAGCAGGTGCCTTTCTGGTCTCAGCCACGGGGACCTGGGTGCCTCTGCTCCACAGAGTGAGCGAGGCAGCAGTGCTCGGCCCCCGGCGCGGCCAGGCCCTCCCTGCTCAGCGACATTGCTCCGAGATGCCCGTGCAGCGCGCAACGGCTTCTTGCAGCCCAAGGGAAAAGATGCATTGCTTTTAATCAAGCTTATGTTAAAATGCATGTTCACAGACAAACAGTACTTGCAGCCTAGCTCAGTTACTGTTGATAACCAGCATTAATAGCTTTTTAGGGCTATTCCTTCCAACAAAGAAAGCAGTTCAAGCTTCAGGCCAAGACAAGAGGTTTGGCTCATTTCTGTTCAACCCCAGTAGCTCGGTGCTGATCCTAGGGACCATAGCTGGACTGGCAGCTAAAACTTCACTTGCTTCAAAGCAGCTTAGCCCCAATACAGCAGCCTTGTGCCAGAAGAGGAAGCCAACCCAGAAAGCAGTGAAAATGGTCAGCAGAAAACATGGCCAGCACCGGGGAACCCTTTGGCTGGCAAGCTCAGCTGCAATGGGCCCTCCCGGGTGCAGAGGAGGGAGCAGAGTCTGGGTGGAAGAAAACTGCCTCCACAGTGCCCCACCAGCAAAACAGCTCATCCCAGGCTGTAAATGTAGGAGATCAGCTCCTGCAGGCCTTGGGAAACAAATGCAATAGCAGTAGCTTTCTTTGCATGGTGCAGCTAGCACAGCTGGTCTGTCCCACTTGCACAACACATTTGGATGAAACACGCCAGCCCTCGGACACGGGTGGTTATTCATTTTCACACAATAAGGCATTCAATTATGTGACTGCTACAAAATGCCACCTTCTCTCTGACGCTGGGAAGAGCAACAAAGGACAGGCAATAGATCATCCTTACATTTGTCGATTGACTGCTGTGTTGTACACTTCTGGCTTACAACTCTGAAGCAGTGAAATTCATTATATTTGAATAGGAGATCAATATGTAATTTAATTAAGATAGATGGTTTCAGGTTCTCTTTGCTGGCGTTGCCTCCGCCAGGAGCTGCTAGGAGTAATTTCTGCACATTCACAAGAGCTTTGACATCTCAACATGATGATGACTAAGAAAGTTGAAAATAAGTTACTTCTCAGGCTTTCTTTTGTTCTCCTGGTTTCTGTTACACACAACCCCCCAGAGCACCAGGTTTTGCTTGCACGTGTGGTAAAGAGTTCAGCTTTAGTGCTGCACTGATAAGGAAATTTTGTGTTCTCCCATCTCTACAGTCCCCTGATCACACCCGAGCCAAGAGATGTGCCCAAATCTTCTGCTGCAGTGAAGATCCTCTCTGTGCAGAGTCGATGACAAACTGACTCCAAGGACAGGAGCATGTTTTGCCTTCATTCTCTGTAAAATCATGGTGGCCAGAGTGCTGCCAGATAGAGAAACCTGCATTTAAGGAGTGAAAGCAAGAAACCCTACTTTTCCCTAACTCAGCACCTGCTCTACACACAGTGATGCCACTGACTGCACCAGTTGCTCCTGGTCTCCTGCCGTTTAACAGGCGGGCAAATTTGCTCCATCCACGTGATGCACAGTGAAACACATCCACTAAAGTAGCTCACCTACACAGCAGCAATTACCTGATGGCCAAAACCAGGTTGCTAGACATAGCCAACGGTACACGCCTTGGCCACAGTCAACGGCTTCGGGGAGCACAGCAGCCCCCGCTCCACATCCATGCAGAGCCTCACACCACGTGGCCTGGTGCCAGCCTGGTGCCCACTGACACGGCACAACCAATGGGAGTAGAAAGACTCATGAAACTGCTGGGCTGCAACTGGGGCAGGACTGGGACAAGCCCGCTATCCTTACGAACCACCACTAGGAGTGATCCTTAGGGCATTTGGATGATGAATGGGGCTCACTACTGCTGTTATCCGACAAAAGCATCCTTGGGCCTCAGGCAGGGAGGAGCCGCCCACCAGGGTTTGTACCAGGCACACCTCACACGCCTTCACCTTCTCCTCTGGGAAGTGCCAATGAGCAAATTTTTAGACATTATCTGCAAATGTCAGGTTTGCAGATAATGAGGATAATGCTAGAAAAAGGAAATGGATTTGAATTTGTTCATCAGAGCAGTATTTGCAGAGTTAGTGAAAAACAGTACTTGCTGAACAAGCATGTCAGCAACCAGAGAAAGGGAAGGGCGCCAAAGGGGATAACCAGCTATGAGGACTTCAAAGGATCAACACCCCTTCCCTCCCCATCAAAGAAACTACATGAGCCCTTTCAAATTTTACTATTTAATGTTCCTGTGTCTCACTCGCAGCAGGGCTACAAGCCATTAACACCGGCAGATGGCTTGTAGACAAGGAAAGGAAATGAGCTTCATGGCACTCATCACCAGTACCAGGGGATGGGGATGATGCCAATTGCCATCAAAGCCCGAACCCTGCATGAAAGCGCCTGGAGGGGAGCTTGGCTTTATGCTACTATCTTCGCCCACCTGCTGGTTTCGGCAGGAAAGGCTGCTGGAGCACCGGCCAGCCCAGCTGCACAACTGCGGCAGTTCACATGGCATCCCCCCAAAGACTTGTCCAAAAAGCCAGGAGAGGGGACCCCAGCACCAGCAAAGGTTGTGCTCAATGCAGGGCAGGTCGCAGGCCCAAACTGCCCTCAGACAGGTTATCGTGCTCCAAAACTCCTCGGAAACATCCATCACCTGCACCTATGCTAGCAGAGCAAACCGGGCACAGCCTCTGGCACTGGCACATGCGTGTCCAGGCCACGTGATGTTGGCTCTCTCCCAGTCAGAGTTTAGCCCCACCGAGCAGTGCCCTCCTGGGAGAGGATGGGCCAGCTCTGCTGCAACATCTTTGCTACCCTCAGGACAGCCCAGACCCTTAGGTCGCCAGCTCTGGCCTCCAGCCTCTCAGGCTGCAACTGCCTGCAGCTGCTCATCGACATTTTCACCAGCCCTCAATTTCCCTCGGGACAAGGAGGCCAGCAGATGCCACGCATCCACCTTTGCAAGCAAGCCCAGGACACCAGCAGAGAAGCAAAGAGCAACCACCCAGCAGTGCACTAGCCTTTCTTACAGACCTCGTTAGAATAAGAACAACAAGGAAGAGATATTTTGAACAAGGCGAAAACTCTTGTTCACGTAAAACAACTTTAAGCAGCTTGGCATCTTATCTGATTTCTCTTGATAGGGAAAATGGAAAAAGAAACGTCATAAAAAGTATATTCTTCTGTATGTGCTGGAACAAATTCTTGAATGGTTTTATTCTTTCTCAATGCACAGAATAAACCAGTGTCTGATCGTCTACCTAAGTCAGTTCTCACTGTGTTACTGGGATTCCTTAAAAATCGGTAAAACTAAACTTTGCAATTCTAACAGTGAAGATGTTCATAAGCTTCTGAGGTTTTCCTTTCCTGTAAGAAAATTACACTTTTATCCACAGATACACTCTATACTGAGGAGGGAAATATCAAACCACTGAGAACTACTAAGAGCACAACAGCATTAGCATGGACCCATGGGTCAAGTCAACAGCCAGTATAATCTCAGGAAAAAAAATCATTTACTTCATGCAGCTACTCCAGTTCACACCAGATGAGTATATACCTTACAACAGATTACTGAGAGCTAATCCTGTGTCCTTTTACAGCAAAAAGATAAATAGCACTGCGGTTTTCTCATAACCAATGTTGCACCATAGCATAGTGTACTTAAAATGCAGTCTTTGCAAGAAAAAGTGAAGTTTCTGAAAATTTCCATACTGCAAATTAATTTCCTTCCTGAAAAGAAAAAAAAATCAAAACTAGTCAAAATGAGAAAAAAAGCCATTAAAATGCTACTCTAAGTGAAAAAGTACAACAGAAAACCAGAAATAACACTCAAATCTGCTACAAGCAATTTAGTTCTGCTCTATCTGCTGCTTTACTGAACTGAAAGAGGGCTTCACCATGACAAAACATGCAGATGAGACGTCTGGTGGCTTCTCCCAGCAGTGGGAATCCAGGGGCCACTGCAGGAGCTGCAGAGAACCATCCGCTCACTGCCTTCAGCATCAACTGCAGGTTAGACACTTCCCCCTCAAAAAACTTGATATCTTGAAAAAGCTAACCAACCATGCAAGTGCTTTATAATCTTCAGGGTCCATAGCCTATGTGGCGAATGTTACTTGTTTTCTGTGGACTTGGGGCCAGCACCCAAGTTCTGTGATCACAGCTACACTTTTAATCCTTTGGAGGATACTTACAGAAACCACAGCTCCCCCCCCAGGGGATGAGGTATATTCAGTCTCAAGCGACTGTTTAAATTAAAGGAAATCAGTCAAATGAAATGTTAGTGGCCACAGGACCACAGAAAGATCATCTGCGCAGTTACCTGGTGCCGGATGCTGTTAGCACATGTGGCCCCCAAGCCCGTGAGGAGAAAGGAGAACCCGTGCTATGGACCTGGGCTCCTTTGAGGGAGCCTGGGGAGAGGTGGAGAGCTGCCTGTTAGGGAAATGGTAATGACAGGAGGCACAAGCCTCCCTGGAGCTCCCGCTTGTGAAGAGATGCACCTTGGCTGCAGCACCCAGAGAGCCTGGAGGGCCGTCCCCTGCAAGGCCAGGGCCCTGCCCCAGCTCGGGGCAGCACAAGCTGCCCTTCGCCCCCAGTCTGAGGGCGTTTTTACTTGCGACAATTAGTTTGGTTTTGCAGCACCCAGGATATCGTTACAGGAACTAACATAAAATGAAGAAATTGCTCTGGCATCTCTCATGCCCACTGCATGAAGGCTGGGAGGAAGGTGGACCTAGGTGCTGTGGTTCCCACCTGGAGATCGAGAAACAGGAGACCTAGCACAATCCCCCTCCCAAACCATCTCACACCCTGACCTACCTGTTCAACACCTATGCCGATGGGAGACCAGTACTCCTCATGGTAACACCACAGCACCACTAGCTGCTCCTGCACTCCCTACCCCGCTGGCCACTCTAAGGTTGGGACTTCTGTGAAAATTGCTGTACTGTCAGCATGTTTACACACAGCTGACAGGTTGGGAAGTCCTTGTTTCAGTTTCAGTGTGGACCTACATCCATAGAAAGAGGGTACATCTCACACAGCTTGTGTGCACTCCTTGTGTTTCTACATGTAGATCTCCAGCCATTTTCACTTTAAAACACATTGGGTTTTTTTGCAGCATACAGGAACAAAGTAGGCAGGCTTTTTTTTTTTAATGTCATGTATTTTTATTAATTTTTGAGTGAATTTTTAGACTGCACCAGTGTCCCTGAAGAGAATGATAAATGCCATAGCAAAATGAAAATACAAGAGATGATCTACTGCAAGCAGAAAGAGAGCACAAGCTTGAAAAATCTATTGCTACCCAAGATGAGAAGAGCAAATCAGCAGACAAGTGGCACTCTCTTGCTCTGCCTCCCTAGCTCATGGTGGAAAAATGAGCCGAAACAGCCAGAGCACTATTGTTTTGGTTTTTAACTTTTTTTTTTTAATTACATCAGAGCATAAGGAAACTACTTGCCACTAGGTTGGGACACCTTAAAACCAAGGAGGGGAAATTTAAGTCAGTGAAGACCTATGCAGAAAGACATTTGGAAAAGTGACTGAAAATATCAAGGGAATATTGCTTCCAAGGGATATTTGTAAAGATTATTTAAAATCTGTAAGACTTGTATTATGGTAACAAACTTTGTTATTTCTTGGAACCAAGTTCTGTGACCCCAACTACATTTCTGATCCTTTGGAGGATACTGGTTGTTGAAAGCTCAGACACACACCCCCACCGCCCAGGGACTGAGCTACAGCACGAGGCCAAGTTTGCTGCACCCGTTGTAGCTCCCTGGGTGCTTCTGCATAGTTGTCACCCTGGGAACAACAGGCACCCAAGCAACTCTGGATAGAGTCAGGTCGGTGCAGCTAGGTTACTAGTTCGGACTCTCCGTTGGTGCTGCTGGAGGTGTTGAAGCAGCCGATAAAGATCGATATCCATAGATGGTGTTCCAAAGCAATACATACGGAAACACATACTCCTGGCAGCATCTGAGTATTGAGAATGGTTAATGTTGATAGTCATCAGTACCTACCAAGAACAAAATTGGCCCAGAGCAAAAGCTATAGATGCCTCTCAAGACCGAGAGGTATCGATGCCTATCAATAGTGGTCGATGCCAACCGATAGCAAAATCTGCCTGAGACCAAAAGCAACAGATGCATATCATGATTGAGAGAAGTACACCACCAACACTCCCAGTCACTTAGGGAGTGTTTTTCAACCCAGAAGAGAATACATGCCAGAGCTAGTGCAAAGTAATGATGTTCACAAAGCCCATGGCAGTAACTGACCTGCTTCTCAAGGCAAAGACTGAATACTTCAACGCAGGTATGCAAAGCTCTCTTTAATAGATATGGCCGTTAAGAGGCTGGAAAAGTCAAACTCTTCACAAGCCAGCTTCAGTGCACTTGTCAGTAGCCAAGGACTCATCTCTGTTTTGTTCCCTCAATCCTAACCCCAGAACCGGCAGAATGCTTTTACTGGATTTATTAGCTTGATTCCTAAATTCCCCAACCATAACTGGAGCCTGCCTGATCAGCAAGCACCTCACCTGCTTTTGACCGCAAGACAAAAGGTAAACTCAGCATTTTCTCATCATACTTGTACCAGGTGTATTTACACATACACACGTGTCACTTGAACTCCTGATCACTAGAACATAAGTGGTAAAGCAACCAAGACGGAATGACATTTTCACATGAAAATAATTCCATCAGTGTTCAATCATGTCCACTCTTCTTTCACACCACCTAAAGCAGTTCTCTTCATAAAGAGCATTCTAGATGAACAGTAACTGCACAGACTAAAACCACTGCACATGCAGCAAGTATTCAGTGCCAAGCTTTCTCAAGCATTGGAGTGAATGAGCAAAGAGAAAATTGCAACTTTATTCAAGGCTGACAGTAAGTGGCCTCAATGCTTCTTGACAGCTACATTATTTTGTTCTGAAGCTTTGATAATCTTTGCATTCTTGGCACAGCTCTGTAATAACCAGACCAGCTCCTGGCATTGCTCCTGTCACAGGTACATTTCTGAAAGAAAAGCTAAATTGGAATTGACAAAAATAGCCACTCTTCCGCTCACATGGGATCACACTACCTGTAACCCACTTTGCAAGTAGCATTGACATATGGAGCCTAAACTATGCCAGATTCTCTCATGCCTGTAACTGGCAGCAGCGCTATGCTCTGAAGTGGGGGGGGGGGGGGGGAAGGGGGACACTATGCAGAAGGAGTCTTAAAATTCCATTAACTTGGCCCTTTCTCCCCTTTCTTCCTTGTGAAGGTTGAAGGGCACGGGGTGGGAGAGAAGCTCATTCTTTTGGGCAGAACTCTCTTCTGTGGCACAGAGAAGGTGCTACCTGGAGCAGGTACAATCGGGGTCCTTGTGACTCCTGTGTAACGCACAGAGTACTGCTTTCAACCCTGGGGAGGGGGGAATCTGGTTTCACATAAGCAGCTCTATCAGCTTCCAACTGCAATACAAAAATAAAGGCAGCATTTCCTCAAGATACTGCAGGCATGCTGTACTTGCACATCACAGCCAGTGTGGAGAGAGTGGACACTTACAAAATGTAAAACAAGAGGCACCAAATGTAAACAGAAATCAAGCTCAAAGCAAACAAAAGGAACTGGTCCTTCTTGCAGGAGGTACATCAGTGCAGAACTCCTTTGGCCAAGAGTGCTGTAGATGCTAGAAGTTCACAGAGGGTCAAGGGAAGAACAGACAGGTTCCCGGAAAAGAAAACCACCGAGGATTTCTAAATGGTTATGCCTATTCCTAGGTTATTCCCTGATGGCCATGATTAGACAGGATGCCAGGCTAGAAGCTCCTTTGATCTGACCAAGGATAGTTCAGTTTACATACACAGAGGTTGTAGGTGATTGGAACGGCAGGTACTTACAAGAACTGCTTGTTTCTAGCATCAGTTAAAGCAGCTTGAGCTAATACAAAATGTGTGTTGATATGAATGTCTGCAGTAATTTTAAATTGATTCTCATTCTCTATTTATCTATCATTCTGTATTTTGAAATAGCTTGTGCTTTAAGCAGTTGAATTTGCCAAAACAGCTACATCTTATACAATTATAATGGATTTTTCCATTCAAACACTTTCCAGACACAGCTACCAAATACATATGACTACTTCACTGTTTGTAAATGCAAGTCTTTATTTTTGCTTTTAAAAGTAGATTGCATTCTAAAGACCAAAAAAGTGTTATGGCAGAATCCAAACTAATCTCACATCAAACCAACCTTTATTTTCTTCCATTGAGAAGAATGTTTCTTTTCCAAGTTCTAGTCTAATTACAAGTAAAGATTATCCAATAACAAGTTGAGCAAGACAACTCTTTTACAACTATTGCTGGAATGTTTACATACAAACTATTGCAACAGACTAATCCCTGCTGCAGAGCTATAGCACAGCTTTAACAGCAAGAACTTGTCCCCAGCTCACACCCGCTGATGCAATCTCTGCTTCAGGACACAGCAACAGCTGACATCTTGCACATGACATCTTCAGCATAATTTTGTTCCTATATTCTCAGCGTGATAAATACTTTTCCCACTAATCTTTTAACACTGCCAGTTTTAAATACAGGTAGAGCATTCTAGAGCTACAGTTTAAAGTGCTAAATTTCAGAATATAAACATATATGCTCTGAAGAATATAAACCTATATGTTCTGTATGCTTCCAAAAGCACAACAAGAGAAGTGTATTAGGGAAAAAAGGGGGGGGGGGGAGGAAATAACAGGGTGTCAATATAACAGAGTTACCACCACTCAGACCTGAAGAGCAGGCCTCTAGTATATTTGGGTCAAACATTACCTGTCCAAACATTAAAACAAAAAACAATAATTCTGTCCCCCTGCCCAAGCTCCACACATGTACACACACAAAAATGTTATGACTAATCCCTGAGCTCACATGCTTTTTCCTCATGGAGCACTATATAGCCCTATTAAAACTTCATTGATTTAATGGGTGTAATTGCATCACATAAAAAAGAATCATGGTATAAGGCTGCTGCTTTTCAAGCCTGTGATAGCTGTATGCCATCTGAACTGTTACACTTTCTAGCACACTTTCTGGTAAAACGTGTTTTGTTTATACAGTTAACAATTCTCTCAAAAACGAAAAAGAATTTTATTGAACACTTCTAAAAGGGCACAAATGATCACAACTAAAGTAGGAATCTGGCATAGAATGTGCCATAGAACCATAGAAGTTTGTTTGTTTGTTTTTTGTTTTGTTTTTGTTTTTTTTACACAAAATAATTACAATCCAAGAAAAAAAACGCCTACCTAAATCAGTACAAAATATCATAAAGTATAAAAACTACATGACAAGAAAATGATAGTTCTTGTAACATAAAACACTTCAAGAGCTGCATCCTGTTCTCACATCTTTCACGATGTAACTTTTGTTCGGGAAATTATTTCATTCACAAAACCGTTGTTCTTTGCCAACACTTCGGTCCTCAGCTGCTTCAGCTTGGCTTTGATGTCTTCTTCTGACATATCTGTCAGGGGCAATGCTTTCACTTGACAAAGAAAATCCTGAATTATTTTTTCACCTTCCTGAAATAGAGGGAAGGGAACAGAGGAGAAAAAAAAAAAAACACACACACAGAAAGGATGTTTAGCTTGTAAGAAGGATTTTCCCAAAGTCTGCAAAAGAAAGAATTATTCTGCACCTGAAACTTTTTGCAGGCAAAAGACCACTACTTCTGCCCTTGCTATCACGTTCTCGCCACCAGAACAATCCAGTTTACTGGCATCGTAAGTTCTTTCCCCTTTGGATCCATAAGCAAAAAACATTTGTTGATCAGCAGAAATAGTTGTTAGTGGAATATTTAACACTGAGAGTTCCTACGCATATTCCACATTTAATTCCTGTGTATAGCCACATTAGGTGAACGTTGCTGGCAATAATAGCACCAGAGTGGCTCTGTTACCCAAACTAGTTACTTTTTGAATGAACTGTAAATCAAAACCAGTGTTTCAATAGGCAAAAGGAAAGAACAAACTGTTACCAAGCAACTGGAGACTGCCCGTCACCAAGGAGAACAGATGATAATTAAGCTTTACACATATGCTTTTACACAAACAGGCAAGGGGGAGCTTCTAAACAATCTGAATTCAACAGTAAGAACAAACATTTCAATGATGAGTGTCCAGAATCTCCGTATTAGAAACAATTTGCCAAGAATACAGAATTCTGTCCAGTCCATTTTGCATTCTAGGACTCCAATACAAAGCCTGCTTAGTTTTACCGTTTTTAGCATTTAGGGCTAACGCAGTGTGCTTTCAGTGCAGAAGTCTCCAAGGGACTTGGAAATATAATAGCACGTTTGTCTCCCTAAAGGTGATGTTAATGAATATAAACAAATTGCCTGGGCAAGACATCTAAAGCTATGCCATTGTATTGCCTGCAGAGTTTATGAAATATTATTTATTTCTGAAATACTGAAGAAAGAAACATCATGCTGCATTTGTCAGAAGTGTTTGCCACTTCAATTTAATTTATACCAAACTAAGAGATGATGTCTCTCATATGCCTGGATCCAACTGATGGGGAAAATGCCATGACACCTAGCAAAGCTGGCAAAGGAATGTAAAGCAACTGCAGTAGCTGGAGAAAAAAAGACATACAACAGAGGGCAAATAAACTCTTAAGTTAAAACAATACTACCTTCCTCTCTCATAACTTTAGATCATCACCATTACTGAGACACTACCATTTTTGATAGGCCACAACAAATGCAGATTGAACATGATTAAAGCAGAAAACAGACACCCTTGCTGGTGGTGTACATGAACGCACTGGGGGAGCGTTTCACTAGGTCACGGTGGGGAGCTGTGCGTATGTCCCTCTGACTGGTGCCTGCAGACTTCAGGGCTGCTTATAGGTCCCTGTGTCCCTCCCTTCCTCAACTCTGGGACAAAGCTACAGCAACAGTATTTTCATCAAAACACATTTAAGAAGTGGTGTGAATTTAGACCACTACTACCAATAACTGATGTCTTCTGCAGTTTTGCATACTACTTATTCACAGCTTTCAGAGCAAAACTCCCCCAAATGCTTGCTTTCCCTCCTCCTGGTACCAAAGGGAAGGGAAAATCAGAGATCTGTTCATCCACAACATGCATCAGATCTACCTACTGAGCCAAGAATGAACACAGTGGACCTCTACAACTGAAAATGAAATAACAACCTCTGCCTAGAGCAAAGCTTTCTTAAACATAGAAACTGCTTTGGATATGGACTAACACATTTCGAGGCTGCCACATACTGGAGCATTACCAAAGTTGCAACTGATCTACAGGAAAAGATTAATGAGTTACAAAGCTGAGAAGTTTCAGGCTGACTGCTAGGACACAGAACTAAGATCTGTAAACAGATTTATGGGCATGCATAAAGGTAAGGAGGACCTTACTATTGGCAAAAATCAATGCAAGCCTAAAGAGAGCAGGTGGATTTCCTAGGAGGCTGCAGTGGATGTCACTGTGAGGATTCTTGATCGAGGAAGATGACGACGACACAGGCTGTTCTGAGAAAGCTTCCCACTGGCTATTGCTTTCCCTCACACTACCTACTAATGAAGCTTCTTTTAAGAGAAAATGAAGAGAGGAGGAAAGAAAGTTCACTCAAAATTTCAAAAAAAAAATCTCATGTGGTTTTATGTGAGTGTGCAGTCTGCAATACAGACGCATTCAGATCTATGCTGATGTGTGGATTTCCTCAATTTCTGGCTGGAGCCTGTGCAAAGCCAAGAGCTTTTTCCTCCACAGTTGAATAGAGAGAACCAAGCTCAAATTCTCACATGCTGTGTGTTAAACAGGGATAACTGACATCTGCAAATCAGACATTCCTGAGTCCAAATTGCCAGGCCCTTCAATACAATCAGCTGGTGAGACATCTTAGTACTGGAGGGACAGGGAAGCGTGCAAAGGAGAAAGCTGTGCACTCAGCTTTTTTCTGATGTTAACAGATCTGAACAGATGCATATTGAGCTTCAAGAAATTAGTGTTAATGAGCCCTCAAAACAGGGACCAAGAACAGATACAGCCTACCTGCAGAGCCCAGAATAACCTAAACAACAATTAACACAAAAACTACAAACTTAAAAAGTCCCATGAAATATAGTACACACACTAAATAGCCAACAAAAGAGAAGAACACAAAATTCTGGCTTTGGTTCATGGCATATAGAAAAACCTAAGGGACAGCTGGAGACATGGTCCCTTATATGCCTTCAGTTCTTACCAAACTAACTGCTGAATACTATTCCTTAAGAAAAAAAAATAGATTTAACTCTCATGAACGTTTAAGTTTTTAGATGAAATTCTTCCTTATGTCAACTTGAAACGAGTCCAAACCAAAACCCACTATAGCCTTGAATGTGCCTTCAGCTCCTCATGAGCTTCATAACTAAACCGTTTCATTAGGGGAAAATGAGGTTACAGTTTTTATCCTCAAGCTTTAGGGGAATCTGAATCCTAAAAACATTTTGCTTGGGCTATTCCAGTTAAACAAACAAAAAAAACTTTTTGGTTAGCAAACCTCTCTTTCTCTGTAAGGTTTCTTGGCTGGTGGTTCTCCTTCAGATTCCTTGGATTTGCCAATGTTTTGAAACTCCTCCAGCTCCAATGCCTTCTCTCTTGCACTCTCTATTACGTGTTTTGGAAAAGCTGCCAACTCTGCTACATGTATTCCAAAACTCTGGTCACAAACACCTGGGGGGCGGAGAAAGAAAAACAATCTGTAAAGAATTCAAGACACAGTAAGAATACACAAAGATTATATGAACAAACCTGCAATAATTCTCCATTCTGAAGAACTGAGTGCGTAATATGGTTGGGTTCTCCTGATATTTTATGATTTTACCTTTCAGACTACATGTGATAACACAGACTAAAGAATGTGCTCTTTTTAATTAAGCTCTCTTGGAACAGTAATTGTAGAGCTCCAAAAGCACTTCACGAAGAAATGGAAAACTCTTCAGGCAAATGAGAATGAATGAAATTGAATTTATTAAAGTACTTCAGTACCGTCTGTAGAATATAGTCACTCGCAAATTTATATCTATATATATACACACACACACACATATATATACACACAGTCCTCTGAATTTACATCAGTACCACACAGCTCCCTAGTCTCCAGTTTTAATTATGTCAAAACCTTTCAACTTTAACTTTGTATTTACTTCAATTAATATACTGTTTATAACATTTCGTTAAGAAAGAAAGTTCTCACAATTGCTCAAAATATGTCAATTATACAGCTACATAAAATCATTTTCACTTCCATATCAGAAGCCCTCTGATACAGTATGTCAACTCCATTCCTTTATACTGCTATCTCTCTGAAAGGCCACCCTCAAATATTACTACACCCTCTTAATTCTGGTCTCCAGCAAGAATGGAAATTGGTTGAATTATACATTTAGAATGATACTTAACTAATCATCTTTTAAATACTGAATAACCATAATATAGGCAAAGGAAACAATTTAGCATTAGATATTTTTCTATTTTATTAACATTGTAATCTCTCTGGTTTCTTAAAGGAAATTATTTTTTAAACAGAAATTAGTTTTCTTGATTTTATGTTAAAACAAAGTTAACTCAGGTCTCTGTTGAGAGAATCTTGAAAAGAGGCCTGGAAAAGAAATATTCTGCCCCCACCCTCTTCCACTGATTTTGTCACACTCAAAGCATGAAGAAAGGAATGAGAATACTGTATGAAAGTTGTCATACTATGTGACTTCTGCAACAGGCAAGTTCTCAAAAACACAGAATTTAGAGGTTTATTCTGAATACATTGGTAGCTAAATAGAAAGTTCTTCACACTCATGCAGTTAAGATTTAGTTATACATTTCAAATGGTATGAAATCTTTTTTTTTGTTTCAAAACAGCTGTATTTGAACCACCTCTATTTATATCCTTGCTTTAATAATATATATATCTTCAAAAAGGAAAGATGCACAACACTAAATCCAAAAACTTATATAAAAGACAACCAATTTGAGATCAGGTATTTTAAGGAGAAGCTTTCATAATATTGTATTTCACCTGACAGAGATTTAAGTCAATAGAAACAAACTATGGTGTCTCTATACTCAATAGGACTTCCAAGAAAATGGGTCAGATGAAAAGACATTGTATGTACAAAGAAAAGATGCATATGACTAAAAATAAAGAATAATATGAAGCCTGGCTTTCTAGAGTTTTCAGCAAGGACCAGAATGGGCAGATTGATACAGTTAAAAAAAAAGGAAGGAACTGAAAAGAGAATTCACACAACTATTCGGGAAGTTGGGAAGCATTATTATTAATCTTAAAAGTTGGTATTATAAAAGATCCAGGCATTAGAAGGGAGAAAGTTTAGATTTACTGTACACTATTTTTTTTTTTAATCTAAGTACTCAAAATAAGGCACCTAAATAAGGATAATAATAAAGGCTTGTTTGGAGATACTGACCACCTCCAGGTTCTTACTGCATTGAAAATACTCACAGTTTAAATATATGCTTGTGGCAGTTTGTGGCTATACTCTTCAGTTCCATGCACACCAAGTGCCTGTTTTAAGCCCCGACTTGAGCCAGACACTCAGAGGGCTTTGAGCCCTTTTCCCCCTTGGTGGAAGGGGCTCAACATGCAATGGAGAAGCTGGGAGCTGCAAACTGCAAGAGCCACAGGCACTGCCTCTCTACTGGAGCAGGCTGGTTACCAGGGCCGCTGACCTGGAGCTCAGAAACAGAGCCTGGATGCTGCCCAGCAAAAGCGCTGGAACAGAAAGGAGAACAGAAGTCATTTTTAAGGAAAAAAATAACTTGTCTTACTCTCAAAGACAGACAAGGACACTACACTGAGAGAACTAAGACTGAGGTGGCTGAAGGTTCCCCGATCAATTCCAAGGCGATTCGAAGTAAAGCCAGCAGAGAGCAGTACATCTGGTCACGCTTTGATTCCCTGTGTTCAGAGCAGTCTCCTAGCTTCACAGAAAAGGATACCAGAAAGATAACCGCAAGACTATAGTCATGGGTGAATATAAAATTAGAAGCAGTTCTAACAGTAGTCAAAGGGCAAGAAACGAAGTCACTTCATGGATTCAAATCCAGAAGAAATGAAGGAGTAAGAAACAGTCAATTAGCAATGTCACAGGAAGAAAATAGCATGGTGCCATTTGAATGAGGCTTAGAACAGCACACAATAAAACACATTTAACAATTATCTAGAAAAGGTTAATAGTAAGGTGATAGCCTGTGAAGATTATAAAAAATTATCCTTAAAAGCACAACAGAAATATGTAATAATTGGACAGCGCATTAGACAAATTTCTGAGTCATACATGTCAGAAGAAAGAAAAGTCCTAAACCAGCTAAAGAAATCAAGAAATATTGGAGAGAGTTCCAAGACAACACATACTGAATATGCAGCAATCATGAAACGCAGAGTTGTTATGATGAACTAGGCAAAGGCAGGCAAATATTTGGTATTGTGTCAAAATGACAGAACAGCTTTTTATCAAGGAATACATTTTGGCAGTTGCACCTATAAGAGTAAATCTTAAATTAACAGGATATAAGCATCAGTTTTCAGGATTTAAGATACAAGACAAGGACCAGCTCCTTAGCCTTAATAAGAATGGATGATACTAAATAATTATCTTAGAAAAGATTTATAGCCTGACTCCTCAAATAGTTATTACTTATTCGAGACAAAATTATTCCACAAGATAAATTGTTGCTCTCATCCAGTATAGCCACAATGTTCTACAACAACTATGTTCCTATCTGAATGTCATCTAATCCACTCCTTCATTGTGGAACTGAGGAAAAAATAAGAGGAGTTTTAAGTGGAAATACAGTGTAATAGTACTCTGCACACATTTTAAATCAAAATCAGACTACAGGCAGGAGACCTGATTGAAATGCTCTTACAGCAACATCATAATCACTGTAGAGTTTACAGCTAAATTAGAATCCTGTACATTACCAAACCTTTCAAGCCACAGTTATGCAGCCCCACTTCATCTGGCATAAATATAGGCTTCTGCTGAAAGGAGCAAGAACAAATGATTGGGGATAGAGGGAAGCAGGAAGAACCACCTACTAGAGTTTGAAATTTATGCTGGTTTAAAAATTGTGTAATTCTATACCAAAAGGAATCACTGGATCCACAAAAGGATTCCAATAAAATACATCTTCATTTTCTGACACTCACAAAATAGCAGGCTACTTGTTGTTTTATTATGATGCCATTTCCTAAAAACTAAACTTATGATTTTTTTCTAGCTCAAACAATCAAGTAAGTAGGTAACATCTTCAGTGATCAAGCCTCCTTACAGTGAAATATCCATTAATTATTAAAAACTGTCAGTACATATAATTTGCACTCATTTCTTTTAAAAGAACAGTTTAAATAAGGGGATAAATCTTTTCTCTATGATTTACCAAAAATAGGCTTCTTCCAGAACAAGAACTAAAGCAAAAACACAGCAGCAGGTAAAGACAGCTGATAGAAGAAAACAGGAAATAATGACATTTGGAATATTCCCGCTCTAAAAAAAGAAAGAAAGTATCCTGCCATACAAATTCTCTATCCATAGAGAAGAGCATGTCCATTGCATTCAGATAAAAATTAAGCTGCAAAACTGCATATGAAATATATTTCATCTTCTTTTCCCTTAAGATTTCCTCCTACCTGTCTCAGGGTGCAATAAAATTTTCCCTGTTCGCAATTTACCAAGTCTTACCTTCCTTGACACGGTAAAGCATCGTCAGTGTGTCATCACTGGTCAGAGCAGTAACATGTAGATTATTAACTGTGGGCACTTGGTCAGCAAGTGCTGTCAGTTCATGGAAATGTGTAGCAAACATACAGAAAGCACAAATTTTGGTAGCAATGTATTCTGAAATAGCCCATGCTAAGCCAAAGCCATCATAGGTAGATGTTCCTCTTCCCAGCTCATCAATGATTATCAGGGAGTTTTCAGATGCAGTCCTAAAAACAGAAAAGCATTTTATAAAGTTTGAGAACAGCATGAACTCTGGATATTCAAGTAATGCAAGTTATGTTGTAGACACATGGCATAAGAGAGATACCAGGCACACACTTGCTGTTTACGTAACAACCTATGAATAAAGCGCATACAAAGCATCAAAGATTATTCCAAGTTAGAGCTTCTTTGGCCCATTTAGGCTTTGACCTCCTGGTAACAGCTCTATATGATCACTGAAATAAACAGAAAGCTACTTCAAGAACTTATGAACCTGCTAAAAAGGACTTGAGATCCTCCATTTTGAGTCATAACCTCTACTCAGCTCTACGTAAGCGAAAAATCTTATGTTGCATCATATTTAGAACATGTCCTTTCCCATCAACCCACATCAATGAAATCAAATAAACACAGGGCTTACCTAAGGATTGAAGCAGTTTCTAACATTTCAGCCATGAAAGTAGACACGCCTTTCAGCTGACTGTCGCCAGCTCCTACCCGAGCCAGGATACAATCCACAATGGTTATTTCTGCAGAGTCGCATGGTACAAAACACCCAATTTGGGCCATAAGAACTATCACCCCGGTCTGTCGGATGTATGTTGACTTCCCCCCCATGTTCGGGCCTAAAGAAGAAAATTTTCAAAGGAATTCAAAACACCATCTTTTAATATTAGAAGCCCCTTTTAAAGGGGAACAGGTTCTAAATTAAAACACCATTTAAACTTCTCATTCTTTTGCCAGGAAAGGGTAGCAAACTCGTTTAACAGGTGCAGCAAGTAGCTCTGCTACTACAACGGCTTGCTTGTACATATTACTGAATGCTTTTTCAAAAGAAAGGGGGTATGAGGAGCTTCATTAAGTTTTGTGACTTCTCAAAAGCGTAAGCAGGCATCTAAAAGACATGTTCATACCTAAAACTAATAAGCTTTCATTTAAAAGTCATCGGTATCACTGTTTAAGAATGATAATAACTTGCTTTCATCTCAACAACTACAATTTGTTTGTAAAAATTAAATATCTTAGTTACAGACAGGGTAAACTAGCTGGTGATTTAAATTACAATCTAAAGGGATTCTGAATCAGCAAAAACACAAAGATATTAAGTAAGTAATTTCAACTGAAGTACAAACAAAATAAAAAGTATTTTCCTAAAAGCTGTTCATTAAAACTAATTTTAGGCTTTTGCTAACCAAAAAAAGAAAAACAATTTGTTGTATTATGTGTCTTACCATGCATTTATTCAGATTCTTAGTTTTTGTTTTTGATTATTTTAGAAGTGGTTCATTAATCATTCTCTAATTTAAGATCTTTCCTACTCAGAATGTGTGTCAAGGACATCTGGATGGAAATTAAAATTCAATTAAACATATAAACACTGAAAATATTTTCCTGTGTAGTAAAATTACCTTAATTGCACCAGAGAATAGGGGAAAAAAGGGTACATTCATTAAAACGTGTTTTGCATTTAAAATTCGCTTTAAAGCTAAACAACAAAAAAAAAAGATTAACTCTAATGAACTGACAGTTTAAAATCTTACCTACAAAAGGTGCCTACATGGCTACGACACAATTGATGCCTAGTGGAATTTTCCAAAGCACCTAAGTAGGTTCAGATTCTGTAACTCCTGAGGCTGCCTGGCTCACTGAGTGACATTCAGTAAGGCAAAAAATACATATATTAAGGAAGGACTAATTTCTTGTTCCTAGTATCCTAACAAGTAGCTTTTCTCTTCTTCCCAAATTACTATTTTTAAATTAGTGATCACCTTCTCCAAACAGTGTACTATAACTACAGTCATAACAACTAATTCCAGGACTAGTAATTTGATAGGTGGGAAATAGGGGCATTTGTGCATAAGCATATACAACATCCAATATCAAAGGAAACATTTGACAGGAACGTTGTAGCTTTTTTTTTTTAAATGCAATAAATAACAATAGTTTACAAATGTCTTCCCTTTTTTTTCCCAGGACTAAATCTTATCCCACAGACAGACACATGAATAACTTGCTAGCTGCTTGCTCTTTGTTGATTAGAGAAATTGTTTTGACCGAGTTTTTATTTTATTTTATTTTTAAAAGAAAAGGACATCATTATTGGAAATACTTAAGACATTTAGAACCTAAACAACAAGTGAAAAAGGTAACACAACCATTTACCAGTAATAATGTGGAACATCTGCTTGCCCTTCTCAAACATAATGTCATTGGGGATGAAGGCTACATCATCTTGCACTTCGATGCAAGGATGCCTGGAACCTTTCAGCACAATTCTTCCTCGTCCCTTTTCCAGAATGACAGGACGGACATACGGCACTGGTGCTCCGTTTGACACATGAGCAAAACTGACAATTGCATCTAATTGAGCTATCACATCATTCATTGTCTGTATCGGCTCTGCATAACCTGTTTTTGTTTAAGAGAAATACATATTCAACACAGTTAAAGAGTTTTTGTTCTTGCTGAAGAGATAAATTAAAGCTTACACTCAACCCACAAAATTAACTAATTCATCTGCCTTAAAACTCAGTTTTGTTCAAGTCAGCAGTCGTCATCTGTGAGCATCTGTAAGATGTAACTCCAAACTTTCCATGCTTTGACTACAAAAGAGGTTCCACCTCAGACTAGGAAAAAGGAAAAGGCGAGGCCATGTTGATTGTTTCACATTAACACTAGACATAGATAAAGTGCTTATTTTAGTATGAGAAAGCAAATACTTAGAACTGCAAGATGGCTGGAAATCCTATAAATTTCCTTCCCCATAATACAATGCATTTTGATGTGCATGAAACCAAAGGCAACTGAGACAGCACTGCGCAACTATTTAAGTTTGTGTGAATGATGTTATGGAGAGATTGGTAAGATACAGTGCCTGTGAAATCATGCAACAAGACCAGATGGCCCAGGATGTTCAGTACTTTTTTTTTTTTTTTTTTTTTTTAACATGAAAGGGACAAGGAACAGGAGTCTATAGAGGCAAAGCATCTAACTGCTGCAAGTGGGATGCATGTGTCAAGAAGTGACTAGTGATCTGCAGAAAGTCCTCACTGTAGAAAGTATGCCTGCTGTTCTGACATCACCTCTTGAATTGGTTAGGTATAGCTCAGCAAAATGATTAAGCCACTTTCATTTAAGAATTACACACATGATTCAGTCTCTTTTCCATTACATTGCCTCCGGGGGTGAGGGAGAAAAATGTTTTTTAAATACATGTATACACTTTTAAGTCTATGAATGCACACCACAGAAGCTTTTAGCAGCAGCAGCAGCCTTATTTTTAACCATAGCAGGTACTTATAGATGACATACTGTAGCTAATCTTGCTATGTAATAACCAGTTAGCTTTCCACATAAATATACAAACCTTAGTATGTCACACACAAAAAATACCACCTGAAAATTACCAAGATAGGAAAATGAAAGATCCAGTCAGCTACTGATTTTGCAGCATACTTAGCATCAAGCAAATTCCTTACCATGTCAGCAGTTCATAAAGCTCATTAAGATTTCCACTGTAATTTAATACATTCAAATATATTAATTCTTCAGATTAAAAAGTGTTTTTGTATCTTTAATACGTTTGTCTTTAGCTTAATAGCATCACTGCGTACTTGTAGCAACACGAGGACAAGGTCTGACCATAGAAGACAGCAACACATTTCAAGCTTTCAACAACTGTTTAAATGCCATCAATCACTTTTACACTAATTCTCTGGGGAAGGTTATGGTCCTTCTCTATAGAAGGAACTAGAAAAAAACTGCAAGTCCTCCTAGCATTCCAGACTGCAATATAGAGCAATACTGCCATACTCACCTGAAGCAATGTTAATGATTTCCTTAACAATTGCATCCTGAGCCTCTTCATACTCTTCTCTGTTCTTTATATATTCTTCATTGACGGAGCTCAGTTTGCTGTGAACAAAACCGCAATATTTAGAAGCTGTGATGTTCTCTCAGTCTTCACTGCTACAATGTATAACTTTTGGCCTCCTCACCCATGAGTCAGATCCAGTCATCTGCAACAGTTTTAATAGGAGGGTTCAACCCAATAACCACGAGGCAGCTAATCTAAGAGTCATCCAAGCCAGGATATCAGGCAAGATTAACCCCAAGGTGAATATCACCCACAAGTGCCAAACCAGCAATCCTAGCATCTCTGAATAGAACCAGTCGTAAAATATTACGGTATATTTATTTGTTATGGACATGCTATATGATGCTCTCAACTAAAGCACTTCTCACAATCTTGCAACAAAATGCGGCACATGATAGAGCTGGCAGAGGAAAACTTGCCACTGAGCAACTGAGTAATTAGTCCAGAATCCCATAACAGATTCTCATCAGAGCTGAAGGCTCTTTCATTCAGTAAAAAGCCTCAGTGAACTACTATCACTAAGAATAGGTTCTAATCTTCAAAAAAAGGTAAGCTGAAATCAAGAGGATATTTAAACGAGTATTTAATCTTCTCAAGCTACTCACCTCCCCTTTGAGGGCAGAAGCAGTAGGACTGACTATGAAACATACACAAATAGCGCACCCACACTACAGAAGTCAGCCTTGCGCTTTTATTACTGTCTACAGAATCAACTATATCAACTAAAAACTAAGAGAACTCTGTCTTGTTAGTGATCCATGGGCTTTTTCCTTAGGAAAGTAACAGATGATACTTACATTAGAGGTTCTAAGCACCCTCTCAGTTGTGGAAAAGCCTACCTTCATCATTAGTTAGATTCGTAACATATTTAGAAGAAAACAGAGTTGTTTTAAATTTCAGGGATGTTTTGAAAAAAAAATCCTCTAAATAAATGTTAAAATAAAAGGCAATTAAGGGGTTTTTTTTGTTCATTTAAGTAAATTTGTGTGAAATACTCCAACATACTGGTTTTCTTAAAATATACAAATGTTTGCTCTCCTTTCCAATGCAAAGAATTTATTACTTTCAAAAGTGAGTGGTTAACAGGATTACAGTCACTAATAATAATAGCACTAGCTTGAAATCAGCTTTGCCCTGTATGTAGTGCTCCTCATACAAGTACATCAATCAAGACCTCTCTCAATAAACTCATTTCTCCAATGCTAACTCCAGCAGGAGCTGTTATATCTGAAGTGACAGTAGCACTGTTTCTTTGCCTGAAACAGAGTTTATGATGTATTAAATCCTGCTATTCTCTCTTGTACATTACATGCAGCACACTTCAGCACACATGTGTACATTACATGCAGCACACTTAAAGACTAGTTTTCTTCTGGACCTGCTACTCACAAACAAGGAGGAACTTGTCAGGGGTTTGAAGGTTGGTGGCAACCTTAGCTATAGTGACCATGAGATGGAAAGAGTTTAAAAACCTGAGGGAAGTGAGGAACACAAGCAGCAGAGGATTTCACGACAGCAGAGGATTTTCACTTGATTTCACAACAGCGGATTTCAGCTTGTTCAGCTGGACTGCAGGGCTAGAAAGAGTAGCGGTTCACCACACGAAATCCAGTTGGTTGCTGGTTACTAGTAGCATTTCTTGGGGTATATACTGGGGCCAATACTATTCACACTTTCATTAACAACTTGGGTGATGGGACAGAATACACTCTGAAATGCACAGTGAGCTTGTGAACAAAATCACATTCAGGGAAGCAGTCAATACGCTGGAGGGCAGGGCTGTCATTCAGCAGGATCTCAATAGTCTGGAAAAACAGGCTGACAGAAATTTCAACGAAGTCAAATGCAGAGCTGGCAGGCAACAGCACAGGCTGTTGTCCAAATGGCAGTTTCTCAGAAAAGGAGTTGGGGGTCCTGGTGGACAAGAAGCTAAACACAAGCCATCAGCGAGTCCCTTGCAGCCAATTGCATACTGGCTGTATTAGCAAAAGTGTAGCCAGCAGGACGAGGGAAGTGATCCTTCCCCACTGCTTAGCACTTGTGAGACCACATCTGCAGTACTGTGTCCAGTTTCAGGCTCCCCAGTTTAAGAGGCATTGAAGCTGCAGCAAGTCCAGCAGACAGCCACCACAATGATTTGGGGCTGGACCACAAAGAATACAAGGACAAGCTGAGAGAGCTGGGTTTATTCACCCTGGAGAAGAAAGGCTAAATGAGGATCCAAACGCTGCCTTAGACTACTTAATTAAAGGGAGTTATGGAGAAGACTTAGTCAGATTCCTCCTGGAGGTGCACAGCAAAAGAAGGAGATGCAGAAGACACAAGCTATCACAAAGGAAATTCTGATTAGATCTGCCAGAAGAAAGTTTTCATTCGTTGTGAAATCTTCATCCTTAGAGCGTGGGCAGCTGGACAAAGCCTTGAACTACTTCATCTAACTTTGAAGATGGATCTAATTTCTAGGATGGTTCTGATTTGAGTGAGGGGTTGGATCAGTTGACCTTGAGAGGTTCCTTTCAACCTAAGTTATGCCATGATTCTATGGTGTTTCTGCAAAGGCAACTTCTTACTTTCTTGTTTGCTTTTTGTAAAAAAATGAAGTATAGAAAGCAAGACATCTGATGATTGAGGCAGTCCATGCTCCTTCCAAAAAAAACAAAAAAAAAACCCAAAACAAAAAAACCCTACAAGAACTCAAAAGGCAGCAAAAAGTGTAGTTTTTTTGCATGGATGACCTGTGACAGAATTGTTCTCTGGACAAGGAGGCACTGAAACAACATCACGGCAATTAGCCTTCAGACTGAAATTTTTTAATAGCCTAAACTATACAGACAGAACAGAAGTCCAATGCATAGGACCAACATTAGTTAGAGCATAGTTTGGAACAGAAAAGGTAACTGCCAACAAAACAGCTGCACATCATATTTGGTGATAAGCATAAATAGCTTTCTTCCTATTGCAGCTTGTGAGACTGTCTGTATAAACAGTCACAGTGAATGCAATTAGGCAGCTAAAACAGAGAAATTAGCCAAAGTCAAAAGAACAAGAATAGCTGAACAGTTGGCAAAATAAATGGGGAATGAATACGTGTGCTTTTAACAGACACAACTGCATGACTGCTCCTCCCTCATGCCAGTCTTGCTCAACATTTCAAAACATGAGTTAATTAAAAAGGCGGTGAAAATTCAGCCACTGAAGACATAGGAAAAATAGCCTATTGGGATATTTACAAAGAAAGGAACAATTGTTTCTCTCACAACAGGCTTGAAAAGCTGATATCAATATCCTTTCATACCTGTTAGTAAACTTCACACCGTTCTTCTGTGTATCAATTATTCTGTATTTTGAATTGTTCCGGAGAACTTTTTCTTCCTTGCAAGTAATTCGAAAATGATGTCCAAATTGTGAGTTTGACTCTAGTTTGATACTTTTGCCAGCTTCCAAACCTTTTAATTGAAAAAACAGAGAAGGAAAAAGAAAGAAGAAAACCATCATCCAAGAGCCTGTAGTCTGTGCTATGTCTGCTCAATAATCCCCCGTTTGTATGCAGTATATCTTAGATATGCTATTCAATATCCTTGCTTTGGGTCTGCACACATATGAGAAATACCCAGACCTAACAGAAGTTTAGTGGTTCATTCTTTACTCTTAATTTGAAATACCCTCAAATTGTGTATTCAAATCAAGTACACCCTCGACATATTACTACATGTCCCCCAGAAACAAGAATCATGTTCAGAGCACATTACAAGAATATTCTATATTGATGCAATAAGCACAGCACATGTAGCCTTGTAATCCTTTTACCAGCACATACTTCTGCACGTGAGATTTCTCATTCCATCCCTATGCAATCTTGTCTTTCCTTCTTTTTCATCCAGGTATCTTGTTTAAACTAAAAAAAACAAGACTGAAAAATATGCAAGCCCTTAAAGGTGTAACCTAAAATAACTATGGTGTTGCCAGTCTTCCTTGCTGTATTTGCATAAAAAATGTAAAAAGTTTAATTTTAATTAAAGTTGCTCTTTGAATGCCCAATTCATTATACAACTGCACACTGATTATACTATGTAAAATCCTTTAAAGGTCTCATTTTGCTTCCAAGAATTACACATTACATTTTGCAAAGAACTTCACACAGAAAACTGGCATGGCCTGAATGGACATGACAAAAATGTTTCGGTGTACATCCTTAAAAGATGTAAAATAAAATTGGATTCAACCAAGAGTTAGATGAGTTACAATTCTAGAAAAGAAATTCCACAGTATCTTTGCAAATGTGCACGATAACCTATGAAATAGTCTGTAATGCCATCCTTAAAAAAAGGCCAAGTTGGAACCCAAAGGTCACTCAGTTTTCAATAGGCTGTACTAACTGGGACAATTAAAGTCACCCAAAAACTAGTTATAAAATAAAACAAACAGCCCTTAACTCCTCTGTAGCAGTTTTCGTTAGTTGATCTCAAAGCATTTTACAAAGAAGGTAAGAATCAGTGGTAGTTCATACCCTACCTAGTTCTTTGGCTGCGCTCTTTAAAAAGGACTGCATGTTTTCTTCCAGTTCATTCATCTTCTCTCTTAATTCTGTCAAGTTAGGATCAAAAGAAGCCTTGACAAGAAATTCATGATTCTCCACCTGCGGGGAGGGAAGAAAAACCCAAACATAATAAATAAAGAATTCCCTCCCTGATCATACACAGTGAAATGAATTTATTTTAACCCTTTAGTTCAATCTGTTTATATATATATATATATATATATATATGTATGTATGCATGTATGTATATATGTCTGTGTGTATATATATATATAAAAATAATTTTGCAATGCATTGATATTTGTGATAATTGTATCCTTGGCTGACTGGAGTCTGATTCACTTACAAAACAAAGAAGGCTCAAACCCTTTTTCCTCAGAGAACATACTTTATACAAGCAAAATGTACCAATTTAACCGACTCATTTACTTTGAAATGGCTGCAGTTGTCTGCACATTTTTTTTCATTTGCATAAAAGTAACAGCAGTAGTAAACGGGCAGGAAAAAAACCAAAGTGGGTGGAAATGACATTGTTACATATTTCCACAAAATCTGTATGCCAGCCTAGATTTAGGCAGATAATCAGGACAGATTGTAAGAGGAAAGAGCATTTCAAAACAAGAAGTCTTTAAAACGGAAGCATCTGAGAACAACGTTTCCTGCCCAAAACACATTCAACAGGTTATGGAAGGAGCCTGTATTTTATCACCAAAAATCCTATCCAATTTCAACCCAGTTCTTCTGAGCTGAAAAGCACACATATTTCCCTACAAACTAAACATTTTCAGAGGTGCAGATGAACTAAGTTGTACCTCATCTTTTCCCCTCTCTCTTCCCCATGCTTCCACTCTAGCTATGCATTCCCAATGACATTACAAGCCCCTGTAAAGGTCTTAAGTTTAATTTGCAAGCAGACATTTGTAATCACTAAACAGAAAAGAAACTTGATTTTTAATATACATACTTTTACAGTCAATAAAATATTAGTATTGTTGTCTGTGACATGGAAACTAAACACTGGCTTTCATATTGCTAACATTTCCCCCACTTAAGTTAAAAAACAAACCAAAACAATACTTTCATGAAGCTTCCTCTGGCTGAAAATGATCTGCAAAACTGTACTTACAGCAGCTGCTGCAACTACTTTGCTAAGCACACCTGAGCAAGATACTGGTTTACATACAGTTTTACTTTTACCCACAAGTATATGTTAGCAAGAGAAGAAAAGGGGGGGGGGAAGGGGAGAGGGTTTCACGGTTCTTTTATTCTTTCCCCTTACAAAACAAGTATCACACTAGAAAGCACTGAGCAAGAGGTGCTATAACTGCAGGAACCACAATTGCAGGCATCTCTTTCTTATTTACA
Organism: Apteryx mantelli; assembly: GCF_036417845.1. NCBI lineage: Eukaryota > Metazoa > Chordata > Aves > Apterygiformes > Apterygidae > Apteryx > Apteryx mantelli. The sequence continues at coordinate 26,011,604 of NC_089980.1, read as the reverse complement.
ATAAAAGCTTCAAGTCTGGAATGCACCAAGGCAACTTTAAAAGCATTAGAGTGAAAACTACCAGGTTTTGCAGCAACTTGGAACAAAGATCTGAGGACACAATCTGGAAATGAAAGCCTCAGGACTACTTAAGCACTTTGAATTTGGAATGGGGGCTAAGTAAACTACCATATGAAGAAACTGCATAATATACTGTATATTCAAAGGATTGCTAGTCTCTTCTGGGAATGACTTTCCCCAGACGAGTAATTAGATCTTCCACAGAAGTTGCATGCGCGTGAATTAGATCTTCCACAGAAGTTGCATGCGTAATGGAGACCTGAACCTTTGGTGCCTATTTCCTTTGTGCGAATACCAGCACTGCAAAGTGTTACACTTAGCCTGATATTTTGGTTACATTTTTGTTGTGTGCAAACACGCTGCAGTGGCGTGGTTCTCCAGGTGCCTAACCAGAGATACAAGCTTCAAAGAATAATGAATCATGAGGGGTTTTTTTTGTTGGGTTTTTTTTTTTTTTTTTTTTTTTTTTTAAAGAGGGCCATCTTAAAATTTGGAGGCATTAAGAAAGGGGTTTTACAAATTTATTCCCTGCAGAAGTGTCCTTGTTGATAGGTCTCCTCCTCCCATCCCTTAATAAAGGGTACTCTTGCAAAAAGAACAGCAAGAAGAATGAACACTTATGACACAACATATGGCAGAAGTGACCATTTCTGGTTTTGTAAGGCAGATCCTGGTTCTGAAACAGAAACTAGAAAGGTTTGACTGCAGTGGCCGTGCACTCCAACCACTATAATGATTGGCTTCATGAGACAGCTAAGGTTGACAGCAGAGTGAAAAGTAGTTTTGTTACATGGCTTCAAAGAGTTTTCCGAAACCTAGAACAAGCTGCAAAAATCCCATGATCTTCGAACAAGGAGGTTACATTCCTAAACATCCACAGAATGCCAGGTCTCAGCACAGCACTTGATCTGGCTGCAAATTCCACTCTTCACTCAAGCTACCCCGACCTCAAACACTGTGTCAGACAGGCTGACCAGAACAGAAGCTGCACCCTGCACCTCCACCCTTCAGACCTCCCCTGCGCAGAGAAATTTTATTTCACTGTAAGCAAAGATCCATGGGTGGCTAGAGCTTATAATGCTCAAAAAACCTATGACACTGCCTCACCTACTGCTCAGGCCAGCAGTCATTGGGATGGAGCTTACAACAAGCATGTGAAAAATATCTCCATTACAGTTACAGTTCCAACAGATCTGTGACAACAACTGAACTCAGATGGCTGAGGCTGCTAGTGTGTGAGAAAATTCCTAAACTGCTCTAAAGCTTCTGGTCTGGAGTATTAAAATAGTATTATTCCAGTTTCTGTTTACCTTCATAGTCTGGACTAAGAACTGTGGCAGTTCAGGAGCCCATCCACAGCACACCAGACACTCCAGTCCCAAGCTAAATGCCTGGTGGCATTTCCAGGTGTAGCTATCAAGACCTTAGGATGTCTAGCAGGCTACATCCCGTTACCTTAGCCTGAAAATCTGAATCTAGAAGCGTGTAAGAACCAGAATTTAAGTTAGCTTCTAACATATTGTATTACCTACCCCAACTATTATAGGGCAGATCCTTTATCATTAAGGTCTTGTTAGATAATCATTAGCAGGTGTTCAAATAGAACTACTTCATCTGATCACATCCTCCAAGAGAAATCCAAATGTGATTAACAGAAAATATTTTAAAATTAATTTAAAAGTTCAGCTGAACTGCTAGAAAAGTAATATGATTATAGCTTAATAAATATATTAAAAATAGTGCTACTAAGTAATAACAACATCAGGCACCCACATTTATATTATACTTAAATTCTTTTCAAGCTGTCCTCCACCTATAGCAGTACCCCAGCTATAATTAGGAATTTTGCTTAAAGCAAAGCTTTGCTTTTCTCTTCCACAACCCTCAGTTGTGGAAGTGTCCAGGTGGATGTGGCCAACAATCTGACACAACAAGTGTTAACAAGGACGTGGAATGGCAAGTACTTGATTTCTTGGTGCTTTACACCTAATAGATCTACCATAAGTTATCTTCCATTAAGACTATACCTCTCCAGAAAAATGGAAGAAAATGAAAAAGAACTAGACTAACTTCCCTCTGATCTCCCCCAAAAAAGGAATAAAAATATCAATCACCAATGTAACATTTCACCAATATACTGACAGATGAAATGCACTGAAGTCTAAATTACAGCTCAGTACTCTTCTAAATCCAAACGTTAAATCTGCTTCAGAGAGTAAGGAAAGCAATAGACACAGGTACCTGAGATTGTTCCGAATACTCTATTACCATCTTCACTCTCTATATAACACAACACTGGCAACAATTATTCATATACAAGGGGTTATACTGAAAGCAAATCTCATTAATTCAATATGGATAAGAGGAAGCTAGACATCCTCTTTTGTTCTAATAAAAATCCACTGCATTTTTTTTTTTTTTTAAGATTATCAAGTTTTTCTTCTGAGTTGCTCTCAAATGAATGCTCAGAAGTATAAAATACTTAATGTGGGAAGTACCAGACTATCATCCCAGCATTGGCAACACTTTGATAACCGTGTATGTTTACTTGCATGAAGTAAGACCCAAGTGAATCTCACTTCCAAGGGGTTACTCACATGAAACAACATAAACCATTTGAAAACTCTGGGACTATGCTAAACTAGCTAAATGATATGAAAAGCAGGCCCTTCTGTAAAGGTCTATGTTCTTAGTACCTGAACTCCAGATCCTATTTACAAGAATTCCTAACACATTTTGAAGGTAGCCCTGCTTTGAGCAGGAGGCTGAAGTAGATGACTTTCAAAGGTCCCTTCCAAACTAAATCTCATGATTCTATGAAATACAGGAACAGAAGTGACAGTTTATCAACATTTATTACAGCTAGGTAAATGAATAACCACATCCCACACTTTTTGAACTCAGTTGTTTCTTTTTATGCTATAACGGTTATCCTGAAAGGATTATTGGCATAATTAAGTTGCTATGACAACCTATCCTGCAATCACACTTGGAACAGAGCTGGATATTTTATTTGAATTCCCTAAGAAGCTAAGAGGAATTGCAAGTCAAAGGTTCAGGTTTTAATGCTCAAGCAGAAGAACATTTATTTTTCCAATAAAATCCGTGTTGGTTTATCTATAGCCATTTTAATCAATTCCAGTATCTTAAAAAAAAAAAAAAAAAAAACACCAAATCCAGCATACCAGATTCTGTGGGACTTAATTAAAAATAATTGACTCAATACTCTGTTTAGAAGGATCAAAACATTTTAAAGTAGAAGTTGAAAAGAAATTTGAAGAGATGGACTATGAAGGGTAAAGGCTTAGAACAGCTGTTAGTTTTAAAGAAAACAGCCCTAGGGCATACAAACTGCATCAACAGATGGTCTGTAACTAGTATAAAGCTATAAATTTCTTCATTAGCATATATCATAAATTACAGCAACATGTCAGTCAAGCAGTCTTTCCTTAAACAAACAGTAAAATGCAACTGATGAAAGCACACAGAGTACAAAGAGATCAAAAGCTGTGCTTTTGCCTTTGGAGCAAAATACGCACATTAAAAATTCTAAAGCCTGTGCAGTTTTGATAAGTTACTGTCTTTGTTCCCCAACTTGCCCTCACCATCACGCTTGGCAAATGGGTAGGTACATCTCATAGTTCTACAGCCAGCTGCGAGCGACGTTTATGACAACCCTAAAAAGCTCCCCAGCTTTTTGAAAAGAATGAAACATATCATTAAGGAACATTAAATATAAGTTATTATAAACAACTGGAAGAAATAGTAATTTTATAAAATCACGTAAATTTCAAAATATATTGAACAGATTCTCTAAAAAAATACAGTGGAAAAAATGATGTATAAAATGCTCCAGAAACCTTGGCATTGCTTCACCCAGTTAAGCAACAGGACACAGCCAAAAACATGAATTAAGTGTTTGATGCTAAACAATGATTAATAAGTCATCTATACTCATTCCATCGCCTCTCTGGTACATATTTAAGGAACAGAGATGTTCCTTCCAGCTTTCTTTGGCCAATCTTTCTCTTAAAAAAAAAAAAAAAAAAAAAAAAAGCCAAATTTCCCCTGTAAGCTTAGACTTATCATCAGTATTATTTTATAAGCAAGTCTGGATGCAAAGCTAAGTCAAGTTAAATAGCTTTCTCTCTAGTGGGAAATTTCTTCATGATGGAAAGTAAAGTCAGCCTTTATATCCAGGTCAATCATTTTCCAGAGAGGCAAACTGTTAATTATGAAGACTAAATCCTATGAAATAGAACAAAATCTAGTGAACTTTATAGAAGCAGAGAAATATAGCCAGAGCATATTTGTTAAATATCCTAGATTTGAGACTCATCGCAGTAACATCACTGAACATACAAAGAAACAAGAGGAAAAAGTGGTAAAACAATTTCCCTCTTTCAATACTGATTTGTTTTTTAAAAACAAAACAAAAAAAAATTCATGACCATAGCATCCCTGTATCCCAAACATTTTGTCACTGGACTAGATAATTAAGTCAGTGGGTGAACATCCTCTTGACATTCAATTGCTATAATAATCTCTGTCCTCATTTACTCTATCGCTAAACTAAAACTGCTTAATGTAGATGATCAATTAACTTTGTGAATGTGGAGCAGATTGTAAAGTTCAATAAGAAATTTCAATTGCTAAATAAACCCCCTCCCACATGCCATCTTGTACCTTATCCATGTCTAATGTTGTTTCTATCATCTCCAGAAACTTTGAGAAGTCAGAGTGGATATCATTAAGCGGTGTTATAAACACTGCCAACAACAACATCTGGTGATCTCCTGTTAAGAAAAAACAAACAAGAAGAATTATCATTCACAAAAAAACCACAACTTTCCCAATAGTTAACCAGAATTCACCTATCCAAGATAAACAGCACAACCATACAGATGATTAATTTCCATTAAGACTGTTCACAATTATTTCATGGCACACTTATGCATACTTTTTTTTTTTTTAAATGGCATTATCCGTTTTAGATTCTATTCTGTCATCTTCAATCTTATCTAGTGGTATTAACTCCCTAATATGAATAAAACTACAGGCAAACAACACGTAAAAAGCAAACTTGCTGTCTGACCATTACCTCTTCTTGCCCCACAGAAAGCTGAAATGGCTTTGTTAAAACTGTATTCTACAGCAACTCATTTTAAAGGTATGAAGGGGAAAAAAAGATTAGAATTACCATCATAGACACCTGAGAGTTTTTAATTTGTCTTAAATCTAAATTTCCAGAAATTGGGAACACTTGTTAAGTTCACGTTTGGACAAAAACAGGAATTGATTTTTTCAGTCTTTCCCTCTCCTGCTTAAAAAAGATCACCTACTCCAACCAGATCTTTATAGTCGCTGTTCTTTACACTAAACAGGAAGTCACAAAAATTAGTCTTTTTAAAAATATATTTTGTCAGTACAGATTCTGTGTATTAAGCATAACTGCATAGCACACACACATCGGTCAGAAGGCCACACAACAGTCTACGAGCACTGACTGTAAAATGCAGATCACAGTTCACTTAATGCACTCATATATTGCCAATTTTGTGAAAGAAATATTTTCATCAAGCCTACAAATAAGCACCTATTCAACAGCCAGCTGTGAAAAGTCCATCAATAAATAAATGTTTAAATCTTTGCAGCCACTTCAAATTATAATTTAATCACAGCAAGATTAGCATTATCGACTAAATATTTATGAAACACCTCAAAGAAAATCTAAGGCTGTAAGCCTGTAGTCACTGGATTACGTACAGAATTGTGAGATTTGCCTCTGATATTCACAGATAAGCCTTTGCAAATTAATGGATAAAGGCAGAATTAAGCTCCGACTACTCCAGAGCTTCCCAATTTCTTACCAGACTAGGTAGAAAAAGATCCTAATCTTTCCTAAGAAAATGCTCGTCAGTAATTTATAAAAGACGTATGATCAGGACATGATTCTCTAAGGGCATCCCTTCTCTCTCTGTCTTGCAGCTCTGCAACTCAAATGGAATTTGTGTTTCCTTCTCCTCCTGTGTCCTTTTACTTTTTTCTCAGCTTTTGAGGTTAAAGCTCTTAACTGATTAGCATCTATTAATACAGGAAAAAAAAAGCTTCATGTTATTGAGAGACTACTGAACTTGCAAAAACTTAAAAACTGAGTCTTTAAAAATATTTAATCTAACTGAAGAACAGAGTAATACAAGAACAAGATAGCATCAGTAACGGGCCATTTGCTACGTAGACTTCAGTTATTCATTTGAGTCCATCCACAGCTGCTTCTATCGCCTCTATGTGGTGATTAATGTTTTTATTACAAGGAAATAGTAAAAGGAACTGTGATGCTAGAGTTTAAACAACAGTAAACACTCACAACTAAGAGAGATCTGAAATAAAGTAGGCTTTTTTTTGATTATTATTCCAGATCTCACTTGCTCGCTCTAATACCACTACCCCTCCACACTGCTCCAAAGAAGACAGATCTGAACCAACCTAGAAACCAAAGGAGGCAGTAAAGAAGGAAGCAGAGACTGCAAGAGCAGGAAAGTTTCATATTCATTCTTCAGAGTGGATCTAACAGTTACTAGGGCTGACAGACTGTATGGCACCCACAATATAACGATCCCAAGTATACTTGAATTACAAGTGATTGTTCTTGAACTTAAAGTAGCAATAACAGTTTCCTTCTTGAAAGGAATAAGCAGGGAAGTTTCACGATACCGCTTTGTTATTGGAGTTAGAAGAGCACATCTTCAGACACTGCAGGATGATGTTGAATTCAAAAATTAGAAAATACTGGTTTATTTACATATATTTATGACAGAATTCAAACTGAAACATTGCCAAATTAATTTGAACTTTCAATCCAAACTGAGTATCCAAGACTTGGAGGAATTAAAAGATTTGATTCAGTAATACTGAGGATTTATGAAAGTTCTACTGGTATGCTTTCCCCCAAAGCAAAATACTTTACATTAAAAGAATCTGAGCAAGAAACATTATTGAAAAATTCTAAATTAAACTCCCACTTGTCTTGCTCCTGCATTCATGAAGTCATATAAAAGACACGTTATTAAAAAAAGAAAAAAAAGGCAAAAATATCTCCAATTTTGCACCTATTTGACAGCAGGAGTATGTGAGCTGCACATAGAGACCTATATACCTCCAAAAGCACAGAGGTGCATTTAGTGATTACAAAACCTATCTGCTTCTGGGCACAGTTTTTAATTTAAACCATAATTTCCTTACTGAAGCACAGCTAAGTGTCTATTATATGCATTGAAGACTTTTACATAAATTTAATTTAAAATGTTTTACAGAAACCAAAAATCAAGCACTAACACTTTAAACTCAAACATTTATCCAGTCGGCAAGCTAGTGAATAGAGGTATGAAAAATCAACGCTATTATATTACAGAGATGCACTTAAACTTGACACTGATGGTACACAAGGTCTTAGAAAAAATGGTGAGGAAAGAACATGGAGCAAAATGGAAGTTGGGTTAAGTATAGTACAAGTTTACCAGAGGTAGATCATGCCCAAATAGTGCAAAGTCTGTCTCTGAGATAAGACAAAGCAAATCCTGTAGATCTAAGCTGGACTTTTCTAAAGCATTCAACATGGTGTCACGTGGGATGTTAAGATGGAAAACTCACGGTTAAGATGGAAGACTCACGGTCAATATAATGATCAGAAGGCAGATAAAGAGGACATGGCTGACTTGCAAAAGATTTATGGGTTGAAAGGATATTAGCAGGACAGTTCCTCCAGGGCTCATACAAGCATTAATCTTTTTAAGATGTGTGAATTAATGATGTTGAAACACAAATGAAAGAAGGCTGCTTATGAAATTCACTAATATTTAAATTGTGGAAGGTATCAGTAGAGGAAACACCAGCAAAATAAACCAAAACAGAACTAAATTACCTTGAAAACTGGACTAATAGAAATGAAATAAAATTTAATAGCAAGTAAGGTGATGCATTCATAAACAAAAGAACTGCACTACAAGTAGGAGAATAATCTGCTGAAAATGACAAAGGACGGACAACAGCCAAAGATGATCACCCCAGGACTGACACACCAATGCAACGCAGTCATAGAAGATACAGTACTACAATATGCCAGCAAAAATATTTTCCAAAAGCAGTAAGGAGGTATTCAAGTCACTGGAGACAGTATGGTAGAAATCCTACTGGAACATGGCATACGATTTTTGTATCCTACATATACGCAGGCTTGAAACAAAGAGTGTCAGACTTAGCTGAGAAGGAAGACTCTTCAGTGGCTTCTTAAAGACAAACTTCTTGTAAGTAGCTAGATTTTATGCCCCAGCAATTTGAGCAATGAACAAACGCTCCCTTCTGCCAGCAACAGCAAAACAATTTGATGATTCAGCGTCCTTTCCCATTTCACTTCACTTATTACCCCCTCCTCATCTTTCACCATCCATAAAAACAATTCTCTCAAGAAAGCAATGCTTTATATTGAGGAAACAGCAATCACTGCTACTTGCTTTATGCTGCAGTTGATTCACCTCCAAAAAAACATTAATCAGAAAATAAAGTTCTGAAACTCACAGATGCTTAGAGTTGCCAGAAAATTTCTGACTTTTCATCTCCTGATAAGTTAAAAGATTTTGTATAGTCTCAAACAGGAAAATCATCAGATGCAGTCTGAATCAGTCACATTTGAAACTACCAGGCCATTCTTGTATTTTAAACTTGTACTTTATACAAGTACAAAGAAAAATAAAAATATCACACTTCGCCTATTTTAAATTATTATTTTAGACGCACTGCTGATAAATGCCCTACTAAGGCTAACTGATTTATGTGTAAAACAGCAAGAACCTTTTGCAATCCATTAATTTACACATAAAGCAAACTTAGCAGTTTGCCTCACAGCTTGGTCCTCAAAACATCTAAAAATGGATTGCTTTCATAGCCAAGTATAATGACAGACAAACTCTGTTGATTCAAATGACAAGTAACAGAAAAAGGAGACATCAAGAGAGTATGCTGCACTAAAATCTGTGGAAGACAGACATCCCAGAGCTCCAGGCCAGGGGAAAAACAAGCAAGGTCTGCTTGGAAGTGTCAAAGTGACAGGGCTGAGGCTGCTAAACCATGGCACAGGGCTTGTAAAAAAAATGTATTTCTGCCAGTTCCCTACCAGTTTTAGATTCTGGCTGCTCTTGAAAATAACACAGCCAGTATCCAAGAATTCATTTCTTTTTAGATGAATATTTTAGAAGATAAATTTCATTACTTCAAGCCATAAAACTATAGTACTGAAAAGTATAGGTTATCTTGGGTAATAACACCGTCTGCTCAAACACACTAAAGAGATTTTTGTATCTGCGCCATTTCAAAAATTCCTCCTCTTTAAGGTTTTGGTGCTTGCTTTATTAAAAGAGATTTTAAAGCAAATTAATGTACTTCTACAAAAACATGCTTTCTGTCAGCCTAGGACAGGCATGAAAAGGACTACTATTACTACATTGAATCACCTCCCTATCACACTGGCACTATACCTTATTTTACTTGTTCTTGGTAACACATAGAAAGGAAAAAGAAATAGCAATCTTTCCATTTTCTACACTTGCTTGTCATAACATTGAGCTTTCTACCAGTAAAGATCAGAAAAAAAACTCATTTCCAAAGGAAATAAATAAATAAAAGTGGTTCAAATTATACCACTAAAATTTAGAAGGAAAAAAATCAGTTTAATTACAACTCAAAGTGTGTATGAAAACAACTATCTTCAAAAGGAATGCGACAATGTTGTATGGAGGGTTTTCATAATATACACACACACAATTGGTCAAGATTTCTTAGAAACAAGCCAACCTCAAAGACTACAGATTCATCACCTGACAGCTCAAGTGTTTTAGCTACACACTAATTGGAACACTTCTTGGGGTAAAGATTTTGTTATGTTTATGTTTAAGTATCTGACTGGTATTTCACAATTTCATCACATTTCAAATTCAAATATCTTTATGCCTTATTTCTGCTACAAAAATACACAGAACAAAAGTAATCTTTGGAAATCTACACACTATTTCTTGGCATTCTCAATGTATTATAAAACACTGAAAAATAGACAAGGGATGGCATTACCTTCATGTTTTTCTAGTGCTTGTACAACATTAGGCAGTTGATTAATAGCCTGATACATTCGGTAACAGTCCTGTAAGGTTGCTGCTTGTCTCTGAAATTTCTTTGCTAGCCGGTTGAGATCTGGGAAGCGACGTAAAAGATCTTCTTGAAGGCACTGACGTAGTTCTGGATCTACCACAAAGGCTTCAACCAAATTCAATCTAAATGAAAAGTTCAGAACATGAATTAGCATGACATGGTCTGCAAGGCTTTTGTTTCAGTAATTAAAATGCAAACATCTATCTGGAAGTTTCTACCTATCCTTTCTCTATGGATGTATCCATTGCCCAACTCTCCTGATAAAACAACAAATGAAACTAAAACAATGCATGAGCTGAGAAAGCAAGGATTTTTAAACTACATTATGCTTTTGTAACATATACAATTGGGATATCTAATTAACAGCTTTGGAGTGAGTGTTTCAAACTCAAATACCAACATCTGTTCAGTAGGTATGTCGAAGCCCAGAATCTTCTTTGAGATTAATTCCTTCCTTGCAACCATAGAAAGTCATCCAGTAATCTACGAAAGAACAGACACTAAGGAGGGGAGGGGGGGAAGGGGCAGCAACACTGCCAAAAGTCCTTGGCAAAGTTCAGCCACCTGTGCTCAATGCCAGCTGTGATACAGCGCAGCTGTGCAACCCTCGATCACAGAATGGGAAACCTTGAGGTTAGAAGGGACCTCCGAATATCGCCTAGTCCAAAGCCTTGCTCAAAGCAGGGTCAGCTAGAGCAGGTTGCTCAGGGCTGTGTCCTGTTGTGTTTAGAGCATCTCCAAGGATGGAGACTCCACAACCTCTCTGGGCAATCTGCTCCTCTGTTTGACCACTCTCACAATAAAAAATACTCTTCTTATGTTTAAACAGAATTTCCCATGTTTTAGTTTGTACCTGCTGCCTCTTGTACTTTGACCGCACACCACTGAGAAGAGTCTGGCACAGTCTTGTTTACTCCTTCCCACCAGGCATTTGCACACATTGATAAGATCCCCCCGAGCCTTTTCTTCTCCAGGCTGAACAGTCCCAGCTCTCTCAGCCTTTCCTCATATGACAGATTGCACTAGTCCCTTAATCATCTTAGTAGTACTTTGCTGGATCCACTCCAGTATGTCCATATCTCTCTTGTACTAGCGAGCCCAGACCTGGACACAGCACTCCAGACATTGTCTCACCAGCGTGGAGTAGAGGGGAAGGATCACCTCCCTTGACCTGCTGGCAGCGCTATTCCTCATGCAACCAGTATGCAGTTGACCTTCTTTGCCACATGGGCACACTGCTGGCTTATTGTCAATTTGGTGTCCACCAGGACCCCTAGGTCCATCTCTGCACAACTGTCTTCCAGGTGGTCATCCCCAGCCTGTACTGGTGCATGGGGTTACTTCTCTCCTGGTGTGGACTCTGCATTTCCCTTTGTTGAACTTCATGAGGTTTCTGTTGGCCCATTTCTCCAGCCTGTCAAGGTCCCTCTGAATGGCAGCACAGCTATCTGGTGCACCAGCCACTCTTCCCAGTTCTGTATCACCCACAAACTTGCTGAAGGTGCACTCTGTCCCATCATCCAGGTCATTAATGAAGAAGTTAAACAGTACTGGACCCAGTGTTGACCCCTGGGGGACACCAGTAGTGACTTAATCTCAAGCTAGACTTTGTGCTGCTGTCTCACAACCCTTTGAGCCCAGCAGTTCAGGCAGCTCTCAGTCCGCCACACTATCTAGTAATCTAATCCATACTTCATCAGTTTGTCAATGAGAATGCTGACTGGCAGAAAATTATATCCATTTCAATAACATGCTCCTGAAGTACGCATTTGCAAACTGCATTGGAAATTCTGAAAGTGATAATTTCTACGTTGCACGATGCAGCGTGCTGCAGAGAGAGCTAGCTGATAGAAATAGAATACAGGAGTTAACACGGCCCACTGCCTTAGCTAACTAGTAGAGACAGTCACTCAAGAAACTAAAGCTATGTCTAAAGTACACAAGAGAGGCACTCCTGGACAGGTAGAAGTATGTTTCTGTGTATACAAATTTCAACAGGGATGTCTTTCAGTTGCAGAAAGTGTTCTGCTCATGCTGTTACAATGAACTTGCAGTATTACACTGAACAAAATCAGTCAAAAAGATGAGAATCCTACCTCTACATTTATCCATTCAACTATTACCTTATTAAATAAAAAGATCGACACTGTTGACCCATAATGGTGTTTTGTTTCCAAAAACTTTCCAAAAAATCTTCCCTAAAAGATACATTAAAACGTCAGCATGCAGACAGAACTTGTGAGAATTAAACAGGAATATACTTAAGATTCCTACTGCAAAAATACAGAGCAAGATTTTTAATAGTAATGTTTTTATTATGGTGTTATCATAATAGAGAAGTAAACTTCAGTTCTGAACCCTCTTGGTGTTTCTGAGCACATTTTCTAGCTTTCAGGCTTCTATCAATTGGCTTGGAAAAAGAATTACATGATTCTTTCCATCAAAGCAAATACATTGCCATGTTTATTAAAAATCCCTGTAATTTACCTTGTAGACCTGACTTAAGACTCAGCCCATGAACCCTCTTCTCTCAGAAGCAGCAATGGTAGCAATCAGTGACCTAAAAGACTTTGTAAAGACCAGATGTTGCTTTATAAAAAAAACAAAAAACAAAAAAACACAAAAGATACTTGATGCAACTGCTTAGCATCCTAAACGTAAGCCAACTAAATGCCTACCTCAGGGGATTCCAGAAGGAATAAATCTCATCTGCAAAGCTTTTCCTCAAAGTATCTTCAGCCCCTGTCAGAGCTTACTGAAACTAGGGACAACCTCCAGCAACTTGTTCCTCTTCAGAGGAACCAAGTCACTTAACCATTTTTAATCTGGTAATCTGGAAACACTTGCTTTGGCAAAAAACAAGACAGGATTCACTGAAAGCTTGTCCGTAATGCATACCCACATGTTCTTATCACTACCCTGTTTATTCTTTAACATGGTTACTGCAAATGCAAAACTATTTTATTATTCTAAAGTTATTCAAAATGTTACCACACATCACTCCAGATAGAGATGTCAGTAGTCACAAATACCTTGTGTTTTCTTACCTGCAAAGCTGCACCAAGTTTTAGTTTAGGGAAAAAACAAAAACAAAAAACAAAAACCATCTTTCTTCACTTAAAGAAGCACTAGGAAGAAAGTAAAAAGACATTTGGAGAGTTTACCCAACTGTAAAAAAATTAGTTTTAACCTAGAAAAATTGCTACTTTTGACTGGGGCAGGAAACCAGAGTTTGGTCATTTTATCCAAACTGTTGAAGTTACAGGCAACTCCATGACTTCCACATTAAAATTTCCAGTATAAAAATTATTTTATCTGATTTTTGATGACAAATCTCAGTCATGCAAGAATGTGCAACATTCAAATCCATCCTCTACGTTAGATTATATCTTGGCTTCCGATCACTTATGTTTAAGTCACGAGTATTTCATTTAACAACCCTTCCAAGAGGTCCTTACTCAATCAATATTCCTGGCAGTCATATATACATATTCAGTCACTTGTTGAATCTTATTACGTTTTGTACTTGGAAAAAACTTGCAGCAACAGTTTCTAAAATAACACATTATCTTATTTTTAAAACTCAGCTACACAGAGGCTTGTCCAGATATATATAGATACCTAATGCCTTTTCTGAGTCCATGCAAAGCTCTCTAAGACAGAGACAGATTACATTCTTTTTTCCTATACATACTGTTTTATATTTATTTTCATTAAGAAAACAATCTGTGCCTGTTCTGTCCAATCACTCAACCTGTTTTGGTTTCTATTAAAAGTTTGGCTCTTACTTGTGTCACCTATAAATGTCGATACCTTATTAGCAAACTCCCTATTCTGACCATTAGAGAGCATCTCAAATGCAGTTCTTAGACCCTTGAGTTTACCTTTGCCAAGACTAAAACTGACCTTCTATTTTTTTTTCTCATACCTTTTAGACAATTCTATACAAACAACCCCTTCACTTTCATCCCATGACTCCCGCAGATTGTTAAACAGCCTCCTGGGTAAGAGCTTGTCAAAGGCATTCTGAAAGGCCTAATTTATTCAATTTTTTTTTTTGCCCACTACAATGACAAGTTCAAAGAGTTCTCAGATCAGCAAGATACAATTTTCCTCTTCCAAAATCATGCTAATTAGACTAACATCTCATGACCCTCCTAGTATTGTTCTTTCTCCTCTTCACATTTGCCAACCAAAAATGTAAGGCTGACAGGTTTATGTTCACTCCACATTTTGCATAACAATTTCCTGTATTGCTAGAATGCCTACAAGGATACTGAACAGAAAGGTCTATATTAAGATAATGCAACTATAAACCATGCCTACTGCTCACAACTAATAATAAACAAAAACTGCCACTTGATTTCAATGTAAGGATCATGACTGAGGAAACAAAACAAAAAAACCCAACATCCAAGTAGTATAACCAAACAGCTGCTGACAATGTTGGATAACTTGTCTCTCCTGCAAAGCAGAAAGAGAAAGGAAAATAAATCAAACTTTGTACCACAGACCTAAGGAATCACAGTCAAGATAACAATTATAACCAGAGAAACTTCATTAGGAAATAAATGAAATCTTAGTTCCAAGACTGTTGCTTAAATTTGCAAATTAAACCACAAAAAATACCAAACAAAATCTCAACTAATGTAACTCAAAACCAACACAACTACTTTTCCTGAACTGGGACGCGATATCCCACAATTTTTCTTCCTGCTATTCAAAATCATGACTATTTCTCCTCTTTGAATTCTGTGCAGTAACAGCAACATTAGGCTTAATGTGCTCTTCTAGAAGAACAGTATATCCAAGTTTTTGTTGGATTTTCTGAATCCAACTGCTAGCGTTTCATGCTTTCCCATGTTGTATTGTTGCTGTGAGGTGTGACTCAATCTACTACTAACACAGAAAAGACTAACAGTTCAGGAGAGAGAGAAAGAGAAAGCAAGAACAAGCGAGAGCGAGCAAAAGAGTGAGAGAGCATGAATGAGAGAGAGAGAAACAAGAGAGCAAGCAAGAGCGCGAGCAAGCGAAGGAGCACAAAGAAGCACAAAGCAGTGAGCATGAGAGCGCGCGCGCGAGAAGAGAGCGCGCACGAACGAATGAGAACGAGAGAGCACGAGAGAGCACATGAGCGAGCGAGAGTGCGAAAGCGAGCAAGCGAGAGAACATGGACATACGCGAGAGAAAACACGTGCGAGAGAGAGAGAACGCGCAAGAAGGAGCAAGAATGAGCGAGCGCAAGCATGAGAGAGAACAAACGAGCGCGCAAGAGAACGAGCAGGAACGAGCGAGAGAGAACGAGTGAGAGCAACAGAGCATGAGCAGGAGGGAGAGGGAGAGCAAGAGCAAGCGAGCAAAAATGAGAGAGCGAGCAAACAAGAACGAGAACGAGTGGGCGAGAACGAGCGAGCAACCGAGCAAGAACCAGCTGGCGAGAGAATGAGCAAGAACAAGCGAGAGAATGACCAAGCAAGAGAGAGAAAACAAGCAATAAAGAGAAAAAAAAATAAGCGAAAAACATGAGCAAGCGAGAAAAAAAAACACAAGTGAGCAAGAAAAAGCTAGCGAACGAGAGAAAAAGCTAGCGAACGAGAGAAAAAGCTAGCGAACGAGAGAAAAAGCTAGCGAACGAGAGAAAAAGCTAGCGAACGAGAGAAAAAGCTAGCGAACGAGAGAAAAAGCTAGCGAACGAGAGAAAAAGCTAGCGAACGAGAGAAAAAGCTAGCGAACGAGAGAAAAAGCTAGCGAACAAACAAGTGAGCGAGGAAAAAATGAGCAAAAAAAACAAGTGAGCAAGAGAAAAAACCATTGAGAGAAAAACAAGCGAGAGAAAAACAAACAAGTGAGCGATAAAACAGCGAGTGAGCAAGAGAAAAAATGAGCGAGGGATTAAAGATGAGTGAGAGATTAAAAACGAGCAAGGGATTAAAAGTGAGCGAGAGAAAAAACAAGCGAGGGGTTAAAGACGAGCAAGGGATTAAAAATGAGCAATCAAGAGAAAAAAAACGAGCAAGGGATGAAAAGCGAGCAAGCAGAAAAAAACGAGCAAAAAACCAAGCAAATGAGAGAAAAAGGCAGGCGAACGAGAGAAAAAGGAGCGAGGGATTAAAACCGAGCGAACGAGAGAAAAACAAGGGAGGGATCAAAAACGAGCGAGAGAAAAGCAGGCGAACGAGAGAAAACAGCAAGGGATTAAAAACGAGCGAGCGAGAGAAAAAAGGTGAACGTGAGGAAAAACGGGCGAGGGGTGAAAAACACAAGCGGGCGAGGGGTGAAAAACACAAGCGGGCGAGGGGTGAAAAACACAAGCGGGCGAGGGGTGAAAAACACAAGCGGGCGAGGGGTGAAAAACGAGGGATAAAAAGCAGGTGAACGAGAGGAAAAAAGCGAACGAGGTATTAAAAACAAGCGAACGAGAGGAAAAAGGTGAACGCAAGGGAAAATGCGGGTGGGAAAACGCAGGCGAATGGGGAAAACGCAGGCGAACGAGAAAAAACGAACGAGGGATTAAAAATGAGCGAACGCGAGAAAAAAGCGGGTGAACATGGGGTGAAAAACGAGGGGTGAAAAAAGCAGACGAGAGAAAAGGCGCGCGAGCAAGAGAGAAAAGGCGCGGGATGAAAAGTGAGTGAGTGAGTGATGAAAAGGTGAGTGAGAGAAAAGGCAAGGGAAGAAAAGTGAGCGAGCAAGCAATGAAAAGGGCAAGCGAGCGAGAGAAAAAATGAGCAAGCGAAAAAACGAGCGAGGAAAAAGTAAAGAGCGAGCAAGAGAAAAGAGTGAGAAATGAGCAACCGACCAAGAAACAGAGCAAGAAAACAAGCGAGCGTGAAAACACGAGCGAACAAGAGAAAACAAGAACAAGAACGAGAGCGCGAGTGTGACAGAGAGCGAGCGAAAATGAGTGAGAACTAATGAGCGGGCGAGCGAGCGAGAACAAGCACGAGCAGGTGAGCGAGAATGAGAACAAGCGAGAACGAGAGCAAGAGAGAGAGAACGAGAGCAAACGAGGGAACAAGAGCAAACAAGCAGGTGAGCGAGCAAGAACGAGAACGAGTGGGCAAGAACCAGCGAGCAACCGAGAACCAGCGAGAGAGAGAACAGGTGCGCGAGAGAGCGGGAGAGACAGCAGGAAAGACAGCGGGAGAGAGACAACAAGCGAGCAAGCACAAGCAAGAGAACAAGCGAGTGAGCGAGCGAATGAACGAGAACAAGAGCAAGCGAGAGCGCAAGGAAGAACGGGAACGAGCGAGTGAGGAACAAGAGAGAGAGAGCGCGAAAACGAGCGAGAACGAGCAAGCGAGTGAAAACAAGCGGGCGAGAACGAGTGAGAGTGAGCAAGAAGGAGAGCAAGCGAGCGAGGAAGAACAGGAACGAGTGAGGAAGAATGGGAACGAGTGAGAACAAGCGAGCGAGAACAAGAGCAAGCAAGCAAACGAGCGAGAGAACAAGCGAGCCAGAGAGCGAGCACGAGCGAGAGAACGAGCGAGAGAACGAGAGCAAGAGAACACACCAGAGAGCACACGAGCGAGGAAGCACGAGCGGGCAAGCGAGAACAAGAACGAGCGGGCAAATGAGCTAATAGATTAAAATAAACAACCAAATAAGTAGTAGAGGGTTTTTTTGTTAGATTAAATAGGACATTTTTAAGTGCCGAGGCAAGGATGCCCAGGACATAAAACTAATAATCTAGTGAAGTGTACAACAAGCTGAGTTATAAAGCACTGAGGTTTGAACCCTTCCTCCCCAGACCTGCAAGACCTCGGGCAATTCTATTCCTCTGTTCTTTGCGCACACAGGAACAAGAGCACTTCCTCCAAACAGTTCTGCTCAGAAAAAGAAACATGAAATTTTTATCATATTATGAAACCAAGATCCATAAATAAATAAGATATATTTAATTATTACTAGAGTAATTACTTAAAATGCCAACTTATGCCAGCCATTTTCATGGGAAAAATAAGAGATCTTTTCAGCAAGAGCACTAAAAACTCCACATGATGTTAGGAAAAGAAACGTTAGCACTGAAATCAAATGAAGAATGCACTCTCTTATTGGAGAAGATCAATTACTTCTAAAAAGATCTTAAAGATTGTAACTTCTCTTCCATGACCAGACAACAGTGGAATTTTCTAAAGAGCATATAACTGTATCCTGTATCAACTAAAGACTTTCTATGACTAAAGACTAAGAAAAATTTTTTTTTACTACTCAACCTGATTACAATGAATTTTGGCAGGAAGCTCCACTTACATAAGAAGCATATTAAGGACTGCTTTAAGATATGTTAAGGCCTTAATGCTACTATAAAAGTTTCACTACATGCATAGTTACACCAGCTTAATTTTAGATTTCATTTATACAAGGGAATGAGAAAAACACCTTGTGGACCCTTATTTTGGTTTCCATCACATTTCTTTAAAATTCAAATCTCTTCTTAATCCAAAGTAACTCAGTTAAGCTCTCTCTGGACACACTTAACAAGTTAGATTCTTGAAGTCCAGGCACTGAGATTCCGCTTATTCTAGTCCACATATCCTAGCAGCATAAAATTATACTGCTCAAGTAGCTGTCCCAGGCCATTTTGCCTGATATAATGAGAGCTGTTACATCCATTTATAAAAATAAGTCAAAAGCTCTCAGACAAGCACAAAGAAATAATAATGCAAGACATTTATTTCTAGACAATCTACACATGCTTTTGAAAGCCTTTAGCATCCCAAATCATTTATACAAAAGATTTTGTTACAAAACTAGAATAATCCTTGTAAAAGTAAATTGGAAAGAGAACACAAAATCTGAGTAATACACATATCAGCTTGAGACAGTAATACAGGCAAAAATCAGTTCATTTTACTCAAACACCATAGACTTAACATCATTGAGCTTCTCCTTCCCCACCTCAGCTTACACTTTGACAAGTGGTTTCCCGAGATTCTTTACAGACAGAAATTGCTCCAACTTCTGCCACTAAAGTGAGCCTCCAGTAGGTGGCAATATTTACCTAACAAGCAGGAACAGCCTTTCATGGGACTTGCCCTAAGCGTAGTTCTTCTAGTACTTTGAAGATGCAGAATTTGAATAAAGGTTTTTGTTTCATCAACAACCGAGAAAACTGTTCTCTAAATGAGTTGTATACATAACTCTCTAGCACATCTTACATATGAGAGTCTCCAAAGCAGGGGATCGGAATTTTTCTTTTAAATAAATGGATACATTTTAGCACCCCAATATTTCTAGTGTTCAAAATTGAAAGCCTGAGTTAGTGTCAGAAGCTGTTCATCCGTAGACTGAATGAGTTCTCTTTCAGCCCTCCCTGCCCACGCCTCCCCCACAAATATGTGTGCGTGCACAAAGGCCTGTAGTTCACAGACAGACAGGCCAGCAAATTCCAAAGGCCTGTGCAAGAGGCTTGCACCCAGGTAAACAGCAAGGTTTTTCTCTCATTAACTCTGCCATACAGCTGCCTGCATCTTAAAATGCATCCACTTCCACACTAAACAGCTCAAGCTCTTCTTTCATTTACCACCTTCTTCTGGTCAAACCATGAGATCTGCTGTCATTTCTTTCTAGTACGTTACCAGAAAATTGCCCGTTTTCTCAATTTAACAGCATATTTTAAATGCCTTTGTACTATCACATGACCTCTCTATGGCTTCCCTCCACCCTGCCCCCCTGAAAACCACTGTTACAACCTAAAAAAGAACTAAAATATGAGAAAACATAACTGGCTGATAGAACATCATTTTGAAGAACATAGCAACAGAGTACAACAATGTATATATACATCATCGATTCAGTTTAAAGCGCATCACTGCTTTATGTGGGGATGTGAAATTACTGGCTTCCAACGGTGAAAAGATACTGTATAGTAGAGAAAGTAGATTGACAAAAACAGCAAACCAGGAACAAAGTGCTCTGTGGTAAAATATTTTACAATTTACCTGTCACATTTGTTTTCTTACAAAGACAATGCTGTCATCCCAGTAAAATTACAGTGATCTTTGCACTACGATGAACGTCCTGGCTTCTTAAAAGACTTTGTGATGATGCCCAATTCTAGAACCAGCCACATTTTCAGAACTTTTTCCTCTGCAGAAAAGAAAATCACAGGAATCAACTGTAACCCAGCTCACAGGTGTGGCTTGAAAGCTGAGGACCACCAGAGGGGCTGGCCTGCTCTTTACAACCTGCCACACAAGCAAGCTGTGCCACATGGAGGAAGAACAAACACTCCACAGGCTGACACTAAAGGCAATGCTTCTGGTAGCAGCCTCCTCCTTAAACACACACCTTCCATTTTGTGGCTGTATCAGCTTTCCACCAGTGTGGATCCCTGGACCATATCACTGTGGGGTCACACAGAAGGGGTCACACTGCTAGGCACAGACAAGCCCCCTCATATCCCAACGTTGGCTTAAGCTGACTAGGAAACCACATCTTCAGGCCATAGTCCTACAAACACTTTAAGTTGGCAAAATCCAGCACTGCCACCAAAAAGAGAGATCTATCCTGCTGCTCTTCACCCTCCCATGCTTCCTTCCTCAACTCAGAAGTGAACTCTAGTCAAAGGATCTGCATGCAAGTATCTGATGCTCTCAGGATGCATTTAGCGCTAGGCATGAGGAATTTGACCTTCATTCCACTATTACAGGATAGGTCTTTTCACTGAACTGCCAGCTTTTTTTTTTTCTTTTTTTCTTAAACTATCAAATGTGCAGCTGAAGACAACTGACTATTTCTTGCAACCCTATTGAAGTAGTCCATTGTCACGCAGAGTCCAAGCTTTTATAGGCAGGGTTTGACCCTCGGGGGGCCACAGAAAACCTACAGCACACACTTCCAGAGCACTTGGTGCACAGTGTGCTACTAAGCAGCTAGAGGAAAGTGCTCCACAGCAGGCTACCTGCTGCTTAACCTGAAAAATTAAGCCACATTATATAGAAAGAGACATCCAAGCCATCTTCTGCCTTTTCTAACTTTCCTAATTTAGTTCCCAAACCATCTTACTATCAAAAGAATAACTGGTATTTGCAGCTTCAGAAGGGTTTGCTTTTAAGTAAGTTTTTAAAGGAACTCAATACATACATTCTTCCAAAGATCAGAGTTCACTCCCCTACATCAATTACATTTATATAACACAAAATAAAAATGTAGTAGAGAGGCAACAGACTCTTCTCCACCCTACATGAATTGCTGTATACGTTATTTGCATATTTTGTCAAAGTCTAGAGATTGCAAATTAAAGCCCTGAGATTACATCAAGGATTCCAGGCACAAAATAACTATTTTCTATAATAATTAAGCAAAGCTTTGGAGGCTGTATGTATTGACTGTGAGGCTTACTACAAGCCAATGAGCTCAGAAAAACAAAAAAACAAGCAGGATTATCAGAATATGCACCGTTACCTCCAATATAATATTTTTTCCCCCAGATACTTTACAACAGTCTTATGTATTCTGAAATAGGTTACCAAGAAGTCATTATTTTTGCACAGGTGTTTAAAATTTCCTGACCCCAGCAGATTAAGAAGGTAAAGAAGAAAAACTGATTCTTCAGCAGAAAAATAAAATCTCAGGTCTTATCCTTGTGATACCATTTGATGCAATTAGGATTTTGCTCCTGAAGCAGACTGCTGCAAAGGCAGTATTTTTAGACTCAGAGGGAAGGCAGCGCCTGGCATCATTCTGAGGCATATGCAAATAAAGCAGCAGCTCTACAATGAGAGCTCAGCTCTTCCTCTTCTAGCCAGGACACAGGTCAAAACAAAGAACCACATGACAGAGGCACACACACACAAATTTCCCCCTGTGAGAAGTGAAAGAAGCAGAAAGTTTACAAAACATTTTTCTTCATTTATAAGGCAGGGCTGGCAATGCTCCTGATGGTACAATCACACACCTGTCTCTTCACATAGCCAAAAGCTCCAGGCTGCAAGCCATGTGTTTCAGAGCAATAAGGAGAAGGATCCCCAGGAGCATTTCTTTATGCAATGACCAGAGCTTGTCAAGGGTCCCACTGTTTCACTCCAGATGGGACAGAGGCCACCCATACTCTGCAGCAGGGACCCCAAGGGACCCACCAATGTCACCCTCTGATCAGCTTCCTGCTGATTCAGTTCCAAGTCGGGACTACTCCACAGTCCCCATGACAGACCAGCCCTGCTCTATGAGACTTGAGCTCTGAAAATAGTCAAACATGTAAAATAAAAAGTGGTGTTCCTGTCTATATTCTAAAGAAACTTTCATAAACGTGGACATCCAATGTAAACCTGTATGCTCATCCTAATTGCAGTTAATAAACAAAACCAAATGTCTCTGTTCCACAGCCCAGGTAGATTACTTACAGTAACAGTCAGCTATCCAAGTTAAAGGTAAATGAAGGTTTATTCCCTTTACACTGCCCAAAAGTTATGTTTCCCAAATGAGAGTTAAACTTATTTTTTAACTATCAGTGAGAATTGTCATTCAGAGCAAAGACTGATTTATGCTTGCTGCACTATTACTAATTCTCAGTTCAGAAATAACAAAATTGTCCTTAAAGAACTAAACAGCACCACAAAAGAGGAGCTGAAATAAAAGTGAAACTTTCTTGCTTTACAGCTACTTCATATGATGATAATCACAGTTCCCAACTTTTAAACATGCATGTTTACTGAACGAAAAAAAACACATAAGAAATCATTCAGCAAAGCTGAGTTTTGAACATAAAATGTTTTACATAGCAAATCCTCCCCCACCTCAAAAATGCAGCAGACACTTGCTGGACTAAATGGTCTCTTACCCTCAAGGAACTGTACAAACAAAAACGATTCACATAAGATTCTCTAAGTGTCTCCTAAACACTTCAGCAGAAACATGAGATGTTTTCTTTCTTCTCAATGTTAGGAGACACTTGATTTATTAATTTATTTCCATATACATATATATTATACAAAATGGTAGTGAATAGTTCCATTCAACAGATTCAGAGAACACACTTCCAATTTTAGATAGGCAAATATCCAGTTTACCCTCCTGCAGCAGTCATATTGTGAGATCCAACTCACAATATAAATTAGTAATTTACTGCATTAGATGCTAAGTGAGATTGTACCCTTATTTATTTTAGCAGGCTAAATACTCCGTCAAGAGATGAACTGAGCAGCCACACAAACACTAGTGCCAGAGCCAATACAACAGAACTGGTGACAACCCACAGCTGGGGAAGCATGACTACACCTTTTGATTTAAAGCAGTTGTGGCAAGTGTCAGCCAATTACAAAACGACTCTCTCAGTATAGCAGGCTGCCACATGATGTGCACGAGTCAAGCAAAAAAGCAGCTTTAGCTGCACACTGAATCCTGTGAATCACACTGAAGACCAAGAAATCCTTACATATAGAGCAGTTGTGAACAAGTACCATGGACATGAAGGCAAAGAAACCCTACTAATATAAAAAGAGACAAGAACAAACAGTTTCATGATACTTCTTTGAACATTAACGTAAGATTTAGACTTCCTGGAAAACAACTGCCCATCTTTTTAGAAACTGCTAATAAACTTCCATTTTTCATACGATAAAAAGGGACAATGAAGACAACAGAGCAAGTGCTTAAGTACTGTAGAGTCACGATCAAACTGTGTAGTGAAACTGCCCCACCCAAAACCTACCAGAGAAGCCAAAGCTGGAAACCAGACGAAGCGGCTTCTCAGTATAATTCCTTACACTGTGGAGGTTTTGTGCCAGTTTTCCTTCTTAATTAAATACAGCACTTTGGGAGCCAGTGATAAAATAACATTATTGCATGGTCTTCAAAGGCTAGGACAGCTCAGGGAAGATATTTTCATTATTTTTTTTAGTGCTTTTATTCCTTTCAAGTTCCTTACATTATTAAAATTAAGATTAAATTTACTACACTACATCTACACCAACGCTCTTTTAAATTGTTAACCCATGTATTTCCTTAAACTTGTACAAACTAAGAACATACTGAACAAGTTCTGATTCTTTGCTGGAAAAGACCAGCACTTCTTCATTTATATTCATTCTATACAGAGAAAAATTAAACTCAAAATTATATGTAAACAAAGTATTAAAAGGCTTTTACAATTCTTATACATGAAAAATTAAACTAAATGTCAAGACAAAATTATCTTGCAAAGAACTTGCAATTGCAGTTTCCTAGCATGCCACCTTTCCAATGTTTGTGAATATATAAATTAAACAGGTAAGAGACAACAGTGCATTCATTGTTTTGGGGTTGGGGGGGGTTGTTTGTTTGTTTTAAACAGAGAACACCATATTTTTGTATATGATATTCAAAGTTGTGACCACTACTTTGCACGTGCATGTAGTAAAAGTTTCCATGTGGTCATGGAGTATATCATTTACTCGTTAAACTGGAAACTCCATTTACTTTACGGATGTGATTTGAAAAAAAAAAAATAATAATAATAATCCCTGAATAATCAAATATAGATTTAACTACTGTAGTAGTTGCACTTTAACTTTAAACTTAAACTTTAAATTTTTAATTTAACTTTAAAATTTAACTACTGCAGTAATTACCATCCACCTCCTTTTGGTAGGCTGAGAGCAAAAGAACAGTATGGCAGCTAAACATTCATATTTCCCTAAATAAAAAGCAATTCTGTTATTTAAAAGAAACGGAAACCTGGTTTGACAGTTTCAGCCAAATTTCAATTTAATTTTGCTTGAGCCTCAAATTCAGATGTGAAAGAACCTGATTAAACACTTCTTCCTTGTATTTGTTTTGTACCAAGCAAGGACTGGTCAGGGTGAACTGGGTGAGCTGAAAGCCCCAACTAAGAGATGCTATGACTACCTGCTCCAGTGCTGCACCAGCCTGTTTTATGTCAATTATAATTTACAGATTTGAATTGCTGATTGCTGATCCCTGCAGATAAGCATGCAAAAACAAACAGCTTTTAGGCATTTCTCCTTTCCAAATACCAACACCTGTAGGTGTCATAAAAGAGGTCTTTTTTCAGGGGTTAAGTTTTTCAGCTCTTTTTCACATGCCCCTGGCACCTTCCTCAAACAAGGAAACTTGCAACACAAGGATCTAAACTTTCAAATGGCTTTCAAGAGCCTCCAACTTTGAAGGAAATTCTTTCCTAAAGAAGTGGCCTGTCTGGCATGTGCTAGATCATTAGAGCTTTTGTTCAATATTTCTAGGTAGCACTCATCCTCAAACTCAGTTTTACAAGGAAAACAAACGGAAACACAAGTGGTCTAAAAGCAGTTTTGCAAATATTAAGCATAGTTAAAGGGAGGGGAAGAGGGTTAACAAAATAGTATTGAGAGCTTCAAGTTCCAAACATTTCACAAAAGGACTTACAGATTATATAACTTTTGGAATGACAAAGGTGACATTTTGCTAACATTTCTAGGGGCTTACTGGGAGGCCAACACAATTTTCATGTCACTGGAATGACTTCTTTCACACAAAATATTTATTGTGCCATGCTCTGCATGACAACAGCAAATAACATTTCTATCTTCTAGCTAGTTCAGATTCAAACTGTATCTCAGAACCTTCTCTGCGGGTGTTAGGGGCACTCCCAGTGTTCAGCTGAAATACATTTTAATTAAGTCATTCAGAAAAAAAACTCTAAGCTAGTCAGAAATTCTCCCCTCCTCTACTTAAGATGCAGGCCACCACCTGCTAATTTAACTCTTTGAAATCAGTATATTACTTTGGAGAGGTACTACCTAATGGTTTTTCCAAAGCTGCCAAACACAGTGACAGAAGCAAGAAATCCTATCTGCAATGCTTTGCAGGGACAGTTTTAGAAAACAAAAGAACACATAAGCAGTGAAAACCTATCACAAAATAATTTAGGTTGGAAAGGGACTCCAGGCCCATCCCTTGCTCAAAGTAGGGCTAGTTTCAGTTGAACACTGAACATCTCTAAGAACAGAGATCCCACAACCTCTCTTGGGCATTCCAGGGTCTGACCATCCTCATGGTGAAGAATTCTTTCCTTATACTCAACTGGAATTTCCCTTGTTGCGCTTGTGCCAGTTTTGTCCCATCCTTTTGCTGTGCCCCTCCAAGAAGCGCCTGGCTCCACCTTGTCTACAACTCCTACCCACGAGGTAGCTGAAAACAGCAATTAGGTGCCCCTTAGCCATCTCTTCTCCAGCTTCCTCAGCCTCTCCTCACACACCATGTGCTCCAGCCCACTATTCTTCTTGGCAGCCCTTCGCTGCACTGGCTCCTGTTTCACAGAATCACAGAAGGGTTGATGCTGGAAGGGTCCTCTAGGGATCTAGTCCAACCCCCCTGCTCAAGCAGGGTCCCCTAGAGCACATTCCCCAGGATTGTGTCCAGATGGCTTTTGATATTTCCAAGGATGTTTGCCAGTCTCCCTCCTGTACTGCAAAGCTCCAAACTGGATACAGTATTCTAGATGCAGTCTCACAACTGCCAAGTAGATGGGAACAAACATTTTCCCCAAGCTGCTGGCTACGGTCTTGCTAACGTAGCCCAGTGCACAGTCACCCTTCACTGCTGCAAAGGCGCACTGCTGACTCACATTCAACTGACTTGTCTGCCAGGATGCACAAGGATGGAAGCGTCATGCTGCAATCCAGCAGGCTTCAGTGTGGTTCAAGTCCTCCATGAGGGCCAGGGCCTACTATCACCATGTTCCTGCTAGTCATCTAAAGAAAGCTTTGTCCACTTCCTCATCTTGATGGGGCAGGTCTGCTGCAGACACTCACCATGATGTCCCCCTCACTGCCCTGCCCTCTAATCCTGACCCATAAACTCTCGACAGGCCTGCTGCCCTTTCCAAAGAAGAGCTCTGTGCATTCAAGCCATTCCTTTGCAAAAAGTGCAACCTCTCCATCTTCCCTACTTGGCCTTCCTAAAGAGCACACAAACATCCACTGCAGCACTTCTGTTGCATGAGCTATCTCATCACATTTATGTGATCCCAGGGAGCTCACAGCCCTGCAAGTGCACAGAGGCTTCTAGTCTCACCTGACCACTTCCCATTCGTACTGTGTGTTTATGCACACCTGACAGGCCCTCAGTCACACTGCTTCCTCAAGGGCACTGTAAGCGCCTGCCCTGTTGGGAACTCCCATGTGTACTCCCCCACTCTGCCCCTCCATTTATCTGCTACAGAAAGCAGCCAGGTTAATCTGTGACTAAATAAAGCACTGTAAAGGCTTTCAAGCCTGCCTACACTAGCTAGCAACAAGTTGCTTTTTTCATTTTTAAACAAGCTGCTACTTTATTTTTCAGTCAAGACTGTGATTCATTAAAATGTTCTACATACAAGGAAATTTTGCCCTGCCATCCATTTATTCACCTCAAGCTCCCTAACCTAACTAAAGGAATTACAGAAATCTATCATTTTCTGACTCTGCTAGAGATTGGACTGGTTTTTTTTTAATACGGCCCCTGTGCAGCCTATCTAAACAAGGTTTAGGAATACAGCTCAATGCAGGCTTGAATCAGAACAAATCATATTCGAGTACAGACTGCAGGTTCTCTGAAACCGAGACCCCTGTACCCTTTTTTGCTATCAGACATAGATGTATAAGAGGTTCAGCCACAGTGTGCACAGAGGACTAAAAAGGTTAGCTGGAATCTTAAATCCGTGCTGTGCACCAATGTCAGAGAGAGTTTTCCCCCAAAACAGAAAAAAGTTGAAATATATTCAGCATAAGTTCTCTTCTAGGGGCAGAACAGAACAAACACTGTATTACACATTCAGCCACATTCCTCAGACTTTCCAGTATCTGAAAAAGAAACATAACATACTGAAGTTGCTTGCTGTATTTTGCTCAATCGTGTTATCCAATTAATATATTTATTTCCACTTACTGTCTCTGCAACTACAATTTAATTTCAGAAACATGCTGACAAGGCAATGAGCAAGAACCTCAGGTACCTGCCTTCTGAACTCATTCCATGGCAGAGGGCAGGGCTGTATCTTGTGTACTTATGACTGATAATTATTTTTTTAATCACAGAAAACCAGCCAGGCATGGGCAGAACCCCGTGTCTTTCAAGACAGACAGGTATCAGGAATCCCTGTTTTCTTTGTTCTAATTAGGAGCTGCTCCAGTAGGCAAATATTATTTTATCTGAAGCGTATGTACTGTGTACTGTTACTGTATCTTGCATCAATAGTTAATATGGACTACTGACATGATATTGTCTCATTCATCCATAAATTGCTGGTCATTTTGTCACATTGCTGGTCAAACTGTCCAAAGTTTACCCATTTAGCTCCAAAAGATAACTTGCACCATCTGCAGGTCTTACAGGGCTACAAGATTCTTATTGTTAAGTTCTATGTTACTGGAATAAAAGTTAAGTCAAAATATTTCCTGGACAAGCACAATGACAAGCTTATTCCAAAACAGCGTCACATAACATCAGTCAAACCTAGATAGTTTAGCCTAGTTGAAAGAGAGATTTGCACTGGTTAGTGCTGGATGGAGTGCTACTGCTTTAACGTGGCACACTTCAAGCTGAGAAATAATTAGTGACCCATCTCAACGACAAGGGAAGCACTGCTTTCCTGGGAACAGTATCATTTGGAAAGGAACACAAGTCCAGATATTTTCTTCTCAAAGTATCTATAAACTCCGAATTAAAGTGCTTCTAAATTCTTAAAACAGCCACAATCTACATTACAGTGTACAGAGAACAACTTGGCGATTCAAATATCTTTTGAAAGATTTGCAAACTGTCAATATATCTCCTCAGCCCCGCTAAAAATTTGTTTTATTATGCCTGTTCTTTCAGATTAAAAGAGAACAGTCTTCTACACTTTGAATAGCATTAAAATAGTGCTGGTGTATCAGCAGTTTAAGAGTGAAATACATTGCTTTTATCCCAAAGCCAAAGCATTAAATTAATCCAAGTAGCACTTGAGAGCCCGATGCACTCAGACAGGCTTAGGTATGGTATAACAATGCTGCAGGAAAACTGAAAAATATGATTATAGAATTTCAGTGCATGTAAGTACGGATTTAAACAAACTCCTTTTGACAAATTACAATCCCAGGGATTTTTACAGCTGGGCAAAACACAGGAGGTTACCAATGATCTCTTTCAAAGTCATAACAATTAGATGTACCAACTTTTAAAAACTTCAACTAAGAGCTTAACTCAACTTAATTACTGCCCCCCTTCTTTAAATATAGCTTTTCCCTGAATACAATCAGTACTAGCCAGATAGAACCACAACATAAAATGTGGAGACGATGATCATAATTCTACAAAACAGTCAAGTTACATTTTCTGCCTACTGTCATTAAACTCCAGCTCCAGAAAGCACCATCTCTTTTCCAAACTTGCAGCACTTCTGATGCACAGTAACAAGTGAACGAGTTTGACAAAAATGTTAAAACTCCTAATGTTTACTTTGGCATAAAAAAGCTACAAATGGTAGTAACAACTTTCAACATCTTAAAGCAAGCATAACCATTAATTTAAAGTCGGTTTGCATTTTAGGGTTCAAAACTGACTGAAGTAATAGATCCTGGGCACCTCATCAAGAACTCATGTTGAAAGCTCTTGTAACACAACATTAAGATACTACATTTAATAAATCTGGGGACAGGTATTACAGCTTCACATTAATAATACTTTTAAGTGTGCTTTCAGCAACTTACTAGGCACCATTCTGCAAATGCTTAGAAAAAGAGAAAAATTTGTAGAAGAGAAGCAGAATAACCCAATCTGCAGAAATCTGGAGAGAAAACTACTCTTTGCATATAACTTCATTAAAGTATAAATGTGCTCAAGTCAAAATTTCATTTTTGGCACTGCTGATCTGTGCTAAAGTCCTACATCATCTGAAATACGAGCCTTAGAGAAGGTTTCAAAATTAAATTCAGTTTTCTGGACTTTTCTGTTTTGTTAAGATGCACATTAACATACATTTTGCAATGTACTAACCTAACATTCACCCAAGTTTGCATGCAGTCTGGTTTTAGGTGATAAGAGGATAGCTATATTTTAGCATGAGCTTAAAAAAAAGTGTAACATTTGTTTGCATGGTGAATATAACCAAGAAACACACACACACGGTGGGAATATGCTTTTTAAGATATTCCCTTTCTGTGAAACTGAGAATTATCTGCACATTTTCTGCAGAAATCCACCAGATTCTGTAAAGCCTCTTATCAACTGATACTGCTATTCATTAGTAGGGTAGACACATTGTGACAGGCAGCAGTATGAAAGATGGCGAAAGATAAAGACGACCATATTCAGGCTACAACCTCAAGGCAAGATATTGTAAGAGTGCCCAGCTGCAACCAAAGGCAGCCTGTTTCTGGAAATACAATGAGGTTACTACCACTTTTTTTCTTTCTCTTGGTAAACTAAAAGTGGCATCATGATATTATTACACAGAATGAGTATTTGCAGTATGGATAATAATTAGAAAGCGGCTGCTAAACTGCCTTAGCCTGCAGCATGAATTATTTGACCATCTAAACATACCATATCCCCTCTCTTTAAAAGGCTGTAATTGCAAAGTATTTAACCTAACAGTAATCTGCCAATTTGCATTTCACAGAGCAAAAGACTTTGTCCTGTTTAACTACAGTCCACTAGAGGATAGAACACAAAATTCCAGCCACCGTTCACAATATAGTAAGAAATCAGTATTAAAGTTATTTCTTTGTTGCAGTGTTTTGCTTAAAAAGGAACAGCTAACATAGTTACTAAATTGTAGAAGTCTATCAAACATATAACACTGTTACCTTTCTTCAATTCTATTCTTGTCCATAAGTGGCTGTTTGATCCACTGATTAACTAGTCTTTGTCCTTGAGGGGTTCTGCATTTATTTAGTAAGCCAGCTAGTGACTGTGCAGTATTAGCATTTTCCATAGAACTCTGGAAAGGAAAAAAGAGTTAGTGAAGATTGACGCCCACCGAATGGCACTCAACTTTGTCACCTAAGAACAGATCAGAGTGTCTTTTCCAAGTTCACTTGGCATCCATGAAAAAGGCAAATTAAACAGCATAGCTCTGAAGCAGTTACACTATGGTCCCAGGAACACGGCAAGCAAGGAATAGGTTTGTCTATTTTGATACTAGCTGACTGAATAGAAAAGGTGGAAATGTAGCTAGACATTCTCTAGATCATCCTTTGTAAGGTCCAAAAAAAAAAAAAAAAAAAAAAAAAAAAAAGAGGTCCTGTCCATAAGAAGAAAAAAAAAAAAAGCAGCATGAAACAAGACTTTGGTTAAAGAGTTTTGGTTGGAGTTCTTTTGAGGGCGGATGGAGGGAGGCAATGGAACTTACATACTTATATGATTTTTATTGAGTCTCCCTAGGTCATCTTTGGGGTACTATAAACATCTCCAAACACACACCGTTCAGATTATAGCTTACTATTTACAGTTTTGGTATAATATTAACTGTACGCACTTAAGACAGCCTTGTGGGTGGGGTGTTTTGTTTTTTTTTTTTTTTTCTGTTTTAAGTTGTACAAAGAGCTAGGAAAGAAAAAATTTGGTTTAGCACTGAAAAACAGCAAGCGAACTTGCTTTAACTTTAACCTAAAAATATCAGATCTACACAAGAACACTTGCAATTAAAACAGCAGGCAGGCATTCAACCAGTACCAGGTCTCAATGCCTGTAAACAGCTGCGACATAGGACTAACATTATGATAACAGGAGATGGAGTGAGAGGGTATATTGAGGGATTTAAGCCCTAGAAAATCTAAGCTCTAAAGTGTACACGCTTACTTTCAGTGTTCTGCACAGCACTGTATCAATATGAGAAACTCCAGAATCTGAGAAAGCAGCAGAGAGTCTAGTTACCTATTAGTCTCCCAAGCTTCTTAAAGCCATGTTACAAATGACACTGGTGTTTGATACAGGAATAACCTACTCCAGCATGCCCAAGTTGGAAGGCTATGGTTTCCTATGATCTTACATAATCAATTGCATTTGCTGCACCATCAGAACTTCACTTATGCTCTTCACAGAGTGACTCAAATTATAAAACATTTTGCCTCTGGCTGCAGTGCCTGCCCCAAAACCTCCTCAGACAGTCTGACATGCAGGCCATAACACAGCTTCCTGCTACATAGCAACCTCCCCTTGTTCTGAAGCACACAACACCACCTGAGGACAGGCAAGACAGTGCATTTCCTATCACAGACACTTAACACCTGCGAGGACTTATAAAGAGAAGTAGCTAAGAGGGTGTCAAATTTCCTAGAACACCTCCATAAAACCTGGGAAGAGGTCTAACTTCTCCTTCATTCCCTAGACAGTGGCACAGAATCAGGAAATAAAGCAATGAAGTCAGAACATCTTTCTCCACATTTAACCACCAGTTCAGATGCCAAATACATATCATTTTTCCCCCAGAAATCCCTCCATGGTAAACAGGGGAACGTATTTGTGATTTTATCCAATAAGTCTGAAATTCATGCAGACCCAGTCCAAGCAAGGATCGCTAAGCAGCATTTGCTAATACAAGAACAGAAGGAAAAGGCTTATATTCCACTGTATCAGCACACCACTGTGAGTTCATGTTTTCCTAGGACTACATAGGTCAGGGGACACAGGTGTGGTTGAAGGTTGGGAAGATTGGTAACCTGCTTGGATTTGAAAAAAAATGCACACAAAAAGTAAAACTGACACTGCCTGGTTAACATGCTCTGGTGCTTTCAGCACGTTCTTAAATACTGTCCTGTTCATTGCTCTGCCTGGTGCAGTTTTCAGCCAGCCTTCCCTTTCCATCACCAGCAGCAGTGCTCCTGACAAATGGTTCCTCTTTCCCTACTACTAATTCAGACTGCTATTTCCTTTCCTAGAAAGAGCACTACTGTAGAAAGCAACTGTGCTTTGGAGTTTCCTGTCATACCACGCATCTATGGAGCTCTCCTCCTCTCCCCCCAAGTTTGCTCCTGCCATTGGAGCTGTGAACTTCTTCGTCCCCAACTAAGAACAAGGATCGACAAAGCACGTCTCGCATTGCTTAGCCAGACGCGGGTACAGCCATGAAGTACTTTTAAGGCTCTTCCCATATCTGCATTCTACATGCAGACGCTTCTTTGTGGTCACTTCCTACCTCTTTTATGATCTTCCCTTCTGTATTCAAAGAAAGCTCACTACAAAAAAAAGGCTGTAACAGTGGCCAACAGTGTTTCTAGAACACTAGTGAATCTAGTGTTTGTACAAGATAGCTGAAAAAAATAGAAGGCTAAAAAATAAAAGTCACCATTAACCAAGATGTGAGGAGCTTTGATTGGATTGTCAGGCTGTTACTTATCAAGCAGCTAAAGTAGTATATTGCAAAATGCTTATCAATTAAAATGTGTATTTCTTACCTGGAAAAGGTTGAGGGCTTGGACAGCTGCATTATCAAGAACCATATATTGACTAAGATCAAAAGTAGTCAGTTCAAATTGTCCAAAGTTAGACTCATCTGACAGCAACTCTAAAAACTTGATAATAGCTGACAAAGATGAAATGGCAACCTGAAGTTAAAAAAAGAGAGTCTCTTGAATCAGGCAGCATTTGATAAATGCACCTATAAAATTACAAAACATACAATCAGAAAAGGTCTCTGAGTCATGTCCCTGCTGGAATTGACATAAAAGACTCATCTCATTTGACAGGACTTTTTCTTCACAGGGACATTCTAGGGCACTGCACTTTCTTTCTAGGTAGATGCAAGAACAACAAACTAGACATTTGCATAATCTGATAAACAAAAAAAGATGTGAAGTACATGCCTTGCCAGCTTTCCAAAGCTGTTATCAGTATGTTTCAGGCTAAGGAACTCAAACAACCTATTGCAGATAAATGAGATCATGAATCATCTGAGGACATGGTTTCAGGGTTAGTTTTCAGCCAGAGCAAGGATCTGATCGGGCTCACTGCATGGCCTTACAAATGCTAGTGCCAGCACAAAAGAGTGAGAACAGCATGACTGACTTGTTTAGTGGTAACAGAGTTCAAACAATTTTAACCTGTTATGAAATCACATGTTAAGGGAGAATAACTCAGCTGGTGCTCATTGCAAATGCAAGGTACAACGAAAAACATCTTAAAACAAATTAAAATATGTTATCTCAAGCAAATTACCTCTTGTTTACAGCTGACTAAGAATAAACATGCTCAGTTGACATGCAGGCACTAAATCATATGTTTGAGCCATAAGATGACACAAAACCCCCCAAATATTAGCATAAACAATACTTTATTTCCAGACATGAGATTCTCTCCCCATCATGCAAAATAATTAAAGGACTGCATTTCAGTCTTCAGGCTAGATAAATTATGAATAGGAAGCATCTCCTGTGTACAATCAGTTTGCTTACCAGAATTTACTATTTTGAAGAAATAAGTGAAGGGTTTTTTTAATTTTTTTCCAGAGGCCCTGTGAATCCTACTTCAATATAAAGACTCAAGGGCAGCAGAACTGCTAAACACTTCAGCAAGAACCTACTTTGATCTCTCATGGGCCATACAGACTACTTTCACAGAAGTATGGAAATACACCATAAAACAGGACTGGGAAGGACAGAGGATATCAGCTCACAAGAGGCACACACACCACTTCACATCTTAAACAAAAACAAAACATGGGCCCATCAAACAGTGCTCTGCACTCACCTGCTTTTCCATCTCTGGTAATGCTGCACTATTCATCTGTTCTTCTTTTTTTGATTTTAACAAGCGATTGAGATCCTGAACAATATCTTTTGTTGTGAACTCTGCTTTCTTTCTGTCTGTAATCAGAATTCCTCCTCTCTGAATGACCTGTTGTGCATAAATATATATAGTTATCAATTACTTTTAATTTTCAGAGGATGGGCATTCACCCTTACAAGCAAACCCCAAAGATGCACATTTATTTATGGCTAGTCTGCACAGAGAATAACAGACAGGATTTTACCCTTAACACATCTTTTGCTGATTAAAATGCAAGTGAGTCAACAAAAATAATACATTTTGGATGCATAAACCAAAATTTCTTCAAATTAACAAATTACTCCTTCATTTTTCTATAAATCACAGAGACTAGCTAATAAGCTAGGATACAGCTTTTTAGATAAAGCTTTGTCTAAACATAAGCCATGAGGCCATGGTGACAGGCAATTCTCTTACTTGTCGTAGTTTTCCCATCTCTCCAGCAGTCTCTCCTCCTGGTAGCACACACTCCTTAGGTCCCAGCTGAACCAGCAGAGCTTCAAGGTTTGAGAACTGATCGTTATCTGGAAACTCACAGACGCTCAATTTTCTCAGTGTAGCATCGACATACCCCACTCCAACTACTCTTTGTCCATCAGCAGTAGACAGCTTCACCCCCACAACTCCAATGGCC
The DNA here is from genome assembly GCF_036417845.1 of Apteryx mantelli. NCBI lineage: Eukaryota > Metazoa > Chordata > Aves > Apterygiformes > Apterygidae > Apteryx > Apteryx mantelli. The sequence goes on along the minus strand of NC_089980.1, from coordinate 25,976,008 downwards.
GTTGACATATCATTGTTGGCAAAGAGAACTTCCTCAAACTGGGCAAGATTTCCTGGAGAACCCTATTCAGGAAAGAAATATATTTTCTCAAAGAATGTGTGTGTGTGTGTGTGTGTGTGTGTACACATTTTTTTCAAAGGATGTCAATGAATAAAACTAAGTAAAAAATATTCTGCTAGTAAAAAATATACATCTGTTTTCATTTTTTAACCATTAAGATTATACATATCATCTACACAAAGTCTAGTATCTCAGGCTTCCTTAATCTCCCAATCTACAGTAAACATGTAAGACAAGCTTCTCCTGCCTTAACAGTAAGAAACACAGGGATCTGTAACAGATCACATTATTCATCATTGCCAATGTCAGTCCCTGAAAATCACTAAGACCAAACTGAGGAAAATTGTACCTTGTATGCCAAATACCAGTCATTTTCTTTGGTAGATTTACTCCCAGCTTTGTTCTTGTAAACTTCGACTCTGTAATGACGAACCAGAAGCAGATCTCTCACAAAAGATTCAAAGTTCATTTTACTAAGCACAACACTCTCCAGTTTCTGATTTCCTACAAAAAAAGAAAAAAAAACTAAGATACCTGGATTTATTAATTTTTTTTTTGGTAACCGAAATCCCCAGGAAATAGAGTTAACAGTCTACAGAAAGGATGTTATTCTGAAAACCCATGAAACAAGACAAAAACACAATACTCAACTGATTAACATTAAGAATGAAGAAAGCGCACACCATATCCAAATAAAAAGCAGTGTTCACTGTTCAGTTCCAATTTTCACTCATTTTATACATACGTGTATGTAAAAAGATTAGTTCCTCTAACCCTTCTTGTCTTCTTACAGCATTCTTGATTTGTTTTTCTAATTTATCTTTCACGCCTTTTAATCTAGTGAGTGGTGGAAACAAACTACAGTTTTTCCTTCTTGATAACCTGCCTTCTTTCCTGAATAAGCCACTTCTGCTAATGGACGCACAAAACAGCCTGTCACTCTGGAGACAGCTAAGACACACATCCCAAGACCTGCTGCCATGGAAAACAATATATTCTGTAAACACAAACTAATCACAAGAAAGTTTACATTAAAACCTAATTTAGTGAGTGTATAGTTGGCAAACTTCTTGCTTTTGCGCCTACAAGGATGCAGGCAGATGGAACAGCTGAGCAAATTTAATTCCTTACAACTGCCAAGAGGAGCAGTATCACTTCTACTTCCCTTCCTCTTGTGCCACCTCTGGGACCAACCTAACAACAGAATAAGATGATTCCACTACTAACCTACCCAGCCAAAAATGTAGGTTGTTTAGTTTTCTGCCAGATCAGCAAATGGATAGGGATCTTCATATCTTGCTTTTCAGCAGCACCTGCTAGTTTAGCTATCCAAGCAGGCATTCCTCGCATTTGAGGTTTTACGTACCCTTTTATGTACAAGATGTTAAACAGAATTTCCATCCCTAATAAATAAATCTGTAAGACACCATTTCAAGTAGGATTTTTAAAATTATTTTCTTTGCTCAGAACTCTAGTATCGCATCTTTTGGAAGCAGGTAATTAAGCCCACATAAGTAGGTTCTCTTTGCCAGTGCAGAGATGTCCAATACAACATAATTTTTCTTTTTTTAGATGTGACTAAATTATACACCAGCTGGAGAAAAAGGCAGCAGATATGCGATTTGAAATCCTTCCTGAAAGCAAAAACTGTAGATTTATGCTGACTTTCAACTGGATATTCTAGATAAGGCTATAGTTTGCAGTATTTTAACACTGGAGCTGATAATCACAGGCTTACATCTGCAAAGTGATTACTTTTAAATGGAACTCAAAAACCATAACAATGCATGTGTTTCTAGTCTGGAAGGCATTATTTCAAATCCTAGGCTTAAAACTATCAAACTCTGCAAATTTTCCACAAAATATTTTTTTAGTTACTAGCCCATCACTTGCACTAGAAGGTGAAAAGCATGAGAACACCATTCCCTTTCTAAAACCAGTGCATAAGAGATGTCTTTCATTACAAACAGGCTTCAATCAAGTTTATTTTGCCAAGAACTTTGCAGTGTTAGTTTCCTGAGACAAAGGATAATACTAAGGTTTCCGTCTTCTGAAAAAAATTTTTATCTTGATGCTCACACATCTGATGTCTGACAGCTTTACTCTCTCATACTAAGAGATAAATAAAAAGCAACAGGGGAAGGGAAGAAAAAGCCTTATGCATTACATAATTAAATATGCTATTCACTGCTGCAGGCCATCATGAGTCAAGCACCTAATAATGGAAACTCCACACATTTACATTTTACCATTGTTAATCAGTCACCTACGCTACAGAACTATGTAAATCCAGTCCTCAGTTATCACAGAAGTGTCGTGCAATCCTTTTCATAGAGATCTACCAATGGTCTGAAAAAACGTTATTAACTGCTGTTAGTCTATGCAACAAATTGTGTTTAATTAATTATGCACACCTGATAGTCCTGCAATGAGCTTATGTCAAGAGAAGTATATATGCAGAACCATGCTTTCTTCTGTAGATACCTTCCTACATTTGTACACCTACATCTGTCACATATATCCTACTCAGAATGGGTACTAATTAGCATCTTCTTTCCTACACTTATCAGAGCAACAAGGGCATAGATTACTCCAGTTACTGTGAGCAATACTTCATAGTGCAAGCTTCAGCAGTCCAGTACCTCTGAGCAGTTATATAACTGCCTAGAGCATAAAGAGGTAAGCAGCATCTGATGCTCTCTCACCACAAAAAGGTACGTGTCTTTAAAAACGGACATCGAAGATACCTTATTTTAAATTAAGATACGAAATGCAGCAAGCGAACATCAAAACAGTGTGCCAAACGAAGAAACACACCGGAGGCCTTGCCCCCGAGAGCACAGCAACGCTGCACCTGCTGCCCAAAGACGGCTCCTGTCAGCGGCATCCAGCACACGGCCACACACACCACACACGCACGGGCTCACGCCTCCCTCCCCCTCAGCACCCACCCCACTCCCGCCCGGCCCCACGCCTCCGCCGCAAGGCCCCGGGCAGCGAACCCAAGCGGCCGACGGGGCCCCGGGGCCCGCTGGCGCCCGCACACCCACCCGGTGCCCCTGCCAGCTGCCGGATGACGGCGCGGGTGCGGAAGAGCTCGCGGGCGGCCAGCCGCGCGTCGCCGCCGTGCACCGTGTAGTAGTCGCCACGCTCGAAGAAGCGCACGGTGGTGTCGGGCTTGTCGGGCAGCGAGAGCACGGCGCGCACGAAGCCCGCCTCGGCACCCGCGCCCTCGGGCCACACGGCCTCCCGCGGTGGCTCCACCGCCATGCTGCTGCTGCTTCTGCTGCCGCTGCCGCCGCCGCCGCCGCCGCCGCCTCCCGCCAACCGCCGCCTCCCGCCAACCGCCGCCAACCGCCGCTGCGCGCGCCCCGCCCCGCCGCTGCCGCCGCCGCGCGAGAGCGGCGCCACCCAATCGCCGCGTGGCCGGCGCAGCACGTGACGCCCGCCCCGCCGCCGTAAGGCGTCTGGGGCGGCCACGCGCGCTTGTGGGAGCGCGCGGACTGGGTCTGTTCGCGCGCCGTATGCTGCCATGGCAACGCCGCGGCGCAGCCCCGCCGGAGGGCCGCGCCCGCCGCGGCGGGGAGTGCGGGCCGCGGGGCTCGGCGGGGCGCCGCCTGCCGCCCCCCCCCCCCCGCAGTGCCAGGATTAATCTTAGCACTGGCCACCATGCATGTATGGAAGCCATATGTTTGTTCTTACACCCAACCTAATGACGTAAAAAAGTCAAAAGTACTTAGGCCTTCCACTCCCCGGTGGCAGGGCCTGCCCCCGCAGGCGGGGGACAGCCCCGTCCCCGGGTGGGCGGCTGCCCTCTCCCAAACACAGCACAGCCCTCGTCTGCCTCTTTCCCCGCTCCCGGTTGCATGACTCCCCCTCTTCCTCCCAGGCAAGTGTAATTCAGGTTCAATATCAAAAAAAAAATTAAAAAAAAATCTCATTTGATATCTTCTTTGGGCAGAGACAGCAGAGATTTTCTGCACTGTATCTTCTACAGCCTTAAAGTACAACAATAGATGCAGAATTCCTTAAAACGGTTTTCTAGATTGTGAAAAGGCAGTTCTTAATCCATTTTCACTACAAGGCTGACAGTTGTGTTTCACTGTGGTTTTTTTGTTGTTTAACGAAGACAAGCTCCAGCTTCTTTCTGAACTTTAATTAAAATAACAAAATAAGAAGGGCTATTATTCAATAATTTACAAAGTCCGCCCTTGCAATAAACCTTGCTTGTTTCCCACATAGTGTCACAAAGTGACACTTCAATCAAAACATATTTTGGACAGAGCAGAATTCACTCTGTTTAATGAATGTTATAGCTCAATGACAGATTTTTCTAAAAACATTATGACTTCTCTTGAATTTTAAGTTTCAAGCTTGCAGTGGGGCATGATGGTAACAGGGAGCATTTCAGTCAGCCACGGCCCTCCTCAGCCCGGTTAGGCAGGAGAAAAGGAGCTGATGCAGCCAGCTGGGTCAAGTCTCTCACTTTAAAAAAACACCTCACATCATTAACTTTCCACACCAATCCCATGACACTGTACAGGCAGCCTCAGCTTTTAACACTGCGGTTAACAGCCCCTTACAAAAGTGCCCAGTTTTTATCAGTTCACAGAGGTGCCTTCTTTCCATACGGCACCTCAAGATTGAGCCATCACAAAATAAATCACTTCTACAATAAAGACGCATCGCAAATAAATTCCTGCATGAAAAACATCCATGTTATAACTGAGATCCCACTCAAAACTAGCTAGAAATAAAGACATGCTACGCCCACAATGGCCAAAAACACGGAGGCCAGAAGGGCCGGGAGCACCAGGCCCCTCGCCCTGGCGACACGCAGGACACGTCCTGCCCCGCACAGCCCTGCCCCACGTCTCCAAGAGCCGGGCTGGAGACACCCACCTCCTCGCAGCATCTCTCTCCTAAACCCAGACGAGGAAGAAGCGAAGCATGAAGTCACTAGAGCTTCGGCAGCTTTCACTTACAGTGAAAAATTCAGCCTAAATAATTATCATTTAGCAAATATATAGGCTTCTGGGGAAAAACAAAACAAAACAAAAAAAAAAAAAACAGGCTCTCATAAAGGTCAGGTAACCTTACCAAGAGGGGCTTGTACCTGGACAACCCAAGTTAAGTACTTTGTGAATAGATGGGATTGCTTCTCTTTGTACTTACTGATGACTACAAAAGAGGCAGACGGATAAGGGAGAAGATAGGGCAAGAAATAAAAAGTGTCTTTGTGCAAATACTTGGGGACTAGGGGGGCTCAAGGGACCTCATTACCACCTTCAGAAGAGATAACTAACAGCCCATAAGTTATAATTGCTGCGTGCTAAAACGTGTCATTCTCTCTCCTCTGGGCTGATTACACCCTTTTTTGCTCTGTTTGCTCAAGGCAGCTCTGTTAAGCAGCAGTCTCCCATTCATACAAGGCCCCTGCCTAAATCAGCCACTAATACTCTTAAGCGTGGTGACTACGGCCCATGAAAAACACGTATGTTGTGACTCCTGATGTATGAAATGTCACCGGATCAATCACCTTTGCCCCATGTGGTTCTCCTACGGCAGCTCAGTACCCAGGCCGGTCTGCGCAGGTGTAGCTTTGAACCCAGAGCGTTTCCCTGTTTCTGTGTTGGGTTGCTTCAGACGCTTCCTGCTTTCTCTCTTGCGCGCCAGGAGTGATGAGGACGAGAAGGTGGGTACAATTATTAAGCACGTGGCAGGAGGAAAATGGATGCATACGCTAGACCTTAATTTTGCTGCTGCCTTACGCTTAACTAGTGTACATAGGAAAGTTGAAATGTTTTTTTCAATTAAGATATGAAAATGGATGTCCATTAACCACTCTACAGAAAAAAAAAGAGAAAAAAAAAGTTGTTTCACCAGAGGTTAATTAGTATTCAAGTGTAATCAGTGTCTCTAATGCTTTTTTCCTGGTGGGGATGTCACCAGAAAATCTCATAGCAGACTTGTGTGCGTATGTGTGCACACATATAGCAACAGAGGTTTAAGAGAATGCTATTGTACAAAACAAGAATAGTATGGATTATTTATTACCAAATAATATTAACAAGATCACTTGATAGTATTAACAGGATAAGAGTAGTTGATATATGCTGGAAAACAGAAATCATAGTTGTTAGCTTATAAAGGACCTTATAACTTTCTTCCACGCACTTTTTTCATGCAGACCAATTGCCACAGGCATGCCTCTACTATGTGGGCATGAGCACATGAACACATGAGGACTCTGCAATGCTTTGGGGGATTAGTAGGGAAGAAAAAAAAAAAAGGAAACTTCTAGCATGTTGCAACAAATTGTTACATGCCATAACATGTTATGTGTTGCCTCTACCATTACACATCACCCGCTTTTTACCTGCCACCCTCTCACTGGCATGCAGCTGCCACTGCATGTCACTGTGAAGACAGAAGGACAAGGGAAGATTTTAGCAAAGTTCATAAAATTCCTGTGGTGATGGATCCCACTGTCCCCAAAGTAAGAGCTACCCTTACAACATGCATGCTTTTCTGCATGCCCAACAATGATCTTTGTAATACTAGACCTTAGTCTCTCCTGGAGGTTGTTAGAATTCAATAAATGTCAGCTGTAAAGTTAAGTCAGTGGAGCTACTAGCATTTTTAGTCTCTAGAAATATTTTTTTTTCCGGCTATTTGAAGCAGTCTGTAATCCAAAGGCACTGTATTATGATGACCAAAGTCCAGTAGGTAAAGTTGTAAATAAACATGGTTCACAAACAATGTTGTCTTAACGAATTTGTTATGTTTGTTTATGAGAACAAGTATGCTAATGTCAATAGACCCTACATATGCAATACGCCATCTCTTAATTGCGTAGCTGTGGAAACTACACTTAGGCACTACTTGTGTCTTTGGGAGAAAGTTTTATAGATTTTATTGGTCATGCTTTCCCAAATATGTTACGCAGATATTCTCTTCTAAAAAAGTCTTTTGTTGTCTTGTGTGGTTCTCAGTAACTAATTTCACCTTTCCATTTCAGTTTTCTCACCTGCAGAATGAGAATACTACTATTTATCTGTTTATTGCACAGGAGTATTATAAGGAAATGAATAGCACTATTTACATAGCACTTTCAACACATAAGATGCTATGTAATGTTTATCACATGAAAGAAGAACTTGCTCTTTCCAAAACAATATCTGTACATACACATATGGATTTTAAAAGCAAAAAACCCTCCCCACACAACTCCCTTGTATGTTAATTAAAATATACTTTTGAAAAATCAATTGCATAAAAAATTATTTAGTTTTCCTCAGCAATAATAATGTTAATATAGTAACACATTACGTATATACGTTGGTGTAATAATTTATAAGGAAGCGATAGATTTGCCCATACAAACTATTTTCTCATGTTGTATGCATGCACTAAGATAAGCATTACTGTTACCAAAGGCCCCAGGCAGGAAAGTCTCAGAAGGGGGGGGGGGAGATTGTGGGGATTTCGGTGATGTTACCACTGGGATTTCTTGTACAGTTTCTGTGGCCATACCCTCTGTCATAAAGGTCTCATTCATTCATCCTCAATTTATTTAATAAATTTTCAGTCTGCCCTTCTCACCCTCTATCACAATTGATAATATTTTACATTAAGAGAGAGGAAATGTGGTATCAAAACTTTGTGTAGAATATTAAAGAGATTTAAAAAACATATTCCTTTGCTGAAGGAGCTTAGACAAATGGAAACATTAAAATATTTACCTTCTCATAAATTTGATGCAATGACTAAGAGTGTTTTATGAAGTTCTTCTGGTTTGTTTCTTTTACAGGAAACCAGGTTTTTATCCTTGCTCAAGGATTTCCAAGTATTAATATAGGGAACACAATGTTTTGATGTTTCATCTCTCAGTATTTTCCCATAGCAATCAATTTTTGCCAGCAGTTCAAAGCTCCTCTAAAGAAGTATGAGAAAAAACATCATATGCATAAGTAGAGATGACACTTTATTTGATATTGGTTTGTTGGTTTTTTTTTATTTCAGTGCATTAGTTAGCCTCCTTAATCTGCAAAGAAATACAAAACACAGCAAAGTTGCAGGATTCCTGTGCTAGTTTCTCAATTCTCTTTCTCCTCACTCTTCTACATATCCCCGTACACACATTTATGCAGCTGGACTGTTGCACAAGAGCTGTGTTTAGTAAACAGAACAACAAAAAAAAACAACGTTAAGGTCAACAAAACTACTTAAAAAGGGAATCTAGGGAAAAAACTATTATTGAATCAGTTGTGAACAAAGACAGCCATTTGCAGAGCTGAGCAGCATGATGTTTGCAGCATAATAACTGAGTTTAGAAAGAGACATAATACTATCTCTTCAATTGTTAAACTCTATTTTCAGTGTAGTTTCTATAAACTTTTCTACCCCATTGGCTAGTTTCAGTCAAATTTGACAAAGAAGACCACGTAACACTAAATTCTTGCAAATGTCTAACATGAAAAGCAGATTTTTTTTTTTTAAAGGATCTAAATGTCTTCACCTATTATGGGAAAAGGAGGGAGAACAGTTTTCAAACAGAACAGAACGGGACAACAGCAGCTTCCAGGCCACTCAGCAGGTACATACCAGCCAGGCAAGTCAGCACATGTGCAGCCCCTGCCCAGCCCTAGCACATGACATCTCTTCCCACCCTGCAGGCCAAAAATTTAGGTATGAAATGGGGAACTGGGGGTGGGGAGGGGAACTCCAGTATTACAATCTATAGAAGAAGAAAGGAAGGGTAAGGTCACCAAACTGAAGAAATGGAAGAAAGTAAAATATGGTATATGGAAAGAATGAAGAACTGGAGGAGAGAGACAAAATACCAACGGTGCAGCAGAGGACAAGCTCACTGAAAACTAGACTTACAGAGAGCTGTATGCAGTTGAGCATACCTCAGCAGACTGCATGCATAACCCAGGCAGAAAGGGAGCAGCATCTGTTGGCAGAGGGGGCAACTGCCCAGCAGAAGGTGTCACTGACTGACAACTGTCACTAGCCTCCTGGAAGGCTGCGATGCACTCTTGGAAATTCCCCATTTCAGGATTTCTGTGATCAGCAGAAACAGCAACTTGACAGAGCAAACTTATATGAATGTTCCCACTTCCCAAAACACATTACAGATGCCCAGAAATTTGGTAAAACCTGGAGGCTGCAGCAGCTCTGTGCATCTGCCTAACGTCAGAGCACCAGATGCTGAAAGATCTAAAGAAACAATGCTGCCTGCCAGGATCAAGTCCACATTTCAGCATCTAACACAGCAGTGCCCAATATAGCTTCCACCTTGGCCAAGGTGGAAGCTATATCCATGACCTGTGACAGCAGAAGTACATTCAGCACAGTTCCGAAACTTTAGCAACTTTCATACTGTGTCTAGCAGGCTTACGCAAGCTCTCTAATAGGGTATGCTACATATTTAGTTTCATGAACGCAGTACGTAGCATATCCACATAGTTAGCATATCCTACTTTTCCTGTTTTGGAGAGGGGGAAAAAAACAAAAACACTGCATTAGTAATAAGATTTGTCATTCAGTTCCTTATCTTGTATCTTATTATTGTGTTGGCAACAGGAGTTACAGTCTTTCCCTTGTAAATCAGATATGCTGGATGGACTAGACATGTTTGCTTGCTAGCTAATAAATATTACGTAGATTACTGGTTGCCAAAGCAAGCTATTTTATCCTAAGCTCTAGAAGAGAGCTATTGTTTCCTAGTGAGAGGCAGATAGACAGTGCAAGTTTGGTCAGCCTCCAGGACAGTCAAGAGGAGTAAAAGCAAAACAGATTCTAGCCGTGCAGCAACCTTGCAATGGATAGCTATGCAAGTCATGGCAATGGTGCAACAGCTCTTCCCCAGCAGTATAATCAGATTCTGAGTCTTCCAACCCCCAATCCCACGAGAGATGTTTTAGATTAGAGGCTTGTTTAATTATAAATACATATGTAGCATTCCTGAAATTGCCACATTCACAGCATGTTTGTTTTTTAATATATAAACAATCCATTTTATCATTTCACTCCTGTCACACATTAAAAGCGGGAAACAAGATAAAGCACACTTCACAGCTTCATAAGAAACTGGGCTACAGAGAGATAAGATGACCAATACAAACTGCTCATTACTTGGATTTCTAGGATATTTTTCACTGGCGGTGAGGTTGCTGAACTTGTAAGTATCATAGTTTAATCAGATCATCATCAAATCAACACAGTAAAAGAATTAAAAGCCTGTTTCAAAGTTTTATTAATTCAAGTCATAAAAAAGTTACAGCAAGTTCAAATATGTACAAACAGCCATAAAAACAAAGCCATGTTCAGTTATACATGAGCCAGGCAAATGGTCTTATTATGACACGGCTATGAAAATCAGAATGTTTTCAAAAAACCTCCCACAGGGTTACAAATTTAACCATGTATGCTCCAAAATCCTAGTAACAGCAATTGTCAACTTGTTTCATCATCATAAAATCATGGATAGTTAAGTTTGACTTGAGTAAAATGAGGCTTTTAAAATTCAACTTTCAAACAAATAGCAATAGTAGCATGGTTGCCAGCCTAGGCTTCGTTAAGAGTTTTAACAATCAAAAAGTGAACACATTCCTCTTCCTTATAGGGGGAGTCTTTTAAGAATCAAGATCCATGCCTCCAGTATTGCTCTTGTCTTCTTGTTCAAATCTTACCATCTTCAGTTAATGCAGTTATGCATTCAATCCTCTATGCATTTCATTCATTTCCTTTACCTGGGGGGGAGTAAGAGGAAGATCAACATTACTGCTACTCCTTAACATAAGATCCCCAAAGTTGATATAGCTTTATACTCCAGATTTTCATTTCCATTTGAGGAAATGCACTAAACAGAAGCAAATATGCCAAGACCAGCATTAACACTTCAGCTTTCTACACAGCACTCTGGGGACTATGCAGGGAGCAGACAGCACTGTTTAGTTACAACACTCTTTGGATCCCTTTACAAAGGCTCTGCACTCAGGGCCAAAGTACAGTACGCTACTGCCATTTGTTACTAGCTCATTAGTAAGCAGCTCTTCAACAGAAACTGAAAGCTCAATGGAAATATCCTCTCAATTAAAGCTCTTCCTGATTAAATAAGACTGTCAGATAGTACTTCCCGGGGACTTCATTGTCTGTATCAAATCGAGTACAGTCCTTGCTATGGATATGTAGAGTAGCACTTAGCTTTTGCCCTCCCTCCCAGAACTGGGAAACCCATATTGTCAGTGGTCTTTGAAACTACTGCAGAGCAAACACAGTTAACTATATAGAGATGAAAACTAGCTACGGAATTTGAATATTTTGACACTACCTGAACACATCTGCAGCATCCAAAGCAAGCTTTTAACCTACACTGAACCTAGTTAGGAATGTCAGGTTTCTAGCCAAAAAATTTCCCCAACCCCTCTACACCATAAGTAGAGTTTACCTCTGCTTTCACGTACTTCCCTTTTCTTCGTCTTGTGCAGACCTGTAAGGGAAAAACAGAGTAATTGTAAAGGTCAAGTCTTCACTTAAAATTGCAACCAGATATAAGTTACATTTAAAACTCCAGACTGGAAGCTGTCCCTTCCCCATCCTTCTAAGGGGTGGTAGAGGGAAGGCTGTTTCTTGAGATCAGGAGGCCGGACAGGTACATTCTCCATCTCAATAAATATCTTGTTTGCAATGCAACACCCTTCTGCCATAATCTGAAACAGTGACAGTATGCTCATCACCTCTTTCCCACACCCCAGTCTCAGAAAAAGCAACATAAATCTAGTTTTAGATTTTAGAGCAAGTAGTTTACAGAGGAAGGCTGTTCCTGTTCAAGACCAATTACTCTGGGACATAAGCTTTTCCCAGATGATACTATCACCCATTCCGTTTGGTAGCTTTGTTAGAACTTACCAGTACAACAATTCCAGCAACTATCGCTAGTATTACTACTACAATGACAGCAATGACACCAGGAGTCAGTGACTTCATGGAGAACTCTGGTGCTACTTCATCTAAGTAGTAAACCACTATCTTCTCAAAACGAAGCATTTCATTATCAATACTGATGTTTAATCTGTCATTGTGAAAGAGGGAGTCACCTTTTACCTAAGAACAAATACAAAGGAGATTTTATAGTCACCTTGTAACAGACATTATCCAGACACTGCAATAATTCATTTTGTTTTAGCCAGTACACACACAACCCCCCCAAATCCCCAAATAACCCATACCACACACACAACACATTGCATGTAATCAATATACATATTTAGTCTTTAGCTGACTTGACCCATGATGCACTTACATCTTTTTCAAAGTAGTAAGCCACATTGGCTATATCCACATCTCCAGGAGATTTGTCTGAGGAATTTTGCTTCAGATCAATAGTAATGTAAGGGTTTTCATACTGCAAAAAGAAGCATAGCATCAGAAAGGTGCTAGTTTAGAGCTGACTATCAAATACACAACAACATACTATGATCCGACTTGTGAGCTCACATTTTGAATCAAGTTTATGGTACTTGTTCTCAAGCAAAGTGTTTACAGTATGATTCAATTTTTTTTTTTTAACTGGAGCATAGAGGGAATTCATTTATAGACTAGAAGTGACATGTATTTTCCCAGTATTTCGATTCAGATACAGCTAGTTGCTAGTTGCTCAATACAGCACTACTTGGAAGTGTTACTAAGAAAGGTGAGCAGGCAGCTCTAAGGTTTTCTTCTGAGAATACACCTCCCAAAGAGTAGAGGACAAGCACAAGATAAGATGACCTCCTCACGTACATTCCAACGTTATTTACATGTTCTCCACTTTAAGGGATGTATTCCATGCACTTAAGTTTTAAACGACACTTTTGAGAGCACATGCCTAATTACGCTCTACTCATGCTCTAGTCCTGCTGTATTGCATTAGGCAGACCAGACTGGAATTTGCAGTTATTCACAACAGAGAATGAAATTCTCCCGTTTTAGTAAAGTTATGTGCCTCTTACCACAATATCACCTATATAGCGTCCATCCAACATATAACGACTGGTAATTGTTTCCACGAAGGCTCTACAAGAATATTAAAGTCACAACTGTCAAAAGCAGAATACTATTTTACACACCTATTTTCAGGTTTATGAACGACCAGTATAACTGATTTTCTCTGTAGCCTCTCATTATTAAGTGGTACTAGAGCTCTGTTAGTTCCCAACACTGAAGTTGCATTTATTGAATAGAATTACTGAGTTTTGGATAGCAAAAAAAAGTTTAAACTGTTTTGAGAGTTCACAAGAAGGAGCTAAACAGTAGCAGCTTTTGTTCGGGGGCGGGGGGGGGGGAGGGGGGAATCTCACAGCTACAAGCACATTTTTCTTGCTATATGACCTCTGACAAAAAAAGTAGGATTTTATTTTATAGCCCCCCAAAATAGCTTAACTGTTATTTTTTCTCTTGCTCCTTCATTCAGACCTGCGCAGCTCCCCCCAACCCCAATCAGTTTACTTTTTGGGTAGGGTAGTTTCACCTTATTACCTTCCCATTTCCTTCAATAACTGGAACTCACCAGAAGTCAAAGTAGCAATAAATCAAATTTTAATGGAAATTAATCTCATTAACTAATATACTTCCAATCAAAATTAAAACTTCTACAAAGGACCTGTAGGTGATTTCTAAAGTGTTCAGCAAATGAGTTTCAGCCATGCATTTTTATGCTTAGTCGTTTAGAAGTAAACCAGATATCTAGTAGTAAGTGCAGACATTTCCATGACATCTCACTTACGATCATCACTTACTTCTTTAAAGACCCAGTGCTCAGAGGAGCTTCTCTCTCACCGTGTTTCATTTTAATGATGATCAACCTGAAGTAAGAGGCAAGTACAGTAAATATTCTTGAAGAGCGTGCATACAACATATTGCATGCTAAATATCCACGGCTGGTGCAAAATATGCAAAACCAAAGCAGCGAGGAAAACAAAAAAAACAAAGTCTCATTGTTACCAGAAGAAAAAAAAAATTCCAGTAAACGAGAATTTATTGCTCCATGTTCCTTCAGTCCCAGTGCGTTATTCATACAGGTACATTCTCTGTAATGCAGAACTTAATACAGGAATGCTTTTATGTCACAGCACACCCTAACCTGTTGAAAGACTTACCTTGTTCTGACTAGTTCGTTGCACTTCAAGTTTGTGTCATGTTTGTCAGTTCTTCTCACACCAGCTGTATTCACACACCAGCAGGAGGTTCCATTGCATTGCCTTGCCTTGAACATGCCATTATTTTCACAGTCAGGATCATAAAGGCCATCAGTATCTTCAAATGCCTCTTTTGGTTTCTCACGACGACCTGCTTTTGTACCTGTCATTTCTGCTTTCATCAACAGGCATTTTGAAGTCACTAAAAAATAACCAGAAAATCATGTTATACTTCTTCAGACTGTGCACATTCAAAACAGTTGCTAGTTTCTTACGTAAAAGCGTAAGGTTATGTCAAAAGCAACATTTTAAGCTATCACAGGGAAGAGCAGGTGCCTGTCCAAAATGTAGGCAGTGCACTAAGTCAACATGGTTGGGATAAGCCAGCTTCTACGTAAGTCATGTGTTCAGTACCACATCCAGCCACCTTCAATTTCTTCCACCCAGAGGATCATTTACAGCTTAGCTGAGCTTGAATCAAGGCTTTTAACTCTAGATTTGTAGGAGGCAGGTCCTTACCAGCAGGCTCAAAACTCATCTTTGGGAAATCCTTGTCATTAGATAGGGACCAAATATTAAAGAAGATGGGAGGAGGCCGCCTCAGTATAACCACACACACATTTACAGAAGTTGCTCGGTAGGGACTATAAACCCTTATCTACCATTATCAGTTGACCTGGAACACCAGGAAGAAGCTTTCCTTTCCCTTCCCATACTACCATTTTTGTCAGGAGCTCTCTGGGCTTTCTTTACGCACTCAAGTTTCACGGACACTCCTGTTTGGCAACCCTGAACATATGGGAAGGCACTGCCTAGGCCACAACAACAAAATACAGCTTTAAAAAAAAACAAAAACCAAAAAAAAAAAAAAAACAAACTTACAAGTGTCACACTCCACAGTTACTCCGGAACCAATGGACTCACACTGGCAAGTGTCTCCCATCTTCACACAGTTGGTGACACGCTTGTTTTTTGTGCAAACGCAGTCTGGAAGAGAAGTAGAACCGTGAACCCTGGGGCCCCGGGGAGGACACGAAGGAACAGCCCCCCCTCCCCCCCCCCGCACGACCCTGCGCACCGGGAGGAGGCCCCGGGCTCCCCCTGAGCACAGAGGGGGCCGGCGCCAGCCCCTCCGCGGGGTTTGGGGGTCCCGAGCGGGGGCGAGGCCCTCTCGCAGCGTCCCGCAACCCCTCCCGGGGGCCGGCGCCACGGGGCGAGGCGGCCGGGCGCCCCCCCCCGCCATCTTCCCGCCGCGGGGAAGCCCCTCCCCTCCCCGCCGGGCCCGCGCCCCGGACACAGGGGGCGCCATTTTGTGGCGCCGCCAGGGGCAGCGCGCAGCGGGGCGCCCGCCCGCCCGCGGCGGCGGCAGGACGGGGGGAGGGGGCGGCCCGGCGGGGCAGCCCGGTGCGGAAAGCGGGGCGCAGGGGGGAGGGGAAGGCGCGGTCTCTCACCCTCCTGCGCCCAGCAGGCGGTGGCGCAGAGCAGCAGCAGGAGCGCAGCCCCGCGGAGCAGCTGCATGGCTTCGGCCGGCGGCGGGGCGCGGAGAGGGGGATCCGCCGAGGTGCGGGCCGCAGAGAGAGCGAGAGGGAGGGAAGGAGCGAGCGGTGCGTGCGCGGCGCGGCGCCGGTGTGAGCCGCCCGACGGGTTCCGCAGGTGGTGGCCGCGCCGCGCCCTGCGGCTCCGGTTACACCTGCGGCGCGCGGGGGGAACGGCCGCCGCGGCCCCGCCTCCTCCCGGCTCCCTGCTCGCAGCCCCGCGACGCGCGCTGTTAAACGGCCGGCGGGGGGGGGAACCCTCCTCCCGCCGCACCTGGGCGAAACTGGCCTGGCCGGGGCGGGGCGGGCACGGTCTCCCGCCCCTTCCCTGCCGCTGGCCAAATATAGGCTTTTCCGGAGGCGCCGAGGAGGGGGGAGTGGGAAAGGCCCCTCGAGGGGCGGAGGCGAGGGGCTGCCGGTGAAGGGGGCTGCGAAACCGCGGGGGGACCCGCGGCGCGGCGCTGCCGGGGGAGGGCGGCGGCGGCGGCGCCCTCGCAGGCGGGGAGAGGCTGTTAGTCACGGCGGGAGCGGCCCCGCACGGTGACACGCGGGCCCGGGCAGTGGGGCCGGCTCCTCTCCCTGTCCGGCCCGGCCCGGCCCGTGTGGGGCAGAGCCCGGGTTGGGGGTTTCTCTCTCCGGCCCGGACAACTTCCGCAGGTCGCTCCCGCAGCCCGTTTGGAGCCCGCCGAGGGCTAATCTGTAATAAATAACGACCAGTGCTTTACCATTAGTTTTGTACGAGCCCAGCGGCGTCGTTAGAACTATCCTGAAAGCACTTCATCCTTAAAATAAATCCTGATAATCTCTCGGTAAACCGAGGGGAAGAAAACCCACAATGCCTAGCTATGCTATATACTATTCCCTACAGATATTCCTGCTACCTCTTTATTTTTTTTAGACTCCTGCCGTAAAATGTGACACTAGGTACCTCCATGTTAGGACTACTCTGAAGAGAGTCGCTTCTGGCGCTGGAGGATCCGCGCTTCCTCCTCCGGAAAATGCAGTCTTCAGTGCTTCACCTCGGGGCAACGCGGCCTTGGGGAAACCTATGAAACCGTGGGCAGCGCCAGAGGCCTGCCGAGGAAGAAACACGGGAGAGCCTGCTTCTGTTTTTAAAATGGCTTCCCAAAGCGTACAAGCGATGCTGAAATACAAAACAGAAGAGAGGCCAGGGTACATTGAAATTATTTTCTGAAACTATTTTTGAGTTTATTCGTTTAGTTGGAGAAGAAAAATAAGGAAAACACAAGGGTCTTTCTGAATTATTAATGCTATGTTAGTGTCATAGAAAAGCAAGTTATTTTAGTAAAGGGGAAAACCAGAATGACATCCCTCTAAGGCTGTTCCTGCTTTTATGTGAAGTAAATGGTGTTTCCAAAGAGTGCTCTAACTTCCACTTACCAGTGTTTACATTAGCTATACAATAAAAATACATTGTCTCTCCTTGTATATGCAGAGGTCAGTTAATGAAACTTCATATAAAGCTTTCACATGTGCAGGTTAGCCGTCTTTGTGGGCTTGTCTGTTTGTGCGGCTGCCTTGCATCTTCATTTTTGTATTGACCGTTGTCTACAACGCACTTCCAAAGTCAAGCGAGAGCTGTCTCAGATGGGTCGGGATTAACAGACTTCTTTAGGTCTCTCCTGGTACATTCTAGGTTAGACTTGTGCAGCACTTACCTTCTTGATTCCCCATGCAGTTTTGGGTAGCTTATTAATTCCCCTCTGGTCTAGTTTGCAAAGAGTGTCAAATAAGCAGCCTAAGTTTACCAAAGCGTAAACTTGGAAGGACCTTGAAGACTCTGATGTGGACTTCCTACATTACTGCTGTCAAGTGATGGCATTCTTAGTAAAGATGAATGGGATCAATAGGCTCAGAAATGGCTACCTGTGGTAAAGCTTATCTTCTAGGTGTATGTATTGGTTTATGCAAAGTGAGAAGAGTTACCCATTCATTTATCGCATTGCTATGCTGAGCTATGTAAGCCTTGAAAACGAAGAAATTGTGATAGGCTTTTGCCTTTGTGTTTCTTTAAATATTGTACATTTACAAGAACAGGACAGGATGATGACATGCTAATTCTCCTGGTGATCTCCTGGTCCATGTTCTGCATAAGTAAACTTCTGTGCCTAATAATAAAAATCCAAACTTTACACTGCAGTTGCGTAATGTTTACTAACCATAGTGACTACTACAGGTAATAGTGCTTCTTCTTGCACTTCCTCCAAATATTAGACAAGTCTTTGTTACTAGTTTAAAAAAATAACCCAAACCTTTAGGGTCTGAGAGTTGAATGGACAGGATATTTGCGCGGACTGAAGAAGCCTGTTATAATTTTGGTTTTTTAGTATGACACCTAACGTGTTCCTTGAACTGCTAGTTACCAGCTGTAGAAAGCCCCTACGATAACTGCCATGCAAAGATAGGTGCAATATGTTGCTTTTTGAAATACAGCATTTATTTTTTCTCCGATTTACAGGAGCTAATACAGAGCTCATTACATACAATTTCCCCAGCTTTCCAAATCAAAAGAAGATCTGTTTATACATATGAGCATTGTTCACTATTGTAGGAATGGAAAGAGACACTCTGCATGATGTCATTCCCCAGAACAGTAATAGAAATTAGGGGCCATTCTCAATGGCATTAATTTCACCATCTTTCCAGGTTATTTTGAGGGAAGCTTTTATGCAGAATCAAAGGCGCTGGGGCAGACGTCTGGTTAAAAGAATAAAAGGGCCCAAGTATTGAAGTAACTTCATTACACAGATACCCCAGTGTCGAGGGGATTGGGGAGTAATGGCTTTTTTTGTTCCTTCTGCAGTGATACAAATGCCTTTCCTCTGGAATTACATGACTTTACTTACTTAAGTATAAATTAACTTTCCCCAGTGTACAGCTCTAAAAGCAAGGCTTTGCTTACTGGTTATAATGGGAAAAGCGTATCAACTCTTGGAGATATGTCCTCTTATCAAATAAATGAATGCTGATTAGGCAGTACAGTGTAGGCCGGTTGTGGTTTACAGTTCAGATAATGTGTTCGTAATGTTTAAATTATTATTTATCTACTCTATCATACAGCAAAAATAATAAAAAAAGTTTAAATCACCAGCCCATATGGCAGCATATGGAAAATTCAGAAGGCTCATATCATCTGTATTTTTGAACTTTTGCACTCTAATTTACATGCGCTCCAGATCTGTTTCGAGAATAAAGTTCAGTTCACTAAAGTATTAATTCAAGAGCCACTGAGGTCAGTGGGAGATTTTTGTTGACTTCAGCGGACTGCGGATCAGATCTAAGGAGGTCTACCCAGCTCCTTCAGAAGTCATTGAGCATTGGTGTGCTAATGCAATCTGGCCTGGGGCTTTGCGAGGTACTTTCCAAGTGTTCAGTGGAACTTGGTAAATGGGCTTGTGATACTACACAGGGACAGAAAAAGAACAAAATCGACTTTCGGGTAAAGTTGCAGGGGAGTGTGAGTCATCCCTTAAGTATCAGGAAATGATGCTAGGTGGGGCTGTTGCATGCACAGATTGAACAGATGAGCAGAGGGAGTATGATTAGTTCAACTGGAGTATTGGCAATTCAACTTTATTTGAGATTTTTCACAGGCTCCAGACCTGATCAGTTCTGGGTGCACTCTGTTAAAGATAATCAAAGGCTCATCCCGAAAAAAGGCTATGTATTATGCCCAATTTCAAAACAGTAGTACTATTGTTTTCCCACAAAATCAATAATTTTTGAAAATTCATGATGAATTATAAGAGGTTAATGCAGTAGAAGTTACAAACAAGCAGAAATAGTCTTATGCTCAAAAGTGTCAAAAGGTTATGTCAGCAGACATTGATATATATTTTATATATATATATATATATATATATATATATAGTCTGTATTATAGCTTAACTCAGGAACTTCATTAGGTGTTCAACTTTTATTGCTGACTATATACCTTCTACAAAGAAAGCCTTGAAAGAGCCATATCAAGAGGGCAATACTGAGAAATTACGTATAGATTCTTGTCCTTGATGTGTTTCTGAACATTTCATACCTTTGCAAACCAAGGCATGTGGCTACTCAAAGAACTGTAATAATGCTGCCACTTCAGCATATTTTTTTCTGCAATTTGAAAAACACTACATAAACAGGTAAGTACTATTATCCTTATTTGAATAATGAGGAGCATAGAGAGCTTAAATGTTTTGGCCCTGCAGAGCTGGTCAAATATAGAGCTAATAAGAAAATAAATGAGCAATCATATGTCTTCTTGCTATACTATGTATGAACACTGTAAAAAGATACTTTACATCTTTTGTTTATTGTTGGTCTGTTTCTAGGTCATATTTTTTTTTCTTCGAATAATAACATAGTTTGTTTAAAGATGTAACTGTTTGTTTTGCTGCAGCCGGCAACACACTGGAGATGGAAATTAGTTCAGAGGCGGTAGCAGTGCTTCTGAACTCATCCTCAGCTTCAGAAGCCCACAGCTGTTTCCTTCTCCAGCGGGTTGGAGTCCTTTGACTGAAAGTAAGAGGTAGACCACTGCTCTGCTCGTTCAAAGGTTCGTAAAACTAGACAGGGTGTAGCCACAGGAGAGAAATGCTCATGCAATTACTGTGTGTTACATTTGCATCTTTGAGGATTATAGAAACCAACCCGTCTGATATTTTGTGGCATCCTAACCTCTCCGCCAGGCTTAGTCTTAGCTCCAGTGGGTGGGGTCAGGAGCAGGCTCTCACCTTTGTCTTTACTTACATGAAAATGTCTTCATCGCTCTTTTACCTACAGCTTTTTTTAGCACGTCTACTGTCAGCATTTAAAACTGCTTAAAATATGCAGCATTATGTGGGGGGAAAAAAAAAGGATAAGCCTTCATCCAAACTACTTCATAGCAGAGAGGCAAGCACATTAATTTCATACTGTGCCCAAGCCCTCAGAACACTGACTGATTCAGTATATTTTGAAAAGGGCTATGAGGAAAACAGGAGAACACTGGTTGTAGTAGGGGGAGCTCCATTTACACTAAAATGTTTCAGTTGTGACATCTAGTTTAAAGCACTTTTCTGCCCTTTTAGCCACGCTCTGTGAAAGAAGATACAGATGGACCTTTGTCAAAACACTTGTTAAAAACTGTTCAAGAGAGTCCTAAAGAGTTTTTAACAGGTTTTATAGCCTTACAACATCTCTGTGCTGTAGGCAGAACCAAAGCAGATGGATATACAGGCATACAGTTTGTCCTGTTTCTCAGTGTGGTGTTATGAAAAGGCACATGCAGTGCCTTTCTCACTGCTGGGAGATATCTGCCTTTAAATTTGCTTTGTGTACAGGCAAAGCTAGGTATAAGGCAAGCTTTGGTGTGGATTTACAGTATGTCAGTTAATCCACAAAAATAACCTATGGACAGAGTTGTACCCAGCAGTAAGCCGAAGAAATTCATTCTTCCCTGAAAACAGGGACACAGCATGCACCCAGGCAGTTGCTGCGGAGCAGCTAACATACTATAAATCCCCACCCAGGCTTGCGTCACTGCAGCTTGTATATATAGTCATACCCAAAGCAAAGGTTAATAAATATAGCAATGAGATGAGCAAACAATCTAATCCCACAAACACAATTTAGGATAAGAACAAAAGGGACAGCAGAGAGTAAGGTTAAAAGGCCTAGATGTTCCATAGACCAGAGAATGCTTCTTTTTTCTCATTGAAATAAATTGATTTCGTGTTGTAACCACTTTCCTAGCTCACAGGTTTCCCTTACCTTTTCAGGTGTTGGTAATGGCTGCTACCAAAGTTCATCTACTTCTCTTTGCACTTTAATTTACAGCCCTTGTACTAGTCATTTTATTGCTTCAATTGCTGGGTGAGAAAGCTTTTACAGCTTGTGATTATTGAACTCGGAGAAACAAGAAAGCTTTCTGACTTTTTGGGGAGTAACTGCAGAGCCTGTTGCTCCTTGGAAGGGGCATTCAATGTTTAACAAGCTCTGGGAAGTCTGATTTAACTGTGTGGGCCCTGGAAGTGAAAAAGATTCCAGACTCCTTCCAGCTCACATTTTGACTCAGCTGTTTTTAGTCCGTAAGGGTCTATCCTTAAAAGTTCTGCCTGCATAACTCTGAACTTCAGGCTGTTCTTTTTTTCATAGCATGAGGGGATTGGAGCCAAAATATTTGCATACAGAAATATTTTTTCCTGACTTCAAAAAACTATAGCTATATTACTGTTGATTAATTCTTTCATGGGATAAGTCTTCTGAATGCCATGCCATCAAAATAAGGCTCTCAACAACAGAGAAATTATACTGTCTATAATTACTACTATTATTTCATATTATAGGGGTTATGGTCATGGACAAGCATTCTATTGCGCTCAGCAGTATAACAGAGGGAAAAAAATAGATGGCCTGTGCTTGAAAGAGTTTAGGATTGAAATTATGCAATCATTAAACTGAGAGGTAAATCTAAACTTCAGAACTGGAAAATGAGATGAGAACATTTGATGCAATTTACCCATTTTGCCCAACAGAATTATAAGCCATCTAGCTAAAGCTTGAAGGCTTTATCCACTCAGCCATCTGTTAAGGTAAGAAATAATGCACTCACCTTCAGGAGAAGCTTAGAACATTATTTTGAAAACACTACAGGTCTTGTACTTTTGATCTCTCTAGGTAAAAAGATATATATCTTTCCTGGATAATAAGCTGCTTGAATCAGATGTTTTATGGTTTTGTGCACTAATGTGCACATATATATTGAAATCAATAAGAATATGCATGTGTTATTACTCACTAAATTTGAATGGACTATTTTCAGCTGATGTCATTTAATAAAAATGTTTTTTGATTTAAGTAAAACTTCTTTAAGTTTTATTATTTCAGTGACATTTTCACCAGGAAGATTTTTGAAGTCTAGAGCTTTCTAGTCATTTCCGAGAGGAAAGCAGAGAAAACTTCCAAGTTGAAGAGCTCACATTTTTCAATCCAAATCTAGGCACCTTGCACATGTGCAATACACTGGGAGCTCCTGGGCACAGCCACTCCTTGCTCCTGCACCTGCACCTCAGGAAGCCTGGTGCCCTCAGCCCCGGAAACAAATGGCTCCGGGGTCATCGTGGTATAGACAAATCTGGTTTATTAGTGCTCTTTGCACAATACAGTTCGAAGAAACTGCATGGGCACAACTGGATAACAAATAACTATGCTTATTAAATACGCACAAATGTGCAATGTAAAATTTCCAGTGGCTTTTAAAAGTTAGAATATGGTGGGTGACATCAGAAGGTTCAAAAATCATGTAAAGGGGTACTGTGCTCTTCACCTCCTTTCCCTTTAGCGTAAAGTATGCATTTTAGAGTTGTAAGTTACTGTTATTGAGAGATGCGACACAGAAATGCCAGTCCTTAAAAATAATTCTTCGATGCTTCCACTGTTTGTTTTGAATTAAATTCACACAGAATATTTCAGTCTATTTACAGCAGAAATGAACAGCAAGCTCAAACTTATGTCCTCAATACTTATGCAGCTTTGCTGCCACAGAGCATTTGGCTGTTCTGAAGTATGCAGAAGCAGCATGTTTAGGCATGTGTTGTGTTTGCTGCTGACCCATTTGCTATACTAGTCCAGCAGTACATTACCTGGTCACTGCATAATTTCCAAATGATATTTTATATGGTTTCTGAGTTTCTCAGTATCTGAGAATAACCACAGCTACGCTTGGACTTAGGTATTAGAAAAGACTATGTGCTTAGAAGTTCTTTTCAAATAAACAAGACTGAAAACAATTTCCATGTGCATTCATCCATCATAATGACATATACTTAAGTGGCACTAGACCATTTTTAGTTTTAATCATACTGTAACATTTGTCAATAGCAAAGATTTAGCTGTAAGGCTCCTTTTCAGTGTCCTTACTTGCTACTTCAAGTAGCAAACAGGTAAGCTGTATTCAGACTCTTATGCTTACTCCTAGCCCAGGTACCACAATGCTTTAATGATCTGTTTCACAAAACTCATCCAAATCCTTACTCTCCCTTCTCACTTAAAAGAAACATGGACCTGAACCCACATCTATCACCAGCAACCAGTGCACTGCACTCTTTATTATGAAAGTGTCACTGCATGTCTAAAGTTTGCTTTTTACATGAAAGCTTTGATTTAGTTATTTATCTTTAGGAATCAAGCTGTCATCTTGTGCATGTTCCATCTAGAACATACTTGAATGAGAGGCTGGTTTCCCCCTGACAAGGTCGGGAGTACTCTTTACAGGGAACAGATCTATTTTTCTCTAGTTTACACTCTGCAATAAGTAGGAAAAGTCTGTCATCTGAAAAAAATGTACAGTTTATTTTGAACAATGGTCCATATTTAAAAAAGCCAATGTTTCTTCTTCATGCCTTCCTTTGAAAAGAAGTATCTGGTGCTCTTCCAATGCTACTTTATCTTTCTCAAAGAAAAAAAAAGTTCACTGGAAAGGATATCAGAGATAAAAGCATTTGCTTTCTTACCTTCCAAATGTTAAAAGATAGAAAAAATTTTATATATATCATAAATATAATCTATTGAAGTATGAGGCCTGTGTTTTTCTTCAGTGAGACTTCTGAATCTATATGTAAATAACTCATTCACTGAAAAATTTTAAGATTGTTTGTTCATTTAAGAAAACTGCTCTGTACCTGACTTTTTGGACCTAGCTACTGGATTTAAACAACTCAGTTCCAGAATATGTATGGAAAAAAAAAGCTTGCAAAAAGCAAGATGTAAGAATTCAAAACCAAGCCTTACTGGTTATATTAAAAAAAAAGCAGTTCAAACTGTGATAACATCAACATGAAAAGCAGCTAAATTGATTTACATGTACAATGTACAATTCAGAACAGCGATGCTAAATCCACTATACGAAACCAGACAAATGCTACATCATCTCTGTTTAAATTGCTTGTGGTGAAACAGTGCCCCCTGATGTCCAGCGAGTTAGAGAACTAAAATTACATTCTTCTGGATACTCCTCGAAGAACTGTACAAGCTTTAAAAAACTGTACTTAATATTATATAAGGTTGCGAACCAGTTAAGTCCGCTATCTCATGCACAAGATTTACTGTCTGGTGAAGTTCTGTTTCCTTATTGTCACTCTGCTCAGCACCTTTTACCAGGTAAGTAGAGACCTGCAAGCAGGCTATACTCAACCCAAGAGTACAAAACGATTGTTTATTGGCTAATGCCCAGAAACGCAGGATTTAGCAAGCTAGCAGGCTAAGCAATAGTATGCTCATTGCCTCCACCTGGAGACCGCACAGGTCTCTGCCGGCCAGGCAAGCGTCAGTCAGGAGGGCTGCGGCAGCCCCTGGTGCTCCCTGGAACAGATGCTTAGCAGTGCTGAGCGGCCAGCTGCTGACTCCCCGAGTTTTCCTGTAGGATTTTACACCTTTCCACGCTGATGTTCTTCCTCTTGAATCCTTCAGTCATCCCTGCCTCAACAATCCTACCGCAGCCCGTAGAGTCCCACAAGATAAGAAAGGGAAAATTGCAGGCTTTCTCACAACTTCACAATTTGCTCAAGAGCGTGAGCCAACGTTACGCAGCAGGGCTCTGCATCAGAGCTCAGGGCCGGGTCCTGGCGCCAGGGCGAAGGTACAGAAGGGGTTGCCAAGAGTGCATCACAGTATCTGCTGAATAGCTTGATTGCTAACAGATCTTAGATAGTGAAAAGGAAAAAAAAAAATTCTTTTAATACTTTGTTGCAGAATCACTAGCTCCAAAAAATCCATTCTAGAAAGGAAAAAGCTACAAGGAAAAACAAAGAAAAAACATACAAACTCTGGGAAGCTCTGCGTGGAAAAAGATCCACTTTGTAAGCCCCCTTATATTGATAAGATAAAGGACACAATCTGAAGATGAAAAATATAAGAATGCAAACACTTCAAAATTATCATAGCACTTTCATGTTTTCCAGTACTGCAAAAAATGACAGGAGTTAGCTTCCTAATTTGAATGGTTTATTATAGAAGTTTTATAACTTTTCTTCAGTTTCCACAGTTGTCAAATGAATGGTAATTAACTGAAAAGTACTTTGAGGGCCTTAGATAAAAAGTGTTATGCACAAAGAGTAGCATGTACATGTTGTAAATTTTGGGGGGAAAAATAAAAAACGACTTAATGCAGGCTGACTCAGCCTGAACACACATGCTTATGAAGGGAGAACCTCAGTGTAACAGACTTCTGTCTGACTGACTTATTTATCTGCTCCCTGCTGCCAGGTCTCTTGATTTTGGCATATTCCCTACAGAGAAGGTGTTAGTTCATACTTACTGCTTGATATATTTTCTCCCTCTCTGAAGTACACAATCAGAAAGCTGATGTGACCTTTTCCTGAATATAATCACTAACTCGGAGTACCTAAATAAAGATATCTAGCAAAGTATTAATAAAAGATGAGGGAAGAGTAAAAGGCCTGTCCTATCATTACCATAACAAATGAAACCAGTTGCCCTTTAATTGGCCTGTATAGGAGGAAGCAATATGAAACTGGATGTATTTCCTGCCATCTTACTGGACTAAATCTTTAGCTCTTATAACAAAAGACAACAGTAAGATTCCACATGAAATCTTACTAGTTGAGAAAGTTTTTCATTCTTTATATTACATTTCAATAGGCTGCCTTAGACTAATTGCATAATATTACATGCAAGTAATTGCTTGCCTGGAAAAGTAGCATTAAGGTACTGCATTTGTGTTTTTAACCTTCTTTGAAGGCAAGTATATTTTCTTCTCTCTTATGGGATATGGGTTTTTTTGTAGAGATGTTTCAAAGGAGCTTTTACAATGTTGTCGGACAGCTGAGAGATTACAGTTGAATCAAGTTCTGAAGTGGCTCTGTATACCGGAAAGGGCAACTGCAACACACACACCAGTGCAGAGCAGCAACACTGCGTATTTCTCCCCCATCACAAAGTCCTGAGCGGGCCCTGGTCTGCTCGGTGCCGGGCAGCAACAGCAGCGCACCCCAAACTTTCTGTTGGGGGCCAAGCTGCAGAAAATGCACGTTTCTAACGCGCTTTGAAACCCAACGCAGCGCTGAAACCCAGCTGCGGTGTTTTGCCTTGCCCAGGGGCCCACGTTGAGTAACTGTGCGCACACCGTGCCGGTGTCCGACGTGAGTCGCGTCACTGTGCAGAGCTACGAAACAAGCTGGGAGATTTTTAGATTGACAAAGTCTCCGTTTTCCACGATTCGAGCTGCGTAGGGTTGGGGTTTTCAAGCTTTTCTTGGGAACCAGGAGGGATGGGGAAGCACAAGAGCTGCATCTTACTTGTCCGTGTGCATCCAGGAATTTGATCCCTAAGAGAAACGCTGCCTCCAGTAACACAAAAATTCATCACGCAATCATCAGGTTACACCACTTCTTATAAATGAGCAAACAGGAATAGATAATCCCCAAACTGTTTCTTCTTGTATCACCTTCCAATTTTATTTTTATTTTTTACCTTCTTTCCTCTAAACGTGCCACTTTGGGGCCTTCCTGGGGGCAGCCCTCTCCCCGCCTTGCGCTCCTGCTCCTGCCAGGCTGGGAGAGGGGTGCCGAAGCGCCTGAGCAGCCACCACCGCCACCGCCGCCGCCGCCACCCAGCGGGAGGGAGACGAGCGAGCCACCGCGGGCGCTCCATAAACCAGATCTCTGCGCCGCCCGCACCCGCCTGCCCTCCCGCCTAGCAACAGCGCTCCCCTTTCCTGATTGATTGATTGGTTGGCTGGTTGGTTGGTTGGTTGGTAGGACGCCCCTTCCCCCCCCGCCGCCCCGGCCCACTCGGCCTAGCGCCCCCAGGGCGACGGCGGGGTGAGGCAGGTGAGCGTGCTTTGCCTTCCGATTGGCGGAGGCGGCTCCCTCCTGCGCTGCGATTGGCGGTGAGGCGCGCCATTTCGAGCTGGGAGGCGGGGCGCTCGGCGGCGTGCCGAGGTGAGTGCTCGCCCCGCCCCGCCCCGCCCCGCCCCGGCCTGAGGTGGGTAAAGGGCGCTGAGAGGCGCTGTGCCGCGCCGCGCCGCCCTCTGTGAGGGGCTCGCTGGGAACTGGGGGCTTTTGCATTTTATTTTATTTTTTTTGAAAATTTTTTTATTGTAGGCGGGCTGCTGCGAGGCTGCCTGAGCCCGCTCCGTCCCCTGCAGGGGCGCGCTGAAGATGTGAGGGCGCTGTTTGCAAGGCAGGCGCTGCCCCTGCAGTGGTTTCCCCGCCTCCTGCCACGGGTCGGCGGCCCGCTTGTGGTTCTGGGGCGGTATTTGGCAGCTTCCCCCCGGACACGCCTCCCCAAAATACTCCTTGTTGTGCAAGGATGCCCCCGTCTCCTGTCCGTAGAGACACCACACTCCCTTTGGTACCTCCTCGATTTTATAGTTAAAAACACCTCGGGTCTTCCTGGGCTATAGCTTCCGATTCTCTCTCGTTACAAAAGTTTGATTTCCAGTGGCTCTAACCAAGTATTTAAAAAAATAATTTAAGAGTTCAATATTTTAATGTCTTGCGGTTTAATTATAGTTCTGTGGCATTAACTCTATGAATATTATTAAAGAAATACAACATCACAAATAGGAAAGGAAGAATGAAGATTTCTTGGTAAGCTTAAGTACATGTGTAGGGGCTGTGTGGATTTGACAAACTGCAACTTTTCCAGTAAAAGATTTTTTTTTTCAAATATTGAATGAAAAAAGAAAGGTAAAATCTCCTTCCTTTGAAAAGACCTTTATCTAATCAGAACTACATTAAAGAAATCTACGTAGTTGACTTAGGGCACAAGATTCAGATAATTACTACTTATACAATTGATTTCTCTATCACCTGACATACAAGCTCCACTGAAGATGCTTGATTTAAACACTACAAATATAGAGAAGTACTGCTCAAGCTGGCATTATCTTTTGTAGTTAATTTCTTCTTTTTTTTCAACAGGAACCTTTACTTACCAAAATGAGACACAATCTGGTGTGTCAGACACCTCCCTCTGTCACTGTTCACGTAAAATCAAGTGCACCCAGATCACATCAGCAAAAAAAACTCATTAGACTAAAGCGTCCTACTTTTAAAGACCGTCATGAAAACTGCGAAAAAAAGGTTCCTAGTCATAAATATAAACGTCCAAAGGGACCATGTCTAGTTATTCAGCGTCAGGAAATGACAGCTTTCTTTAAATTGTTTGGTAGGTTAATAATAATATGTGTCAATGTTTGAACAGTAGTCAGTGTGTATGTTACCTAAACAGCACGGTAATTTGAGAGAACTTTTTACATAGATACTGACAGCCGTGTCTTTGTCTAAATATATTTTATTGTTATATTTTAGTGTTTAAATGTTTAATGCTTAAGTTAAAAATACAAAAAGGGCTATCAAACTGATGAAAAGCATCTTTTTAAGTTACAAATGAAACAAAAGTTGTGTGATACTTCCTTCTATGATAATTTCTTTCCTTTCTATTTCCTCTTACATTTCAACAAAACTGTTTTTAAATGTAAAACACTGTACTTTTGTTTTACATTGGCTTAAAAAAGGCTCGACTTCCCAGCCTTATAAGCAAGTTATTATGGGAACAAAAATTTAGGAAGAGAACTGGAATGGGAAGAGAAGCTGAGGAGTTCTAGCATCTCTTTTGTATTTGTATCTCTTTCATAAAAAATTTTGTACTTATTTAATTTAGTGAAGACATTGAGAGAGAGCTGAAGACAGTATTTGGCTTTTATTCAAATCTTCAATAGAGGAATCAATCAGAGAAAGAATTTGCTGTCAGGTAATCAAGGTGCAGAGATCTCAACAGTCTATGGTTCATGGGAAATAACTGTACGTTATCACATGGAACCATGTACACAGGAAGAAGCTAATTAAATGGAAGAAATACTGGTGATTTTTCATCTTCAGTTGCTATTATTGAGAATGGGAGTGAAATGCAGTCACTGGGTTTTCCATCTTGCCTTTCTGATAGTTTGTTGTCTTGTGTATTTTTTTTTAAACCTAATCTCTTTCTTCTGTTGGTTTCTCTGTTCTTTACTGATAAATCTAGCTTCTTTCCTTTTATTTAGCTTAATAAAAGGACCATGCATTACATATTTACATATATTTCCTATGAAAAGCAATTTTATTGCTTGAAATGCTACAACTTTCTTTTGTTGCAGATGATGATCTAATTCAAGACTTCCTATGGATGGACTGTTGCTGTAAAATTGCAGACAAGGTAAGTGTATTTCCTTCGTAGTGAAGAGATTACATTTTGAATGAAAGTCTGCTCTCAA
The DNA here is from genome assembly GCF_036417845.1 of Apteryx mantelli. Taxonomy (NCBI): domain Eukaryota; kingdom Metazoa; phylum Chordata; class Aves; order Apterygiformes; family Apterygidae; genus Apteryx; species Apteryx mantelli. The sequence goes on along the minus strand of NC_089980.1, from coordinate 25,945,964 downwards.
TCACTTGATACTGTAATGTGAATACAGACTGTATTTTTTTTCTAATGTGTTCATATTGAAGCTTCAGGAAACTCAGTTTACGCTTTTCTCAGTGATGAGAATGAACAAAATATTCTGATGCGAGGTAGAAGTGATAATCATTTAGGAAATGTTATACTGAAACAATATATTAATGCATAATAATCAATGTAACATTTTACATTTTAAAACAGTATCTTTTGGCAATGACTTTCGTTTATTTCAAGAGGGCTAACTTCACAATAAATGAGCATACCAGAATCAATTTCTTTGTTGCTCTGTAAGTACTTTTAAATTATCTGGTTTTATTAGCATAAACCTTGCATTAGTTTATTCCCCTGTTTATAGCGCTGGAAATTCTGATTTGCAATGAGACTCCTTTAATCAGTTTGTAGTTGATTGGGTTCTATATAAGCACAGAAATATAATCTACCCATTACATATAAATAGAGCAAATTGGAGATTATTCCTCTGATGGTGGAACAAGCTTAGGCAGCAGTGAGGGGAAATTTGCATCTGTGTTGTAATGCACAGAGTGGACTTCTGTCTGCAGAACTGTAAAATCTGTGAACTTTTCAAAGCATTGAAAAAAGAATCTGTGTAGGACAATATATGGCAACAGATTATGGCTCACGCTTCCTATTATAAGACCCAATTTATATATTTGCCAGCTTTTAAGTCATTTGTATTGGAACGTTTTGTTGTGATGTGCACCTCAGGAATATATGAGAAAAATTTTGTCAGCATGATTCAGTCAACTTAAAAAAGTAGACAGATAAGTTCTGAGAACTTATTTTCTTCTGAACCATTCTAAAATTCCTGCGCTTTGAAACTGAAGTGCAACCAGGAATCTGTCTTTACAAAGCCTATATAATCTACCCATATTTGGCCAAGCATGTGTGCTATACCTACAGAGTGACTCAGCATGCTCTTTCACAGTGTTCTGGAGCTCAGTTCATCTTTTTTTGTAAGAGCAGTTCTCAGCGGCCCTGGTTTGGACACTAGTGCGGGGAGAAAGATGGTTGTTTCTTCTATGATAAATGGTATTGCTGAGAGCATCCATAGAGCACTGAAGAGGAAGCCATTTGAGTTCACTGAAGGGGACAAAAGCCAGACCAGAGGAGAGAGAGGTTTATAAAGGGACAAGGAGACTAGTGAGACTGGGACTAGGGAGAAGACTGGGATTAAGAGCAAGTGAGAAAAATGGGGAGGAAACTGAAAGTTATGATTTTTTCCTGTGGGATTTACAGGAGCTCAGTATCAGGTGGCTTCATAGGAGGTAAAGTATTTTCCTGTTGTCTGGGGAGAAGACCAAGAAACAAAAGTGGCACATAGTGAAGGAATAAAGAAATATGAACATTAAAAAATGTCATTTGAGGTTTTCATTTTTATATGAAGGTTGGCCTATATTTAGTTGCTTGCTGCTAATTCAATGTAAGAAACATGATCTTCCAAGAATAGCTAAAATCGATAAAGCAGAAGATTTAAAGTTTAAAATTTTGCAAAATAGTTTTAAGCTTTACTTAGAAAATCAGTCAGAAACTGTTCGTTTTAATGCCAGGATATCTTGCTAGTTTGGAGAAAGCTGTTAGGATATGTTAGTTTTTATATACCTACTCATTTAGCCAACTTTACAGTAAAGCAATGTTTCTAATACTTTCCTGTAAGTTTATATTAACCGAAAGGATACAGATTGGGCTTTCTAATAGAGTCCTGAGAGAAGGCTGTGTTTTGTTAGGAATTTTTTTCACAATATTAGGAAAAAGAAATCTTTTAATATTAATGTCTTTAATGTTAAAATAATACTAATATAACAATTCAAGAATAAATAATATTTACAGACACAAACATATATATGTTTGAAGGTATCTGGCAAATACAGTTGAAGAAGATGATGAAGAATCAAAATATGACATTTTCCCATGGGCTTTGGGAAAAACGTGGAGAAAACTCTTCCCTGATTTCTTAAAGTTAAGAGATCAACTGTGGAGTAGAATTGACTACAGGGCTATTGTAAGCAGACGTTGCTGTGAAGAGGTAGGGAGGGTTTTAATATTGTGGATACTGCGACTACAATAATTGATACCAGCTAATAATCTAGCTCTGTAGAAGTAATTTCTTCTCTAAAATGTGTAGATAAGCTATGGGAAAGAGAAGAGGCAGCTAAAATGTTGTAACCCCGTTAAAAGTAAAGTTTTTACTGATAGAGTCCTTCTGTTTTATGCAAATATTTTTCGTTAAAATTTACCACTGGCTGCTTCACTTAATTCATTTTATAAATATTTATTTTTGTGTCTGCTTTACAAATAAAAAGTACATGAAATAAGGCCTTCAAATAAAAAATCTAGCACCTCAGGTTAAATTTTAAGCCCATCAAAATTAATAGTGTAACTTCACTTGACTTTGTAAGATAAGAGTTTTTCAGTGCATTTCAAAAAAACCAAAAGGACAAACTTCTAACATTCTCTTGCTATTAATGCATTCTTATAACCTACATTTTTTCAAACATAATGGGGAAAAAGACATTCCTCACTTTTCAGATGGAATACCTCTGTCTGGAAAAGCTCTGATATGTTACAAGAATGTAGTATGCTCTATAATTCGTGGAAAACAAAATGTCATTTACTCCAGCATCCCGTCTGTGGGGATGGGATTAGATGCATATGGAAAAAGTACAAGGAAGGAGGCAAGCATACAACACTTCTTCCAGCATACCCTCCCAGCTTCTAGTGATCATTACTTCAGAGGCTTTGTGAGCCAGCAGCTGGATCACATTTCATAATCAATGAAAGACATCATCTTCAGCCCAACATACTAAGCATAAACTGCTATTTGTGATGGTTTATGTGAATATACAGGGCTGTAAACTGTAGTGTTTCAACATCTGATTCGTAACTGGTTCAGTTATCCTTGCCTGGGGTAGCAAACTGTCTAGTGAGACAGAAGCAGATAGGTAATAGATGTTATCCACCTCAACTGTTTATTCTTAATTCTCTGCCACTCATGAATCGAATCCCTTGATTTCAGCTGTATGTTTGCCAGTTATTTTTATGGTTTCTGATGTAACGGCTATTCTGATAGGTAATGGCTATTGCTCCAACACATTACATATGGCAGCGAGAACGTTCTACGCACCACAGCGGAGCTGTGAGAAACTACAACAAAGATGAAGTACAGCTGCCACGAGGACCTAGTGCTAGTCCTGTAGACTGCTTGCTTTGTGGTAAGAAAGGAAGATTTGTAGGACTAGGATTATCATCATCTTCCTCTTCATCTACTGGCACTTTTGAGATGATGGAAACGCATCTATCTCAGGATTTGAAGGACACCTTTCCAATTGAAAAAATGCTGGTTGACCCTCCTTTTTCTTATGTGCAAGGTATGGTTTAATATTGCATGTAATTTTCAGTTAGTTGGTTTAGATCAGTATCAGTAAATCACGGGTATTTGTATAAAAGTATTTGTATCATTTATAAACACCCCTAAACAATGTACATGCTCTATCCAACTAATGTCATATTTGCCCTTTTGACTTCTGAAGGGACTGCTATGTCCTTCTTGGTATGTCAAGACATGAACTTTATTGTGTTAGCAGAAACCCCTGTTACAAATACAGTTACCTTGGTAAAACTGAGCTTTTACTGCCATAGATTGTTTCATTTATACGGTATGATTCTCTTATACATTCATTCTTCTATAGTTACTGGAATTTTATATTATTTCTCTTGCTTTATCTCTAACCAAATGGAAAATGAGAAAAAAACTTCACATGTATACTTGTTTATGTGTGATTGTAATATTTGAGAAAGACTGTTAGCTTCCCAAATGTTTTAACTATTTACTGAGTTGGTGAATGAAGGCAACAGCAACAAAAGTGCCATCCTTGTACTCTGCCAAGATTTCTCAGTTTTAACATAAGGGAACTTTAGCAGGACAGTGTAACAAAATGGTTTCTACTGTAAAAAAACATTACACCTCCTAAAACCTTAGCCTCCTCTTCCGAATCCAATTTAAAGTGAAAAGCACCAGTGTGATTTGATTTTTACAAAAAAATGTGAAAACATTTATTTGACTGCTAATGATGCAGAAGCAGCATGTAGTCAATTCACTTCACTTGTATGTAGGCAGTGTGCTACTCTTTCTTCATTTTGGGCAAACTTTTATAGTAAAGAGATAATGGCCTCAGATATTTTGGTATAGGGAAAGTCACCTGCCTGTTTAAGAGCTAGTATCATATCTGAAGCCATTTTTGCAAAAGTATGTTGTTTTTTCTCTACCACAACTAGGATAATATATCTTGCTTCAAAACATTCCATTCTTTTCTTCATGTCTTGTCAGTTTTGACTTCCCAGAAGTACCAACTGCCTTATTTTCTGAGTCTGTTCAAATTATCCTCACCTACTCTAGCAGGTTTTGGAATGTGTTCTAGACTATTTAGACACTGATTTGTATTGTTGCATTATAAATTCAATTTAGATTCATATTTTAAACAGTTATGATAGGTTAGAAGAAACAGTAAAAATAATGGTGTGTGTCAGGTGAATTAAAGGATTCTTGGTGTGAGCAGTGTTTTTAGAAAGGGCAGGCTCCTCAGCTACTATTGTCAGTTTGGAGGTGCATTAAATCAACCATTCAGACTTTTGTTTACATGCATCTCAGTCTTTGACAGTATTTATATTAGATTTCCTTTGATGACTGGGCTTGAACAGAAAAAATACAATAGTTTATCATTAAAATTATATAATGTGATAGAATCTTTGCACATTGAGCTACTTAAAAATAGTTGCCTGAGCCTCCATTGAGAAGCCTCCATTACATATAGTAGTTATGGGGCGAACATGAATTATTTATTTTACTGTTAAGAGTGTAACACACTTCAGATGTAAACTTCCTGGGGGAGCTGTACAAGGCTGGAAAGCAGCTCTGCAGAGAAGGACCTGGGAGTGCTGGTGGACACCAAGTTAAGCATGAGGCAGCAATGTGCCCTTGTGGCCAAGAAGGCCAATGGTATCCTGGGCTGCATCAGGAAGAGTGTTGCCAGCAGGTCGAGGGAGGTGATCCTCCCCCTCTACTCAGCCCTGGTGAGGCCACATCTGGAGTACTGCGTCCAGTTCTGGGCTCCCCAGTACAAGAGGGATGTGGCACTACTGGAGCAAGTCCAGCAAAGGGCTACAAAGATGATTAGGGGACTGGAGCATCTCTCTTATGAGGAAAGGCTGAGAGAGCTGGGCCTGTTTAGCTTGGAGAAGAGAAGGCTGAGAGGAGATCTTATCAACGTGTACAAGTATCTGAAGGGGGGGTGTTGAGAGGATGGGACCAGACTCTTTTCCGTGGTGCCCAGCGACAGGACACGAGGCAACGGGCACAAACTGAAACACAGACACTTCCATCTGAACATGAGGAAATACTTTTTCACTGTGAGGGTGACAGAGCACTGGAACAGGTTGCCCAGAGAGGTTGTGGAGTCTCCTTCTCTGGAGATATTCAAAACATGCCTGGATGCAATCCTGTGCAATGTGCTCTAGGTGACCCTGCTTGAGCAGGGGGGTTGGACTAGATGATCTCCAGAGGTCCCTTCCAACCCCAGGGATTCTGTGATTCTGTGAAGGCCTCAGTTCTACAAAGATACATATGTGTGCTTAACCAGTGCAAAATTCTAAGTATGAGGTATTAAAGGGTTATAGCTAATTTACATCTCTATTTTTTATTTGAATATGTCCTCATTAATATCCAACTTTTCACTGTTATAGTAGGTTCGTGTTATTGTTTTTGACAGCTTCAGTTCAACTGCGATTCCAAAGGGACCCCTTCAACCATGAAAATTTTTCATTTGAATGTTCTTTGAGATAAAGAATTGGTCAGATGGCTGCAACACACTATTTCATAAATTTAATTTACTAAACATTACCATATGCATACATGGAAACTTTTATATGAGACTCTGAATGCTTCTGTTCCTCCTTCTTTTAATCTAGTATTTTTACTAGAGAGCTAGTGCATTTTATATCTGACAAAGGTCAGAACAAATTTGTTCAGTATGTACAAAGTACTCCCAAATGTTCAGAATAAAGTTCACAACTAGGGAACTTTCAGCATGGTTACTGGAAATGAAACAAAGATATACTTGTCAACAACTGGTCTTTTTCTTGAAATCAATGCAGCTTTATCAAGAGGCACAAATTCAGTGAATTTCAGTTTCTATTACAGTTGTGCAAATATATTTTGTAAAGAAACTGAGAGCCACCAACCAGTGAAGTCAGAAGCTGTTTCCCTTAAATTTCAAAGGGCAGAATTTGATCCATTATTTTCTTACCAATATTTTTTCTCCTAATTTCTGGTAGACTATCACAGCCTGTCCAACAAAAGGCGACGAGGTAGCACCCTGAACCAAGACAAATCCATGGACTGGTTTACAAGAAATGAAGAATGAAGTACATCAAATGAGACAGAAACAGAAATTCTGTTCTTTGTGTAACATTCTGCATTGTATAGCAGTATCATATGTGATGGATTCTGTTAAAACCTTTTCCTTCAAATTGTTCATGGGATTTCAAAGTTCATATGCAGTAGAAATCAAAGCAGTAATTCTTTAAAAGTTAAACAACTTGCAAAGCATAGTGGTTATTTTGTAACATTTTATTGTATTCTGATACAATACTCAAATTAGCAGCTGACATCTCAGCAACATCAAGAAAGTGGTCGTTGAAACTTTCTCAGCTTGGTGAGGAACGCTAATTAAAAACAAAACATGTTACTACTTCAGTATTTCAGTATGCAATAATTTATTGTTATAAGTTTTATGATTTCATTATATAGTAACATGTCAAATGCTGGCACAAAACACAGTATTTTTGAAAATAAAATATCACTAAACATTTAAGATAAAAATATTTTCCAAACTTCTCACCTGAATGAGCATCCTGCCAATAAGATGGTCTAGCAATGTAAGGCACTGAGGAGTATGTTTCAACACTGTCAGAAAGTGATTCTGTGAAAAGTACGCATTTTTTAAATTTTCCAACAGGTTTAAAAAGTACAGACATCAGACTAGAGTTATCAAAGTGTATGTATTACTTTTCCTTGCTATTTTTTCACTTTCCTTTTGCTTCTGTTAAACTGCTCCACTGTCACCTAACAGTGCCTTCAGACTTTTTGCTCTAATATGGATTTTGCAAATCTATACTAGTATGCCAGAATAGCAAAAACAAAAAATTACAAAACAAAGCACATGGGTAACATCCCCTCCATGGAATTCTTAAACCCATCAGGGTCCTTTAAAGCAGCAGTGGGCTGAGTATGGAGGAATGAATTTTATATACATAAAAAGTAGCTGAGAACAGTAATGAAAAGACAGTCATTCTTAATTTATAGACTGCAGTTTGTTTTCTAGTTTTGATTTTTAATAAGATATTTAAATTCAAATAGCCATTAATATATCCTTTTTCAAACCTGGTAAGGCAAAGGTTTTCTAAAAGCTTGTCTGTTCTTCATGAGAATATCAGCTGATCTAAAAAAAGATACTGCCTCTTCCTACAAACTTTGCTTTCACTATATCCTTAGACTATCAAATAGCAGTAACAGTATAACTCATTAACAGTAATGTTCTTACCATCATATTCACTTCCTTTAAGAACTGCTTGATCCTGAAAATGGATTTCTTCATGTTCTTTTTGTTGAGGTTCTTCCTCAGTATTTTCTTGAGTTTCCACTGTTTGGATTGACTTGCAATTCTTGATTTTAGCAGGGAGTACTAACCAATTTCTGTGTGTTACATCAATGATCCTTTCACACAAAAAAGGGAGCTTGCAGGTCCGTATTGTGTCTAAAAGGGCAATAACCTGTGTGATGCTTTTGGAGAAATGCAAAGGATAAAACAATATTCTGAAAACTGAAACCAATAGATCAACTGCTGGTCTGAATTCTATTGCCTTTGCCATATTCTTTACTTTTGAGTTGACATGAAGTCCTTCAATTTTAGGGTAAAGGAGCTGGGAATCTGACTACTGAATTGGAAAACAACACACAATTATTTTGAGGATGTTGTTAACTCAAAACTTCCACTGCCCATAGTGAGAGTGTTCCCTACGTAAAGATTACAGGTTTTAGTCAAGTGTAATTTATACCATGTGCAGCTCCTAAAAAAAAGAAAAAGTTACAAGAAAAATGCAAAAAAAATTAATTTTGTTAAACATTTAATTAAATGTTAGCTGTATATGTTAAAAGATGTTTGTTTTTTAACAGTTTCAGGTGATGCCTGAATAAATTTGTAAATGCTAGAATTAAATACTTACTTTGCTAAATACACAGCACACACACCACCGTGTTTAAGACTTGGGTATATAACAGGCAAAGCAGCCTGAGGGTTAAGCATATCCAGAACTATCTGCAAGAGAAAGATATTTATATTTTTCCAGTAAACTTTAATATATATATATCAAGTTTTCCCTAACACCACCACTTAAAAAACAGTATGTTTATATATGGAAAATGAATGCATACAACAGCAGTATATTATTGCCAACATGATTTTTAGTACTACCTTTGAAGAGCTTACAGAAATGTGAGGTCCATACATTTACAAAACAAAGTCTGTGCTACTTGCAAATGAATTTCTATTAAATGAGCAAGTCACATTTAACCAACACTGTAGTCTTGTGTTAATTTTAAACCTCCCGCTAATTGAACTCCATAATGTTGACATTACTAAAAACTTAAGGAAGACTATATTTACATGTATTATAATCTTTGGATATCTAGTTTTCAAGTGATAAAATCTTCAAATGCTTCCTTATAATGAAAAGATGACACTAAAGTCTCAATGCCTAACTTACTGTTTGTTTCAGGGCTTAGAAAACTTTTGTCTTTGGCAGTATCTACATCTGCTAGAAACTTATTTAAACAGTAAAACAGTGGAATGTGCAATGTCTGAGCCTTCCTGTGGATTGTTACATTTAAATTTTTCAAAGATGTTATTTTTACGCTAGCCATTTTTTTTTCTTCAATCAAGCTGTTCAACATAACTATCATTTATTTGAAGTGTTAATATAACTAGATTGCCTACTTTATATAGAAAAGTGATAACATCCAGTTGTTTCCCCCAACACACCTTCCTTCTATGAAATTAGGATATAAAAAGCAGGAGAGAAGAGCTGGCTGTAGCATTCCTTACTCAAATGTAGACCTTAGTAACATTATACTTTCTATATAGCTGCTATTGAAGTGTTCACATATTTATATTTTCAATAAGCATATGTACTTTTCTTATTGTTTGAAATATATGCCTAATCAGATAAAAATCTAGTTCTCCAAAATACAAGTATGTCTTTGCTTATCAGATAGTATTGATTAACTAATATTTCTATATTAGGGCCATGTCACCTTTTCATTTGGGAAAGTATAACTGAACTTCTGAAAATCCTTACAGCACAACCTGATGAAGAAAAACCTCACAATGTTTTATTGATGAGGATCTGATTGGTTTTGCTCATGTTACACTATATATGGGAAGTTCCATTGCGAGTGGGAAAACAAGAGATTTAAATTTATGTAGAAAAGATAAATGTCAATTTGTGTCATTGATGTGGGGATTTTTCAGACTTACTGCATCAAATGTTACAGATTTCATATCCTCAGCAGCTGTTGTAATGTTTTTAAGAATGAAATCCACATTATCTGGCCACTCTTCCATATGTCCTATTTCCCACGAAGCACGCCACTGCCTGTAATTCTTCTTAGCTAAATTGTGATGATCTTCTCTGACGTCGTAACTTACAACACGTCCTTTGGATCCAACTTCAAACAAAGCATACTAAATTTACTGCTTTTTCCCCGCATTTGTAGTAAAGAATTTAGAAAAAAAGCAGCATAGTAAATGACAGAAGTTGTACACCTTTAAATCTCAACTTCACTTCAGGAAATAATTACATATAATCAGTTGCAATTTATTTTTTCTTTACATTTAAAGCAAATACATGCAGACAAAGCGCTGGGTAATTATTTTATAGACTGAAATCCATCAATCCACAGATAAAATAAAGCATAGTTATTGTAGTACAAACTGTTCCTAGGATGTCCTCCCAGAGCACCTCTTGCAGTAAAGATAACTTGAGCATCTGTGGCCCAGTTAATTCATAGCCTTCCTGCTACATCTGCCAGAGGTGCCAGCTGAGAAAGCTGCAATGGAGGTTGCTAGTCACAGGTGTTAGGAGCAGGTGGACAGTTAATTGCGCCTCCTGTCACTAGGATTTGAAACCAACAGTTTAAAATTTTTGACAATCCTGATTTTTACAAAGGCTTGTTATTTTCTATGTATAATTCGTTCTCTGTCTGTCCCCTAAGGATAAGAACCACCCCCCCAGCCGGCTCACTGATCTCAACTCCAGAGACAAGTTTCTCAGATGCACTCTTTGATCTACACAGGCTTGTGTTATTTTCATGCTATTGTTTATAACTGTAATAAATATAAATTATTTTATTATTTAAATTGTTGAAGTATAAATTTACTATTCTGAAATTCACAGTACAAATCCATTACATATATTCTTCATAAAGAAAGTGTTATCAGAATATCCAAGCAAGGAGCGTAATGCTTGTATTGCTGTATTATTCTATGCTTGTATTATTCTAATTCTTGCAACCTATCATCCTGTTGGATTCTCTTTCTCCCTGCTAATTCTTAATGGGCACAGAAAGCTTTCAGCAATCAGAAGCTCTCCAGGTAAGGTTCTGTGACATTTTAAAGCCATTTGAAGTTGGGGCCACCAGGTTCCTTCCCTATCACCCATTTGATCCCATTGTGAATCCATTCAAAAAACTAACCCAACAAAAAGAGGAATGGATTTTCTGCTAATTTCTTCCTGATCTAGCTCACTCTGAATCAGAGGCCAGGGCCAACATGTAAGGAGGCAGGATTTCAGCAGTGCCTTCTTAGATCACTTTAAAGAGTTGTGGAATTGCAGCACCAATTCCTTATTACTCAAGAAGTATCAGTTTGGAAATATTTGAAGAAAAAAATTGTGGGTATTGGAGTCAAGTCTTATTGCTTCCTCTGCGCATCCCTTCCCTTTTAATTTCCAACATTTTGAAATTGAATTCTGAGAAAATAAGGACAAGCACTTAAAATAGCTGGACAAAACCCTTTATTATTGCAACATTGCAGAATGTCAAGTTCACATACATTATATTCTCTAGGTTTCAAAGATTTTAAAGTTATGGCAAATGCTACCTTCTTAACCCAATCTTAACTTTGTCCCATTACATCTGTGAGGAGTCTCTGGGAAAGATTAAAGAATGACAATGGTAAACAAACATAAAATGAGATTAACTGATATACAAGATTACTGAAATCTGTTAAAATGGAAATTTTGATAACTAAATACTTCCATGCATCTGTATCTAAGAAAATACCAATTTTTGTACTGTGTCCACCAGATTTAAATTCCAGCATTTACCTGTGTAGCAGTTAGTAGTCTTGTTGGGTATCACTATTAAATGGTGGCAAAATTAGCCACCATTAGGAAAGAGCAAGCCAAAGCTATATATTTTCAGGTTGGTGCCGAATTGTGCTAAGCTATGACTGGAACTATTACTATGTGGTGTTGATTTAAGTTCAGGAAATTTGAAAATAGCAATACAAGCTCATACTCCCCCACCAAGACAGAACTGAGCTGGTGCACAAAGCCTGCTTTCTTCCCATGGGTACAGCTGACATTCTGGTGACACATACACATGGTTTAGCTGACTTGGCACAGTTACAGCTAAACTGAGGTCAGTGATCAGAAGGAACCCATCGGGCAAGACTAAAAAAAGGAGAGAAACCATCTGCAAGCCTGGGTGAGTTTGTAGCAAATGGCCACAGTGCAGTGAATATCCAATGTAGTAACCAGTTTGCTGTATTTAGCAAAAGCTAACTTCTGCCTTAGCAAACAGGTATTCAATCTTTCCCTTTGGATTTAGGGTCTGCACACAGGGGAAGATGGGAGAAGATAAAAATGGCTCTACTTCCCCTCTCTCCAAATACATCTCTGAAAAGTAAAGTGGTGACTTCCCTCTTCTGTTTTGTTTGTTTCTAGCTGCTAAGGCAGCAAAGGTTGCTTTAAGGATAATCCCATACTATCTTCAAAATCCCACCATGGAACCACAGGAAAAAAAAATATTATACAAAGATGATAGGAAGGAACTGTGAGGATTAGTAGTGGGAGGCGGAAGGAGGGAGATGGAGCAGAGGCATAACTGCTAACCTCAAAACCTGGGCCCAACTTATATCAAGACGACCTGCAGTTGAGTGAGCGTGGGGCAGCATTTAATGTCTTACCATTAAAACACGTGTCCTCAACTGAATTGGGATGCCAGGTGGAGTTTACTGCAGCTAAAACAATAGGACTGAGAAGAACAAAGTGCTCTATTCATCTCGGTAGGGAATCCTCCAGATTCCCTTTTTCTGCTGCTGGTGTGCCCTTGCCATATACACCCATTTTCAGCTGCTGCTGGATCTCAGCACTCTAGTTTGTACCATTCACTGAGCATAACTATTCCTAACTTTCTTTTTATCCCCAGTAATACATCCTGGCATCCCAAAACAGAGTTGGATAGGTGGCACTAGTAACATATTTGCTGAATACTAAGCTTCCTCAAAAGATTCTGCTAAAAAGACTTCTGCTGTTATCCCAGAATACATGTAAAAAGACAGTTGTACAGCATTGCTAAATGGGAGAGAAAGAAAATGAATTCACTGCTTTTAGTTCTAAGGTTATTTAACAGTCTTGAGCAAAAAAGGTGATTCGTTCAGTTTGCCTCCCTCACAAGAGTGTTAAGAGGAAGCATCACTTTCTGTAGATACTTGGCTGTCTGTAAGTGGAGGGATTAGAAAGCTTTTTTTTAATCTGGAAGCGTTGACTGATGTCAGTGATAAGTCAGTGTTGACTGAACTTTAATCACAAAGGCAGCCCAACCTGTAAACATTTTAAAAAGATAGCGTAATTTATAACACTGATTTTTACCAAACACTGGAAAATACTAAAAAGAAATTTTGAGGTTTCACTTAAGCTCAGGATACATGGGTGTTTCTCAGGTTCAGTGACCACTGCTGGCACCTTCAAGTATTTAGTTACAGTGATGGTGGGTTAGCCACAAACCCTGTCTTTGAACACAGCCTTCAGGATATACAAATTCCACTTTTTTTTTTTTTTTTTTGTTATATCAGTTTAAGATGATCTGTGATTGGGTTCCTGGCTTTACCCTTGAAGCTTCTTTTAATTTTGCAGGGAAGGAGCAGTATTTTGCAACAGCAGAAATAATTTTTAGAATACCAGTTTGGAAAGGAGTCAAATGATACTTTAATTCTCAAGTGTAAGCAAAAACGGTAACAGCAAACAAAAAGATGGATACCAAATTATTTTTCTTAGGGAAGTTTTTCTATCAGGAGCCCATCAATCAAATTACTCTGAAATTTGGTCCATTAGCACTACACAGGATGACTACAGGCGAGATGAAGTTTAAGGGTGTAGTTTCACATTAGAACAAAACTCACCTAACAGTTGGGTGCTGCCAAGAGGAGCAGTTCTGCTCCTTTACTACCTCAATCACGTTTGCTTGCCACTTTCCCTTTGCAAATACCAACTCTCCTGTGACCCTGCAGTGAGTGAAAAAGGCAGGAAACTAAACCTACGGTCTAGAGAAAGGAAAAGAATAACTTTCGACCAGACTGGCTCTCCAAACCCGCTGCTAGCAGAGTCAGATGGCGCAAGTGCAAGGGAGAGGGCAGGAGAGCATGGCCAGGTGCAAAGGCTCTCTACCTTTCAGAGCACCTACACCTAGATCAGATCAGGTTAGGTGTAACATGAAACAACAGTGTGTATCCATGTAGATGTTTTCTCTTGGTCTGCCAATGATCTGATTATTCATGTGGTCCAGCAAAGTGAAGAAAAGGAAACAGGGAAAGGCAAGGAAATGAGAAAGAGACTAGTAAGGTTAAGCCAAAGTTAACAATAAAGAAAGCTGAAATTCAGTTTTCTGCAATGACCACTGCTGGCACCTTCAGGTATTTAGTTACAGCGATGGTGGCCTGCAATAACCCTTTGTACTATAGCCTGCAAAATACAGTCAAAACGGTCTGCAGTCTGGGTATTGGCTCTACACTGATCTAATTTGATCTTAGATCAACAGAGTATACGTGAATAGGAAAACTACAGCAAAACTTGAAAAAACGACCGCAAGTTTTTGATTAACAGAAAGGCAGCAAGCGATGGGAGAACCGTGTTGTTTGCTGAATCTTGGACCTTACCCGCTCTTGACAGAAACAAGCTCATAGCGCCAGATCCGCTGCCGCTTTCCAGAACGGTGTCTCCCGGGTGCAGGTCCATCATCATCAGCATGGCGCTCACATCCTGCGGGTTACAAAGTGCGCCCCGTTACCAGCCTGTGGGAGGAGGCAGACGCAGCGGCGGCCTCCCGGGGCGCGGGGGTACCTTGGGGTAGGCGATGGCGGCGCCCCGCGCCATGAGCAGCACGTACTCCTCCAGTGAGGGCCGTCGCACCAGCAGCCGCCCGCCGCTCGCCGTCCGCACCACCTGCCCGGGCAGCCGCCCCACGATGTCGCCGTGCGGCAGGAGGCCGCCGGGGATGGCCAGCGCCGCGCCCGCCGTCAGCCGGCACAGTAGCTTCAGGGCGTCGCGCCGCCGGCGGCCCAGCTCCGCCAGCACCAGCTCCCCCACGCGCAGGGGGCCGCGGCCCGCGCCAGCCGCCGGGGCAGCGTCCGCGCCGGCCGCCGCCGCCGCCGCCTCCTCCGGCGCCAGCAGCCGCCTCACCCGCTCCAGCGGCGAGAGCGACGTCTCCCAGGCCCGGCGCCGCCGCTCCCCGCCGCCGGGGCAGGAGGAGGAGAAGGCGGCGGCCGGCCCCGAGGACGCCGCGGGGCCCCGCCGCAGGCCACGCCAGGCCCGCATGGCGCTGCGGGCGCCGCCCGAGAGGCGCTAGGGAGGGAAGGTGCAAGCCGAGAGCGCCGCGCCGCGCCGCAACCCTGCCGCAGCCGCTAACGGCTCGGGGCGACCTGACTTTCGGCGCGGCGTCAACGTCACTTCCGGCGCGCGGCGCGGCGCGGCGCGGTGATGCCACGGCGGGGGCGGGGGCGCGCGTGCGCGGGGCGCGAGCACGTGGCCGCTGGTGCGCCGGCGCGGCGGGGCGCAGAGCGGCGCGGAGCCGAGGGCCGGGCCGGGAACGACATGGCGGCGGCGTGCGGCGGGGAGGCGGCGGCGGCGCGGGCCCCGTGTGCCTTCTCCCCCGGCGACCGCCGCTCGCTGGCCGTGTGCGGCGCGGATGGGCGGCTGCGCGTGTGGGAGACGGCGGGCAGCCGCCTGCAGCACGAGTACGTGCCCTCCGCCCACCTCAGCGCCGCCTGCACCTGCCTGGCCTGGGCGCCGCCGGGCGGCCGGCAGCCCCCCTCCAAGGTACGGCGCGGCCCGGGCCGGGGCTGCGGGGCCGGGGCCGCCCGCGTGGCCGCTGCGCTCCGCCGCGCTCCGCCCCGCCCTCCGGGCGCCATGTGGCGGTGCGGGGCCGCGGGCCGGGGCCGCCGCGGGCCGGGAGGGCCCCGGCGCGGGGCGGGGGGTCGCCGGGGCTTTGCTTTCCTTCCCCAGCGCTTCAGCGGGGCCCCCCCGGGGCCCCCCGGCCCGGTCCGGCCCGGCCCGGCCCGGCCCGGCGTGGGGGAGCGGCCCGAAGGGGAGCGGGGGGGGGGGGGGAGCGGCCACCCGGCTCGCAGACGCGCAGGGAGCGCAGCAGCGAGAGCCTTGGCCGTGGAAATGTTTCGTGTAACGTGCGCGGAGGAGCCTTTCCTTGAAGGAGCGAGGTGCGTTGCTGTACCTCGTGCTAGCGTCACTGGAGAGGCAGCGTTAGAGAGCGGCCCGGGTGCTGTTCGCGCACTGTTAGCTTACGTGCAGCTCAGGTACCCTTAAAAACCTGCAGATATTTCCGTGCAAGCTGCTGGAGTGGCAGCGGCTCGTCTTCCAGAGCACAGGAGGGCGGCACGTAGGTACTCAGTAACTTTATTCGGAGCGCTCATCAGAGGGCTTGGAAGTTCTCCACGTTGAATGTGTTTTATTTAACGCTGATTGAAATGGGCAGTCAGCCTGAAAATACCTGGAGAATAGCTCAGTAAGGTGTTATTTGATCCTATTTATGTTGAAGTAGTCTTACTTTTGTTAGCTAGTTACCATTTCCTGAGCATAGCATACCCCTTGGCTAGAGTATGCACAATCCACCCTTTGTCATCAAAAATACTGTGACTGAGGGTTTTTTAAATACGTTCTGGCATAGAGACAATTTAGTATATTGGAAATACCCTAATAAGTATTTTGAAGTGCTTAGTGTACTGATGACCAATGCGAAGGAAGACTATTGTTCTGTTTTTATCAGTTCAGCAGCTCAATCTCTAAACTTTAAGAAGGGCGTCTGAAGTGTGTGGTGGAGTCCATTAGTTTTGGACTGACCTTTCTTTAACTTGCTTGTTTGTAATGTAACTTTGAAGGGGGGGGAAGGATACATGCACTAATTAATTGGAAAGCTGTGTAGGTTCTTCTGCACTCTTTCTTGCATCCAAACTGAAGCTTGCATATGAAAATGAGGCTAATCTGCGCTGTCTAATACACCTTCAAAACCTAACATAGTCCACTGTTGTGGTGTACTAGGTAAGCACAGGAGGTTTGAGTGACTTCTGAAAACTACTAATCCCTTTCTAGGGAGCCACCCTAAAAGTCACAGATACTGCAATTTGACCTTTTTGTAGGGTTGCCTGAAGAAGGGACTTCATCAGACAACGTCTGGCTGCATTCCAGTGCTCTTTATCATCCCAGTAGTGTGAACGCTGTCAACTGCCTGAAAGTTGGTACATTTTCAAGTGGAGCTGGAAAGCATACCATGTCTTAGAATATGTATGCCGTATACTTTCATAACTCATTGGTTTGTCCTCAGACTGAGCTGAAGAACTAAAGCTGTGATGGGTCTGCCAAATACCTTGTGTTGCACGTGTTTTTTCTAATATTATTTAGTCTTTTTCTATTTTTGCTGGAGAGTTAGCAGCTCTATAGCTAGTAGCTATCTGGTGTTCAGCAGTAACGCTGTGCCAGTAGATATCTAGAAATGGTGTTTGGCCAAGTTACAGCTAAACTAAGTATGTTTGGACTCTTGCCATGTTAATCAAGGCCATGTTTTTAGAGGGGAATATTAGAAATGAAGTTCTGAACTCCAGCATCTGGAATTGCTGGTACTGTGGTGGCTTAATGGGACGTTCCCTGCACACATGCTTTAGTAGTGTGAGTGCTTCCCGCTTGTCCTGTTCACCGTCTCCCCTTCCATGCACTGGTGCCTTGTGCAAGAGCGCATGGTCCACCAGACTTTCAAAATAGCTTCCTTCAGTTTCTTCGTGATAACTGCTCTGTCATCTTCAGCTCTAAGGTTCTTCAGGGCTGTCCCCACTGCAGTATTTTAAATGCTTTACTTCACATCTGAGCAGCAGGGATGTGATTTCTTGGGGTGGGGGGAAGTGTCTGCCATACTCAAGAAAGAACATTATGGAAGACCGTGTGCATGATTCCTTTACTCTAACTTATTTTTAATCTTTATTACTAATTAAAATTCTGTGCTTTTTCAGTGAAAGTTGAAGGAATTCTAAATACCTAAGTTCCAATAAATCTGAAAATTCAAAAGTAACTGATACTTGGTACAGTTAAGCTCCCATGTCCTATCTGTGAAAACTAGATGTTCTTATATTTAAGGCCCTGATCTACAAGCGAGTTTCACATGAATCTCTACTGCAAATCTGCAAGAAGCCTATCTATGCACTATCTAATGTGGGTCGAGAAAGGAATTTGATTCATTTCTTAGTTATCAGGCTGTATTTTTTAGACGTTTCCAGCACCAATTGGTGTCTGAATTTCCCACTGATGGTTCTTTGAAGCAAAATTTTGTGACAAAATGCCCCATTAATAATGCTGATGAAGGCTGGTCAATAAAGAAATAGGATGTAAAAAAAGTCTTCTGAAAAACTTTCACTGCCCCTAACTTTCTCCTTGACTTTGGAAATCTGTGGATTTCCCTATGATTTTGTTGCTCTGTGATGATACCTTTTGGATTGTATCAAGGGAAGTCAGTTATAACAAAGAGAAATGGGAGGCGAGCGAATGAATTTTAGTTAAAAGACTGAATGCAAAGGAAGAAGAGAAAATTTGTTCTTGTTTGTGTTTTAGGTTTGAAAAAGGGTGTGGGGAGGTGGGAGGAGTAACTAATAAAACTGCCTGAAGAGATTCGAAAAGTATCAGAAAAGCTGTACTTGCATCTCCACTGGCTTATGCCGTCCTTGTCTTTGCATGTCAAAGAACTGTTTCAGGATGGCTCAGTTGGCATTGCTGCCAAAAATTTAACTAGTTTATTTAATGCATGCGTGTCTTATCATATATTGTCTTAAAACCTGATTGATTTACTTGGTTGTACTTTGCAACTGCAATGGTTTCTCAGCACCTATGTTTTCACTTTATTTTATAAACACTTTTCCTTTCCCAGGAAAGATGAAGTCTAAATGAATACTTGCAAAAAACAGTGTCCTCTCCTTTCTCCAGAGC
Source organism: Apteryx mantelli (assembly GCF_036417845.1). Lineage (NCBI taxonomy): Eukaryota > Metazoa > Chordata > Aves > Apterygiformes > Apterygidae > Apteryx > Apteryx mantelli. The sequence goes on along the minus strand of NC_089980.1, from coordinate 25,927,344 downwards.
TAGCTTTTGATGTAAAAAATAATTATATGGCGTTTCTCTATTTATTGGCTTAAAATGAACCACCTTTTCTTTTGGAAAACTTTGCCTATGTATGTTGAATACACAGGAGAAGTCCCATTTCTTCAAAGAACCAAAGTACATGTCCTGCACTGCTAAAATTTTAAATCTGAGCTGTGGTGAAAGCTTCCAAAGCTTGATTGTCATTATATCTATGGGCTTGAGTTAAAATTAGTGAGTGGTCTGTTGTCTGACAGGTAGCTACACCACATGGAGCTTATACTGAAGTGGTTGTTCATATTTTATCTCTGTATGAGTATGTTTCTGTTTCTTCTGGTTGTTCATTAGTGCAAATATATCTGTTGTGTAGAGGAAGCATTACTGTGTATGGTGAATTTTTTTTAACCTGAGAGGATGCTTGGTTGTGACATAAAAAATGTAAGGAGACTTACGAAAGTCCAATTTAAAAACTAGCTGGCAGCTTTGGAGATGTCATCTTCTAAAGTGCTTTTTTGTGATTAGTTATGTGGGATTAACTCAGTGAGAATAAATTTAGTGGTTTCTTAGATATGGCTTGCTCAAGCACCAGTCCTGTTCCTTCTTCCCTTCCCAGTGATATGCTGTATTCGCACACTTTTGGTTAAGAAAGATGAAGTGAAACCCCTCCATAAGCCCTCAAAGCAAGAGTGTAAAGACTTAAGGATTGCCCGATTATGGGAGAACTTATGATATCAACTTCAGGACCTGGGTAAATCACTTGGCTTCAAGTTTTAAGTGCTTCCCCCTGCAAAGTGGTTTAGCACTTTCTTTTTTAAGAGGCATTATGAATATTTAGGATTTGCAAAACTGGTGTGAATAGCTTTTAAGATATAGTAAACTGATCATTTCTCGTAAAACTAACAAACCCTTCCATTTTGGAGTTGAAATATTCTGATCTAGTTAATCTTTACTTCTCCCTCTGGGAAGCTAACTGTATGAAAAATTTGAGTGAGTTTTTCCCTCGTGTATGTGGTCACTATGCTAGCAAAATGTTCTCCTTCAAATATTTCCAAGTGACTCATAGCAGCTTCATGACCTTGTACATGGAGGTACATGATGAGTCTCTTTAGGTTATTCTGCATTTCAGTGTACAAGTGTCTTCATCACTGCACCTTATGAGAGTTTGCACATGGTGACGGCATCTGAAACTTACAGAAGTTTTTTTCCCCTCTGCTCTAATACTGCGAGTAGCTGATGAGACTAATTTGTTTCTTTTTTTGTTTTCCTTTTCAATTTTTCAGGATGGCCCACAGAGGAAAAAACGGAAGTCTGAAGTTACAGAAGCGGACAAACAGTTAGATATCCTAGCTATTGGCACAGCAGTTGGTAGCATTTTGTTGTATAGCACAGTAAAAGGAGAATTACAGAGCAAACTAGTAAGTAATGTATTCTACATTGCATGCTGCCAAGTAGTAATGATTTCAGTCAGTATGTACTGCTGTGTCTGCTGCTCAAAACCAGTATAAAAGTAACATAATCATTCAGGTGATTGGGAATCTTGGAATGGTGCTTCTTCTGTTGTTGGCAATATATACACTGAGAAATCTTGGCTTTGAAATTAGTGCAATATCTTAACATTATGCATGAATTTGTTATTTTACTTTAGAAACAATAGTAATGATGGAATGCATAGTTGGGCAGTTAAGTCCTCCATGGGAGCGTTGTACCTCCAGTGCATGTGCAGTGTTGCGGGGAAAGAGGGCAAGACTGAAGCTTTCATGGACTCTTGTGAAGATGTCACACCAATGGAGTCTTCTGTACAGATGCAAACTTAGCTTCCCTCGTGGAAGCTTTTAGGCCTTCTCAGTACATGATCTTTCTCAGATGAGATATTCTGATTTTCAGCACTTGCCTTTCTCATTGGTAACTTCCAACTTAGTCCTAAGTAGTTTATTTAGTCTTGAGTTACATAACAAGCAATATAAATCTGTAAGAGTGATTCTGCGAAGTGCTTGTATGAAATACTTTGCATTCTTTTGCTTCTAAGCTATTAGTTGCATATATGGTGATAAATGTACATTAAGAGAAATCAATGACTTTGTAAAATCATGATGCATCCAAGTGACACTAGTTAACCATTATTAACTCTTACTTTATTGAAAAGTTTTATTTGTAGCTGAAAAGTATGAATGAAGTGAAGGTGTTTCACATTAAAATTTATGATTTTGTTCAGTTTGTGAAAACATTGCTCTTCTATAACAGCAGGGTAGAAGGTGGTATTTAGTTTGTTCTTTTTTTATGGATAGTTGGAATCAAAATATTATTCCCATTGGAATAAGAGCAGTCACTCTTAGCCTTCTTTATTAAACAGAATGCCTTGCTGTGATTTATTTTTGTCTTGCTCAAAGCTGATTTGCAAAGACGACGTTTTGGGGGGAGTCTGAGCTGGCTGGTGCAGCTTCAAATAGTGAAATTTTATACGCTGCAGGACATATTTTGATAAATGATAAAAGGGTATGTTTGAGCAGCAGACATTTTGATCGTTTCGTAAGAGATGTGGATGATGCCCTTTGTAGGGTCTTTTGATTGGGTGATGGCTTACTCCTTCAAAGCTGAGTCCAAAGGGAAGGTTACCCATCTCTGACCTCGCTTAAGCAAAGAGGTGCTTAGATGACTGTCAGCAAGACACTTGTGTTAGCCTTTCCTCTGAACAAGTTTCATACTGTTAGACAGCTTTGCTTGGATGTGTGTTTATCAATACTGGGCAGGACAATTTTTTGATAACTTTAAAAAGCTAGAACAAGAAGTAATTCAAATAAATATTTCATACTTTAATCTGTACACAGAAGTGTCTTTAACCGTTTAGGTATATTGTTCTTTAAAATCAAAGAAAAGTTATGTGCTGTGCATCCCTCTTCAAGTTGCCAATGATTTGAATTTAGTTCCCACAAGCTTGTTTAATGTGTTGGTGTCTGGAAGACTCGGTAGTCAAGGCTTCTTCATTTATTCATTAATGACCCTTTTTCACCTTTTGTAGGATGGTGGCCATGACAATAAAGTAAATTGTGTGAGGTGGCATCAGGACAGCTGTTGCTTATATAGCTGTTCAGAGGACAAACACATTGTGGAATGGAACACACAGACCTGCAAAGTGAAGTGGTGAGTGATGCTTGTTTTCAGTCAAATTTGTTGGTGCTTTTCTTTTTTTATTACCTCCTTCACAGGTTTTGGTGAGGTCTTGTTGGAAATGCTGCACTCTGCTATGCAGGCTTCATGCTAAGCTGCTGGTAACTTTGTCCCCAGCATACAAGACTGACTGTTGGCTATTAAATTTCCAAGAGCTTGGAAGTGATTTTATTAAGGGATAAAAGAGTGATTTCTCACAGTGTGTTTTCTTTCTCTGTGTATTGGAAAGACTAGATGAAATGAATAACTGCTAAGAGAAACTCGGGTCCCTCAATGCTAACTTTTAATGGGACATAGGCTTTCAGTCACTTCTGTGACACTGAAAAATATAGCTTCTAGAAAATACCCTTGGAAGTGTGGGGGAACAGATACTAGAACATCTCCAAGTTAAATCTGTTACATGCACCCAGCTTTGTTTGAAGTGCCTTGCTGTGATGATACCCACTTGGTTTCGCTTGCTACTGATGTGCAGTGCGGACAGTTTCCACTTGGCTGTCTGAGCAGGTTGGTACTTTTAAAGTACCATTGGACAAAACAGAGCTTAGTGCAGAATAACAAGATGTTTGGGGTAGGTATTTATTTTCTCTTGTAGAAAGATAAACTCTTCTTAAACTCAAAAGAAGAAACTAAGATTTGTACTAGTGATCCTGGTCATCTGTACCTCAATAAAATGCTTAGTATGTGATAGCACCTTGACTCTTCTCTTATGCTTGTTACTTTTTCCTGACATTTTCCACTGTTGTGTTATTGTTGCTGGAGTTCTGCCAGTAGTGTTAAAGATGGTGTGGGCACCGCAGACAGCCCACCACCAATAGCCTCTTCCATTTTCACTAGGAAAGAGATGCATCCTTAGGCTGTACGGAGACCCTGACATAAAGTAAAAGAAAATGGCCATAAGATCTTCCCTTAGCTTTCTCTTAGGATTGAACAAACCCAGCTACCTCACCTTTTTCTATTATGTCACATTCTCTAACCCCTAAACCTTCTTGGTGGCCCTTGACTGGATTTACTCCACTATGTCAGTGACTTTATTGTATGGCCCAGAACTGGACACAGTGCTCATATGTCTCAAAAGTACCGCATAGAGGAGAGGAATCACAGAATCGCTGAGGTTGGAAGGGACCTCTGGAGATCATCTAGTCCAACCCCCCTGCTCAAGCAGGGTCACCTAGAGCACATTGCACAGGATTGCATCCAGGCGTGTTTTGAATATCTCCAGAGAAGGAGACTCCACAACCTCTCTGGGCAACCTGTTCCAGTGCTCTGTCACCCTCACAGTGAAAAAGTATTTCCTCATGTTCAGATGGAAGTGTCTGTGTTTCAGTTTGTGCCCGTTGCCTCGTGTCCTGTCGCTGGGCACCATGGAAAAGAGTCTGGTCCCATCCTCTCAACACCCTCCCTTCAGATACTTGTACACGTTGATAAGATCTCCTCTCAGCCCTCTCTTCTCTAGGCTAAACAGGCCCAGCTCGCTCAGTCTTTCCTCATAAGAGAGATGTTCCAGTCCCCTAATCATCTTTGTAGCCCTTTGCTGGACTTGCTCCAGTAGTGCCACATCCCTCTTGTACTGGGGAGCCCAGAACTGGACGCAGTACTCCAGATGTGGCCTCACCAGGGCTGAGTAGAGGGGGAGGATCACCTCCCTCGACCCGCTGGCAACACTCTTCCTGATGCAGCCCAGGATACCATTGGCCTTCTTGGCCACAAGGGCACATTGCTGCCTCATGCTTAACTTGGTGTCCACCAGCACTCCCTTCTCTTGATCTGCTGGCTACCCTCTAGCTAATGCAGTTCCAAGTCACCTTTCTGACCTTCATGTGCCTAGAAATGGCTTCCAGGTGGGTTTGCTATATAATCTTCCCTGTTGTTTCCTGGATCCTCATTCTTGCAGAGGTAACATTTGCATTTTTTTCAGTCATCGGGAATCTCTCTTCATCTTCATGGCCACTCAAAGATGATAGAGTGGATTTGTAATAGCATTGGCCTCAGCACTTCTGGATGCATCCCACTGAGTCTTGTGTTATGTATGTCAGATTTGCTTTAGAGGTCCCTAACTTGATCTTCCTTTACTGTGGGTAATGCTTTGCTCCCTCAAACTCTGTCGCTAAGCTCAGGATCACAGGAGGCCTGATAGTGGACCCCGTCATTCATTGCTTTGTCCTTCATTCTGAATGGGTTACTCGCACCATTCAGTAACAGGCCTGCACTTTCCATAGTTACAATGTTACTGCTGCTGATGTGCCAGTAGATGCCCTTTTTGTTGGCCCTCATATTCCCTGCTGGTTGGAACAACTGATGAGCTTTGGTTTTCCTAATTCTGTCCCTGCATGCCCGGGCAACATTTTTATATTTCTCTTCGTAGCCCATCCTCATTTTCACCTTCTCTGTACTTCTTTTTTGTGTTTGAGCTCAGTCAGGAATTACCCATGTGGCCAAGCCAGCTTCTGCAACATCTGGTGACTTTCTGCACATCTGAATGGACAGTTCTTGTGCTTTGAGGAGGTTATCCCAGAAGATCAACAAACTTAACTGGGCCCTTTTGTCCTTCAGAGCAGTCTCCAGTGGGATCCTGCCAGCCAGTTCCCTGAACAAGTTGTAATCTGCTCTCCTGAAGTCCAGGGTTGTAATTCTGCTATTTATCCTGATGATTTTTTTCAGAATCTTAAATTCCATTGTCTTGTGCTTGCTCTAGCTAAGTTGACCTCAACCATCATATCTCTGACCAGTTCTCTCTTCTTTTTAAGTAGCTGATCCAGTAAAGCACCTCTCTTAGTCTGGTTGTCAGTCACTTGCATCAAGAAATTGTCCTCGGCATTTGCCAGAAGTCTCCAGGATTGCTTGTGCTCTCCCATGTTGCCCTTCCACCAGATGTTGGGGTGATTAAAGTCAGGACCTGGGACTGTGAAGCCTTATCTGTTTCTTTTTAATTGAGTGATATGTAGCAGATGCCAACCACATAACTCTTGATAGTCTTTTCTGATTCTTACCAATAAGTTCTCAACTGACTTTTTGCCTGTTTCAAAGCAAAGCTCCATGCAGTTGAGCCACCCTTTTGTGTAGAGCAAAACTCCTTGCTTTCCTGGCCTGTCTTTACTAAAGAGGCTTCATAAAAGTCAGCGTTTCCATATTCCAAGCTATCTTGCTGTTCTTCTGTGATCCCAGTGAGATCAAAGCACTGAAGCTGCACATAGACATCTAATTCCTCCTGTTTGTTTCTCATACTGTGTGTGTTTGTGTACAGGCACTTGAGATGGGCCCTCATCATGCTGATTTCTCAGGGTAAATGTGAGAATCTTTCCTATCGTGCTTTTTCCTGGGTGCTTCCCTCTGCTCCTGCAGAGGGGGCTTTGGTTACTGTTTTCACAGCAAACCTGGCTTAATTCCCTCTTTGCTAGATTAGCAAGCCTGTTGGCAAACTTGCTTTTACCCCGCTTTGCCATATGGATGCCATCTCTCCTTGGCAGCCTTTGTTTTGCTCGAAGGGTCCTGTAATTACAAAAGCCAAAGACCTGCCTGTGACACCAGCTATTCAAACCCCTGCTGATGCACAGGATGCATCTACTCCTACTGGAGTCTTTTCCATTGAATTGAGGAGAACATCACCCCTAGAAACTCTGCTAAAAGGTTGAATGTAATGATAACTACTTTGTGACAGTACTCAGCTTCTGTTGTAGTAAAGTAACTGCTAGGAAAATACTGATAAATGCTCTTAGATTTGGCATGGAGATTGAACATATAAAAGGAAATTATAGACATTGTATTTCCTGATTTTGAAGTGGGCAACAAAAAATCATTACTAGAGTATGTAAATAAAAGGTACACCAGCAATCTATATAATGCTTTTACCTGAAAACTTTTCTCTGTTGATGTTACAAGTCATATCTAAGGTTACTGAAATTGAAAAGAGTAGAAGAATAATTCTCCCAAATTTTAGTCATGTTGACAAGAACAGAAGGAACAAGGCACTCATAACTGTTTGTGCCTAATGTACCTCAGATTATCTGCGCTCTTTAATACTTATGAGTATCTGGAAAATGAATTCTTATGTATCCCACGGGGAACTCAGGATGTTTGCATTTGGGGTAGAGAAGTGGTGTTAGATTTCTTTTGATTTGCAAACTGCTAAGCATTTTCCAGCAGAGGTACAGACTGCTAGATAAGGAATTGAAACCACATGACTATAGGCTTAACTTTTTAAATTACTGTAGAAATAGTCCATAGAACCACATAGAAATAGAACCACTCCAGGAGATTTATGGAGCACAGATTGAAATTGCTGTTAGAGGTATGTGCTTTTGGGGAAGAGGGAGTTACTGTACAGGAGGAAGCAAGACAAGGTGTTGGAGAGAGGTAGGCTGCAAAGGGGAAAGCAAGCTCTTATCTTTTATTACTCATAAGTATTTCAAAAACGTACTGCTTTTCTGCTTTTGAATGATCTTCTTACAGCCTCATGGGGCTTGTACCTGTGAAAATATGACGCCTTTAACTTTGAACTATGGCTTGATCTGAATGTCTTTTTAAGCACACTGGTTGTTAAATGTACTGATTTAAAAAAAAAAGATTTTTAAAAAAAATATCCATGGGTGTGAGTATGGACTCTGTATTTCTACTGGTTGCTGTTTCAATAACTTCTCGAGAGAATAAACTTTATGATGATGCTTTTATTGCAATAAAGTTTAGAAACAGAAGAGCAGCCAATTTCCACAGATGTCTTTATAAGAAACTGAAATGTATGTTGGCATGCACATTGGTTCTTTCAGCTGTGGTGCTCCCCTAACCTGTCCCATCTCTATGAATTATGGACGATTATATTTGTTTTATTTCTTTGGTAACTTTTTCACATCTCAAATACTCTGTGAGCACTCAGATGCACTCTGTGCATCTCATTTCTAACTTCTTGCTTCATGATGCCCTATTTAAAATTTGTTTTTCTGTAAAATTATATCAAGAATATCCCAAGCAAAAATTAAGATTTTTGCTGTGACTTACATTCTTTAGATTAAGAATAGTCTAATTTAGACTATTTTTTTTAGTACATTTAAAACTAACTCCTTGTGTACACCTCATTAAATGGAACTAGGTTTGAAGTTCTCTTAATCCCGTCCTCTTTGGAAGAGAATACAAAATTTCATGGTATTCTGTGTAAGGTATAATGTTGTTTGTGAAGTTTGTAGGCAGTAAAACTTTTAGCTTCCATGAATCAATGGTGATAAAATAAATGGTGATACAATAACAAGTTCTGTTTTGGAAGAAAGAAGAGGTGTTGCCCAAGCATGCAGAAGTTGTATGGAAATGTTTTAGAGCAGCTGTTTACAACTGGGTTGTAATGAGTTGCGGGGTGGTACTTATAAAGGGTTTGTGTTAATGCTTTCCTTGCAATTTTGTCCTGTGAAAAATATGTAGTACTCACTCTTTCTAAGCAGATACAAGCATTTCATGACAACATTTTTTTTTTTTTAATAGTGCTTTGAACCAGGGACTTCATAGACTTTTAATGAGGCCAAGTTTATTGTTGTCAGTGTCAATGACAGACTCAGAAGCAAAACCAGGGACTTAGTGAGCCCTAAAATTGTGGATTTTAGTATTCAGAGTTGTCCCTTCTGGATAAGTTGGTATATGCTTTTTGGATTATGGTGCAAAGAGGTGTCTTTAAGTGGTTTAGCTCATGTTGCTCTATTTTGGGTAGTAGAGAACTTTGGTGGGGGGAGTCATATTAGAATCTTTTACAATCACAAAATAGGCAAATGTTAAAGACGTGAACAATGGTTCAGTGTTAAGCATCTCTATTTTTGATGAGTTGCCATATTATTACGTGTAAACTAATTTGAGGGAGAAGAGCAGAAACAGAATAGCTCTGACCTCATCTTCAACTTCTTAGATTTTTTTATAATTTTTTCTTTAAAATTTTTAGCATGGCTGATGTACATTTTGAGATTATGTTAATGAACACTTTCTTTTCTGTTTCTCCATCTTTCTCCCTTTTTGCAAAAATCCTCCATCCAAATTCTAGCAAGTGGAAAGCAGACAACAGCAGTGTCAGCTCATTATGCATCAGTCCAGATGGGAAAATGCTGCTGTCAGCTGGTAGAACTATAAAACTGTGGGACCTGGAGACCAAAGAAGTCTACAGAGTAAGGAACTTTGTTAAACTACATGTAAAAAGTACGCCTCTTTGTTGGTGACATTAGGTATCTAGTGTTTGCTTATAGGACATCTGAAATTTTTTTTGGATGTGAAGAGACAATTGACAGCTTTGGGATTGCTGGAAGCTGTTGCTGTGATGATACCCTCAATTGTGGTTTCAACTTGCTGACAGTTGAATGAGGACGTTAAATTCCTTGGCTGTGTCTGAGCACGCTACCAGCACCCTTTCTCAAACCTGTAGTATAAAATTAGGTGCCCTTTCTTCTTCCTCTTTTTTTTTTTCTTTTTTTTTTTTTTTCCTCCCCCCACTGGGTCCCTTTCTGATGCTCTGCTAGCAGAGGAACCCAGTTCACCACAGTATTAGTTTGCTGCTGGTGGGGGTTTGTGTCTCTGAACGCACTGATCTTTGTGATAAGTCTCTCTTTAAATCCATTGGATTTCTTTGCTAAACTTCACATAACTGGTGGCCTTCTTAGTTTTGCTGTTTAAACATTTGGAAAGCGTAGGAGCAAAACCCTTGTTCCCTGGGTAGGGCTGGCACATGAGCAAGTTACCATGTTTTGACTGTTCCATAAATGCAGCTGTGCTCTGTTGCCTGCTGGTAGATAGGAGGTAACTAGTCTTTGGATCTCTCCTGGTGCTTGATATGGAGTAAGTAAGTCTTTACTTGAGGAGCCATACTGTTGTCTTGCTGCCATATGGCCACTAGTGTGTATGTCTGCATCCTGTGATGGCCAAAAATATGATTTGCAAAAGTAGAATTGAAGAACTGATTTTTTGGGGGGTGGTGGGATGGATGGGTTTGAACAGCCATAGTAAGTCAGCAGACCTGTTTTCATTTTCAGCTGTTAAGATGAGCAACTGTGAATCTAGTTTCACTGTAAAAGATGAAGCAAGTGGAAAAGTGTTTTTGACAGTAACAGCAATACAGGCAGATGCAGCTTCTTTTGCATGGGCTTAGTCCCGTTAAGTTTGCCTTTTATTCCCTCCTTAACTTTTAAAATTCTGATAATTATCTGGAGGTTTAGAAAATCTTTCCTTGAAATATAGAGATGCAAAGAAACTGGACTCTCTGAATACTTAAAACAAACAAACAAACCCCCCCCCGAAATGTCCTTGTCAACTTAGTAACACTTGGATTGTTCCTAATGTTCTTCATTAATTGATATTTTAAATCTTTGCCATATGACTACCTGTGGCAGTGTTTGAAAAAATTTTTTTTTTTCCCCGATAGCATTTCACAGGCCATGCTACATCAGTTTCATCATTAATGTTTACCACAGTGAAACCTATGAATGAAAATAAGCCTTTTGATGGAATTACAGGACTTTATTTCTTGTCTGGAGCTGTACATGACCGGTTACTGAGTGTATGGTACGTAAGCTTTTCTTCTTCCTGTCTTTGTTTATAGTCAGTATTGAGGCTAGACTCAACAAGTATGTTCTGAAATCTGTGATTAAGCAGAAGGGGCGCTCTGGAGAAATGCGATGATGATCTCTTAAATGGTGGTTTCAACTTACTGATTGTTGAATGAAGACATGAATTTCCTTGGCTGTGTCTGAGCATGCTTCCAGTAGTCGCTGCTTAAATCAGTAGTGTATGCTGAGAACATACTGTGCAATAGGCTTGCTTATTCTTTGAACTTATTGAAGGATTTAGGCTAAATTTTCTTCTTGCTTAATTTCACATGGAGTTACCTTGCACTTGGAATTAGAGCACTTAAGAACTTAAAACTGAGAGCTGTAGTTACAGCACAGGTGTTTTTGGATGAGGTAAATACTACCACAGTCACGGTTTATAGGCTTTAATACTGTGCTGCTTCCCAGATGCAGAGGCTGCTGTTTGTGCTAAGGTAAATAATGTGTGCTGTTTGTGTCTCCAGGCAAATCAGATCAGATAGGAAAGAAAAGAATGCCGTGATGTCTTTCACAGTAACAGATGAACCAACTTTTATTGACCTGACTGTGTCAGAAGTCAAAGAAGAGGTAGGAGCAGTAGTTTGTAACTAAATATGTTCAACAATTTTAAATTATCATTATCAGTTTCCTTTTAGGGTGTGAAGAAATCAGTTTGGTTTGTGAGTTTGATTTCTGTTACGCAGAAATGAGATCTGAATGCTAGCCAATTCATGGGTTTGAGGATATTTGTTACATGTGCATTTATAAAGGATAGTTTGAAACACTCATTTTGCAAAGCTACTAAGTACAAATTTAGTTTTTTTCGGTAGTCTTGCTTGTGATGGTGAAAATGTCAGTTGTTTCCTATTTAGGACAAGTTAGTAATCAGAATTATTTGTTAGATCTTGGCATCAAAAGCCACAGAAAAATCCTTTCTGAAATAGAGTTATGGTGCTGTTTTTTCTGATTTAATGTGGCTTTGGCAGTATAACTGCATTTTGAATTAAGTAGTCTCTATTGAGTTGTGATAGAAACATGCATTCCCCAGCTCTCTCAGTTTCATCAAGTAATACTTCAGTTTTCAGTTAAAGTAGAAGAGTTTTAAAGTAGTTTTCTTATGAAAAATGTCCGCATATGAAACTTGTTCCCGAACTGTTTCAGCCTTTAATGTTTCCCCTGGTGCCTTTAGATTCCTTTATAAAGACAGCATTTCATGCTATGCTTTTAATGTTTCCAGTTGTGCCTCTTATTTCATTTACTGGAGATAGAGTATTCTGTAAAGTACACCTTTCATTTAATTGATCAGAGTACTTTGTCTCAGTTTCTTTCTTCTAAGCATACTTACAGCCTCAGCCCCTTTGTGCACGCCTGTGCCTCTAGACATGTTGGGAGCCATGCTTTTGAAACATTGCTGCTTATGCTCACACGTCTCTGACAGTGTCCAAACTGTTCAGATTTTGACATGGTCAATAGTCATACAGTAAAAATATAGTTAGATGAGTTATCTTTTTGTCTCCTAATAGTTGTCCTAAATGTTCCTGAAGTGTTACTATTTTTTTTGACCTTCCTTACAGACTTAGTTGTATCTGTAGTGTGTTTTGTTACTGAAAAAAGTCAAATCATAACCATGCAAGCAACTCTTGATGTCCTGTACTTACAGGAGGTTTGTCCTTTGGTCTAATTAAAATCTTTTACTGTGACTTCTTTCAGCCTGTGAAGTTAGCAGTTGTGTGCAGAGATGGGCAGTTGCATTTATTTGAACATATTTTAAATGGGTAAGTTGGTATTCATTCTGAGTGTGTATTTGGGAAAGGTCGGATTATTGCAAGGCAGTGCTGCAACAGTGAAGCTCTTGCATCTGTACAAAAATCAAGTTCCATTCCAACTGGTCCTGTCTTAAGTTATTTGACACTTTTCTTGGGAAATGTGAGTTCTTTGGGTATGTGATGCAGGGAAGGAGTAGCTAGCATGCAGAAGGAGAACTTATGTGTTGGGGGCTATGCTGTGCTTTGCTATTAACTGTTGCTTTAGCCAAGGTTTTTGTCTCCTTGTGCCTCGTCTAAACCATCTGTAAAAGACATAAACTGTGGCTAAGTTTGCTGAGGACTTGCTAATGAAAGGTGCTTAGATGTACACAATATTGAAGTCTTTGAGGTAAACCTGTTGAATTTTTCCATTTCTTTCTCTCTCTTTTTCCCCCCCCCCCTCAGTTACTGCAAAAAACCCTTAACATCAAACTGTACTATCCAGATAGCGACGCCTGGAAACGACGAGGACTCCACGCCAAAACCAGTCCCTATTCTAGCGGCTGCGTTTTGCACAGACAAACAGTCTCTGCTGCTTGTGTATGGTAACACCTTACAGCCCATCATAGAGAGAGTGGTATGTAAAACTTATTGGAGAGTTTTTGGAGTTTTTGTAATACGGACTCCATACTGCTTTGAGTGGGAGGGATTTTTTTTTTTTTTTTCTGGAATTGCATCATGAGACAAAGCTTATTCCTTCCCCCTGTTCTGGGACAAGGAGCATTTGCCCCTGAGCTCTTTTGAAGGGGGGTTTTCTTCTTCCTTTTTTTATTTTTTCAATTAAAATATAGCTTGACAATATTGCTGACTGCATCCTGCCATTTCAGCTGCTATTGAGTAGGCTAATGCAAAGGCTTCTTGAAACTGGTTTTAATACTGGTTTAGTTTACCTGTGTGAGCCTCCATGCAGAACATGGAGATCTGGTAACAAAAGGCAGATGTGCAAAGCAGCTGTTGTTCTAGAGTGAAAAAAAATCACTCTGCTATATCTCTGGAGTTTTTTCTCATTTTTCAGTAGCTTAATGAGTTACAGGGTGAACTTCAGATGTTAACTGTTCTTATTTCTGTCTCTCCTAGTCTTTGAACACCACTGAATCCCAAGTATGTTTGATAAGGGATGTCCAGAAAGCGTTGGCGCTTAAAACAGATGTGGCTGTAACAAAGGTGAGCTTTGTGTGAAATGCAATCCCATTGCTGCTCTTGTTTTATTTTGGAAATGCTAGAATTCGTTGCTTTCTTCTAAAATGGGATTGGATTTCTGGATGGATCAATTCAGTGCTGCAGTGTAGTAACAGATGTCTATATCACTCAGGCAGGTGTGCGTGAAGTGTGCTTCATGGTTGTTGTGTGTCCTAGCATGTTCTGATGCACGGTTACCCTCTCATAGCTCATAGCAAGTCCTGTTCTGAGCAGATACGCTTAGATAGCGAGGATTCCCTCTGTCCGTTGTTGGCTTTTCTGCTCAAGATGAGTCCCTCCCCTAGAGTTTATGTACAGCCTGTTTGACCCTAATGGTTTGGGGTAAAGTTTGGGTGCCTTTGTTTTCTAATCTAAATAAAATGAAATAGAGCCTTAAAGGGTATGTCATTTTGGCTCTTCCTTGAGTTGGCCTTCACATGTTCCTACTCACAGGGATATGGCACCAGGGAATGGGAGCTTGAAGTTTAAATGGCCACAGTGTCCACTGAGGCCACCTGCCACCATTTTCCCTCATGCAGGGTCCCCTGGGGGTTAAGAGGTAGGTCATCAGGTCCTTTATCCATAAATATATGTATTCAAAGGCATTGCCTTTGCACATCCACGTTCCCCTGTCCCCTTCTTGTTTCACTGGTGATGGAATTGCTAGTAAGGACCAAAGTGTTCCTTGGACGGGTCCACAGGGCTGGAAGGGGGAACACCCTGCTGGGAGGGTGTACGTTGCACCGCTGAGCACCCTCTTCTCTTGGATGCCTGCCTAACAGAGTTGGAACACATACAGCAGAAGTGAAGTGGGCAGACGGTGCTCTCATTCTAACCCATGAGTTAGCGACGAGTTATGGCGCTCCATCAGCTAGGTGGGGCTTGGTGGTAATTCCTCACTGCGGGAGCCAGTGGGTAACAGAGCTGAAGTGCAGCGAAAGGTGTGGGAACACCTTGGCATGCAGTGATGACCTCCAGCTTGGTTTCGCTTTTTTTCTGAATTCCAGTGAAGACACATTTCTCTTGGCTGTCTGAGCATGCCTTGCGAAGAGAAAGATAGCATTAGTGTGTTGAACTAAGTAGGCAGAATTTTAATGTCATTGATGTTCTACAGTAAAGTTCTTGGATCATGGAATCAAATTTTTATTTATGAAATTTTTTACCCAAAGCACCTGGATGTTGCTATGCTCACTGTAGTAGTTAATATTTGTATCACTTTACTGGGCACCCAGTAGGACTTGCAGTACAATGAGTTGGGTAAGTATGTCAATAAATGGCCTCCACAGAAGAGCTGTGGTTAAAGAAGTGTTCTGGAAGTAGCAAACTCACCTATATATATATATATCCTGTGTGGTTCAGGGGTTCACTGAGTTGTTAAACATACTACCTTTAAAACTTGATCTGCTTTGTGTTATTGAAGATAGATCCCATATTTGGGATTATACCACGTTTGGTATAATCTAAGGTTGCTGTGCTTGGTATCATGGTCATAGTCTAATTCAGACTACAGAGTTCTGCCTCTGAGCTCCCCCCCCAAAAGAAAATCAATGTGATTGAAGTGCCCAGTAACCATCTCTTACTGCTACATTTTGCAGCTGTTTATAAGCAGTCGTTACCTTTCAGTGGAAGGTGAATTAACCTGCATGTTGTTTATGCGCTTGATGGTTAGTGTGTGTGGTGTCTATTGCTAGTAAAGATCCACATATTTGTTGTTGGAAACGATCACTGTTCAGTGAGGGCTATGGAACAAGCTTGAAAATAAAATAATTCAAAAGTGATTCCATAGGCTCTATAATGCTTTAGTTCAGTTATGAAAATTAGCTGACTATTGCTTGAAGTTATTCATGGTTCTTAAAAATATAGGATTTTCTTAGTGTATACTTCAAGAAAATATGTTGTGGCAGGCTGGTTTTACCATGTGTGTGAATCTCAGAATAAAATTGCCGTTTTAAATTCAAAGACAGACCGAGATAGCAGCAATTCATGTGGATGTGGTCATCTCTCTCTGTTAGATCAAGACACCTGTTGTGAACTCAGACACCAAAGTTCTAGTGCCTGGAATCCCAGGACATAGTGCATCCGTCAAAGCTCCACCCTCAGGAAAGGAGAAAAATAAAAGCAAAAGGAAACCCGGAGAGACAGAGGTAAAGTGCTTAAAAAAAAAAAGTGTGTGTATATATATATATATATATATATATTTATTTATTTATTTATTTTTATAACACAGCAAAATAACGGAGAAACCAGAATCGTGTCGTAGTTACAGTGCCTTTAGGTACACTCTAACCTTCTTTGTTTGATGTGGAGGCAAAATTAATAATATTGTCTTTTTGTATGAATGAGACTTCCCTGCAGTCAAAATCCTTTCCCTCCTCCAAGCCATGTGCACGTTGTCAGTAGTTTTGGCATGCTACTGCAGGATTTTGTCACATAGTTGTGCCTGTCTCCTGCTGCTAAGATATACTGCTGCTTCTCAGTCAAGACTTCATCTTTCCTACTCCTCTGGCTATCCTCTCTCAGTACATTTAAAAGAATATGCTAAGACTGTGTTATTTTCTAGCAGAGTAGGAGGGAGTGATGTAGAAGGCTAGATACTTCACTTTCAGGTTATGTCTCTGAGAAACCGCTGAACAACTGAAACAACAGTGAAACAACACTGCCCTTGTTTACTGTCTGCAGGAAAGCATTGAAGACCGCCTGGGGGCATTGGATATTGATGTGAGCAAAGTAAAAACTCCAGGTGGCCTTCCACAAACTGATAGCTTCGCGGTACTTTTGGTGCAGGGCTTGGAAAGCAACGATTCGGACATCTTAAATGTAAGTGTTACAAGGTCATTGTATGGTGCTTAATCTGTTTGCTGAGACTTGTAGGGAGCCTTCCTGAAAATTGCAGAGGCTGAACAATCAAGATCCTGTTGTTTCTCCCTGCTGCTTTTTGCCAGTCTGCTGCTTGAAGCACTGATATTAAAAATGATAGTTGTGGTATGACATTCTTTTTGTTGTTATCTACCTTGCTTTCAAAGTCAGTCCATGAGCTTTGAAGCAGATCTGTTTCTGATAAATTTGTTGTGTCACAGTTCAGCTGTTTTACAAGTGATGTTACTAATGCAGTGGTCTTTTCTTCAGTTTGAGCAAGAGCATAATCTGTGCTTAGACCTGACTAGAGTGTTATTGAGTAGATATTGTTTGAAAAATGTATTGATGGCAAAAGTTACACTTGATAAGCTCACTGCTGCACTTGGACTAGTGGGGACCAATAAACTAAATCTTTCGGGAATTTGATTCTGAATAGAAATTACTTGTTACAAGTACTGGTCAAAGGCATTTCTTTACAGAAATGAAGTGTAAAAATAGCAAGAGAAATTCTCCTTAATTTGTCTTTAGTGCTTTGTTTTTAATGCGGGGTGGTTATACTAGGGGTAGTGGTAGGTTGTTTTAAATGGTTTAGTCAGTCAAGTGACTTACATTGTCAACTGGAGCTGACTTGAAAAATGTCCTTTTCAAAGCAAATCTTACTACATTTACCTTCATCTGAGCATACAAAGGTAGTGAAGTAGAAGGAGATTTAAATTCAAGTATTTTTGATTGTGCTCAAACACATATTAAAGCTGAATGATTCTCTGATTATATTTTTCCATTTTAACAGAAAGTGCTTACCACAAGAAAGGAAGCTTTAATAAAGAACACCGTAGCCAGAATGCCTATACATGCTGTCATTCCACTGCTGCATGAGGTAGGAGAGACTGCGTTTCTTGTACTGTCAGACAAATCATATTTGGCTTCTGTTCTAGCTGGGGAAATTCCCAGATATATGTTTTGATTTTTAGCAATAAAATTGGCTGATGGTTGTACAATAAAGAAGTAATTTTTAATTATCTCTGATATACTCTCATCTTATCTGTCTAAAGCTTGACCAAAGAGAAAGGTGCCCCTGTCAGTTAGGAAGAACATTAGGTATTATAATAGTATCTTAATAATTGGGAAAAAGAAGAGAAAAAGTTTCTTTAGTCCGTGGTAAATGATTATGGTTACATCTTTTTTTAAACTATTAAAGAAGATGATAATTTTATGAATGAGAGCAAGAGTGCTAGCCTGAGCAAGCAGAATAAGCATTAGTCCCTAAATATGCAAGACACTTGCATAAGAGAAGGAAGAGTAGGATACACGCATAAAGAGAAATGAGTTTAAATAGCATTTGGAAATTCAGGGGCAATTTCCTTGGAGCGTCTCGCTTTCAAAGGTATTTCAGAAGCACGGTTGCTATATTTGGGCTCTTCAACATCATTTAGGAATCATTTTTACGTGGGATTTAGCTTCTAAACTGCTTATTCTGTGAAATAAATAAAATCTATATTTGAACTGAAATATTGTAATGCTTAGCCTTTTTTTAGAAATTGCTGTATTTAAACTGAAAGTTTATTAGTTGCTTTTATGTGAATCACGCTCTGTAACATAAGTTAACGGTCAAGTTTTTCTCCTGTGTTTTAATGTGCTGGTCATTTCATTCATGACTAATCTTAACTGAAATTTGCATACTGCCCATTTTTGAATGTTAGGCTGGCATTAAGCATGTGTTATGATACCTTCTTAGACTTATGTTAATGGAGTGCAGCATTTCTTCTATAGGACCTGTGTCAGAGAGTCTGAGTGCAATATAATCTTGGTGGATGGAGAGATTCTCGTGTAACTGTCCTTGCCAGAGCTTGAGATTTGTTCTATAAAATATCCTCTACCTGATGATAACTTCACTTTTCAACCTGTCAGCTTTGTAGTGGCTGCTCTGCTAGGCAGATACATAGAGCAACATATAAAAAAATCACAAAGGGATTTTGTTCTAGTTATTCCTGCCAGCTTGAAGTTTCTCTGGATATATTGCATGTTATGAGTTCCAGTTTTATTGTAATAATGAAACTCAGCTTCTGCAGGTTATCAGCCTGCATATAGGAAGATATAGCCAACAGTATAATATTCTGAAGTCTGACAGTGGTTAATTCTAGCAAACTTCAAATGCATGGAGATTTTTCTGCTCCAATATTGGGGTTGTTGCATGGATATAATGTTGGGTTGTAAAGTCATTATGCATTTGTTGCTTGTTACTGACTATTTTTTGTACCTTTAGCTTACGAAGAGATTGCAAGGCAACCCATACAGGTAAGACACATGTTCCCCACAACTTAATTTATTTGAAAACTTTTTAGTGTGGCACTTGTGGACCCTCCTTCCACCTGTTGTTTGATTTCTGTAATAACTGTGATTAAACTGTAGCATCATGAAGTAAAAAAATTCTGACCTGATTGCAACTGCTAAGAACTTATATCAAGACACTGCTTTGTCAAGCTGAATGAGGTGAAATTAAAAAGGGAAAAGGATGTTTGAAATGAGCATATATCCCTCAGAAGGCACCTGAAGTCCCAGAATGATGAAAGTTCAGACCTGATGAGCATGTAAAATAAAATCATTATCAGATGTATAGCTTGTTCAGACTACTTATCAACCAGATATCTTTAGACACCTCCTGGTGTTTTGTTTAGAAACAAACAAAAATGCTCAGTCTTGTTATATTGCTATCAGGATTGCTTTGAGACTAGCAAAGATAATCTTCCCTGTTCTTAATTGATAAAGGAGATTTCCCTCATTGTAGGTGGAAAAGAATATCATGCTTTGACCTTTAATTCATCTGAACCTTCTGTGAAAGACTTCAGAAGCACAGACCACTGAGCATGCCTGATTTGACTCCTTTACTTAAATGTCTTGTCTTTTCCTAGAAAATAACTTACATAGGTATCTCGTCCGTATAGCCAAACTGTTATATTTCCATCTCTGTTTATCTTTTTGTGTAATGAAAGTGAAGCACTCTTTTTAGAACTACTTTAGCATCTAGAAAATGAAATAGGTGTTTGTCAACTGGCATGTCTTTGATTTGATTTTTCTTTTCCAGTGCCTCACAAATGGTTCGATGGTTGAAGTCTGTTTTTACTCTACATGCATCCTACCTTTCCACAGTAAGTACCATGCTGAAGGTTAACACATGTAAATAAGACTGAATTTAAACATCTAAATATATCTGTGTTCTTTCTTCAGTAATCTGTCTCCTGCTATCCACATATGGCAGTGCCCAAATAAAAGTGCAAAGTGGCTGTATATCTGCCACTTTGCCATATTGCTGCACATTTGCTAGAAATTGTCTTAGTCATTCATGACATAATTATAGTCATCCCAGAGTCAAACCAAAATAAGTTTTGTCATACCTGTGAGAGTTAGGGAACAAAATAGCTGTCAAGAAATAATCTAGCCTGTGTTGTTAAATCTTGTAGAACTAAATTTGTTTTGCTTCTGCAGTGCTAATCTTGAGCCTGTCTTGGGCATGACTAGATTTATAGGATGAATGTATGCCACATCTGGCATGGGTAGGGTAATGTATTAGCTTTTAGCTTCAAATCTTTCCTTCCTTAACAAGTGATGGATAAACTCATGCTTGCTCAGTTGAAAAGTAGCATTTGGGTACTGTTAGTTCTTTCTGTTCTTGGGGATCTCCCAGCTATTAAAGGACCGCTGTGCATCAAAACTTGTACATGTTGCTGTTCCTGCATTCATAAGTGGTGTATATTCAGTTCCCATTTATACAGCTTTACATCTACACCCACCTATATTAGTGATAGAGGAAAGGAAAAATAATAGAATTGCCATGTTTTGAAAGCAAATGATGCTTCTACACATAGCTAAATATTAATTGATTAGGCTGCAGGTGATGTTTGTGATGAACCCTCCACTCTCCCTTCTGGCTGGAATAATATGAGCAAGCGTTGTCTGGCCAAAACTCAAAACTGTGGTATAAAAATTAAAAAATATGACATTTGTGTATTGGCTAACAGCTTCATTTTTCTTCATCCCTGCCTTCTCCCAAGTTGCCAGATCTTATTCCCCAGCTGGGAATGCTATACCAATTAATGGAGAGCAGAGTAAAAACTTTGCAAAAGCTTTCTCGTCTGCATGGAAGACTCTTCCTTCTTGTCACCCAGGTAAGTTCCAGCTAAATGACATGGGATCTGTGGAAGAAATGGTTTGTGCAGACTTAGCCTTCTGTTGTGATGGCGTCTAATGGGACCTGTCATTAGGAACTGAGTGTGGCTGCTATATAGTCACACTGCTAATGCTGAAAGCAGTACAATTCATTAACTATGTAATTATTATTGATGATATTTTTCAGTGATTTTTAAAAACACCCCTGCTCACTGAAAGCGTTGCATATTTTTTTCCTGCCCAATGTGTCTGCTAACACTTAGCTTTTTTTAAAGAGGAATATACATAAGAGATATGGAGCCACTTCAGATGCCCCTAAAGATTTATTTTATGTCTTTCTTACATATTTGGCTGTTAAACTCCAATTATAAATGAATGAATATATGTAAAACTTGATGTAGATTTCATTTATATTGTTTTGAGTTTTGTTGACTTTTAAAGTTGGAATACATGATTGCGTCTAAGGCTAATGTGCAAATTCCATTCAGGTTGCAGCATTGGAAACAGTTCAAGATGTAACTGAGGTTAATCAGACTGCAAAGCTGGTATATGAGGATGGTGAGTGTTGTATGCTAGCTGTAGTTTAACTCCTGAATTCACACGACAGCTGATACTTGATATTTATGTTCTAGTGCTTATCTAGTAGCGAACAATCTATGGTAGAGAGTTTTTGTGGGAAATCCATGGCAAGAAAGTGAGTGGTAAATGATGGGGGTATCTTACAGTTGGTTGTTCCTTCCTCTCCTTTTCTCTCCTTTCCTTTCCTTTCACTCCCTCCCATTCCTGCTCCACAAATTAAGGTATCAGTTAATTGGAAGATCAGTATGTAGCTTAATTTAACTGGCAAGAATCTAGTTTACATACCTCATATTTCTAGTACTAACTGATGGTTTACTAAGGTAGATTCAATCATGGAGCTTTTACACGTTTGAGTCAGCAGGACTTCAAGGTAATGGTGTCAGCGTGTGGGCAGGTGCACTTCCAATTCGGGCCTTTTGTCTACTGTAACTTCACACAGAAGTGATTAGTGCCTGATTCATTTTGATCAACATAGTCTTCAGGTAGAATTAGTTTTGGAGTTTAACTAGCACAGTTGGAGGAGGTCTAGCAGCATGTGGGATTGGGTTTTGTTTGAACAAAGACATTTTAAATTCTATCTGTTCTCCAGACTAAAGGATTGTTTTCTCTTTGTAGAATCCTCAGAAGAAGGGTCTGATGATGAGATGATTGCAGATAAAGATTCAGATGTAAGTGGGGTCAGACCAGATCTTCTCCCCTTCTCTTGTAACAGTAGTTGTGCTAGTGTCAAAGGTTCAAACATTCCTGTTTATTTTTCCTCAGGAAAACTGGGATGAAGATGATGAAAAAGAGGAGCAATCAGATGAACAAGACATGGCTGTTGAAAAGGAAATCAATGGCGATTCTGATTTGGAACCAGAAAATGAAAGCGAAGAAGAATAACAGCATAAAAGACTTAACAGTTTAAAGAAGTGGGCCACCAGAACTCTCTAATTCTGGATCATCTTGTTTAAAGATGCATAGTTGCATATAGGGAGTGCAGACTTGTGCACAGCCTATGTGCTGCAGAGGCACATGTGGGGCACTGTGCATTTCTGAATCCAGAATGTTTAACCACGCCAGCCTTCTCTCGCCCTATTTCCCTGCGCTTACTATAGAAACATTTCTTCCACCTCATGGTCAGATTATGCCTGTCATGTGGACATGCATTTGTATCTCAAGTGAAATAAATCTGCCACCGCTGTTTGTGTGGTAAACTTGGTTCAGCTTTACATTGAATTTGTTTCAAATATTCAAGGATCAAAGACAACCGGTCTATACTTCTTTTCATGCTTCAGTTAGCAATAGCAAGTGGGCATCCTGCTGCATTTTTTCAAAAAAAAATATTTTTGTAATATTTAAATTCTCTACTGAATTTCTTTTTCTTCCCCCCCCATCCTTCATCAGTTCAGCCATGCCTTGGCAATATGTAAATGCCAACCTGGCTTAAAAATGGCTTTTTCTTTTTTAACAAATTTGAACTCAAGACTTTTATATATATATATAAATCAATGACTTTTCTTGTGCTTCAAAAGGACATTAGAACTATCACTGGTTCCTAATTTTGTTTTAATTGAGGTTGTATATAAGTTTAATGCTAACCCAGAGGATAGACTGTGTCGAATTGGGTGGGGGAAGGGGAGTGAAAAAGCAGGGAAGTGAGAAGGTGAATGCGTGTGAATATATAGCGCACAGCTGTACGTTTATTACGGATTTTTAATCTCTCAGTGGCAGAACAAGGATAGCTATTTGCTCAGCTAATGGAAGCTGAAGTAGTATAAACACATTTTTAAGAGCAAAATACGGTAAAGGTTTGAGCCATTCACCAGTATAATGTACAATATATTTGTCTATAAATGGAACTGTTGCAACTAGATACCGCCCTCTTTGTAAAGTGAATAAATATACATCTCCTTTACCAAATACCTGTCCTGTGGTGTTTGTTGAGAGAGACCATAGGTGGCTGTTAAGGATGAAATGCGCTTTTTGTATGAACCAGGTTTCTAGTGGAAGAGGAATCCAGTCTGAAAGGTTACTGTGTTGTGAAAAGCATCCGTTATTCTTGGTTTTGTAGCTCCTTATGTTCCCAGTCATATCTACTGGTTTGTTCGCTGCCGTGGGGTTGCAGTGGTATCAGGAGGGCACAGTGGATTGTATTGTTGACAAAGCTGGGAGAGATGTGTTCTGCCTTGGGAGAGGTTAAGGTAGGCAGGCTGCAGTTTGAGGCTTCCAGTCTTTGGGGTGTTTTAATTCACAGGGAATTAGTGTCTTTAGTTTGTAAAGCTGGGCTGTTATGTCCTTACTGAGATACTGTGAAAATAAATATGCTCGTGCATTGTTTGTACTCATGCAAGTTACCAAATGAAGCTAAACTGACATGTAAGTTTTTAACCAGTACTGATATTCCTATATGCAGGCTGGCTTCAAATCAGGCAAAAAAAAGATGGATGTGAATGGAGGTCTGTTGCGTCTCAGGTGAGTGCTTTATCTGCTGAGCTCTTGGGGCCTGGGGTAACACAAGCAGCAGTGTTTGGTTGTGCAGGGTCCTACCTGTAGCTGTGTCCCAGCCTTTCTAGAAGGCAAAGCGGGAGCCCTAGACTGGTGGGCAGGAGAATGGGCTGAAAACCTTGTTGGCACCGTTTGGGTATGGGAAATAGCGGCACTGGAAACTTGGATGAACCTTTAAGATAGGTGTTACCTGTGTCCATTACTTCAGCACAGCAGAAATCCATTCCAGTAGGGGAGCTGTGGGAGAACCTGGCAGCAGGAGGAGGAGGGGGGATTTTAAGGATTTTTCATTCATGCATTTGATACAGAGATCCTGTGAATCTAGCTGAAGATCACACAGCAAGCTGGTAGTGGGGCGTACGGGTTCAGGCCTCCTACTCCAGTGTTATAACAGTCAGGTAGCACTGTCCTCTGAGCCCTCTGCTTGTATCATCTTTAAGCAGCTATCCCTGTGTGAAACTATTTGGGAATGGCAACTGCAAGCAATTGAGTTTTTCAGAAAATTATTCTCAGTTAAGAGTTGGTAACTGACAGTTTTGTGCACTTTCTAATCCCTCACAACTCCTTACCTGTCTACAAAGCCTAAGTCTCAGTCAGCTGATGACTCTAAACCATTCATGTCTTATTTTTCAAAAACAGTGTAATCTGGAGAAAGCAAACTGGAACAGGGTGGCAGCATCTTACTACCAGGTCATCCCTTGCATTCCTAATCCTGCTATTTTTAGTGCAATCAAGAGAGTGAAGAGGACAGACTATAACTGCTCCTTCTGAATGGTGGAGTTTGGTTGTGTAAAGAATCCAAGATATCCAGAGCAAGCCCATTGGTTAAACAGTCAATGAATCCATGAGGTAGAAACTCTTGAGGTGTACTTCTGTTTTTATTAGTCTAACTAGTATTATGTCCTGTTTGTAAGCAGCTAGGAAAAGTTTATCCAGGAACCACTGCACAATTTGAGGTTTTTTTGTTTGTTGCTTGTTGCAGCCTTAATTCCAGATTCTGGTCTTGAAATAAATGAATTTTGAAGGCTATAAGGAGCAATACCACAGATGACCAGGAGATGTCACACCTTCTTCACAGAAATATCTCATGTTACTGGGCAGCAACAGCAACCAGTGAATTGTGCTTTTGAGGGTGGCATAATCTCATTGTTGCTAAAGGCATCCTATTGTAAGACCGTGTCACTCTGATTTTCATCTGTTGTTATGGTTCTTCTGAAGGGACCTGATGCAAGAGCCTGCTTGTTGCCACTCTTGCTAAATATTTCAGTCTTTCAAGAGATTCACTGAAGTTCTGGTAGGGGAATAAGAGCTGTTCATGTGGGATGTGCACCTGTGTGTTTTCAAGGTTCTGCTCTTTACAGACTTGGAATATGGATGTTTAGCTTACAGGGAACCTGAGAGCAGTGGTGAGAGATGTTACTGATCAAGCTTCATCCTTTATTTATTTATTTATTTATTTTTGCTGGTGGCTTCTCTGTCCAAAATTAAGTATGTCAAGGACATTGGTCTAAGAAGATGCAAAGAAAAGCAAAACATACATTGTTTGAGGAGGATTAGAGGAAGAGAACATGGAAAAGGAGAAAAGAAGGAAAGATTTGGATACACAACTAGTCCCTGGAACATTCCTCATTACTGGGAATATCAGCACTTTGACATTTGAAAATCACATGTGAAAATTACTGAGATATGGTATGTAGTCTAATAGCCAAGTTCTTCTTTGGCCGTTCCGTGATTAAGCGGGAGCTTGGCACAATCGCAGTATTTGGCCTTTTTGCATGGGAGGGAACTGGTTTGTAGTAGAGGAAAACTGCTTGCTCTCTGCACAGTTTCGCTCTTTAGTTCCCTAGTGATTTAATCTTGGTTTATGCACAGGTTAATTTGTGGCCTGTGGGATGTTGGTTCCCTGCTCCCTTGAAGAAAGGTGCTAGAGAGATGATTGTGGCAATACTCGGTTTCCTTCCAGGTGTGTCCGTACTTGCAGGTGTGGGACCTTGATGAACCAGCCAGGAGATTCTGTGTCTCTGAGACTTCATGAGTTAACTTATGGTGGGTGGCTTTCCTGCAGAGAACAGTGTGATTAACACTGGAAGGAAAAATTATTCCTACCTCCCCAGTCTGCTAGAAGTGAGTGACTGCTATTTCACCTGGCTGCCATGTGGTCGTACACCTCCAGCATGCCGCATTTGGGATTGGTCTTGCCACCTCGCCCCCAGAGCGCAGGTCCTTAAGCTCTCTGTGACTGGGTGCGTGCAGCACCGCATGTCACACGAAGGGTTGCTGAAGCTATGGTTTGGAGATGAGGTAGTAAAGCAAATAGCATGTGATACTACATTACAGTGTCTGGATGTCTTGGCTCTTAAATTGTGACAACTGTGATGTTTTTCAGTTCATTTAAAGATTTACATGGGCTTGTTTAAGTAGGAGAGAGAGAAATCAACTTCCTGTTTAGTTAAGGTTGCAGAAGTAGTGTGGGAAACCACTGTGCTCAAGCAGAGGAAATAGCTTTCCAAAATGTATTTGGTTGTTGCCAGCATGATTGTTTTAGACTTAACTGCTCCCCAAAACTTTTTTTTTTTTGAGGGTCTTTTCAAAACTACCTCATATCTAGCATTTGCAAAGTCAAGAAGATCATAGAGAAAATCCTTCTGTTTGGAAGAGAGCCTGGGCCTCTGCATGAGGAAAAATCCAAGTATCTTCACCTGTGCTTCTGTTTTGGCAGCAAGATACAACATTGCTCAGCAAGAAGGTATGATAGATAGGCAAGATCTGTGTAAGTGGATCTCATGTTGTCTAGGAGAGGAAGTGAAGTCGTGGTCAGACCTGGAGTCTATCCAAAGCTCTTCTAATCACAGATATGGGGGTGATTAGTTTATTTCAAATATTTTGGCTCAGTAGTGAGCACTGTAAGTTATGTAGGGATATTTTTAGAAATTAATAGAGCATTTCATCCCTGAGGCAAAAATTATTCCCACATGCTCCATGGGGGCTTGGAGGAGGGGGGTTGTCTGCAAGTTCCTCCTGTTATGATTACTCCACACTCACGCTTAGATCACCCTCCCTTAATCTCTGCATCTGTGAATTGAAGGACTGTTTGCTTTCATCAGCATTAGAGAGCGCTTGTCTCGTGGTTATTTTACAGACTTCCCAAAGCCCCTCCAATAAAAGTCAACAGTGCTTCAGTGCCTGGTGGCACGTTTCAGAAGGAGCGAGTCTGTGTGTTTGTCATGCTCTTCTGCACATAGTAAACTCGTTCTTTATATTCAGCTGTTGGCCGACGGGGGGCAATAAATGATTTATAACCATGGCAACAGTTACTGTGGGAAACTGGCATCAACAAGAATCTTTTTCATGTCCACATCAATGAATGTATTAAAAATCTTTCCACTCTGAATCAGGCAAGACCAGTTGTGACACTTTCTAAAAATTTGGTTTAGAGGTAAGTCGGATTGAAATGATATCACACGCAGTGTCTAGTATAGCGACTGATGACCCTTTCAGCTGTCTCCAGTGGAGGTACTTGTTATCTGATCAAAGAAATGTTTTCTACCCCAGCTGCATATGGGTTCTGTGGGGAGGGGGACTGACAGCGAGAGGTTGGTAGAAGCTGCTTTTGCTGGAGTTACTCTGTGTTGTTTGAGAGATTTCTGTAATGCATAAAATCTCTTGGTGTGAACTCTTGGAACGTAGGAGCCCTGGTATTCGTAGCTGCTGTTTCAGCTGACTGGCTTCCAGCATTCGTTAGGGGGGACAGAGCTCGGATCCTTGCTGAACTTGCAGTTCTCAGAAGCTTTATCTTTCATTCAAGCTCCTCAAGGCAAGGTGTATAGCTGAAATACATTTTGTAGATATGATGAAAGAATTTGAGAAGGATATACATTTAGTAAGGGAAACTAGTAGGATGAAGGGAAGGCTTTACCTCTCTATAAAGTGAATCTTAAACTGACAATTCCTTTTCTACAGTCTTCTCAATTCCAATGAAATATCTTCTTGTTTAAAGGAAGTTTTTTTCCCTCTATCTGTAAATAAATTTCAGCTTAACTAAGGTCATTCCTCAGAAAACTTCCTTTGTAAGGAGCTGAAGGCTGCAGTTGCTGCAGCTTTGTGAGGGAGTCTGCTACCAATTCTGGAGCTTGGTTGGTGCTTCCTGGGGGTCATTCTCCCTCCACCCCCTGCTTTACAAAGTTCCATAAATTCTGACTTAGTTTGCCAAGTTTTGCTTATTCTAGATGATTTTTCTAACATTTACTTGTGCCATGACAGCCACTGTTAGAAACTGCAGGTAGAAGAAATGAAAGAGCTTAGCCAGCCTGTCAGCTAGCTTCTGCTCAGCATGCAATGTGCTCATGGGTGTACATGAGCTTTAAATACCTGGGTCTTAAGAGACTCCTCTGTAGTAAGAAGCCGGCCTGATGCATGATGCACTGAAGCTGAAAAAGACTGGGGAAAAAATTGTGTTTGGGTCTCTTTGCGATTAAGGCCTGCTGCCTTGATTTTAACAGCACTAGGTGGCATCCAGGCCCTTCTTAATGGTACCAAGATGTGGGAAGCAGGACATTACCCTGCATGCTGCTGTGCTGATTAACACTGTTCTGTACCAGGGTTGAAGTGCCCGATGTCTCTGAGCCACATATATGATAAGGACAGACCAGAGCAGTGGTCATTGTTACCGCTCACAGACGATCTCCTTTATATCTGACTGTCTTTTAGTAGAAGTATATACTGTTATGGATATAAGGTTACTCTCTGCTTAGAAATGGTGTCTTGAATACTTTTCTGGAAGCTCGTGTTTGAAGTGAGTCTTCAATATAATTTGGAAATAGTACATTTGCAGAGGAAGAATTTACTTTTGAGCAGACTATAATAATTTGCTAATTTGATGCACAAAGAGGGGGTAGGCAAATGAATGATAAGGGAGGGAAGAATTGAAATGAAAATTTAAAATTTGACATTTTTCGTTGGCTGTTTTTATCGGGGAGGTACAGAAACATTTCATTTTAATCGTCCAGTGGAACCTCAGGCTTCTTTTGAATTTGCTGTTTTTAAACTGGCTTTAATCTTTTCATTTAATCTTCTTTAAGCAATCGTCAAGCAACCCCTGATTGTGTCACTTCTTTATTCAAGTCAAATTTTATCCTTTATTTTATTCAGACACCAAACTGGAAAGTCTGTTTTCCTAACTCTGTTCTGGAGAGGGGCGCTGCTGAGGGGCAGTGCAGCGGGCGATGATTCAAGTGAAATCCTGCTCCAGAACAGCTCACCTGGCAGATGCTTTCAGTTTTCCATGTTGTTCAGAGTTTGTCTTGGACACAGTGGTACTCCTGGGGCCAGTCGTATTCCAGCATTTAAAAATGCATGTATTGGTAACAGTGCTGTAATCAAAACTATTTTGCCTGCTTCTTACCTTGCAGTTGAAGTGTCATGCCTTGTCTACGGCCTAAGCAAAGAAGCGGTGCCCATCTCTTAGCACTCTTCTCGGGAGTATGTGTCCTCCCGGATATATGCTGGGTATGAACCTCAACGGAGCACCCTTTGCAAGGAAGGCTGGGATGCATCAGCCCTGCTACCGCAGACCCTGGTGCAGCTTCACAGAGCCGGAGCGCTGCTTGAGGCAGCCGGGCACGGAAAATGAAATGAGATGTTGGTGCTGTTAGACTGTGGCTATAAGTCTGTAGATGTCATGGCTCAGCTGGGTCTCCAGGACAGGTAGGGAAGGGGACTGGCAGGAGGGATAGGGCCACCCCGGTACCGAGCTTTGGGATTTGGGAAGGGGACCAAATGTCACATTGGCTTTGTGGCTGGGCCAGGCAGAGGAACACCTAATACATCCTCAGAAGGGGAATATGACTTCTTGGGACTGGAAGAGACAAAATAACCATCAAGATAGGCTTGTTTGTTTTGTTTTGTTTTGTTTTTGTTCAGTCTGCAGCCTCCAGACCTTTGAACACTTTGCAAAATGGCGGGGAGCAATGTAGCTAGTACAGAATCGCAGTAGTGCCCTGCCTCGCTCTGCGTTGGCCAGGATCTCTCCCCAGGCCTTTGCGGTCCGTTAAACAGGCAGGCCTTGGCCTTGTGCTCCTTTGAATGCGACTTCTGGCTCTGTTTTACACAGCAGCAGACTTCCTTCGATGGAGAAGGCTGTTACAATGTTCTTAAAATCTTGGAATGACAGAAAAAGAAGGAAATTAATGGTGATTTTTTTAGGTACAGCAGTGATAGCATTTTTGGAGATAGGCAGAATTTAAGTGAGTTCAGGGACCACAAAAGGTTGCCAATCTAATCCTTGTAAGAAGCTATCTGTAGAAAAAGGAGTTAAATAAGTATGGCCCAAGTGTCCAGCTTCATTTGTGAAGTGTGTTTCTCTGGTCCATGAAGTTTTCCCAGGGTGCACAAAATCTTAGCTTTCATTGATTTCAAGTGTGCTTCTTTTAGTTCTCTGTTTCGAAAAGCACTTCCCAAGAGAACCAAGTCTAATTTATCCAGTGTTCAGGCTGAATAAGCAGGTTGCCTGAAGCAGTGAGTCCCCACTCCCTGCCGGCTGGAGCGCTGGTAGTCCTAAAAGCCAGCGGCGCTGCTTTATTGCCAGCACGTAGCCCTTTCCCTGCTGGTAGTTTCCAGCGTGACCTGGGGGGGGATCAGAATGAGATGCTGGCGCCTGGGGGCTGCGGTTGGGGCAGGGGAGCCCTAATTCTGGGAAGCTGTTTCGTTCCTCAGCGGGTGAATGTGGAAATAATATTCTAAGCAAGTGCTTCTGTTAGTTCCTCCATGAAGGCCATATTTCCCCCTTGATGTCTCCTTGTACCTTCTGCTGAAGGCAGTGATGTGGCATTATGCAGCTGAAACTTGTTCTCCAGGTTGAAGTATGTGGTTAAATATATTACTGCGGCTGCCCTTTGGAGAGAGTCTGGTATTGAGACAGCACTGGCATGTGTCGGGAGGAGAGGAGAAACTGGTGACAGGAGAGGCCAAGGGCCCAAGAGGCCCGGGGGAGTCACAGGTGTAGTCAGCTGTGGCCTGTAAGAGCTGGCGAATTGCCAAAGGGAGCCTAACATGCCATGTTGAAGGACGGAGCCCAGATACAGGAAATGATGCTCGTGTGTCCCTCAGAAGAGGGTGACTGATTAGGCAAGGTGATCTCGTGTAACTTGGAGGCCAAAGATTTTATTTTCTCTCAGGGATTTAAGGTTAGAGTCTTGCATCTGCTAAGAAATGCTCTGAACATCAAAAATAGGGCTTGCTGAGTTTGGCTCCCAGTACTATAGCTGTTGAAGGATTAGATTAGAGTGGATTCCCCTGTACAAATCTTCCTTCCATTAACCTCCCAGTCAGCTTGACTCCTTCAGTTGCCAGATTAGCATCTCCAAAGAATGACGTCCCTCCGTTTGTCAGTCCTTCCTGTGTGTATGGCTTCTCATTGCTGGAGCCAAATAAACAGTGCTGATTAGAAAACAGCTTTCAGCACTGTTTTGTACTATTGTGCTCTAAAATCTCGGAGCGGGGAGGTTTGGGGTTCTCCTCTGCTCCATCTGTCCAAGCTGCAGCATTCTGGTTTTGTAGGGAACAATTCCCGCTCAATATGTGAACAGAGGAAGGGCGGACAGAGTGGAAGGGAGGGGTGTGTGTGTGTGTGTGTGTGTATGTATGAGCAAGAAATCCTCAGTCATTAGAGGCGTGGGGGAAACAAAAATGAGGAACTGTGCAACTGCAACTCTGATGCATGCCTCAAGAGAAGAGCTCAAGTTTAGCCCTGTACTTTCCCTTCAGAAATATGAATACGGCTGCAAGCAATGAGCAGTCCTTAAACAGCTGCAAATACCTTCCTTGCTTTCAAGATTTTGCCAAAGGGGGCTTCTAGGAGTTATCACAGTGTTTTATACTGGTACCTATTGCCTTTGTATCTGAGCTGTCTTGTAGCAATTTGAATGGGTTTTGTGGAGTCAGGTTTTGTGACGTTTCTCCCTCCCTCCTTCGGAGATTACATGGCCCTCCTAAATTTTTCATCTATTCTGGTTGCCACCATGCCAATGTAGCAATGGCACCAAAGAGTACATGCTAAACAAGTGCTATTTACTTGCAAAAATCCATGAACTGCTTCATTTACTGCTTCATTCTGATCCCTGGAGAATTTCCAGCCCTGTGGCCTTAGTGGTTTAGACTGCTGATATTAGCAGTCTCCTTGTTTAGTCAGCAAAACTCCTGGGCATTTCTCTTTCTATTGTGTGAAGCAGGCAATCCCAACTCATGGAAAGGGCGAGGTATGTCTTCTGCGGCCTGCCTGCTCTTTACCTCTCCTGCAAGGGGAGAGGACTGGTTCTGAGAACTAGTTTGGGCTGTGGATGCTCAATTTGATAACAAGTTGACTGAGATGAAGAACTCATTTTTCTTGGGCTCCAAACTGCTGTCATATAGTAAGTTAAGGCTTAGCAACATAATGAATTGGTCTGGAAGCAAGGGACTCTGAGGGTCAACATCCAACTGAAAAATAAGAAACTGTAGTTCTTTGGCAGCTGTCCTCATTACTTACAATAATCTGTGTTTTCCTGCTCATTCCTCCCTTTCCAATTAGTCCTTGAACAGCCTCTGCATGATGCTTAGCATTTTACACTCTGAACCTGTAAAGCTTTGTTGAGTACTCTGAAACACCCTGGTCATGTATTATTGAATTTGTCTCGATATGACTTGCATTACCAATTATAGCACAGACATGGATGTATACCTCCCCGCCTCTTTCTTTGGAGCGTATACCTGACTTTGGAATTGTTACTATTACCTGTCAGCATTGTTTATGAAGTTTGAAAAGATATTTATAAATAAGCTATTGATTATGTGACTGCAAGTGAATATGATATCAGCTAGTTGAAAACTAGGCAGAGGTTTGTAAGAGGAATAAAACTGCAGCTAATTTAGCTGGCCTGTTTCACAAAGGCCAGAGACTAGATGTGCTTAATCATGAATACATGAATTGGCAGTTTGGGTCAGACTTGTCATCTGTCTTGTCCAGAATCCCACCTCTGACAGTCGTGAACTCAATATTTTAGAGAAAGGTGCAAGAACCCACGGGGGGGCAGATACAGTATTTCATTTTAATGGAGGGCATAAATGCAGGTAAAATCTGCTTCTGAGTGCTTAATAAGAGCTATTTGGAAATTTATGAATTAAACAAGAACTTAAGATCCCCAAGGGATCTGGTTTCTAGTGTCACCTCTGATCAGATCTGTTACATTGCTTAGGACCCCTGCTTCCAGCATTAGATGTTTGAGGGGAAAAAAACAAATGAACCCAGCCCTGACCTGCCCTCAGTGGAGTCATCCAAAGTGCAGACTCTCTTTAAATCAACTTTATAGAAGTTCTTAATTACACAGCTTATAAAAATGAAGTGATGGCCAGATGTGAAATGAGGTAAGACTTTGAATCCTACTTGAAAAGAAGAGGTAGGGGGTTGTGCATGGAAATATATTTAACCATTCAAGTGCCACACAAGAGCCCGGAGGTTTTGTCAACTTCTGTCAGGAGACTTTGTGAGCATGTTGGAGAGGCCGTGAAGAGCAGACTAGTGCTGCAGCCTGGTGGTTCTTCCTCCTCTTCTCCCCCTACCTTCCCTAAAAACATAATGAATTGGTCATGCAATGACATTGCCTCCTATTCAGAATCCAGCCTATCTTCATGTAACCCTCCTGCTGTGTCAAGCAGAACCCAAATAATGCAATGATAAATTGAAAGTTATTAATTGCTGCTTTGTATGGTATTTTCCAGCTCGTTACAATTTGTGTCCCTATAACTGTTCCTTCAGTAAAGGAAATTGCAATATTTCAGTTGGATGAAAAAAGGATTAGGCTGCTAACGGACAGGCAATTGATTTACTACTTCAGCTCTGTTGATGAGATATGCAGCTGTTTGGGACTCGTGTCCCCTGACCTGGCAATGAGCAGGCAACTTTCCCTGTGTGGGTGGTTGGTGGAGGTGGGTGTGGGATGGGCTGGGTGCTAGAGAGAAACTCACGGGGGTTTTAGGCTGTAAAACTCTGTGGTCCCTCTAGAGACCTTAACGCCCTGGGAACAGAAATGCCTTGTCCAGTGGTACCAAGTAGTGGCAGAGTCCCTGAGTACTTGTCTAGTAGGGCACAGTCATAAAAAACTGTGCTTTGACACAATTATACTTTCTTTTACAGAAAGTGACTGCTTTGGCCAGGACTTCTGGCTTAGGAAAAGTCCTGTGATGAAAAATCGATAGAGCAGGCTGAATGAGTTAAAGAAAGGTTGGCTTATGTTTTTTGTGAATAAAATACATGATATCACTGTGATATCATCTTCAGGGAAGAGTAGCATTGTGGTAGTCATTGCAGGAGGTTTTTTTGGCTAGCTACTGGTTTGTTCAGGACAATATTCAGAAATCACAAAGCATCAAGAATTTTAATACATATAATTGCTTGCTCAAAATGCAGGCTCAAAAGTAGCTGTAATTTAGTGTTCGTTTTGTTTCTGTTTCTTCCCCTGTTTCAATTACTTGGGAAGCAGAAATAATGCCATATGGCCTGGGAACCCACTTATGCATGTACCATGAACGTGGAAGCAGCAATGTGGTGAATTGCTCCAAGAATAATTATTCAGCTGAATGTTGCTTCTGTGAGCAATTTGGAAAATATTTGCTAATAATCAGTTCCTGCATAAAAGTCAGTATTGGTTTGTAGATAGGAAGATAAGCTATATTTGTCAGCTAATTTATTCACAAACATTTCAGCCAAAGCTTGCATTTTTAAACAAAAAAAATATGTGCCATTTGATACTGTTTTGCTTTAAAACTCATTGAGAGCTTTATCAGCCATTACCTGAAGGAGCAGCTAAATTAAAACTTTAGCAAAGCATCTTATCTCTTTATATATTCAGCAGTAGAATTAAATGGATGTCAGTAGAAAAAGAAGATTTTTAAAACAAAAAGGAAATTATCAGCAGGGTTTTTGAAGTCTGGTTGCCTCACCTTTCTTTGGTGTGGATTCTTGCTATCTAGATAGCCTTTTCCTGGGGAAGCGGCACATGAGGACTTTTCATCCACAAAGCCTATGTGAGAACTGGGAATTACAGTGTGTTCCCGTAAGATGGTTCCTGTGTCAGGCTGTGCAGACTCATATGTTGGAGGAATGAATAAGTACTGCAGACTATACATGCATTAGTTTGGTCTTGCTAGGGTCCCAGGAAACATGAAGTTGGCATTTGTGTTTATTGTAGAAAAGTAGAAAGCATTAGTTCTAGTAAACAAAGCGAAACCCCTCCTGTGAAAGCAAGCAATTGGTTTGTGTGCAGGTACATGAAATATGCACATGCATGCACAATAGTTTTCTATATGAGGCTTTTCCATTTTGAAGAGCCACAAAGAAATTTTTAAGCGCGAGCTGAGCTGGGAATTTGGAAGATTTAAGAAACTTGGAGAGGAAGGTATGCACCATTATGTGCCTGCGTGTTTATACTTTCCATAAGGCATCCAGCACCGATCAATGCTAAAGGTAGCTGTGTGGGCTAGGCAGACCCTCGCTGCGACCCAGCCCATGGCCACTCCTGTGCTGTATAGAAAATTGCTGCGTTATCCTTCGCAGTGTAATTGGTTTACTGTTACCTTGCATGTGGTGGGTGACTCAGGGAAATTTAGTTGAGCAGAATACAAATTAGCTACGTCATCTTTGATCACATAGATAATATTCCTGTACCTAAGTATATCAAAGTATAGACCATAATGCTGTGGAATTTACTGCTTTCTCCCCCAAAAGATGGCACATTTTGCAGCCAGGCACAAAATGTCTTACTGAACTGCTGAGGTGGTAGTGCCTCCTAGAAGAGTATTTCTCACTCAGTTGCTAGCTCTGCTTCCTGTTGCACTGCAGGATTCTCCTCCAAATATCTTTCCAGTCTGCTTTGGCTTAACTCATGAGATCTAATGAGATCAGAGCCCAAGGTGAAAGTACTGCAGGCAAATTGTCTGCACAAAGTCAAATTTGTGCCAGACATAATGCATTCAAGTGTCCCACAAAATTGTTAACTCTACGGAATTACAGGGCCAATAGCTATATTTATCAGTAAGGAAATGCAAGTCTCTATGAAG
This sequence comes from Apteryx mantelli, assembly GCF_036417845.1. Taxonomy (NCBI): domain Eukaryota; kingdom Metazoa; phylum Chordata; class Aves; order Apterygiformes; family Apterygidae; genus Apteryx; species Apteryx mantelli. The sequence goes on along the minus strand of NC_089980.1, from coordinate 25,891,484 downwards.
GAGAGGTGTTTGAGTGTCACATCTGTGACAGTTGGTGTGTTTTATGTGACATGACAAAATTAATAGTGAGGATATGTGCCTGACACCAGCTTCTGCTAGCCCAACTTTGGTTTGGTGGCCTTGTTGTTCAGGCTGTATTATTAGGATGGAAGAGCAGTGAGCGATAAAGTTTGTAAGACAGTGCAGCTGCATAGCCATGAATAGCTAGAACATCCCCCGCCCAGTCCTGGAGATTAATGTAGAGGAGTTTTGTGTCATTCAGCCTGCATGCAAGTGACGGTCCCTTGGGATTTGTTTTGGTGATGATTAGTGCTGCACTGCCTCTGAAGTAGAAATGCCCTGCGCTTTACGAAGCACGTGGCACGCGTGGAAGTTGCATCATCTCTCCAGATGGCAAAAGCAGCTGATGCCACCTTCTGTCTTTTGCTGTCTTGAAGCAAGCAGAGGGTTGTAAATTCTTCTGGTGCAGCTCTGAGGAGCTGATACTTTCCTTTCCTCTGCCTAAGCAAGAGTGCTGGCAAGCTGCCAGTGCTCCCCCCAGAGCCTCATCCTCCAGGTTTGTTTGCAGACTGCTTGCCAAACGCCTAAAAAAGGAACCAATCGGATTTCATTTGCCTAATGCATTAATGAATCTGCTTAGGTGTCATCAAGTCTAATTTCTTAGTGGGCTGTGACAGCTTAATGCCTTGGGACTGAATTGCTGAGGAGAAGTTGAGGGGTGATGGATGGCCTAAGGAACTCTGAAACCTGAAGACTTTACCATGCCATGTCCCCCAGCCCAGAGTAGAACTTCCCTGGGTACTAATGGAAGCATGTAAATAAAAACAGAGATGAAGGTAGGTCTCCCTTCTTGTCATTCTTGCAGCAAGCATGTTATTTGCTTTGTGGTTAATGCCCTTTGCTGAAGGAACTTGCACTTCTTGGCTAGCTTCGTGGGAGTAGATTTTACTTATTTGTGTCTGAGTCATACTTTTGAGATTCTTTTTTTTTTTTTTTTTTTTAAAGGATCACTTAGGGATGCAGGAGTTGTAGCCTTTATGACTGCTAGGAAACTGCATGGGAAAAACAGGTTCAATCCATGCCAGCTCCTCCCCTGGCTCCTGCAGTGACTCTGTCTTAGTTTGATGTACTGGAGGCTCTGTAGCAGATATATTTTATGTGCAAGGGCTGGTGCACAATATTTGGGTACATCTGAAAAAGCAATCTCTAGCCAGTGGCTCTGATTCTCAAAGAAATGGTGTGTTGCAGTTCTCTTAACACACAGAGAAGGCCACTCAGCCAGGGGCAGAAATGAGAGCAGTTGCTTTTTGGCCAGTGTGAGGTGGGCGGATGGATCCATCCATGCAAAGATCCACCAGCACAGCTGAGGTGAGCCTTAGCAGTTCAGTCTGTATGACGTTGTGTGCACCTACCACACTAGGGCTCGGAGGAACAGATCTGTGGTTTTCTCACATCACACCTGCTTAGACTTGCCTTAAATGACTGGTGTAACAGGCTTCGGGTTTCTGCAGTTAGCCTGTGTGTTTATTCCTCTGCTAGATGAACCTATGGCACGTTATAGCAATGGGCTGTTCCTTTGCTTTAAAAGAGTTGACCAGGTCCTTCCTCTCAGAAGCTGTAGCTTCTGTGGGAAACTTTTTAGTGTGAATTTAACAAGGCAAACGTTTGACACAAAAATGAGACTTCTTGTGTTTCAAATGGTTGCATTGCTTTGTCAAATCTCTTCGAACAGCACAACTAGTACATAGCTGAAATTTTTTTTTAACCTGTTTTGTGGAAAATATAAGATTGCAACCAAAATAAGTGTTTGGAGAAAATTTGTATTTTTCCTGAAGAATGTATTTTCAGTGAAGGTTTTCCTGTATTTTTTTTTTAAAATGCACAGCAAACTGATTACATAAAGAGGCTTTATTCTGTCTTTTAGTCCATGTGCTGAAGGTTTTTCCCTGACATTTATAATCAATTAGAGTTTTGCCATTAGCATTTATGGAGATGAGATAAGACCTAAACTGTCATCTTTTCTCATGGTTTCTTGTGACTCCTGTGGTTGGGGAAAAAAAATAAAAAATTGAGCAGTCAGAATCAATCAGTATGATCATAATTTCATGGTAAATGTTTGTCCCGCAGACCCAAAGCTCTCTGGGAGCAGTAGAGAGGAAAATGACTGCCCAGGACTTCAGTAGAGCCTGTCACAGTACTAAGCTTGCTGTTACACTCAGATTTCAAGGACATATCTTTATCCGGATCCTGTCTTCCTCTTGACTGTCTTACTCCTAGGTACAAACAATGCACACCTCTGCTGTCTTTCAGTAACTGCTCAAAATTCACCAAATTTGGCATCTGATGTGCCAGAATGTACTAAGAAATGCCCTTCTTGATACAGAGCAGCACCTGCTGCAGAGCAGAGCCCAAGGCTCTTCCCCGCTGGCATCTCAGCTTTCGGTCCTCCCGTTTGCTTCAGAGGCTGTGTGTTTGGTAAAAGCCTCGCTAAAATTGCAGAGAAGTTTGTTAACCAGATGACAGTGTTTTACATTCGAGAAAGTTGTTGAAGGCCTGGCTTTGCTTTAAGATAGCGGTAAATCTCCTGACGTAATCACTCTCACTCAGGTGAGGCATCGGATGACACAGACTAACGAACACGAAGAGAGATTTGTTTCCTTATCAGCTGAAACTGTCTGAGTGGTACCCCAGGTGTCTCGAATGAGCGATAGGGAGCCAGTGACAGTCACGGCTGACAACTTGTGTTTCGAGTTCTGTGCCTCAGTTTCCCTATCTGCCAAGAGGGGATAACCCTAGTTGGCTAGTTTACTGAAGTGCTATGTTATTTGTGACTGAATGCCCAGAGTTTCTTACTGACACTTAATGCATGCTGAAGAAAAATGAGCAGTGGCGGCAAAGTGCATGCTCCCTACTTTTTTCCTTGAGAAAAACATCACAGAAAGGATCTTCAGTTTCTGCCTCATCAAGTTTGCGGTTTAGCAAGGCAAGACTGTGAGCAAGAATAGGGAAAGGACGTACTATTGCAGCTGGGAAACTGGAGTGCAGAGAGGATACAGAGGATGGCATGTGCTTGCTGCACAGCCCAGCACCCTACTGAGCTGCTGACACCTGTGCTTAGTGAGGCAGCACGGGGTCTGCTTTGCAGGGCTCAGCATCCACAAACTGGTTAGCTGTCACCTGTGCCAAGGCGCTAGCTCCCTGTGAATTTTTTCCCTGCCCCAAATGCTCCTCTTCAGCACTCACCCTGTGTCTTTTATGTGTGGTGATGTTTCAGTCACCTGCCTGCCTTGAGGTACAGTCACATGGCCTAATTTTGCATGGAGGCTCCAATTACTTCTAGCTCTGCCAACAGGAGATTTACAGCATTTCAGTGCAGTTATTGTTTCCTCCTTCCTTGAGCAAACTCAGCTTAATACCTAAGGCTCGGCACACGGCTGCTAGCTTTATAAAAGAGCTGCCTGCTAAAGGAGCTGTTCCCTTTGTACTGTGCCCATCTCCGAGGGGGCTAACGCTGATCCTCTTCAGCCCTTCCGCTGCTACCCTGTGCCTGCAAACTTCCTGCGTGCTTCATTTTTGGCATCTAGTGTAAATGATAGCTTGGTTATTTTTCATCCATTATTATCATCTGCTGCGGGCAAGTGACTGGAAATCATTTTGTGCCCAGAACTGACAGGGATAACGCAATTCAGAAGAGGAGCAGTTTCTCAAAATGTCCAAGGGCTGGACACAGCTGCTATTAGATTTTGGTGGGATCAGACTCAGTCTTCTAATTCCTGCTCTTTTTTTCAGTAGGTTCAATGAAGGGAAAAGGAGCCAGAATTGCATCCTCTGTGGTTTTATTTCAAGAGCAGCTATATAAGAAACTCCCCCCCCCCACCCTGCCCCTCCAATTCACCCACCCGTGTCACAGAAGTTAAACTCAAGGTAGCCGTACAAAATTGCTGTTTTTCCCTCTATCATAGGCCCAGAGTTTTGTTTAAAACTGTGTGAGTGAAAAGTGGGATACATCTATATGCCACCAAAGTCTTTTCTGTACCTTTATTATGGTCTGTAGATCACATAAATACTCAGTTCTTGTAGCTGTTTAGAAAAATCCCCCATCCTGTGCCCATTTTTCCCTTCTGTAGCACCCAGGCAGCTAATTTTCAGAGCCCTGCAGGACTTGAATGGAAAGCAGGACATAGGGTCCTTTCTCACCTTGTCTGGTCTCTGTTCTTATTTCATCATGACATTGTCTGATCCAGAGAACGAGGAAGAAGCTGTTACGTCCCAGTCCGTTTGGGACAAGCTGGTGCCTGTCTGCTTGCCTGTGCCTTCCCCAGCTCACAGGAGGTGCTTTGCCAAGCTCCTATCAGGGGCTGAGCAAAGCTGGAAGTGTTTATCAGGACCTTTCCAAAGCTGGTGGCAGGTAAAATGAGTTGCAGGTCTCCTTTCTCTTGTCTATCTCCGATTCAAGTCTCCATCACCTTCATTACAAGGACATTCAATAGCCTCTATGAATATATATATATTTTTTCTGCCAGCACTTTTTACTCTTTTTTTTCATCCAAACGATCCCACTTTTTCCCAAAATATTTCCCAGCTGTCTGTAAGTCTTGCTTTAAGTCTCTTGTGCGTCTCTGTGCCAGTTTTTCCCCCGATGCACTCAGGACTCCCTGCTCTGTGGCCTGTGCTGTGCTAAGAGGTATCGAGCTGAGAAGGTCTGTTATCCTGAGACCTGGTTTGATGGATGCCACCCAGTGAAAAGCATGGAGGTAAACATACCAACTCGGCATCCTGCAATTCCAATGTAGTCTAACTCTGTTACCATGAACCTACCTGTCACATGCAGTTTTTGAGGTTGCCTGTTACATGCTTGTAATCTTCACAAGCCTTCAAATCAGAAATGTGATCCTGAATCATCAGCCCCCCCCCCCCCCCCCAAGCTGTGCAGAAAGGTTTCCTGCTTGGCAGATGAACGGTACTGGGGGAAAAATGGGGCTCTTGGGAAATGGGTAATCTTCCTGTAGGAGCAGAGGGCCATAGGGCCCTGTAGGGCTTTTGAAGTCTGAGGACAACTCTACATAACTGGGACTCGGTTTGTGGTTCTCACCGGGGCTTCAATGCGTGGTGTGGAGAACTCTCTTGTTTTCGAGCAGCTGTGATGTTATGCAGCTACCTCAGTGTGCCCAGTAGCTTCCCAAAGCACTTGAAAGCAAGTCATCAGAGCCTGTACATGTTGCAGTCGTGCTTCAAGGCAGCAGAGCAGGTACGGCAGGGCTGCAGCAAGCACCACAAGTTGCTCTGTGCTTCATGGCATAGCGTTGGTGGAGCTCATGAGTTTCCATGGGGGGAAGCCCACTTGCCCCCGTAGAGGTGAACCAGCCCACGTCTGCTTCCTAGAGACAGGTACCACTACACTACCCTTGGCATGCAGGAGACAGGACGTTTGGTGGAAACCACAGGAACTGTGTTTGGTTTTCAGAATGATTTGGGCTAAATCCTGGGAAGCTGAGCAAAGCTTGGAGGGAGGACTTTGGTCTATGGAGTCATATCTTATCCTCAGCAATATGAGAGGAGTACAGTAGTGAGTGTTTTATATGTATACACTGGATTAGCAACCTGGCTTACGATCCTGCTTTCGATATGCCTGTGTAAGACCATGGTCATGGGGAAAGTCTCTTATTTTTTCTGTTTCCATCCGCTCCCACGCTGTGTGTTTGTGAAGAGTGTCCTGGGGCTTTTTGATTTTTCTTTTTTTTTCCTGCTATGTAATGGTAGTCTTGTTATGACGAAGTAAATGAAATGCAGACTTCATTGTGGCCTGGTAATGCGCCGCTTAGACAAAACAGCAGGCGCTAACAGCTGTTTTCTCTGCGTCCCCAGATGAGGTGCAGCTTCCTGGGGCTGTGGACTCTGTAGGTAGCCAGAGCGAACAGCTGTGAGACGCAGCGACTGGCAGAGAGTTAAAGCCTGCAATTAAACGATATGCAGCTAACTAGATTAGCAATATAGGGAACCAGGTGGGGTTAGTTTAGGACCGTATGATCCTAAATGAATAATGCAGCAAAGCATGGTGCACGTAGATACATGACATGGTGCCCTGGGTCACCAGAGTGTTCGAGGTGCTCTGGGCTGGACTGGGCTCTCTTTACGTGGCCTCGCCGAGGTTTTTGCTGCAGTTTGTGCATCAGCTTTGTGGGCTGCGGTTGTGATGTGCTTGAGAACCTGAAATTCCTTGTCCTCTGGGACGTGTTCGCACCTTGGAGCTTGTTTGCCAGTGTCCCTTTGTATTGTTATTGTGCAAAAAGCACCCTGAATTCCCTTTTCAGCCCTTAGAGAAATTAGAATATGCTCCACGACTGCCCAGGTAAAGCTGGTTAAACAGTGCTATGTGGCATTTTCTACTGTTCTGTTGTACAGAAGCAGCTCTGGAAATGAGCTTTTCTCTCATCAAGGTCTGATGTGGGAATGTATCTGAGGTAGGTGGCTATTTATTTTCTAATAGTTTTCACTGCTTAAGATGAGAGTTACTCAGAATGCAGTCAATTCTTTTAATTTCAGGAAGGAATTTGAGAAAAATATCAAATTTTCAGTTACTTAGGTATTTTTTCACAGAAATTCTTGAAAGAAACACATTTCCATGCATTATGTTGATTTTTGTGGAATCACTATTTTCTCCACCAGAAAAATTTGTCAAGCTGTAGTCAAAATTTTCCATCAGTCAGCCTCATAAAGCCTCTGATCCCCATACTACAAAATTCTGATAATGCTTAGCCTGCAGCTTTTAATATAGTACCTCTGTAAATGAGAACAGTGCCTTAAACCCTACATTATTTTAGACTTATTTTTGCAATGCCTCAGCATTTTCTCATCCAGCTGACTTAATCCCAACTGTTACCCTGCCACAGCATTGTAACTAGATCAAGGGAAAGTGTTTTGCTAGTCTCACTGCCATTTATTTGCTCTAAGGTCATGGGTGACGTTTGGAGTGCTTTTGCCTGCCTCAGTTTCCCAGTATATTTTTATATACTTGAGACACCTCGCAAAGAGGTGTCAAGTGCCACTTCTGACAATGCAAAGTGCTCTGGGCTCATCAGAGGGAAGCTGCGATATAGTTGTAAGTGCAAAGTATTACTATCACAATTTTGCTTGATCTTAGTGTTTCTAAGCTGATGAGGAGTCTGTGTTTACTCTTTAAAGGACAAAGAAGTTGTCATTTCATTTCCCGTTGTCTTTCATGAGCTTTGTTCCCAAAAGACATCTCCTTAAGGGAACAGAGCACAATTTTCCTGCGATTTTGTTTCAAGCGCTGGCCTCAGCATCCCAGGTGGCATGAAAGCCTCTCACCGCAAGAGGGATTTATGAAACGTAGATGCCGAAGCTGCAGGTTTCTCTGCTTTGCACTTTCTGGTCTCCCAGCAGCTCCTCTCTGCATGCCTTTCACCGCAGAGACGCGCGTGCCCAGCGCACCTCTCGTGGAGTGCTGTGCGTGGTTTGATTTACCCTTCGGGGCAGCACTTTTGGGGGGAAGTGATGTAGATGGTGGTGTTTCTCTCAAAGCCCTCGGGGCCCTGCTGGTCCGAGGACTGCGTCATGGGTAAGGAGAAGCCAGGGAGGTCCCAGGGCTGGGCAAAACAGAGGCAGATGGGAAAAGGCAGATACTGCAGTGTCTTTACTCCTCCTGTTTTCTGTCCATTTTTTTTCTCTATTTCCTTATCAATGTGAATTCAGGGTTGATTTAAAAAAAAAAAAAATATATATATATATATTTTTAAAGGCCTTCGTATACACCTTTTCTGTATGTTGGTATTTCATCTCACATTAATTTTTATCACTGGAGGAGGCTTTGGAGCACAGCCTGTACTTGTTATTGAAACTCTCAGCTCTTTCCTACCAGTCTGCAAAGCTTCATTCGTGCCTCCAGCACTAAATTAATAACTTGTTTCTGCTGCTCTCGGTCACATAACCAGAAGGTCTGTACGAACTCCCTGACTCTAGACCGGTCTGCTGGGCTCTCATTAACATTTATGCTGCACGCTCCGACCGTGTCCCTGGTGAACTCGGATGCCGCGCTGTGCCCATCGCCCTTGCCCAGCGCACAAATGAGGTTGCTATGGGAAAAGCCCAAGGGCTCCCGGCTCGGCAGAGGTTCCTGCGAACGTGAAAGCGGCTGTCTGAGCGCCAGGAGGGGGCTGGCGAAGGGCTCCGCTGCCAAGCGAGGGGCTGTGCGGGAGAGGCGAGGGAAAGCACGCCGAGAGGAGTAGCTGAGCAGGTCTCTGGTTGCAAGCAGGCAAACTGGCAGGTTTTCTGCCCCAGGACAGGGAGGAAAAGCCCGGCTCAGCCCAGTGTTTCTGCCTGCCGCTGGCTCCCCCAGAGCTCCCTGCGAAGCTGCAGCTTGGGAACAGGCTGTTTCTCGGAGGAGAGAGTGCAGAAGTTTAGCCAAATACATCCAAGCCGTGTCTGTTTTAATGGAGAGGCCATGCTTCATGTCTAGAGAAGGGGGATTTCAAGGCAGGTTATTTTGTTAACCTGCTGAGGGGTATCTGGGCTGTTCCCTGTCAGGGGGGAGCCCAGCAGAGGTGGCTGCAGTGCTATCAATAGATTAGGTAGCAGGTTTCACCTTGTAGCATGGTGGGTTTTTTTTTTTTGTTTTTTTTTTTATGGCTGTGTCAGGGAGTGCTGTTGAGAGCTGGCACCAGGCTCATTTCCAGGATGCCTGTATGTGCCATGGACACTGCCCCGTCCCTGTGTAGTGTAAATGCATCACTGCAGGATGCGCAGGTGACGTAAGAGTGTGGCCGGGTGGGTGATGCTGCCAGAGGCGAGGTGGGTCCCGTGCAAGCCAGACTCGGGAAGGAAGGTGCTCTCTTCCCCTGTTCTGTCTGCAACTTTCCTTTTTTCCCTTTAAGAAGTATGAAATAAAACTTTGACTTACTGTTTTCAAGGTAAAGCATTTAAAGTTTCTTTAAAGTTTCTCATCAGTTTGAATCTGCCCCACCAGGTTCAGTGTCACTGAGCCAAATTCAAAGGAAGGGTGAGCAGGTACTGAATGCAGGAGACTAGACGTTGGATGCTCTTGGGTGGTCTTAGTCTGATCTCATGACAATCTCAGCCCAACTTTTGTAATTTTTTGGTGATGTGACTAGGGTCACCCTTTTAAAGGATGCTAATGTTGTTACCCTGTAAGAGCGCTCATTTTGAGACACCCAAGAGCTTAGCGTTCACAAGAGCTGAGCTGGAAGCTCGTTGTTGGCCCCCTAATTGAAGGGAACAGACCAATCACTACATCAAAGAAAGTCCTTTGAAGAGCTTCTGCCACGACTACTTTATATCATCTCGACTGACAACTGGGTCTGCTCTGTTAGAAGATGCATGTATGTGTAGGAAGAGACAATTTTCGGCTCTGAAGGGCTTATTGTCTAAAAAGAAAACGCAGAGATGGATGAACAAGCAAAACTTCTGTTATGCTTGCTTTATAGGCAGAAGCTGGAGCAGATTAGGTCTTGCCTGAAGTCCCATAACATGGCTAAGGCCCAACTGTCCCTGTGTCTCCTAAAGTTTAAAGCAGCCTCTGAACCGGAGGGCAGCCCTCCGCCTCTCGTCCCTCTCAAACAGGCGGATCCTTCTGTCGCACACAGGAGATGTCACGTTTGGAGACCCGTTTGCTGCAGTCAGCTCATTTTCTGCCTTTCTGCAGTATATAGGGTTGTTATTTTCTCACGTATCTGATTACTCAGCCTTGAAGAAGCTGACAGAATTGAGCGGTTTAAGGTGACTCATTTTTAGACTGCATCCTTTACTCCTACATTGCTAGTACCAGTGGCTTGGCAGTGCTTCCCTTTGAAGGCTGTGCTGCTGCTTTTACCAAGTGAGACAACAGCCATCTCTCCAAATCACGATAGGGTGTATGTGTGGCCTTTGCTAGTTGGAGAAGGGTTGCTAACTCCTGCAGACAACTTTTTGTGTTTTTTTGGTTATTTTTTTCCTGTCAAAGCTGAGCTATTGCACATTTTCCAGCTAAAAAGCCCCTTCCCATTTATCTGTTGCCTTGCAGTTTGGGCAGAAGGGTTCAGGACTCAATGTTCAGAGTCTGAATTCCTTTTCTCACCATTTTTGTGGACACTTGCCATTCAAATCACTGTTAAAGACAGGCTGAGCTACTGTTCCTTGTGGTTAACAGAGAATGGCAGTGTGAAGCCTTGCACCTCTGCACAAAATTTGCCTCTACCTTTGTGTTCTTATGTGTGTTTATAAACAGCCAGCAGTGACCTTGTTATGGAAGATTTCAAGACTAGACACGGAAATGATGAAAAAAAATATATATGTTTTTCCACATTTAGAAATAGCTTTTGTATGAGCAACAAACGGCAACAAAGCATGTGAAGTAGCAAAACTAAACTTGTGCTCTTTATTGCATAGTTACTTACAGCACAAAGAAGAATTATAAAATATTTGTAATGGGGGTGGTGGAGAATTCTTGCTTGGTAGCATTTAGTGCAGACTGCAGTGACTGTGGCCATGCCACATTAGGGAGGGCCAGTCCAAAGGAATTAATTCTCCTCTTGTGCCAATTTTACCTGAATGTGGTATTTTCTATAGGACTGTTATGGATTTCGACTGACGTAAACGAGAAGGGGCTGCAAGCTCACGATGCCTGTCTAAGCAATGTGACGTGCAGATAGGTCACCAAAAACTTCATGCTGCAGCAGAGGGGGTGGAAACCTTCCCCTCCCATCTGCAAGCTCCAGAAGATGTGAACTTTGCTTGGGCGTTGTGCAAAGCTTCATGGACGATCCTCATGCAGCAGCCACGGGCAGGTGGGAAGGGACTTGGAGCATGTTGCTGCTCCGAGTTGGAGAGTTGGGGTGCTGCTGAGGGCCCTTGCACCCAGGGAGATGCCTGCCAGCCCTGCAGGCAGGAGGTATTCCTTGCATCTTACGCTCAAGATTTCTTCAGAGAAGTGGTTGCTATGCAGCCTTGTTTATTCCTGGTATGTGACACTGTTTGCTTGCTGTGCTCGTAACCCGTAAGTGTGATCCTGCTGCCCTCCTGGAGGAGGGGGCTGGCTTGCCAAGTGGACATCCATGCTTGCAGCTGTGGAAACCTAGGGTCTGGAGTGGAAGAAATCCTCATTTCCTTGCAGGAGGCAACCCGCAGCTGGGATTTATAGCTCACAGGGGGATTACAAGCTTAACAACGTGGAGCTAGGTTCCTGAAGTGAAGGACACGCGCATTTGTGAAGGAGGTTGGTGAACAGCCCCGTCTCGTGCTCTGCTGCTTTCTTAGCAAGGTGGTGCTCTGGCAGGGGGCTAGCGTGAACTGTGCGGAGGATTTGTTTTCACTATGATCTGGTAGAGGTTGCTTGGTACAAGTCTCCCTCCCAGAAGGCAATAAACTCTGGGAGAGAGGTTTGGGTTGGTGATTTTGTTTTCCTTTAATTTTTCTCATTTTAAAAAGTATTTAAAGCAGCACAAGGGAAACTTCTGCGGGGTGACTCCAGCCGGGTGCTGGAGAGTTTACGCGTCCCTCGAGGGAGGGAGTCCCAAGAGGCGTGGAGGACGAGCGGTGCTTGGGGTGGCAGATATGTGCGGGGAGGTAGGGACAGGGCAGGGACCGTGGGTCAGTTGGGGTGTTTTGTTGGCAGAGACGTCCCTCTCCGTCAGGAGGGGCAGTGTGGTGTCCAGCAAGCCAGGAGAGGCAGAGCGAGAGCTCCCGGCTCGGCTCAGGCCTCCCGCGCAGGGGGCTGTCCCCAGGGTCGCTTTGCCGCTGTGCCCAGGGAAATGGACAGGTTCCCTCTCAGCTTCTGCTCCAGCTCTGTTTGTACCTAACCGGGGCCAAAAAGCATAAATTGTACCAATTGCGCTTACTAGGCTTGCACTGTTATTTTCCAAGTATAATCAAGCAAGGTCAAAATCAAATCGACTTTCTGAATCGGACCCCTGCTGAGGTTTCAGTCAGCGTTATGTGGCTCTTGGTGGTGCTGGTTCAACCCTGCAGGATGTACTCAAGTCTGCTCTTGCCAGTAGTTTAAACTGCTGTGTTTTGGTAAGGTTAACCTTGGCACCTCACTCCAAAGGTTGTGGAGGGTAAGTGGAAGTCTTTTATTTCCAGATAAAGAGAGGAAAAGAGAACTTCAGTAATCTTACAGCTTCTCTGATACATAAATGCCTAGTCCCAAAGAAGTATCGCTATGATGAACAAACTTGCCTCCAGGTTACCCTCTGTTTTCAAAGGGTTTTATTACGAAAAGTACACATCTCTGAAAATTAGATCTGGGAAAGATGTAGGAAGATGAAGGAAGATCCACAATCAAAAGCATCTTGAAGTCCTTTTGGGATCCTGAGATGCCAGCCTGCCACAGATAGCAGGAGAAGCACAAATAAAACTCTGAAGGATTAAGACACAGGGACTCTCTCTGCTCATTATCAGAGATGTTTGGTTTCTCTCTCTCTTGTCTTTGCTTTGTTTTGTTTTGTTTTTTTCTTCCCCCTTCCTTCCCTTTCTTCCTGATAACATCCGTGCTCCCTTAACCCTAACAATTTATCAAGCTGGAGCTCTGCTGTGGAGACCACTGCTGTAATGAGAACAGCAACTGTTAGTATTTGTGTGATATCCTTCATCCCAGGATCTCTGAGAACTTTGCAAAGCTTCCAAGTATCACTTTTACTTTTCAGCTGGTGAACCTGACTTATAAAAAAACTGAAGTTGACTTATTCAAAGTCTGTGGCCTGCAGAGGTCACATTTAGATGCTCCTAACATTTTTCTGGCCTTATGATTTATGGTTGTCTGAGGGCTGGGCAGTGAATCAGCAGCAGAGCTGGTGTTGCTTCTGCTGACTTCCCCTTCCTGTGCCATTCTTCAGTTTTGTTCACTTTCAGGTGCTGGAAGCGAGGACGGTGGGAAGATGTGGTGTTTTCTGTCAGGCCGGTGAGCCAAACCATTGCTGTTTCACCCCCTCCCTGTGAGCTGTATGGTTCATTGCAAAGGTAGCCCATGACTCCTTCACCGCTCCGGGGCCCCCAGCTCGTCCTGGGGAGAGGCTGCCAGCTGGGAGGTGCTGGAGAAGGGACATTTATCCCATGTGCGCGAAGGTCCTGGTTTGTGTCATCCGGGGGCTCTGGCGCTAGGCCCTGAGCAGCCAGTCGGCTGCAGGACAGCGTCCGTGCCAAGCAGATGCCAGCCTGTGGGCACCTGGGCGTGATGGGGATTTTAATGCCTGTGGTGTTAGGCAATAGCTGGATGGAGGCTAGGAAAATTTCAGTGTTGATTGCACGGGGGACTTAGGCCCTGAGCAAGACAGAGAGGTGCTTAAATACTTTAAGGACCGGGAAATAAATTCTGAACAGTGGGAACTGTTGTATTTCAAGGTTCATACCACGCTAAGAACAGTATCGGGACTTAGCAGAATAGATATAAGAGTAATAAAATGGACAATTAAACTGGTCTCATTAGAGGATATGCTCCTGCTTTTGCATGTCAGCCCTGCACTTTGTGCTCCCAGTGCTTGTTACTCATAATGAAAAATTTCAATACGGAGCTCGGATCCCACGTTACGGCTGAAGGAAATTGCTTCAGATCACTGACAATTTCCCTGCCTGATTATTGCACAGGAACAGGACAGAGCCCTCAGGAAACTCAGCTGGAGTTGGTTTGGATTTATGCAGCGATTTGTGAAGCCCTGCTGCTGTCGGAGCGCTTGGAGCTTGTCTGCGCTGCTGGGAAAGGTGTGTGGACCAGCACGTGGGGCCCCGCTGGGAGCAAACTACTGGCCCGTAAACATGCTTTATTCATCCTAGAGGGTAGTAGACTCACACAGGGGCATGGGGAAAGAGACCCCTCTCCTCGAGGCAATGGAGGGGAAGGCACTGAGGGAGATGAGCCCAAAATTTCTGCGGATAAATTGTCTCAAGAAACCATGCAATACTCGCAGGGAGTGCGTGAGCAAACAAAAAGCTGGCCTAAGTCTGAGACATGGGACGCTGGCATGACGTGCTTTGGGCATACATCAGTTCAAGATGCTGACTGTGACTTCTCTACCCAAGCCTCGGGTGTCCAGCATCTAGAGCCTGCTCCTGAGTCCTTTAAGGTAAAAGTCCTATGTACCCTGTCAAGACTCCGAACTCTCTCTGAGAAGCAGCTGCTGATAGTTTTTTCCAGTGCTATCCACCACAGCCTTACTGCTGTTTGTTTAGACAGCATTAATACCCTGAGGCTGCTCATGGGATGAAGAACTCGCAGTTTAAGGGATTTCTTCAAAGTGCCTCGATGACAAGGGGAAAGCGAATGCTTTCGGTAGAGGCTGGGTCACGTTCTAGGCAAACGTGCTTCAGCCTTCCTGGCTCCCTGTGGTCCCGTTGCGTCCTGCAGCCACCAGAGCCCGCGGGACAATCCATCACCCGCCTTTGGCAAGCGATGACCCTTGGCTGCGGCTCCAATGGAGACCGTCAACGGCGCTCAGTGGGAGCATGCTTGTGTACAGTAGGCAAATAACCGTGGTGTCCAGCGCAACACCTCATTAGCACTGGAATGAGCGATTGTTCGAGTGCTTTTTGGTTACCACTGAAGGAGCTAATGAGGTTTGGCATTCAGAGCAGCTTATTCTGAATGTTGGTGTGCTGCCCTGGGCAAGCCTCCGTTTGCGGTAACTCTTGTTTCATGGCTGAGCACCCCTGCTCTGCTGAAAAGCAGCTGTTGCGGGAGCTTTTGGTGGGGGTATTCAACTTTTAAGATCTTGCAAATGAAAGACATACCTTCCTTTCCTAGGTAAGGGCAGAACTTTTTAAAAGAGCCCATATGGGTGGCATTTGGAATTTTTAATGCTATTTCCTTTTCCTGTGCTTCCTTACCATGCACAATCAGTATTTGAGGAAACAAGTTTGCTGATCCAAAAATTCTTCAAAACTGTGAGCCCAGTGTTAAGAGAAAATGCATTTTGAATGTGTGATCTCAGGTGTGCACCCCTGGATCGTCATGCTGAAAGAGACAGGGGCACTTCATGTGAGCTGAGCATCTCCCCGAAGCAGCTTAGACACTGAAAGCTTACCCAAGCAGCACGACTGGCAGCTGGAAGCTGTTCTGCACGCTGACTTGAGGGATGAGTGACTTTGAGAAACCTGCATGTGCCTCATGGATTGCTGCCCAGTGCCCCCGATGGAAAAGAAGATGCAACCAGTAACACAGATCTGCCCTGTCATTTTCTCACAGGCTTTGGGTGATTTCCCTTTTCCTGTATGTAAAAACTTTATGCAACAGCTGTGTTATGGCCCTGTAAACTGCAATCTACTGGCAAAAGATCTAGTGTCACCACTGCTGTTTCATTGCATCCTCAAGACCAGCCTCTGGCTGCTGTGACAGTGGATTCAACCTCATGCAGTACCAGTCTGAACAGCCTCTGCAGGATTGCTGGAGTCAGCAAGTTTAACACAGTGTTACGGTATGTTTGCAGCACTGGGAAGCCACCAGAGAAATAGCTTGTTAGCTGGGAAAGAAAGTAATGATGATATTAAATAATCTCTATTTTCATTTACTGGGTGCTAATGATCCAAAGAAGGTGAAATTCCCTGAAGATGCATTTCCTTCTGATTGACCCAGCAGAATAATGGAAAGGAGCACAGTTACTGTCTACTGAAATGTTACCCGGGCCTGGAGCTGTTCAAATGCAACTCTGTTCCATTTTTTCCTCTTTAGAAAACCATTTTTCTAACAACTCTTCTCACACAGTGATGAACCAGTGCCACTGTTATTCTCAGGTACAGAGAATGGCACCAACTTATTTTCTGCAGGGTCAGTAGTGACAGGAGAAGATGAATCCTGCACGCCCAGTACTTTCTCCAGCCTGCAGGGAAATTGCTCTGCAGTTACCATTGCAGTTACAGTGGTTTCTGTGCAATCTTCTGTCTTTTTTTTCCCAAAGGGAAAGGGTTGCTCCTGAATAGCTGTACATCTAGGGTTATCCATATCATGTACAACTGGCCTGAATTAGGAACTATGCCCTGAATTTAGCCAGTTCAGGGGCTATGGAAATCCTTTATATAATGCTAGTGTTTACTAGAACAACCTTGTGGATGAATAAAACTGAGGCATGGAGAGACTGGCCTTGTACTACAGAGTAAGTCAACGGCAGAGGTAGCTTTCTGTCCTAACTACAAGATAATGCTCGTTTCAGGTACTTAGTGATTTCTCTCAGACACTTTTAATACCTAAAGCAATGGGGCACTCTCAGCCTCATTTAGCAGATGATCTTATCCAGCCAAAATTGCCAGTGGCATATATCTTGGTTATTTATCCTGTGCAATGAAACCAAGTAAAATATACCATAATCCCTGCTTTATTCTCTTTCTCACTCACAATGATACCTCTTATTCCTTGTTTTTGATGTATGCAGTGCCATATAAACCTATCTTCACATTTTTGAAGATGGTAAATGCTCATCTTTCATTGAAAGCAATGGGAATTAGGCTCTAAAACCCCTGTAAGCATCTAGCCTTTCATTCCTTGACGCTGTCTCTTTGAGTGTATCTAGACTGGTTGAAGCCAGAAGTGAGTTAACTAACTGTCTCCAGGCCATCTGAAATCACTTGCTTAATTCTAGATAAACCCTTTGAAAGCTTCTGAGAAGAGTTAAATGTCTTGGGCAGGGGGTGGAGCTGTACAGGGTCATGCTGTAATATGAACATTTTCTATTGTAATTGGCTTGAGGGTACCATTTTCTCTGACTCTAAGTTTGATTGATAGTAGGGTACTTAAAGTTCTTGTACAGGCATTCTTTGTTGTTTGTTTTAGGCTGAAAGAATACATGAATATGCACCTGCTTTTGCTTCTTCCACCAAGCTCAGAGGCATGTTTCCTTCTGTAATAATTTAACTGAGCTATCCATGATTGACCTTTTTCATGCACTCAGCTGCCAGGTGGTAGAAGCTCTTATCACAGAGCTTTATAGGTCTCTATGAGTGGGATTTTCAGAAGTGGTTCACATCGGCGTATCTGTGTTCCCACTGATGTTTATAGGAATTTTACTGCTGATGTACCTTAGCATAAAAGGCCAATATGGTATGCTCTGGAAAATCTCCTTTTATCTCTCCAGTTAGATCATAAGATATGGACTGAAATGTTTAAGGGAGCCAAAGCTTTGTGTGCTACCTGAAGTCTCAGTCAGAAGGTGAAAGGCGTTTTGGAGTGAAAGCAGCCATATCAGTAAGGAAATGGACTGCAGGGACCTGAAGCTGGCAAGTGTAACGTTTTGCTATAGCACTAGCCTTAAAGGCTAAGCATAAACTTCCCTCACCCTAGTAAACCCTGCACACTATAACACGGCATACAGGTTCACTAGTCCCTGGGAAGTGCAATTGCGTGTGTGAGCATGGCATATAGCTTTTGGATAGCTAGGATCCCTAAATATAGGTCATGTTGTAGCCTCAAGCTTTCTGAGGTGTTGTAACTGTTACAGGTACCTCAGCAACACTATAAACGCAGGCAATGCAGCTACAACAGCAGTTGTTTGAAGTGCTTTTTTCCTTCCTTTCTAACGGGTGATAGGTTTGGAAGTGTTTAGGTTGTGATTGGAGTTGTAGCTCAGAATTACTCATAGGTGTGTCATAAAAGCTTATCTACCCTTTCCGACTGAAAAAAAAAAAAAATCCTGCAGGCTGGTGGAAAGTGCTCTTGGACAGCTTTTGCTTATCAAACTGAGTAGTGGTTACACAGAGGTCTCCAGGGTTGGTAGCCAGATGTTCCACCTCACTCCCTTAAAACACAGGTATGTTTCTATTAGAAACAGATAACTATTTTACCCCTCAGTGTTTTGGTTGCTCTTGGTGTAAGCCCACTATGGAATTACAGCACGAACACATTTGGCTCATTGCTATCAAATCTGAAACCTTCGCTTCAGCTGCAGCAGGAGCAGCGGGTTCGATGGGAGCGGGTCCAGCGTGCTGCAACAGAGCCAAGAGCTGCGAGCGCAGCGAGAAACCTGCCGCTGCAGCCATGCCGGAGCAGTTGCTGCGGGAGTCGCGCTCGTCCCCCGTTATGCTGATGACGGTCTCCCAGCAGCACTTGGGCTTCCTGGCCGGGAGTTTGACAGCATGTGCAAAATTTATTTTTTGAATATATTTTTATGCTATTGGTTTTAAACGCCACCTGACATTAGCGGTTTCATCCCACGTTCCACACACGAGTCCCTGCAGGCAGGGAGGGAGATGCCAGGGAGCGGTAGCTGTCACCTGCACTAGCAGTCTTGTTTTTCCGTGCAGGCATCCGATGTGGCAGGGGAACCCACCGGCAGCTGCATCAGGGCCGGTGACCGGCACCGTGCCGGGTAGCCTCCCAGCTGGAAAGCGCTCGTCTGTCCCTGCACATGGCGACACACGATGATTTTGCAGCAGGTAAAGGTCCGCATCAGACCGGAGAGCCCTTCACTGTTAGTGCCGTGGTCGGGGCTTGTTGCAATCCCGCTCCCGCAGCCTTTGCCCAGAGGATGTTTGCCCAGAGTGGCCGTACCTGGGGCCGGGACTGCCGCCCAGCTCAGGGATGCAGAGCTGTGCTCACAGGGCCGATCGATTGCCCGGCCTCGGAGATGACGGCTGTGCTGGCAAGCGCAGTGGCTGTGCTTCGCTCCGAGGGAGCGTAAGCCTGCGTAATGGGGAAGGTGTTGGCCAGGATAAGGGATGGGAAAACATGCTGTGCATAATTTTGAACTTTCAGCAGTATCCAAAATCAGAGTTTTTTCTAAGATTGGCCAAGTTTATGTTGCTTTAGGGGTCTCTGCAGTAAAGAAAGGGAATAAAATCCAGTAACAGTGAAACAGAGCAAAGTAGAAAGTTTGGATGAACAGTTTACATCCAACGTTGAGCTTACTCGATTACCTCATCTAAATATTGGGGACATCTAATGCAGAGTTCTCTTAATTATAACACCTGGTGATTAATTGGTTGCATCTTAATAGCTTCTTGTGGAGAGAAATAAAAAAACAACCAACAAACTTGGGTGGGAACTACAGAAAAGATAGGACTTTTGAACTAGTTTTGGAAAGCAGATAATTATTAGACATTGTTAAATTCTAGAGACAATTGTGGGTTATCTACCATTAGAAAGGAGAGGAAAGAAATCCTGGCAACTAGCAAAACTTATGTAATTTTGCAGAATATGCAGGTGTCAAAAGACTGAAACATAAGTCTCTCGCTAGACAGCGTGGCCTGAAGCCACTGAGACTGAGGCCAGGTCTGTAGGTTTATCCTGGTATATCAGAGACTGATATGGCAAAGGGGTATTTGTTTTGCTTGTTTTTTTCCTCTCCATCTCAAATGCTACAAATTCAGGTCATTTGTACTGTCCTTATTTTAAAGCTAAGTACCGTGCCCCAGTTGCTGTCTACTGCGGGAGTGTCCCCAAAGTCAAATCCAGATGCCAAGCGCTGCGCGGAGGAAGCATCGATTCCAACTTGCAGCTTTGTGGTGGCAGATGGACCACAGCAGAAGAAGGTGAGGGCAGAAAGGGGTTGACTATGCGATGGTGGCCTTAGCTGAAAGGAAAGCCTGTTTGGAAGGAGAAGTGGTCCTTGGAGGTCAGTCCTCACATACTGGCTCTGTATCAGAGTAGGTTGCTGATGGAGAACCGCAGGTGATCCTGCCCTCCTCCAGCAGCATGCTTGACATTGCATTTATCTATTCAAAGTTCCTTACACTTTATCCTTTGAGTATGAGAGCACAGCAGTAGCCAAATGACTACTCCTGCCAGCCAAAACAGAGACTGTGGCCCAGTTGGCCATAAATCAGGCATTACAGTGAGATGCTGGTTCTCTTTCTACCCTGTATATTGATGTGCGGTCTTGCCCTAAGTAAATTCCCCAATTCTTTGCCAAGGGCAAATCTTTCTCCTCGTGGCTGCTGGTGTTCAGCGATGTAGAGACCTTCTGAGGAACCATGGGCTGTATCAGGACCACCACGTTTAACACTTCTGCGCCTTTGGCTACAGCACGTGCATTCTGGTGACACAGCGTTCTGTGGAAATGAGTTTCGCAGTTCAGCTGTGCTGTATGAAAAAGACCTTTTGTCTTTTTAAGCCTTTCTGACTGCAGTTCAGTTGGACTGACACCCATTCCTTTGGATGCCCCCTAGTCTCATACGAAATATTGGATAATCATTCCCAGCTCCACTTTCCCCATAAACTTTATGATTTTATAAGAACCCTGTCTTTTCCTCAGCAATAATTTTTTTTCCAAAGGGGAGAATCTCCATTCAGTTACTCTCTCATTACATGGTGCTGTACTTTGCCCCCCTTCTCGGTGCCTTTTTCATTTTACTCTACCTTTCTGAGGGAGAAAGAAAACAAGAGCTTTTCAGAGTGTTCAAAGTGCAGGTACGCAGCAATATGTTACAATTTCAAATCCTTCCTATATCTTGCTCCCTTGACTCCTGCTAAGGACTGGGCTGATGTTTTCAGAGAACTATCCACAGCCATAAGCATCTGTAAGGCTAATTCTCTGCCAGCTACAGTTCTTGTTGCCAGAAGTCCATTCTGCTTTGCGTAAATACCAATAGCACTATTTGGATTTTAGTGGCAGTGTTCACAGAAACCAAGGCTGGAGATGGTGATCTCTTTTCCCTCCTACCAGAGGGGCCCTTGACCTCTCTCTCCGGGCTTGCTAGATCAATAATGTTTGTAAGAATTAAACTGATGCTATTTTTATGAAAAATAAAAACAAACTGATCTTCTTAGTGATAAAAATGAATACCTCAGACTCCTCAGATGGATTGATTGTAAAGAAGTGAGGTTGACTAACTCAGTTTATTCCTCTTACCTGATCTGCAGCTTCTCTTCAGCCCGTATTAAATACCCAGGTGAAGAAGGAGCCTTGTCTATGGGGTGGAGATTGGAGGCCTCCATACCCCAGGGCTATTTCTCCTCTGGAGGGCCGGGATGGCAAGAGTAGCCTGGAAAACC
Source organism: Apteryx mantelli (assembly GCF_036417845.1). Taxonomy (NCBI): domain Eukaryota; kingdom Metazoa; phylum Chordata; class Aves; order Apterygiformes; family Apterygidae; genus Apteryx; species Apteryx mantelli. The sequence goes on along the minus strand of NC_089980.1, from coordinate 25,870,564 downwards.
TCGACACGGGGGCCGGAAGTGACCTCTCGCAGCTTCCCAGCCCAGCCTTGAAACAGGACCCCAGAGAAAGGGAGGTGAGCAGCGCCGCCATGGAAACTGCTCAGATCAAGGACAAGCTGAAGAAGAGGAGGATGTCTGAGGGCCTGTTAGTGCCGCAGAGAGGTAACGCTGGAGCCTGCCCGTTCTCCTGTGGGAAGCAGAGTCTTCCCCAGCCTAGAGAGCATGTTCCTGGTGAAGAGTGAACCACCCCTATGATTGCATTTCGTGAGCCACCGCTTTTGCTGCTTCGTTTCTCCCCTGCCTGTGCTCCCTGTAACAACCTTCCCTGATCTCAGCCCTCTGTGCAGCCCTACTGCTGGTCTGCGGGGCGGGGAGAGGAGGGTGCGGGTGTATGTGCAGGTGACTTAATCCCAGCAAAGGCAGGTGTGTGGGGCTCCCAGCTGTTTGACAGCAGCCCGGAGAGCCACAGGTGGCAGCTGAAGAGTGGGCATGCTAATGCTGGCAATAGTGCAGCTATTTACAAATTTCCAAGAAATCTGCCCTTGTGGGATCCAGCTTCAGGGGTTTTGGATCTGAAACGTTGCCTCTCCTGTGCTTTGTGTCTCCACTTCGCAGGCCTCTTGGACAGCAGTGACCCTGTGGGGCTTGCATTGAAGCCAGCTGTTTCCAGGTCAGCTTCCCAAAGGCTCCTGGTAACATCCAAGCCCATGCCGCCCATCCAGCATGGCCCCCCGTCCCCCGAGACCGGTGAGGTGAGCAACGGGGAGCTGAAGGACTGGGAGAACGACACAGACGGTGGAGGCAGTGACGAGAGCCACGAGGGGTTGATGTCAGAGGTAAAAGGGTGCAAAGTAAGCAAATGTGGCCAAACCAAGCTTGGCGGCTCTTCTGCTTATTGTGCATAGGCAAAGCTCCCAGATGGTCCTTCCCCACGTGCAAGTCCAGGGAAGCAGCTGACCCAAGGAAGAGCTCAGCCGGGCGCTGAGCTCCAGGTTGTGTTTATGGTGTGCATACTGTAGACTTCATGTCCCCAGTGTAGATGAGTAGGACAATTCTTCTTTAAACAATTTCTGCACTCTCTAGTGGCTCCTGTTGTGTTTTATGACTGAGAAAACACCAGCAACCAGTCAAAACATATCTAACCTGGCCAAGCATGTACCACTATAGTTAGTAAAATATGCCTATTTGTCAACCGTCTGTGCTGTGCACGTAGTTGTTATTGTTACAGGCGCACCAGTGTCTTGGTGGCTTTTTATATCAGCTCTGGTTTAGATGTAAAAAGGTGTTTGCTGGATGGGCAGTCCTGCAAACTCCACTGGGAATTCAAAGTACAGCTGAGTCCTTGTTCTCTAATGATGTTTCTAGAGTTCAGTGCCCCCGAGCAGCTTTGCCTCCTTCCACAGAGCTGCACAGGCATAAGCGACTGGAATGGGCAGTTCTGGCCATAGGGAACGGAGCCCAGACCTTGCTCTCTTGTCTGGCTTTACAGGAGTGACAGGACTTGCAGCTGTTTTGATTTTGCCACGGTAGGCAGGAGGAGGGTGACGAATAACAGCTTTTGTAAACAGGAAAACCAATAACAGGTCAGTGCACTTTATTTCAGCCTTGCAGATACAGGGCCAAACGTATCCCTGATATTAGCTCTGTTGGTTTCCCTGGAGTTTAAGCAGGTCCTGGTTTGGCTCTTTGGCCAGGAACGGAACAAGAACATACTAAGGAAACGTGTGTGCCTGCCCGCCCCACTCTCTGTCCCTGTTTGTAGCCATGGCACAGGGTGGCCTCTCCGGACAAAGTGATTTCAGCAGGCAGAGAGGCGCTACACAGCGCGGCAGAGGAGGGAGCTCTGCTGAACTTAATAAATGACAGTGAGCCGGCAATGATGAACTGTGTGGGAACTGGAGAGCACCTGGGATCCAGGGAACGTGTGAATGTCTGGGCCGAGAGGCTGATGGGGGACTGTAGGAAGGGCAACAGCAGAAAAGAAATTATGGACTTGAGCAAAACAAGTTTTGACAGGGCGCAAAATGACTTTGTGGGGACCTGGCTGGAGCTGAGCAAGGGCTGGTAGGTGCTTTAGGGACAGCAAGGAGATAGTGATCTAAATCCCTGCTGGTACCAGCAGAAAGGCTAACAGAGGCAACAGCATCCCCTTTGCTTCTGGCATGTGCTGTTGCTGCAGATGCTCCCTTCCAGCTGCGGGCGCTGGCCGAGCCCCCAGCCCATGCGCCAGCTGGGCTGGACTGGTCTGCCCGAGCGGTGAGGGGGGACGGTGGCATTCAGCATGACCGCTGGGCTCTCCTGTTTCCAGGCTCGCCTGCAGCCCCAGCGCTGCAGTGAGGAGGAGGAGGAGGTGAGGAAGCTGCGAGGGGCAGCTGTGGTTCCCCCCATCGCCAAGTCGGTCAGCGTGCTGGATGGAGGCGCTGGCAGCGCTGCAGGGCTTCCCCCGGGCTGTCCGCAGCTGCTTTCGCAAGAGCCCCTGGAGGCGAGGTAAGCCGGGGTGACCTCCTCCACAGTACGCCACTCAACTTGCCTATCTCACGAGGTTATTTTCCAGTCAGCTCTCCAATATATTTATGCAAACTTATGTGTGTTGGCCAGATTGTGTGTCTAAGGTGGTCCAACCTGATGTCAAAACTAAGCTGATATGCAAAAAGAGCAGGGGGTCAGGACTCATGGGTCCTCAACTGGACTCTGATACTGGTTCGCTCTGTAACCTTTGTGATGCTACTTAGGCAACACAAAGATTGTATTATATTTACCTGAATATGGCCTTTGATTTTGTGTGTGAACTCTGACTACAAATATCTGCACCTGCAAGAATCTTAGGGCTAATATAGCAATTGTAAATCCGTCTACCAAATTCAGATGCCATTTCTGTAAATGTCAGTCATAACTCTTCCATGGTCGGGCCTTCACTGAGGAATGAGAGCACAGATATACATCTGTCTTTCAGAGAGTCTTAATATTTACATAAGGTTTTAAGATCATAGTGGCAAGGATCTGTAGAGCAGTTATATGGCTGACACTCTTTGGGGATGGAAAGATATTCATTTTTACCTGCATGGGGAAATCTAGCTGTCAACCTTATGTCAGCTATAATAATAAATAAGAAGTCATAGAAATATTGTTCCAGTTTAAATGCATCAGTATGGTTTTTAAAGTGCAATCTGAATGTACTTATCTACTAGTAGAGCTGGACCTCCCCCCAACCTCCCCCCCCCCAAAAAAAAAAAAAAAAGCAGGAAGGTGTAATCTTATTCTCAGGAGAGAACAGTGGTATTGCCATTTGTAATAACATACTGTCATCAGTTTAAGTCATGACCAGGGATGTTAGACCTCTACCATGGTGTAAGTGTGTTGAGGGCAGTGGCTCCAGCCAAAGCTTAACATCCCTTGTTGATTCAGAAAGGCTGTATGTGAAGTGAGAGCCATGTAGCTCAGCAACCCGGCAGCAGAATTGGATATTTAAAGTCCAAACTGAAGAATCTGACACACGTTTCAGTTGGAGCCAGATTAGCTCCTTGTGTGACTCTACAAACCAAAAATTTAATGGCTAGTAGTGGGCTTTGAATATTGTTGGTTTTATGAGTTACATTTGCTTCTTCATCAGGGTGACCTTGCTAAGGAAGCCCTCCTCCATTAAAGCTATAACCCTTCTCTTCATATCTTCTCATAAGTTCTTTTCTCTTCAATTTTCTTAAGGCCAAGATCAGGCAGCAGAGCTGAGGAGAAGATCCTTAAACCTCTGGGTAGGTACAGGGCATGTTTGTCCTAAAATGAATACCGACATTCCAGTCGGTGGCTGGCACTGCGAATGTCCAGTTGAAAACCTTTCTGCAACCTTTTGCGATTTGTTGAGGCACTCAGATGGCTGCCCCAGACCCAGTCCCCGGGGAGATGCGCTCTGGCGTTTTGGGTGGAAGTGAGTCCTGTGTGTGGAGCTGACGGGGTCGCCTCAGGGCCCCGAAATGCACCGCAGGAGAAGAAACTCTTCCTCCAACTCTTTCACCTTGCGCTCTTCACTGTGCTTGAATATCTTGTCTCTCTGCAATTGCCTCCTAATGTCACACAGATTGGAGATAAATGAGGCATTTCAGGTGAAATAAGAAATTGCCGCTTGCTCCTCCTACACTTGAAGGAAACCTTCACTCAGGGCAGTCTCTTATCCTGAACCAAACCCTTTTGACACCGGAAGTAGATTCATGAACATTGTCTATTTTTACACTGGGAGAAATGGTGAAACCTCATGTGATAGGAAGTCCTTATGATTTTTCCATTTACAGATAAAGAAATTTAAATAAGGATCCCATCTCTGGAGCAGCCATCTGAATGGAGCTTTCCATTCTCTTAAAACACAGGTCTAAATTAAATGCTGAGTAATAAACTGAGGCTTGCTTTTTATTTTTCAGTTATCTCAGATCATATATGCTAAGTTTATTATTACAAATATCTTCCCCCTACTCTATCTGCAAATGTCAGCCTTGCAAATTCAGGCAGGGCTCCGAGGTGCCTGGTGGTTTTGTTTTTTTTCTTGCATTGTCACTAGGAATAGAAGTTGTACAAGACAAAATAGAGTGTCAGTCACATCTGTGTTGCCTAATATTTCCAAGCTGAAAACTTTGACACCTTTGCTGTCCCTTTGCCATCTCTGTGAGAGATGAGAATTTAACAAATAATTCTGCTGCTGCAGAAAAAAGGATAAGATCCACTGGTGTCTCACCAGTGCTAGCTCTGCCAAATAATGAGCATGCATTACAGTAATGATTACTTTATTGCTGCTATGCAGCTAAGATACTGAATACAACTAGGGGGAAGAATTGCTGAGTGAGTAAGGTGGCATTTTTACTGGATACTTTCTGGACTAGCAGTGAGCTATGCAGTTAAACTATCTTTCTCTCTCTCTCTCTCTCTTTTTCTCATCAACCTGACCATTCAGTAGGAAAAAAAAACCCTGATTTAAAGAAGTTATTCCTTTTTTTTACTACTTGGCTATCGCATGATTTTATCATCTGTGAAACCATGCATGGAATGATTAGTTCTCTGAGTTTTAACAGCTCTGTTGGAGAGTAATTCAGAATGAGCTGCACTGTGCTATTCTCATTAAGAAAATCGGCCGTTAGTGAGACTGCCCAGAAAGTGGGCTGATCTGCTACAATTTGTAATGAATCTGCTCGGGGAGAATGAATTCCAGCTTTGAGGACAAAATTCTGCTTTTGGTAGTATTCTAGCAATCCCAAGCTTTTCTTCAAATGTCCTTTTAACAGTCCAGCAAAGAGGAGGACACACTGATTCCTACCTCTACAAAGGCATGTAGCTATCAAAAAACAGGAGATACCCTAGCAACTGGGAAAAAGAGGATGTTTACTAAAATCAGAATAGATGGGAGCAATTTTTTGACAAGGGGATTCCTTATCCCACCGCTATTCTTTAGCAAACATAGCAGCTCACAAAGAGCTGATGACCAAGGCCTTTATCTTTCAGTAGACTTGGATTTGACGGCCAAGAGAGCAATGCCATTTCTGTGGCCAGTGCTGTATGGTAGGATCCCACCCATTTGGAGGTGCTATGTGTTACTCGCCGTTCTCATAGGCAATATATGTTCTTGTCTCCCCAGAGCTCAGGATGCTGGAACCTGTCCTGCCTGTTCCCCACCACCGCGTCGCTGGGGGCGCGAAGTCTGCTGGCCACTTGTCTGAATCTCTGTCGCCATTCACAGGCCTCTCCCTCAGCTGGGCTGCAGGGACAGATCATCTCGCGAGCCCTCGCCTCCTGAGGGATGACGACCAGTGGAAGGAGAGCAACGGAAGGGTAAGGGTTAAGGACTGGGGGAGAGGGGACCTGCTCTTCAGTGATTCTTCAGGGTTTAGCATAAAACGTCAGTGAAAATTATCATTTTCCTCTGGCGGGGGAATCTTTTATAGCTAAAGAGCAATTGCTTGTGTGTTTTCACTGTGCAGAAACCATTGGTTGGGAGATGGCGCTAGGGTTAAGCAAGAAGCACTCTTTACGTGCAGAGGCGAATTTATAACATATGAATGGCAGAGCAAGTTGTGCATCAGTGAGCACTTGCAAAGTGCATGCTTGAGAGGCAGAAGCAAAGATTATGATGTAGGGCATAAGCAAGGCTGCCAAATAACAGAGGAGAGCTTGCTTTTCCTTGCTTACCTTTCTTGCTGTATCTCACAAGCCTGCAATTCTCTTTTTCTATTTATTTGGACTGATGTTTCTCAAACTTTTTGTTCACGTGACTCCTCTTCCCGACTCATACATCTTTTCTGAGAGCAGCTGAGTCCTTCAGCAGCAGGGAAGTGAGAAGCAGCTGCAATTAATGGCTGTAAGCATTTACCATAGCTAGGAAACAGCAGATTACCTTTCATTGCTGGTTGTGTATTCTTGCAGATGATTTTTACTCTCCTGCCCTGCTCTATGGGCATTTCCCTGGTAGTGTGAGCTCTTGATACCTCTAGGAGCACTCCTACAGGCCCCTTGGTGCGAGCAGGGCTTCGTGATGTAGCTTGAGAAAGAGTGTCTTGGAGCAGTGGAAGGGTGTGGAAATGATGCAATATACGCCATTGGGTGTAACTGTATGCTGAGGAGAAGAAAAGGAGGAATTACTTCTGAAGCTACTGGGATGTATGTGGGACTGCATTAAAGACCATGACACTCTGCCACTGTATTCCTGCTTAGGTGTCAAATATAGTCATTTTATACTCCATGATATGTTTCTGTTGTGACTAGATCCATGTTACCATATCCAAATCAGCTCAGGAGAAAATGCGCCAGAAGCAAATAAGAGAAATGGAGCTTTTGCGTAGAGAGAGGGAGAAAGAGAGAGAAAAGAAGTCCTTGCAGCCTCCCATGCAGAGTGCTGACCCTGTGGGTGCTGATGCGGAAGGTAAGCGGTTGTGATAGTTACGGGTCTTTTTGTTCACTTGCTTACCCCTTGCAAAGTGCGAATGTCTATGAAATTGAACTCAAAGGCTGTTACACTTGCATTGCACAGACCTGAATGGAAGCTAGAACTCAATTTATTTCTGCTTTCCAAATAAAAATACAGAGGCATGAAGTGTCTTGATCATGGCCCACAGTGAGTCAGTGGCAGAATATAGATCCTCTTCTGCCCCCTTTTCCTACCAAGTCTTTTGGACTGGGTAATTCTGCCTTGCCAACTACGTCTGGGCTTCAGACTCTGTATTTGGGTGTAGCCTACAGAATAGAAGAAGGGATGGTCCAAAAGAATGCTTTTTAACCAAGTTGCAACCTGAAAGAACTGGAGTTAAAATATTTCTGATTAAAGCACAAAAGATGATCTTGCTCATGTGGTGGAACAATTTATTCTGCCCACATCCGCTGCCCTGTTGAGGAGCTCATGCTGGAGAGCCACTCTGGAGCCCTTACCGAGCGCTCACGTTTTACGCACACAAGCGCATGGCTTACTGACTTAATTGCGACTGACGGGCGCTGATTGTGCTGCGGCACACGCTTTCCAGAGTGCAGCCGCGGAGAAGTTACAAGTCAGCACTCAGCCCAAGGGTACGGGACAAGGTTATCTGTTCTTCTTGCTGCTATTTTGTGAAGCGCTGGTGAGGAGCGCTGATCTGGGAGCCTCAGAAAGGTAACTTTCCTCTCTGGCCTCTGAAACGGGAAAGCAAAGGAAGTGCAGTGCTGGGCTTTCCTCATTCCTTAGGGAAAGCGCCACTGCACTCTGCAGTCGCTGCCCCAGGTTAGCGTGCAACTGCTGTGCTTGGAGCTGTTTGGGCCAGTGCTGTGAGGGATGTTGCTCCAGCGAGACTTCCAAGCCCATAGCTGTCCTGTCCAGCGCTCTGGACTCAGGGGTCCTTTTCGATCTCTGCAGGCTTTGGCCCACTGCACGTCAACGGGATGGTGTCCGTTTCGCCCAGCATGAGCAACGTGGGCAGAACTGGCGTTGGTAGCGCACTGAAGAAGCGGGTCAACAGGCCGTCCTTGCCCAGCATCCCCACCATCAGCCAGGACAGTGGCTTCCCACGTCATGCCTCGGGTGAGCCGCGCGCCGCCTCCCCCTGCGGCGGCTCTCCTCCCCCGCCGGGAGCGCAGGCTGCCTCCTTCCCCGCGCGGGGGGACGTTGAGCCGGATAAAGCCGTGGTGAAGCCTTAAGCTCGAGCCTTTGCCCGTGCTGGGAGTCTAAACCGCAGCGCTGGTGCGGGCTCGGGCCGGTGGCGTGAAAGGGGAGGCAGCTGTACGTGCGGAGCTGGGCTGCGCCCTCGGTGCCCGCGGCTGCCCGGCTTTCCAGCCGGCTTTGCCGTGCTGCGGCAGGGGTTGCCACTGCACCGAAATTAGTGACTTGGTATGACAGCGCACCCAGAAAAGGCTTCCAGCCTGTCGTGTCGTACCTCACGCAACACAAGCTAGGTGCAAGTCGTGCCTGTGCTGTCACCTAGCCTAAGTACAGTAGCTGTGTACGGTAGGTGGCACACAGGCGAGGCTGCCGGCTTCTCCCACGCTGCTTGTTATCTGCAATAAATATGCAGCAGAGAGGGAGCACGTGGTGGCTCTGGTTTCTCTTTTGCGGGCAGGAAGCAGACCTTTAGCCTACGTTTGTGTAATGATCCTGAATATCGTGAGTTAAAAAAAACGGAGCTAGGAACAATGCTTTGAATGGTATCTGCTAGTGACACTATGTCCTGGGCTGCTTTTCAAAAATGACCAGAACTAGCCTGATGTGGCTCTCCACTCCTTTTAACTATTCATATATATATTTTTATACTTATAGATATATATTACCAGTGACATCAGTGAGAGCACAATTAGGCCCTATCTATGCATTTTTGAAAAATGCCTTGCTGATTTTACATATATCCTCCATATCTTGTAGAACACAAAATCTCTAGATAGCATAAAAATCCTATAGAGTCCATACCAGTTCATCTAGATTCTGTGCAATATTTAGACTCAATACTTTTAGACAGCTCAGGTGTTTTCATCTACAGTTTAGAAAATGAGCTTTTGAGTGCAAGAGTGAAATTTTTTGACCTATAGTGCATCTGATGAAAAATAGGTTTCATAGCAAGCACATTCGTCTTCTGAATTTTCTTATACCTTGTATATTTGTCATCAAGTGAGTGCATTTGCCAGCAATTTGCATCTACATTTACATATTTTTATCCTCAATTCACATTTGGAAGGCTTTTTTGTCACAACTATCTAGACTAGAAATTGCATTTTTCCACAAGAGAAAGCTTAGGCACTGCAGTTTGTAAACAAATACATTTGATGACAAATAAATTTCACTTCAGCATCTTTGAAATAGAGCCGGTGGGTAACTCTGAAATAGTAAATATTCATAATGCTTGGAAAACATTGAAATCCATAAACTACTACTTTCCCAATAGTATGTTAAAATGAATGCTCACTCAGCTGTCTGCTATCTAGAATACTTGAAATAAATGGAAACCGAGACAGGGTCACATTTTGAGGGTCTGTTAGCTGGTGCCCAGCTCGGGGTGCCTGGGAGGCTGTGGGGTGCTGGGAAAGCACGGGTGCGCGGCCGGTCGGTGATCACCCCTCTTCCCGCAGCGAACTCGCTGCCGGCCATCGCCCTGGGCTGCCCGGAGTGGGGAGAGGAGCCCGAATGTGGGGACACCTCGGCAGCGAGACCCTTCTCTCACCCAGAGCAGGGGCTGGGCGACGCGCTGGGCTGGCTCGGCAGCAGCGACTGGTAAGGGAAAGCTCCCCGCTCGCTCCCTTTCCTCCCCTTTGGCACAAAGGTCCGATGAAGCGGTGTCTTGTTGCTGAGCCCAGGCTGAAAGGGGACTCGTGAGACCTCCCTGGGGCGATCACGGTGCATGGATGCAGCGAGAGCTTTCTACCCGCCCTGGGTCGCCCCTGGGCTAGCGGTGCGATGGCTCGGTGGGTTCGGTCTCCTTGCTGGCTTTACCTTCTGCTCCGGGTAGCTACAAATGGAAACGTCAGGGAAGAGAGAAAATTGTGAAACAAGATTTGCCTGTTGAAGCCAGAAGCACGAGGCAGGATAAAAACAATCTTTGGTTTTAGAGATACCAGCCCAGGTGGGATCAAGTAAGAAGTTATGTCGAGTCTCGCTGCTGGCAGCAGCAGCAGGAGAAGGGGACCTTCCTGCTCCAGCCCGCAGGGACCTCCTGCGCATGCAAGTCACAGCAGTGCATATGGGGAGTTTCTATTTCTGCAATACAGACTGAGACATGGTGCAGAACTGTTCTGCTTGTCCTTCCTCCTGATGGGCTTGTGGCAGAAGAAAATTCAAAAGAAAAAATCTTTTAGGACTCTTGCACTTTTAGAATTAAACTTTTTCCTCCTCGCTGTTTAATATGGGCCAAACAAAGGTGCTTTTGTTGATAACCACACAGTGTGCTGAAATTAGAGGCTGACAGGAGGAGGCAATGAATTTCAGGTGATATTGGCCTTGTTTCTGATTTCTGGGTCAGCATGTGCTCACTGGGGCTCTGTTCACACCGGATGAACCGTGCAAAACCATCTGCGATGCAGCTCCTTGTGCAACCACTTCATTTTGGCCCTCTCCCCCTTCCCATGCCCCCCGTGGTGTGGTGCCCGCTGCAGGCAAGGGGGCACCCGGCTGCACCCATGGGGCCCCAGCCTGGCCCTGCAGCCCTCTGGAGCTCCTGGTGGGGAGGCTACCATGGGGAAACAGTGGGTCAATCCTGTACCTTCTTCATGCAGCTCAGGTTCTTCACAAAGAAACTGCTGAAATTGTGGGATCTTTTAGGTCATGCTGCTTTTTTTGTTTAGTTCTGTGTTGTTGTTTTTTCTTCTTTTGGACTGGATTGCAGTGTGCAAACATCCAGACCGAACTGTATCGGAGGATGGCGTCCAGGCAAGGTGCAAGAAACAGGGGACGTATGATGCAGCCTCCGGGCTTCTGGGAAGCAGTAGCACAGGGACTTTGTGTGCCAGGGCTTTCAGGAAGGCTGTCTTGCTTAATGGCCACAGATTAACCCATCCACTCTGAAACCATCTAATTGCCTTTTGGATTTATGTATGCTTTTGACCGCCACAGCATCCTGTGGCAACAAGTTCCACAATTTAATTAAGTGCTGCATGAGAAGTGCCTCCCTTTGTTTGTTTGAACCGACACCCTGGTAATTTCAGAGGGTGCTGCCTAGTTCTGGGGTGGTGAGAAAAATCAATCTTTTTGGTAATTGCCTTTCAGGCAGCTGAAAGGGAAAGGGCTCTTCAGCATCAGACGCCTGGCTATCTGCCATTCAGAAATCCTTCTTTGCAGACTTCATGACGTTTCCCTGGCAGTTACCAAAGAGGTAGGAAAGTCGTATTTAACTGTGTCCCACGTACCTCGTACATACGGTGTAGAGTAGATATGTGCTTGTGCATTTACATGTGTGCTCTGCGTCTGCCTCCGTTGCTATTTTTAGATCTCATTTCTCTAGTAGCTAAGTCACCTATCTATATGATCTGTCTATATATGTAACTATATTTGCAAGTGTATCTGTCTCCTCTTTGAGCTGTGTGTCATTATAATGCAATGCACAAATGCGGAAACAGAGGCACCAGTTGAGTGATTTACAACAGTCCAAGTCTCTGCCCAAGCTCCAATTAAACCCTGGAGCTTTTCCCTTCCAGCTCTCTCACACTTCCTCTTCCTCAATGTCCCAGGGAACTGACTGTGGGTGTCTATTTTCCAGGGTTTCCTGATTTCTCTTCTCCTTCTTCTCTGCATTTTCTGTAGATTTGCCCTTTCTGTTGATGTGCTGTCTCCTTGCACTGGTGGGATTTTGCAGTACAGCTGCTGGACACTTGGAGCCTCCCAGCTCTGGGATTGCAGGGTGGTCACACACAGCTTTACTTTCTCATTGCTCAGTTAACAGAGAGGTCTCAACCTACGATCCTCAGATTAATATATGGCTATGTTTCCAAACTGGCACTTTTTTGTGGCCTGAACCAGCTGCTTTGTACTCTTACTATGTGTGATTGCCAAATCCATTAAATCTTCCTTTGTTCACAGAAAACAGCAAGACTTAGCTCATTTCCATGAAAGTAGGTCCATATCTTCTATCCAATAGCTAAAAGATGTCAGATACATGAATACCTCTGGTGTTGCTGGACTCTCTCTGTTTAGATATTCAGGACTCAGATTTTCCTGCTTAGAGATCAGAGATAAGAGAAGAAGCTGTTCCAGCTTAGCTCATCTGATTCACATATTGTTTTTATATTTCTGAAGAAATTTCCTCTTTGTTCTAAGCTGTCATGTGCAGAAGCATGGTTCAGCTTTCATTTCACTCTAGTCTCAGATTTTGCTTTTATGAGCACTTCTAGCCCTTATATCTTTCTCTTTTTTTATTAACAAGCACAGCTAAGGCAGAAGGAAGCACAAGACTGTCTCTCATTGTATCTTTCAAATAAAATGCTTGACTCACAGATGCTCATTTCTTCCACCCTTCAGGACAGCCCTCTCAAAGCGGGCATCACTCTGGAGTAGCACTGAATTCTGTAAAATCCCACTGATTGCAGCAGGAATTGTGTGGAGTTCTCCAGGATCAGAATTTTACAGATCCTTGAGTCCAACAGCTTGGGTTCTCCTAGGTGGATGGAGCAGCAGGATTTAAGTCCTGCTGTGAATTAGTCTGAGAGCAGATTTGAACCCATGTTTCCCATTTCCTGGATGAGTGCTTGAATTGCTGGTGTTGCATTTTTGGACAGGGGGAAAGTGCTACCCTTCCTCTGTCTTGTCTTTCTGAATTGCGCCTTTGCAGTTTGTAATTAGCCACTGTTTGATTTTCCCCCCTCCCCCCCCAATAAAGTGGCCTAAAATCAAAGCAGTGTACCTTGTGGGCTAAGGGCCACACTTTATTCTACGTGAAATGTTTCTCAGGCCTACAGTCTTATTAAAACTGGATTGTAAGTGGACCTGAAGCCGGAGAAGAAATTGTATCAGAGTAAGGGTGTTTCTGTGCTTGTGGTCTTCTGCTCTTACTGTGGTCTTAGGTTCCACCTGGGCCCAGCAAAAAAAGTCCTGTTGTCTCCTGGGACTTCTGTCCAGGTGAACCGATACTCTTTACAAGATGATTCTTGCATTTTTTCCCTCTTGACTTCTGCAGGTGAACAATCTCCGCTCGAAGGTGTCTCGCTTTGCAATCGGCACTCTTGGAGAGCTCTTCAGGACCATGAAGAAGCACATGGACCAGGAGGTGGAGGAGATTGCTCGGGCCTTGCTCCAGAAGGCAGGGGACTCCAGTGAATTCATTCAGAAAGCAGCTGATCGATCCCTCGGGATCATGGTGGGGAGCGTGACTCCTGCACGGGCAATGGCTGCTCTCATGGCTGGTGGGGTCAAGTACGTGGTTCTCTCTTAGGGATGTCCTTCACCTTAAATTGTGTGGGAAGGGGGAAGGAGAGGGGGGCAGAGGGACAAGCAAGAGAATGGCTGGAGGGAAGAGTCCTTTCTCCTAGATACGCTGTGACTTTGTTGATCAAAATCTCTGATTGTCCCTGTTCCCTTCCTGATATCATATAATTGTACCCTGCTACAGCCTACTTGTTCTCACGGTCTGTTAACACTGCCTAGATGTGGTGAGCAATGGGGAAGTGAAAATCCCTGCAGAGCGCGGTGGTACAGCCCTGTGGCTTTGCGGGAACAGGGACAATGGCAATTCCAGCAGAGAGCGCCTGTATTTGATATTTCACGACACCAACCACAGAGGCCCCAGGAAAAAACATGCGTCATCATTATGCCATTAACTTGAGAAACAGGGAGGCTAATTGCTGGGACACGGAGTGTCTAGGGGAGAAGCTGCTGGGTGCGGTGGGTGCCTGCTCAGCAGGCGCAGCTCCTGCGGGGAGGAGTCTGTCTGACACCATGTCATTAGGGCTTCACTTTCTATTCAAACTGACACCAAATGTTAGCTTTGAGATGGTGAGTCACATTACAGGCGCCTTCACAGGCAGACTCCCATGGGTTTACCTGAAGCAGATGCTGCCTTGAAATAATAGTGCCGTGTCTGATAGTTTCAAATAGGTGCTGCTCTTTTCTAGAAAGGACGATCTAGCTGAAATGACTGCTACCCTTTTCTCAGCCTTTGAAAAGGGTAAAGCATTCACACATGTACCTGCTGCCAAGCCACAAAGAACAAACTCTCTGCATTGTTGGATATTCTGTATGCTCATCCTCCATGCTTTTTTCCCCCCGTCTAGCTTCTCAAGGGCCTGCAGATTTGGAGATAAATTGGTGGAATAAGTCCCAATCCTACTGCAGCACTGTCTGTGTGTGGTGGAAGCCCTCTGATGCAAGTCAGCATGAATTGTCTTTCATTTCCCTCTTTCTTGGAGTCAGTAATTTCAGGAAAGAAATAGAGTATCCAATAGTCCAGGGTGCTTGAACCCCTCTCTCACCCTTGCAGGTGGCCCATCTGTAAGACGCCAGCTCCGTGCTTGTCAGGGGATAGTAGTGTCTGCTGCTGGCTCGAGCTGCGGCGAGGAGGCAGGCCGTCCGCGCCTGACCGGGACCGGGACGGTCCCTCTGCGCGTGCTCTCTCTTTCTCACTGCCCGAGTGTTTGCAATCTCATTCGCAGTCACCGAAACACCCTTGTCCGGAAGTGCGCTGCTGAACACCTGCTGACTGTAACGGAGCAGATCGGAGCCGAGAAGCTGCTGTCGGGCTCCCGCGAGAGCACCGAGCTGCTGGTGCAGGCGCTGGTGAAGCTTGCCCAGGACTGCAACCAGGACACGAGGTAACGACCTCCCTGCTGCCTCCTGAAAATGGAAAACCATTTGATGGCTGGCTACAAATGCTAAAACCGCAGAAGAGTAGAAGGTGAAGTAAATATTAAGGAAGTTACTCCCCAGTGTGGTTAATGCTGTCTGGGGAAAAGACTGATATACTGTGAGGCTGTCTGGCAAGAAGGACCATTGACAAATTCCTGTGACACGAACGAGTCTTCATTCAGATCAGTCAGCTGAACAGTTTCTTTTGGTCCTACCTGTACAATACAAAGCTGGCATTGGCCACTGTTCATCATCAAAGGATCCCAAGCGTTTCTGGTATGGTTAACACTGCCCTAGAAAAATTCCAGTTATTTTCAACCAGTGCATTCAGTTTCCTAAACCCCTTCTGCAGTTTGTTGCCTATGGTATTGACGTTTTCTTTTCCCAGCCGCTGTATAATGTCACTGTCTGTGGCTGAATGACTTCCACATTTCCTCTCAAAGACAGCTGCAGTTTGGTAGCATGTTTAAAAAAAAAAAAAAAAAAAAAAAAAGAAAAGAAAAAAATCCAGTGCAGCCATCAGAGCACTTCAGTGTTCAGCAAAAGGAAAGCCTCATTAAGGGAATAACTTACTTTGATTATTACTCTAAATCCTCATTAATAGATTGCAAGAACACATGAACAACTAACTGTCCACTATATTTGTAGTGTAGAGTAGAAAGCATCAGCTGATTTGCTCTAGTTTCTCCTCCAGGGGAAGGAAGGTGAATTATTGTGCATTTGCAATGAGACACTGCGCATGAGCACTGACAGCAAAGCAGGAGATGCACTTCACTCATCCCACAGGATCCCCCCACCCCACAGAAACAGGCACACAATTTCAGAGAGTGAAGCTGTATTTTCCTGTTGCCCTGTGTCCTCCAGTACCTCCTGTGTTCAGCTGGCAGCATTGTGCAGTGGTGCCAACTGGAGGTAAATCTCTCTCTTTGCTGAATGGATAAAAAATTCTTATGGAAGTATTGCACATGACAGGTATAAAATATCAGCTTATTCTTTTAAACCCCTTCTTCCTTGGCTCACGGATAGGCAAAGAAGACATTAAGATTAGGTAGGAAAACAGTCATTCATTTCTCTTCCCTATGTTAGGTTTTATGGACGGAAGATGCTGAACATATTGATGAATCATCCAAAATTTGATGGGTATTTGAAACAGTCTCTACCATCACATGACTTGCAAGATGTTATGGCAACAATTAAGCAGAAAGTAAGTGCTTGGCAGGAGAAATGTCTCCTTTATGCAAGTACTGAGATTGCTATTACGAGAATGAGATTAAGTATATTCAATCTTTCCCTTTCTGTATCTCATTCTTCTTCCACTGAGATGTTTTGCTCATGGGAATGAACTGTTGATCCTTAGCCATTTTATCAGCAGGCAGTCAAGGAACAACTATGGCTAGGAATAAAGTGGGTTTATTTTGAATATCAGCCTCAAACAGGAAGGAAAGTAGGAGAAAATGGTTTCACTTTCATGCATAAAAAACAATCCCCCCCCTTCCTCCCTCCCCACCCCCAGCAAGGAAGTGGGAATAGTGCTTCTGAAGGTATTAGATCGCTTTGTAACAGATGAAGGAAGTGGTAGTGCCTAGAAGATTTCCAAAAATACAGAAGAAGCACAAATTATATTATTATTAGTGCATGTATTTTCTATATTCCAGCAATACTGCTGTGCTGTCAGGCCCTATGGAGCTGGAAGAAGCTCTGAATTCAGCAGCCAGTGGAAAATCATTCTGATTTGTGTTTTTCATTCCTTTCCATTTATAGTCTAGAAAGGACTGTGGCTTTGTGCAGAAATAGGGAGAGCGAGTGTGAAAGCCAAATCAGTTCCGAACATCAACAGTCCAACCTTGAGAGAGTCCAAAAATCTCCCACTATTCCCTTCATGAAAGCTTGTTCCCTATCAGGTCCTGTTGTTTCCATTTGTGCTCAAGACTAATGCATTCAGGATTTCATACTGCTGCCCATCATTGTAGCACCTACAGCCTGCGTTAGACCAGAGATTCTGTGATGTCTACTGAAGATTTTATTTTCACCAGTCTATCTCCCTCTCTAAGCTATGAAATGTTTTCCTAAGCCTTTCTTGGTAGCAGTGATCCCAGTTATACCTGTGTTTTAAATGAATTATTTCCTATTTCATCTTTTATAGATTCATGTTCTTTTATATATGTATTTAGGGGATAGAAGACCATATATCTGAACCTCCATCTGCCAAAGGCCGTAGGGAGTGTAGGAACAGCAGTTTGATGACGTCCCAGGACACCTTGCCTTCTGACGAAGGGTACTGAACACTTCCATTTGATTTGACAAAGCATGTGACAAGGTTTTCAGGTCTCTTCCTCAGTAAAATCTTTTTGGTGCAGCTGAGCTGCGTCAGAGATTGTTTTCTTGCCCCACAAAACCTTGTAAGATGAAAAATAAATACCAGGTTCTGCACTAGGCTGAACACAAGTTCTCTGGGGGTTTTCCACAAAAATCAAGAGACAGAAAGAGACAACCAACAGTTGCAGCTTGGAAAAAACAGCTCAAGGGCTAGGACAGTGTCATGGAGGCTGTGGAAGGGTCATGTTTCTCTGCTATTTGACTTCGGATGATCATTGCAATCAGGGTCTTTTCGTCTGAGGGGAGTCTTTGCTACATGGGTGGTTTTGATGAGAAGTCCCAGTCTAGAACTGAGAAGCCTTTCTCAAAAATGACATATTTCCATGCATATGTTTTGGCCTTGATGAGTCATTACTTTCTGACCCTCAAAAGGCATCAGCAAGAGAATTTCTGAGCAGTTCTGGCTGGCTAACAGTCTGAGTATGGATTTTTTGTGTAGCTATTCATGTTGTTCAGACCCATTACTGGGTGGTTGATGGATAGCAAGTTTTTATGTCATGCTGCAGATCAGCATTCAAAATAGGAACTTGGTCCTTGCCGTCTTCCCCAGGCCAGTGAGAGAGCTACTTGTACCTGCTTTCCTCTGATATCAGGGTGATTTTGTTTAGCTCTGTGTTCAGTAGTGGCAGGAAGGTGGCCACATGCCTCTAGTGTTGTTAGGATTTTCCCGTGCATGTGCCAGAGGGGATTGATCCAAGGGGATTGTTTCCACTGAGTTCACTAAACATCTGATCAGTCCCTAGGGAAGCAATAATGTGAGAGCATTAGTGGGATGCCTGGCTTGTTTGCATCTCCATTACTCATCCTCTGAATCCCTTCAGATATGTCCTTAATCTCTTTGGGTGGGATTCATGTGTTCAGGTGCATCTGAGCTATTTATCCAGATTCCCATTGCCCATGACAGTGGCACATCTCCAAGGCAGTTTATTTCCTTATAATATAGACATCTCCCTTAAGATCCCTTGAGATGTTTAAACTTTGAAGTAGTTTCTATTTTTTTCCACAAAGGGATGCTAGATGAGTACCTGGAAGACACCTGAAGATATGTGAGATAAATCCCATCTGCAGCGTCTCGGTTTTCCTAAGTAAGCAGTAACGATAATGGAGGATAATGGATAATACTTGGAGGTTGCCTTCTGTAATGATTGTCATGAGATCAAAGCCACTTTTCAGATGAGGATCTAGCTGAAATCATATCATTAGGAAGTCTCCTTGAGATGCTTTTCTCGCAGTTAACTGAAGATATTATCACCAAAAGGTCTTACCTTGTTTTTATTTTCCAATTCAAGGTCCAGCTCTGACGTCCTTGTCTTAGCCCGTCAGACAGTCCGACATACGTCACTTCGCACTGTGGAAGAGATTGAACAGCTCAAGGAGCTTAACAAACTCTTGGCAGCCAAGGAGTTTCAGACAAGAATGGAGGGAGTTGTGCTCCTCCTAGATCACTGCAAAAACAACCCCCAGCTCATCTCAGCAAACATTGTCCAGGTATCTAGGGCATCTCCATTCTCCTCTTCCCTTTGTTCTCTTCCCAAGCCTGTCCCGGTAAACTTAATTGCATCTGTCTTGGCACTGCATACCAGTCATTCAGGACTGGCTGTCCTTTCTTATCCAAAATCATTTATTTCAACTCCAGGCTTCAGTGCAAGTAATTCCAGTTCAGGTGTATTTTTATGGCAGGTGTCTATTGGTCCTGTTCACAATATGATGTTTCAGTTTGCTGTTGCTGTAGGCTTCTGCTCTCTCCTACACTTAGTTAAGTGAAAAGAAAGGAAATCCAGCCACCCAAAGCTGACAGTTACTTTCCAGAAGAAGAATAGGGTGGGATGGGGTAGAGAAGTATCAGGCTGGGTTAATAACTTTTTTTTTTTTTGCACAGGCTGCTCATGAGAACTTTATCTTGTATTGCGAAGGTGCAATTCAGCCTATTCACTTCCCTCCTTATCCCTTCCCTGCTTGGGAGAGAGTGCTCACACCCTTCTTGGACCCAATTCTGCTCTTTGGAAGAAGGAGGAGAACTGCTAGAGGAAGGATCTTCTCCTCCTCCAAGCAGCTGCCTTTTTTCCCTTTTCCAGAAAACGTTACCCAAGAATGTGGCTGTTGTGGGACTGAACCTGCTCTAATGAGAGCTGGCACAGCACATTAAACTTGGAGTCTAACTGTTAGCTAGAAAGTTTGTCTGGATCCTGAAGAATTCATCAGAGCCCTGCACTTCACCAACCCTAGGTTCTGGGATAGACAGATAAAATGAAACTTGGATTTCATCCAGCTCCAGTCTTGGCAAAACCAAAACTACCCTCAGTCCTTGAGACAACTTTATGGAAGAATAGGAATCTCGAATAACTGTCTTCATACCTTTATACCAAAAGATTTTTTTGCATTATTAAGATGGGATTAATTTTATAGGTAAAAGGAATCTCCATATGAACTGTGCCCATTCTAACCTCCTCATAAAATAAGAAAAGCTCTTAAACTATGTGAGGTTGTGCAACTGCTACTGTGAGCAGCCCACAGGAAAACAGTAAGATTGCACTAGTAAGCACTGGCCTGTCAGAAAAGATTATATTCATCTTTTACATTGCTGGGATCTTCTGTTTCCACATCCCTTCTCGAAACAAAGCCATTGTAATCCAGCTTTCATGTCATTTGTTTTCTTAACAGATTTTTGATGTTTTTGTCCTGAGACTTCAGGATTCCAACAAGAAAGTGAACCAGCAGGCGCTCGAGTCCCTTGCTGCCATGATACCCCTCCTTGGGGATGGCTTTCACCCAGTGCTGGTCCCTGTGGTAGCAGCAGTCACCGACAACCTGAACTCTAAGAACACAGGGATTTATGCTGCAGCTGTGAAGGTGCTGGATGCGTCCATTGCACACCTGGGTAAGGCTGAGCTCTGCCTGGGTGCCCTATGGCATAGACTCTCCCTAATTGTGGTTTCTCTATTGGAGTCTAATTAACACTTGGTCTGTTGATGTCCATTTTTTGTGGAAAAATCCAGCTGCTGCAAGATGTTTATTAAGCCCTGTCTGAATTCTTTCTGTCCCCATCTGTTGTATCATGTTGTGATGTGCAGCTAAATGGATACTGCTTATCGTCGGGGTCATATGTCCGATTATTAATTCAGTAGAGAGGATATGATAAGGATCATACTAAGCTCCTGCCAGAAGAGCGTGAGGGAAGTGACTAGCGTCTGTCACGGCTGTTTTCCTCATAGGAAACAGCATGTGTTGCCTTGCTTTTTTTTTTTTTTTTTTAAATTGAATTGGATTTGTAACATGCGCATTCTTATAAGTTTATGTTCACTAAAAGAAGGTGAAAGGAACATGCTTTTTCCGTGAAGCGAGAGGTAGGAGGGGACGGTGGAGGTTCTTTGCTCTTGCTGGGCCTTGGTCCCTGCTCTGGGAGTGGCAGCTGCCCCCAGAGCAGATGAGTCCAGCCCTTGCTGACCCTGATATGAAAACTTCTGAACTCAGTTACTCGTTCTGGAGCTGTAGGTAATAGTTCAGCTCTGCAGGGCCCAGGTAACAGTGTTCCTTTGAAGACTGATTTGGAAATTGAGATTTTGAATATAACATAATATTGTGCTGTGAGAGATCACAACAAAGATCAGATGAAGGATGAAATGCTTGCTGTATGGTCAGCCTTGAGCTCGCTACATGTGTTGGCTTTCCTCCTGCACAAGGGTAAGGAGCCAACCTAATCAGGATGCTCAAACATGGAGTTGCAAGTCTGCCCAGTGATGTAAAAAATGCAACTGCAGTAGGGAGGAGGTGAAATTCTGATCTGCCCTGTGTCCTGGACCACCTCGCCTGCTGCAGGGTGTGCAGCATGTCCTTTGCAGCCTGGAAGGGTGGCCTGGAGCTCTTGGTGATCCTCAGCCTTGTTCCCGCTGGGAGTGCCTGCTCTGCGGCACGTACTGCCAGTCCGTCTCTTGCACCGTCTACAAGCTATATGCTTGCATGCCATGGATTAGCAAATAGAGTGGTATGTTCTTTCATGGATAATACTACGAAAGTGTAAACTGATGTCTTCACAGTTCATCAAATCAACTTTTAACAATTTATTTTTGGTCAGTGTGTTTGGAACCATTCCCTGTGATCTGCTCTTGAAAGTGATTGTACACATGCTGGTGGTATGTATTTCTCTATAAGCATATGGATAAACTGTCCTGACATTAAGTCCCTGCTTCGTCTCACCTGCCACAGGTTTCAGTTTGCCTGATTTGGGGGTAGTAATCTAAACATGAGGGAGGCACAAAAGAAATAAAAGGATGAGAATAAATTACAATGGGATTACACTAACAGATTTTTTTTTTCTCTCAGCTCAGTTGTATGGTTGATATGAGTCATTCACAGCAGTGCACATGGGGACAGAAGACTGGGTGGCTCTCAAAGTTGGGAAGGGGGGTGGTAGGGTTTGTTCCAGCCAGGACACGCAGTTCAAAACCAGCCCCAAGTCTGTAGTAAGCCTTGCTCTCTGTGACTCATAGATTAATCTTACACACTTGATTTTAGGGATCTGGATCCACTGGGGTTAATGGAGAGGTGCTGGTATTGCCTGGTTTTCCTTTTTGCAAGCATTTCCATTAGGGAAGGAGACTGAGCCTGCTCTGAATTGCCTGCTGGATATCTTTGTGTCTTCTCACTGACTGCGGTGACTGTTAATTGAATAACCAGTGAATCGTTTAAAGTTAGGTGAGATGAATCCAGGCCTGAATTTCCCTCATGTTCTTCTGGTGTGGATCAAGATGCAAACTTGCAATACTCGTGCTACCACTGTCATTGCTGTGGCCAGATTTTCAGTCTCCAGGGCTCTCCATCTGGTATTTACTGCAGCTCAGAGGTCTTCTGTTGAAATGTGAGATAAGAGCCAATGTGGGCACAGTTGTGTGTGCAAGGAGTTTGGTTTTGGACAGGGGGTGCCATCAATAAAAGTGTGCTGTGGATGCATTTTTTGCACTGATTAAAATAAAGGTACTGCAGAAGAGCAGGTTTCACATACAGTTTTTGATTTCTTGTCTGGTGCCAGATTTGCAGATCACTCATGTCCTTTATACTCAGAAGACCAAAGGCCCTGAATTCCTACTGCCTGTAACTGGTGAACCGGGTGACCAGCACCTGTGATGGTGCAGTCCTTATGCACCACTTTCCAGACAAGCTTGCATCTGTACCTCTGTTTCCTCAAAGTCCCAGGAGCCTTTGGCTCTGCGCTGCTCATCTGCTTTGGTATGGAAAGAACTGAACAATAAATCCTGGTGTTTAGCTTTGCTGGAATTCAGGGGCAAAGAGATTTTTGGAGGCTGTTTAGGCCTAATTTGACTTCCCAAATGAGTTGCTTTGATGCTGGTGTGAAGGGAAGCTGGCCTACCAGAGCTTCTGCAGAACAGCTTCCTAGAAGGCTCTGTGTTATGTTAGCTGGTCCTGTCTGCTTTCCACCCTTCTTCTTTGTCTCCTTTTTTTTAATGGGAATTTATGATTTGCCAAGTTCATTTCTTTAGAACAAACAGGTATAAATCCAGCTGTAAATGATGGCTTGTTCCAAATGTTGTTCTGCATGGGGCGAGATTGCTATAGCCAATAACTACATAGCCAAGGTCTGCTGTAAATTCCCTTGCCACACAGATTTATGTCAGCTGTGAAAATGCAGCACTGGGTGAATATGCCTGAAATATTTCGTGTCAAAGAGGCAGATCTTAAAGGGGAATTATTAACTCCCTCCACATCAGTTTCTCTGCAAATCCAATGAATTTGCTGACCTTTGCCTTTCTCTGTCCCAAGTGTGGTATCGTTCCTGCCTGTGAAGTGCGAAGAACTGAGAGAGACTTGTCCCATGTTTGGCATTGGCCCCTTCTCCGTGACTCCCGGTTGGGGAAGAACAGCCACATCTGGCTAACACAGGATAAGGCAACCAGCTTCCTTAAGGGTTTTGTGTCAGACTCAAACATTGTCACCTGGAGCTTCTGCCACCTCTCCCTCCCCACCACTGAATTGAGAGATCACCATAAATCTTCAGCGTTGGCAAATGTCAGAACAGGAGCAAGGCACATCTGTCTTTGTTCATGTGGATATCACTTGCAGACAGGTTCAAGCTAATAAGTTTGAGGTGTTTGAGGGTTTTGCTTTCATTCTTCTCATTTTTAGACATTTGCAAAAATTACAGTAGGCAACTGAATCACAGATATTTCAAAATTCAAGATCTAGGGCTTTAGTGGGGGGGAGGAAGGCTGTACTGGCAAAATGCATGCCCTCAGTCTTTCCCCATGCTTTAAAATTGCCTACCTTTACAATTTAAAATCATGTGGCAAATGATGAAAACTCACAACAGGACCCTCAAAAAGATTGCACAGTGCTCCAAGCTCAGAGAAATTGAGTGAGCGCAGTGTCTCGCCCCATTGCTCCTCTGTGCGTGTCTCACAGCTAAGAGCAGACGTTGCTCTGAGATGTTAAGTATTGACATGCCTCAAATTCTGAATTTTAGGTGAGATTTCCTTCCCTGCCCCCTTTAATGCTCCCTGCAGCAATGCAAGCTGGTTATAAAATTGCTCGATCGCCCTATATAAAATTGTCATCCCTGAGATCCGAGCTCCATCTACAAACAAACTGAATTGCTTCTGAAAAGTACCTGAATTGTTTATTTAGCTTAACCCTGACATTGGGCTGGAAGTCCCCAGGTTCTCACTGGAGGCCATATATGGCACTGTCACCTCTGCAATTCGATAGCTGTGAACGGGGACCCTCTCCCCGCTGGAGGGAGCCACCTTGTAGATGGGGCAAATCGAGCCTTATTGCAATGGGACCAGGATGTGGCACCTGCTCTCCTCTGACATCCGTCTTGGCCCTTTCATAAAACGGCCTGTCCTCTGTCATGAAAGAAATTTCCTTTAAATGGCCACTGCCTGACACAGGGGTCTGGAGCCAGGCCAGCAGCCCGCATCGCTCCCAGAGGAACTGGTCCTCCGTGGAAGGAGAAGGGAAACCTCCCCTGTACGATGGCTGTCACTAAAGTGGTGGAAACAGGATGAGAGTGCAGAGGAGCAGATCCTTCTTTTGTTCGTATTGCAAATGCTGGGCTGCTTGTCCTGTAGCCAATGGGTCCAGCTAATATGCTGTGCAGAGAAGTAAAGCTGTGCTGCCTGCTCTCTAACAGGCACTGAAAGCTGCTCTGTCTTTAGGTATCTCTAGGTTGCTGAAGTAATGGTTGGGTAAATGTGGTAAACTTGTTAGCTTCCTTTAAAAAAAAAAAAAAAAAAAAAAGTCCCATGAAAATCTGTGTAGATACTGATGTTAATAATTAATTAACATTTTGTGCCGCTACAGCAGCTCCAGATCTTGGAGCAGTTTTTACAAAGCAGTAAGGTAACTCTCCAGCTGTAAGGTAACTCTCCAGGGGGGAACAGCAAGTGTGTAATAGCATCTGTCAATATTGCAAGAGTGAGAGGCAAAAAGGGAAGTGTCTGTTTGAAAAGGTGAAGGAGAAGACTGTAATTACCAAAGCAGAAACTTAATTAGGATAGCAGGATCAATTCTTTACTGCACGCTCGTGAAATAATCATTAGGGACTTCCTTTTTATATCTCACACAAAAAGGAGCACTTAACAGCACGGTGCTACTTAAAACCACTTTGGGATTTGGCTCTGCAGTGATTCATAAGGAAGCAGGTTGCCCACTTTATCAGCACCACTTTTGGTGACACCGCGATGTATCCCAGCCCACCCACGCTCCAGCCTCTCCGAAAAACTACACGTGCCTTATCAAAGTGATGAGATTGGAATGCTGCCGACCAGCCTGGGCAGCAGGTTATAAGCTACAGCAAAACCCCGAGCCAACAGCAGGCAGCATAGGAAAAACTTAAAACATATATGAGAATGGAGTGTTGGGAAGCCAGTTAGTGTCACATCTCTGCCAAGACTTGACTTTGGCGATGTTAGGAGCGCCTCTGAGCGCGGCTCATGCTGGCGCTGAGCAGGTAAGTCTCACTAATAAGAGGAACTGTGAATCTGGTCCATCAATCCCAGCAGGTAACTTAAGGATAAACTGGTATTAAATTTGTAAAATATGAATGGATGTGTGCACTTCTGAGTTGTCTCACCTTTATTCTTAGAGGTGGGGGAAATTCACCTCTGCGAAGCTCTGGCATGCAAATCCTATGCAATACTTAAAAGCGATTTAAATTTTGAGGATCTAAGTGTGAAATATGTAACATAGCTCTTTGTGCCATAGTTAATTTTATATTTACAGCTGTGAAATGCGAACTTTTCTTTCTGAATTTAGAGTCCTCCCAAGTAAGCTTTAAGGAAAGAAGAAATATAAGAACTCCAAAGTCAGCTGAAATTCACTTTATTCTACAAATCTAATTACCCCCACCCTTTTATTTGCTTATATCTCTGGAAGAGTGAGCAGAAATAAATCTTCTCTTTCAGATAATGTATTGCTGCTGCAAGCATTTGCCAACAGAGTGCGTTTCCTGAGCGGCCGAGCCATGCAGGACGTCACCGACCGGCTGTCAGGTATCGCCTGCTTCAGCTCCTCTAGGCTTTTAAATCAAAACGACTCTTAGGAAATGACAAATGCTTTGAGGAAATGCCTCTGAACGGGCAGTGCAGAGCTCACCAAGCCGCAGGCGGTCCTGGGCCCGTGCCTCCTAACGCCCTGCGGCTGGTGCGATCCCTGCAAAATGCACCTAAAGTGTTGCTGTTGCAGCCTCTGCCGGTGCTGAGCTGCCGGTGGGACTGCTCAGGACCTGCCTCCTGGGAAAGAGACTCTAAAAATACACTTGCTGCCTCCCCTCCTGGTAGGACAGTGAAGGTCAAGGATGTCTCTAAGAGTTCCCTTTTCTAAAGCGAATGTCCATCCCATAGAAAAATTCATGCTAACTGGTGTTTCTGAGGACCATTTGGCTTTGTCTTCAGGGCGCAGTCGTTCCTGGCGGAGAAATCTTGTTTTCTTGTTGGAAGCTTTTTGAGGCTGAATGCTGCAGAGCCTGGGGGTCGTAGCATAGGCAAAAACTGCGCTCAAGCAGAACGGGTAGGGATAGCGTGCAAGGCAGGGTTTGGGGAGAGAGGGGCAGAAACAGACAGTTCAGCCCTGGCCATTCAGGCTCCTTGCCCAGACTGCAGATAAGACATTGCACTCAGATTATTTCAGGATGTACAGACGCAGTCTATTTCTGTATCAGCACTGTCCTACACACTAAAAATGCAGCTGATAATAGATTTATAATAGTAGCTTGTTATGTACAGCAACAGCCAAGGAACGGAAAAAATGATAATCTCAATATAGACTAAAGACTATTTATAGCCTTGCTTTAATTAGGTCTAAATCCACTGCTAATTATGCCAGCATCTTTTAATCCAAGGTTTAATACAGTTTGCTTCTTCATTATGCATCTCAAAAGGGCATGTTTAACCATGGTGAACGTAAAAAGGCCTTTAAAGATAATTTGAATAAAGTAAATCTGCATGAATGTAGAATTTAATTCTACAGTTATTTTAATCTCTTTTTTCCAGTATAGCATTTGAACATAAATTGGGACTACTTTAGAGAGACCAGATGTTCTCTCTGGGATTTAGCAGGAACAGACAGCTCTTTCTCTTCCAAACTCCTTAGTGACCACTGTGTTTAATAGTGTTAAAATTCAAATTAACTCCCATTTTAAAATAGGGACCATAAACCTTCGCTGCCTTGTTTTATGTGCTTTCAGTGGCTGTTTAAATGTTGATGGCTGATGCTAGATTAACAGGGTAGAGAAAATGAAGGTCCTTCCACTACAGAATAGTATATGCTTACTGCATAACACTTCCACCAAACGGAAAATAAAAACTCTGTCTCCAGACCATTTCAGATCTTGATCTCTCAGCAAAAACTATCATACGAGGAGCCTGTTGGCAGTAAATTTTTGTTTGCATTTAATATAGTTACCTGTTCAGTTCAGACCATGGTCTGAGAGCAGGTCTTGGAGAGAATGTGAGGGGACGCTTGTTCTTGGTTAAATTTCAGCCCCCTTTATAAGACTTTCTGTGTCTTTCCCTGCAATAAAAGGGAAACAATGGTGAGCATAAATGTCATTAAGGTTGAGATGCTCAGATACCATGGCAATGGGGGCTGGGTAATTATTATCTTGAACAGCTGTTTCAAACTTCAGGATGTCTATTAGAAGCCACAAGTATGAGAAAAATCTCAAATTAGACCGTTCTGCCAAAGATATCAGTCACTGATGTTTCTAATAAGACTATCAAGCACCACACATCTTTTGTGGGCTGGGCTGAGTTTTGAAATGTGGTATAATATTGCCCTTTACTATGTGCACTAAGCAAAGGGAACTGCCAGATTAGACTTGTGGTATTTTTCTCAAAGGTCATCAAAACGTAATCACTCTTTTTATTAGAAATCTTTCAATTACCTTTTTAAGCTGCTTTTCAAAATGTTCTGCAGCTAGTTGAGATGACGTCCTAATGGAAACAGATAGAGATTTGACATTTTTTGTCATCTGTCACACAGAAGTAGTTAATGGAGCAATTTACAAAGCGCGCGTGATGCACTTTGGTGGGTCTGCCTTGGTGGGTACGAAACCTCCGATCTGGGGAGATTAAGGTCCTCGGAGGTCGGCTCTTCCGTTTGGCGGAGGATGAGCGTTGCCGCCACAGCCGAGATAGTTGGGCGGTTTGTGCCCGCTGGCGTCCCGGGCGGCAACGAGCCGGAAATGGCTTTGCAGACCCCCAGAACGAAGGTAGGTGCTTGTCCGTATGAAGGCTCCTAAGAGGCTTGTGTCTCTGGCCGGCAGTGCTGGTGGCGTCCGTGTCCCGGCGGAGGCGGCCGGCGGTCGAGCGCTACGCCCTGCCTGTCCTCTGGCACCTGCTGGGCAGCATGATCGGCAACGGGGTCCTGCCCGGCCGCGGCGGGAACGTCCGGAGCGCCGTCGCCCGGCTGGCCGGCAGCCTGCACGCCGAGATGGGCGCCAGCCTGGCCGAGCGCGCCGCCGGCCAGCCCCCGCCCGTGGCCAAAAACCTCCGCGACGTCTTGGAGCTGCATCTCCGGTGAAGGGGGCTCGGCGCTGCGGGGAGACGCCGCCCGGGGAGGGCGCGCGCGGCGCCGGCGGGCGTTGACAGCTCTGGGTGTACGCAGTATGTTTTGAAATAGGCTTAAAAAAGCAAAACAAAGCGTATTTTTCAAAGGTTTTATTTCTTGAGCTCACGTCCCCCAAGAAGCTTATGTAGGCGCAAAAAGAAATAATTGTGTGTAAATGCCATTTGTAACTGTAAAAAAGAAAATAATATATTTATATACATACTTAGAGAGTAAGAGAAGGGCATATGTATATACTTAGGGAGTGAGAGACGGGCCTCGGTAGTGCTGGGGCTGGAGGATTAGCTGGCTTGGCTCCGGGAGCGGAGCGGGAGAGGCAAGTTCCTGCTGACCTGGGATATAAATTCGGGTTAGGCGAGGGAGCGCAGCTCGCTTCGTTCGCCCGTATGGGCCAGGGGCTGCCTTTGCAGGTCTCTGGGGCCGGGGTCGGGGGCTACAGCCCCGCGTGGGGGGCGGCGAGCAGGCCAAGGACATCATACGGGGCCTGGGGAGCAGTAAACTGCGGGCCAAGGTGTAATTTTTTAATATATATATTTTCTCAATGTTTTTTATTTCCGTCCCGGGAAAAGTGAATGGTTTGCTTTGTATGTGGACCAAAAAAGCACTTCTGAAAGTGAGATTCACAAGGAAGGGACGTGCCAGTCCTTCTCCACTCAGCGGAAGTCGGGGGAGAAGGGACAGAAAACGAAGGCGTGAGGCGCGCTGGAGCCACGGAAGTAGAGTTAAGAGAAGGACGACGAGCTCTTGGCGGATACGAGGGCCTTGCACGAAGTTGGGAGGCCAGGAGACCTGCCCAGCCCAAGGGTTTCGGGGTCTTAAGTTATTTGCTCTATTTATTTTGTATGTCTAAAGCAAATATGGGACTCTAACTTGCCAGATATTATCATTGCATTTTGAGTCATCTCTTAAGGAGTCTTTGTCTCTTTAGTACAGTATAGAAGGGGTGAAATTAATAGACTCTTCTGGGGACCCTTTTAGGTTGCTTCTTTTTTTTCTTTTCTCTCTCTCGCTCTCTTTTTTTTTTTCTTTTAATTCCTGATTTTTGTTAGCAGGGGGCATTCAGGAACTCGGGGTTTTCTGCCAAGTTCTGGCACATGATCCAGGCCAGGGACTCGCTCAGAAAGGCGGGTGTCTCCAGCGATCTTCTAGAGCCTGGTGGAAGCCGCAGTTCTTGGAGAAATGCCAGCACATTTCGAAGTTTGGCATCTCGAGAGGTTTTACTAAAAGCTAACCAAAAACAGGAAAGGCCTGGTGGTGCACAGTATTTTTGCAGGAGGGGCAGGGCTATGAGGAGTATACTTGTTCACAGAAATGCTAAAGGCGAAACATCTGAGCAAGTCAGAGGACAGCCAAATTTAAAAAGCAGACCTTGAGTAGCGTCCGTGCATAAGGGGTGGCATCTCTTGAGGGCCTCCCGGTTTTGCCTCCTGTGCCTCCGAAGCTGCTCTTGCAGTCGTGCTCCTCTACGGATCTCTCCCTTGGGAGCCCTTTAGCCGCTGCTGGGCGCGGGCTGCTTTTGCTCTGCCGAATGATCGCTCTTTGGCTTTGTTTCCTCCTTAGCTAGCTCCAGCCCTCAGGAATGCGGCGGGAAGTTTCTGCACTGAGGAGGAAAAAGCTTTTGTGCGCATCAAAAGAAGCCTCTCAGAGCCTGTTTTTGTGTGTTTAGTTGTAGCACTTGCAAAGTAGGTTTAAAAGGTAACCCATGTAACTGGTTTCTTAACTCTATTTGCCTGGAGTGCTGCTTTCATGTATGTTGCTCCACGTAGTCGGAGAGAATAAAGCGTTGCCTGCCAGTACCTATCTTCTGCCTGGGTGTTTTTTTTTCTTTTCTTTTCCAGCTGAGACAGTTTCCTTGTGAGAGGGATGCTCCTACCACAGAAGGATCAAACTTAGCTGACACAGTGACTCTGCCTTCAGGAAGGAGAGGGAACCAGGGGGTTTTAATGGGGTAGGGGTTAATTCAGCTCAGGTGAGCTCTCCTGCCATATCCTTGCCCAGGTGCATGTGACAAGCTATTAAGAAGCTATTAAGGTTTTTGGAAGACATGAACAATAGTCAGAGCAATGCTGGGCCTTTTTCCAGCTCTGGTACAAATCTCAGTATTTCCTTTTTCTAAATTATTTTAATTATAATTTTATTCCAGAAGTCCCGCCAGAAAAAAAGACTGCAAGCTACACTTGCAAGGCCAGTTTAGTTCATTTAATTACTGCCTTTAAAGTGCAGCATAGCTGTTAATCCCCAGGAGAAGTCAGTACAGTGGAACAAATGTAAGATAATCTCATATATTGGTTTACTCTGCATTGCATCCTGCCAGACCCTCAAGAGAGACCCTGGGTCTAACAGAGTCTCCTCCTGCTTGCTGAAGGTAAGAAACGTTGTGATAGAGGGCAGGAAGGGGGCAATTCATAATTTCCTCGGACAGGCATTTTTTTCTCACAAAAACTCAAAGCATATGTTTGGTGATGCGGTTTGTCTGTGATCCAGAGTGCTTGTGCTGTGCAAATGCGTTAGCTGGACCCTGATGCCTCGAACTCCTTGTGGAAATGCAGTCCCCCAGCCGGAGTGACCTGCCATTGCCGGGTACTGTATTGGAGAGGAACGTTACTGAGTGGTGGTAAAGGAGGTTGGTGCATATAAAAGAAAGGGGGAAAGTGAAGCGTCTGCACGAGATGTGGAGGACTGGTGGGAGGATCTGCGGAGCAGGTGCCGAGGGTCTCCAGGACAGCACGTCCTGGCCATAATCGACCCACAGTTGTCTTGGTGGGGTACAAGCACAGCAGAGCGTGATGAAGGCCTGAGAAATGGGGTTACTTTCTCAGCCCAAACGCTGGTGCTGAGGCTGAAGGCTCGTGCTGTAAATAATGTCAGTGCTGCCACCTGACACTGCTGAGAGAGGTGGAGCAAAGACATAATGAATCCACCTGAAGGAAACTGCTTTTGCACATATGGAACTGGGTCATAGACAGTAAAAAAGGTGATTTTGGTAGAACTTACTCTGTGCCAAGGTTATATGTGGGCTTGGGAACCAGCCGTGAAAGTCCTTCCCCCTCAAGTGGAGGGAGAAGGGCTGCATGGAGGTGGCTATTTTCACTCTTGTTAAATCATGATGCAGGGGGCTTGGACCAGATGATCTCCAGAGGTCCCTTCCAACCTCAACCATTCTGTGATGGGAGCAAAAGTGGTGGCAATCCCTACCAAATCCCTGACAGCTGGCACTGAATCCTGATATGTGATAGAGACTTTGAGATCAGCAGAGGTGAGAAAACCACTCCAGCTAAAATTAGAGTTGACCTGAACATTTAAGCCTGTAACTCTGCCTTGGTATCTTTAGCTGAAAAAAACAGTAACAGTATTTGGCAAACAAACTTCTCCCGTCTGTCCTTAAAAGCTCCATATAGTGTTTGAGCGCAACTGGCAGTGGTAAAGGAGCTTGTAGAGCCCTCTCTGAGCTAATTGCTGTGCCCTGGATAAATGAAGGCTATACTGGCACAGCTGATTAGCACATTTCATCGCCACTGCTTTTGAGACCAAAAAGTAAAAATTCTGTCCACATCGGAGACGGGTGAAAGCTGCAGATTGTTCGGGTTTGTTGCTCCCTGCTGCTGGATCCCCTATACACACACATCTATACGTGTGCTTCTGTGCATGGAGACACTTATCTACACTCTTGTTCTCCTCTGCTTATACTGTCAGCGTATAAAAAACTTTAGGCTGTAAAACTGCTTAGTGGTGATGCACTGTCAGTGCAAATGCTTTAATTTAAGTTATTTCAATGCAAGAAGGGAAATTGGCTATGCTAATAAGATGGCTTTCACAGGGCTATAACTGCCAATATTAGGGTCTCTATTGCTTTGACCATTGTATTATTATTATTATTGTATTATTATATTAGGAGGCTATTTTTTTTTTTGTGCAAACTTACAGATTGCTCTTGTTCCAATAGTTGTTTGGCTAATACCTTCCTTTGTACAGTACCAGTAAGGTCGATAAATCTGCGCCACCGTATCCTTGCCTCACAGCTTCTCGTTCTCCTCCTCCTCCTCTCCCTTTTTTGCTAAGGCTTCTTTGTGTCATCTACTGCTCTTTGTTATTTAGCATTATAATGGTGTCAATTGTTTACATGTCTGGGACAGAGGGTACCTGAAAGGTCCTGTATAGTATAAAGTTTTCTAACTAGATATCCTGTGTTCACAATAGACCTGAACAAAAAAAAAATACTTGGCCTGAATCCCAAGGCTTTGCACACTTGTGATCTGAATCACTTCTGGCTCATAGCTGTCTATCTCAGTTTTATGCGTAACAGGAAAAGATGCACTGTTTTTCAAAAGGTGTAAACATACATACACACACACACACACACACACATTTTAATCTGGAACAGCACTCAAATATTGTAATATGTAACTTGTTTGGACAACAGAAAGCTGACTGTGAGGCCAACAACAGGTGAGAAGGGTTTTTCAAATCTATTTATACCCAGAGCCTGAGTGACCGTTCAGCCCAGAGCTATGTGAGAATTTATTGACGTGGGCCAGTGCTTCCCAGTGTAACAAATTCCTGTGTGACTGGAACAACCACTTTTGGGCTTGGCTCAGACTGTTGATGGATTGTGTGATCATTGGCAACCCTGCCTTTTTATAAAAATTTTTTTTTAACAATTTCATTTCATAATCATTTGAGTCTTTACTTTACTTTGAATCTTTACTTACATTTTAATTTGTAGCTGCCATTATTCCTCTGCCTTGGGGAAAAACACTTCACAGCCCAGTGCAAACCACAACATTTTGACAGCAAAGTCTGCATGGTTGCTAGTTTCTGATGTTATAGAAGAAAATGCATGTGTGATGTGTTAATTAGTAGGCTTTCTGAAGGAAAAAAATCTCTTTTATGTGGCTGTATATACTTGCTCAGTTATGGATCTAATCCTGGTCTCTGCATAAAGCCTA
Source organism: Apteryx mantelli (assembly GCF_036417845.1). Lineage (NCBI taxonomy): Eukaryota > Metazoa > Chordata > Aves > Apterygiformes > Apterygidae > Apteryx > Apteryx mantelli. The sequence continues at coordinate 25,837,411 of NC_089980.1, read as the reverse complement.
AGCAGGGCAGCATGTTCCAGGAAGAACGAAATCTGTTTCAGTCTGTAAGCTTATGTGGTCGTCTCTACCAGCACAACGAATGGGTCCTTTCAGGGCTTTCCTTGGAGAAGATTATGGAAATAATCTGCCTGTTAAAAAAAACAGCAATCCCCACCCCCCAAAAATATTCTCTCAGACGTTTTTAATGCATCAGAGTAAAGATAGTGAAACTTTTAAGCCTTACTGTACACTCAGTGTTTGAAGCATTTTTCTTTCCTTAAAGTCATTGCTCTTTCACACCAGGAGCATTTCTTATTCTTTAAACATGCTAATGCACAGATGTGGATGATATATTGTCCTCCTGATGATGCCTCTGAATACTGGTAAGCACTTGGTTTACAAGACTGAGTTTAGATGTAGTTTGGGTCCTGGATCAGTTTTACGTAAATTTTGGAGGAAAAGAAAGCTTGGGATAGCTGGATCTCCCTGAGCCCTCGCTAGTTTTCAGTGCTGCTTATCTTTTGACAGGACTGGCTTGTCATCCACAAATGGTGGATGGGAGACGGTCAGTGCCAGCGCTGTTGCGTGGTACTTCTGGGGAGTACTAGTCTCCTGGGAAGCATCACCCAATGCATAGAGAAGTTCATGTGAGTCCTGGCCTCCTTCCTTCTGAAAGGAGTCTAAACACAACCCACCTAAAGGCTCTAAAGATTTTTAGTACACTGTTTACTTAAAGTACCACCTTCTTATTTTTTCTGGTTTGCAAATAATCTTTGAAGAGGTTAAGGCAAGCTTTTCACTGCGTGATGGAAGAAGTATAGAGACTGCAGGGCCGCTGTTCAGCCAGGGGAACTTGGAGCATTTAGATGCCTACTGTGTTCCTTGTGCTCTGGTGTTTCTGGTGTTTTTTCTGGGGAAAAGCTCAGTCTAGCTATCTGACTGTCAAGGGAACTCTTAAGGGAGTGCTGTGGGGCTGGAAATGGGAAATCTTTGACTCGTCAGGAGGGACAGCAGAGCTCAGAAGATGCAATACATGCTTTTTTGCTCTCAGCTGTTTTCAGGATAAGTAGTTTCTTAGTAATGAGTTCTTCAATGTGAAAAATATATTACTCTTGTTTTCATAATTGTCTGTGATATTTTCTAGATTATTTCTTTATGTTGCATCTTAGAGATTCTCTGTTACCAGCAGTTGTTAATTTGGCGTGTGGACTGTTGTGATATACAATTTGCCTGACACTCGGAGTAGGTAACTACCTGCCGGGATTCTTGGGTCTTACCAGCTGCTCATCTACAGATCACTATGTGATAGTAGGCCCATGCCTGATGTTTTCTGTTCCTGGTGTTATCCACATACAAAACTGTGATATGGAAACCTACCTGCATGCCAGGATTGTTATGATGGTTCATGTATGTATATGTATGTATTTTCTCCAAAATGTAAAGAGGAAAGGATCTGCAAGGGTATCAGGGAATCGATAAAAATCTCAATATTCAAAAAGTCCAAAAAGACACATTTCCCTCTGTCATGATTATCTTTGTGTTAACAATTTTTGTAAATGGAGAGACAGAAACCTTCAAAATGGAGGAAAAGGTTTTTTTTTTTTTGCACTGAACTGACAGATTTTAATTTTGGACATACTAGATATTAGACTAATACTGGGTTTAATAGGGAGTAAGGCTGCAAGACAAAAGTTTTTCTGTTAGATTAACTTCTTAGTCTTGCATCTAAAAGCTGTGCAGGTAGTGAATTTGTTGGTTTAGATTTTACCTCTGCAGTAGGTCTCAGCCTTGACACCTATCTCTGTCTGTCTGGTGACAACTCTGTAAAACTTTGTTCACAGCTTTATAGTTCCTGCTTGGGGAAGGGCAGGTATTTGTTAGCATCCTTAGGCTTCAGCTTTGGTTCATTTATCTTCTCAAGGCCCAATGGTTCAATAGGAGTAATAATAAATGAAGGGCAGTCTCTATAATACTGAAAGTTTTTAGTTTCTCTTTAATGGCTACATAACCAATTCATCTATGCCTCAAGGAAAACTTTAATAAACCAGCAAGGATTCATATGGAGGAAGATAGGCTTATCACCCCTTCTCCCTTTAAAATAACCTTGATAAAGGGTGTATTCCATACAATCTATCTCCAGAAATCCTCACAGGGTTACTTAATGCAGTCGTAGAGTTGTATATTAGTACAGGAAGAGAAATGAATAGGAAAGGAAGAGAGGTAAGAAGAGAGATTTTGAAATTCAGAACATTGGTAAAGTGGAGAGAAAATATGGGTGGTGAAAGCCGCAGACACTTTTGTATTAGCAGTGGTGAAACAGGCTAGACGCAGGACAGGTGTATGTGAGAGGAACGGAAATGGGAATGGAGGGACGATTCTGGTCCTGTTGTCTATTTGTTGACTAAAGTTGCACATCTTTTTTGACATTATTACTTTAATTATTCATCCAAAACGCCAGTAGAGAAGAAATGCAAACTTGCAATCTTTGCCCCGTATCTTCAGATGATCCAGTATACAGTTCTGGATCTGTGCAGTTAACCTTCACAATTACCTGAGGATAACATGGAAGTGAAGTCCTAAACCCTATTGCAAGCATTATGAAACCTTCAGTATCTTGCACAGCAAGATCAAAATCTCAGTTTGAAGTTCATACCTGCAAAGTGCATCCATGATAGCTGCAATCATGGTGGCATGGAGTGTATCTGATGTGGAAGGATTAATGACTAATCTAAAAGGATTTCTCTTCAGGAGGTGTTGGCAGTTCCTAACTGATGAGACATGACACTAGGAACAAGCCACTTCACCTCTCTGTGCTGTGGTTTCTTTCCTCCTATAGCAGGAGGATAACTTCTAAGGAAATTCATCTTAATTATAAGACTTCCTAAATGATTCTGAAATGCTTTGGATGTTAAGAGGTATAGAAGTGCAAACACTGTCATTTACTGATTTTGATAACTTGCATTATATTCTCAATTGCATTGCTAATATCTGGGATAGTTCTTGAAGTCAAATGAAGTAACTGGAGTGTGTAGTGGTTTCATATACTGGTCATCTTTAGATGCTGAGAGTGTGAAATGACAAGTTCCTTAAAGGTTTAAGATTTGTGCAGTGTCACTGGAAGCAAAGCCCACTGCCAGCTTGTTGAAGGTCTGCAGATAAAGTGCCACATGACACCCTTACCTGCTGTTTTCACAGCTATGAAATCTTGGCTGTAAAACTGATACTGCTTTGCTGCGAACTCACCCCTTTGCAATGAGACTCTGCTGCACTGACCGTGCTCTGGTTTTAACCCTTGGGACAGAACCACTACCCTGTGCTAGAGTTAGCCACAGTTGTACCTAGAACCTCTACTGAGTAGAGCACAAAATTGTCAGGTAGCTCATGCTTAAATCAGTATGTGGGAGCACTGATAGCATGGCTGACCTGTTCTGATCTGTTGGTGTCCAGTCGGATCTTGTAGCCTAAAAGGACCGATTTGCTTAATGGAAGTGCAGCATAAAGGAATTGATGTAAAGGCATTTCCAATTAAACACAAAACAAGACTAGCTTGTGCTGGGGGTGGGGGAGGAAGGAAGCAAATGAACTTGTAATAGCACAGGACATTAGTTAGTGCGCTAAGTAAGGAATCAGCAAAATAATATTGGGCTAAAAGTTTAAGCCAATTGTGTACAGAATGTAAGAGAGATTATATTCAAATCTTGCATATAAAAACTCTGATTTATTTACATCAGTAAAAAATAAATCTTCAAGTTGAGTATCATCTTATAAAACAAACAGATTCCAGAAATGCTGAATTCATGAAAAATGCAAGTGTTGTCCACAAAAAACATAATGTAGAAAAAAAATACTGGCTACCCAAACTGTTATTTCCTCGGGCTACATACTATGGTTACTCTTTACCTCCTGCTTGCAATACAAATTGAAGACAATCACCTTGTTTGCAGGAGCCCTGTATGCTAACTGCATTGAAGAGTTAGCTATATGTAGCTGTAAGTCCATGCTGCAAATTTGTGAATCACTCCTGGAGAAGATCTGTTTCTTGAATATAATACTTAGTTTGCTTCAACAGCCTTATGGCAGTATTGGAACCCTTCAGAAACTGCTGTGTTTACGTGGAAGCACGTTTGCTGATAAGCTTCCTGACATTGTGGCCTTAGTCAGAGCTCGGAAAGACGCTGTGCTAGGCCGTCAGCACATGTGCCATATCATCAAGGGAGCCTGGTTTTCGGGGAAAGATGGTTTGGCTGTCTCCATGTCCAGCCAGCACGTGTGTGATGAGGCTTCCAGCTTGGTTGTTGCAGTGAAGAGTTGCTCCATGTGCTGCTTTTGCACCAGAGAAGAATTTGGTGTTGGGGAATGTAAACAAACACTTTCTGTTGTCACCCATCTTGGATGCTGGGAAATTTCAGCATAAAACTAGAGAACTGACCAGCAGAACTGACAAACCCCAAATGCATGCAAAATGTATTCATATTTTTATGGCATTAGAGAGCTACACTACTGATGAGGGGGAAAAACTGGCCTGCAGAGTTTGCCCTGCTAATGATCTCTGCTGTGTCTCCCTGATGATTTCCCAGTTTAAAAGGGGGTGGCACATCTGTCTGTGTGAATACAATGTGGATGTGTTGAGATCTCCTAGCTGTACACTAGGGGAATAGCTGCTTTGTCACCTCAAGCTCACAAGTCCTTGCTGATCCAAAGCACCTGTTTTCTATAAATTACTTCTTTGTACTTAATACCCCCCTTAAATATTATGATTAAGGTTTCTCTGTTTCTGTAGCATAAAATGGCACTCAGCTTATTGAAGAAGGATGGTCGTGATTAAGGCAGTAGATTAAGACTTGGAGTTCAGTACCCAAAGGGGTCCCTTGTACAGCATAACACAAGCCTCAGTTTCCCCATCATGACAGTGGGAAGGAAGGCTAAAAATTTTGTGTGTAGGTGAAGTGTCCAAGTACTACACTAATCTATAGAAAAGAATAAAAAAAAATCCTAGCAAACAGGAGTATATATGGCTCTTTCTGGATCTTGTTCAGTACAGAAGTTGTATATGAAAAAATGTCTAGTACTAATTAAAAAGATGCATCTTAATTCTGATGATAAACTAGTTCTTTGAGCAAGATCTAATAAATTATGAAACTGTATTTTTAGCAGGTGCTGTGACAGCCTAGGATTAGCCAATTGTAAATTACTTGTTCTTTTTTTTTTTTTTTTTTTTTAAACAATGGTCTGCCCAGACTATTCAGTAAAATTACAATAAATCCCCTCAAACTGCATAAATCAGAAAGAATATAAACCTGTTTCTGGTAGAACAGGATTTTCTTATGTGCCAGCATTCTGTTTCAAAAGAAAACCAAACCAAAACATTACATGTCCTTAGGTGCCTTAGGATTTATAAGGTAGTTTGATTGGGCTATTACAAAACTACTCTAATCAGGATTAAACCTTGTATCCTGGGAGTTAGGGGGTAATGAGATTACGTGATAGTCAAAGGTGCTTTAGAAGATCAAAGCTTTTTTGTGAGAATAATATTGTTACTTTATTCCTGTAAAAAAAGGTTTCTTTTTAACTTGTATTTCATCTTATTCTCTCTCTGCATGTTCATAGCTAGCGTAAAGTTGTGGCCTTGCTGGAGCCATTGATATTTTAGTAATAGAATCCAATGGGTCCAGGATTTTTCCCACCCTGGGAAATATCACAACAGCCACTTTTTACTTATCAGAAGCTGTGATGCCTCATGAATAAATAGCATGTCAAATAAAGATTATTTCTGAAAGTTTACAACTCCTTTAGCTAAATAGTGAAACAAAGGATTTGGCTACAGGCTCTGACTTTGTAGAATCAATCTGCCTCAAACCTGCCAAGTTGCTAAGTATGTCTTTTGCTAAATGCAAATCTTTGAGTTAAATCATAAAACACAATCAAAAGGAGAAGCAGCTGGCTACCACCCTGCTGATATTCACTAGGATGTTTGGGGCCAGTTTGGGTTTCTAGATGTAATGCAATTGTATTGTTTCTTTTTGGTAAAGTCTGATGCAGTGATTTGGAGGCTTGAGTAAGGCTGTTTCATCACTCCAGGGTCCTGATCTTGCTTGTGCTTTCTGTCCCCCAAGGCGCTGCTGGCATTACTCCCTCTGCAGTCGCTGGCCCACGACACAGAGCTCAGGGTGAGAAGCTGACCTGTTGGACTCCTTGATTTCAGAGATGCAAGGGCTGTTCCAAGAGTCACCTCCTTTTCTGGGGCTCTCCTCCAAGCTGCAGAGAGAAAGGTGCTAAAGTTAAGAGGCTAAGGAATCATGACTTTTTAAAACAATGCTGATTAGACTACGTTAACCCATTAAGCACAAGCACTGCACAAGTACTGTGTAATTCCCTGTCTCCTTCTATGTACAGAGTTATACACAATCTGGATTTTATTCTCCACATTCCCGCCTTTGTGATGCCAAATGCATTGTACTGTCCCCTCCCAAAACTCTCTTGGGAAGTAAATATTTTGAATGTTTAATAGGAGATCAGCATGAACTTGAGTTCACCTGTGGATAAAGACAGGTCTGAGCTAAAAGTCTTGTTCCAAATCCAAATTTCAGTGGAAGAAAGGTCTTACCTCTGTGATGTATTTTTTTTAGCTTGCTTACTGTAATTTCTGAATATGTCAGCATGACTATGGGGTACATACTCTGGTGGTATAAATCTGTCACTTTGCAGACAGGAGAAATGAGGCACAGAAAGGGTAACTAATGTTCCTGAGGTCACATAGGCAACCTCTAGGGGCACAGAGACTTGAATGAACGTCTCTAGAGTTTTAGGGTTTGCCTACACTTTTGACGACTCAAGACTTGTTATAGCAGTAAAGCTGTTCATGAATATCTCACTCTATGGGCAATATGAAGCTAAACAAGAGGAAATATTTCAGAGTTATTTGGGAATCATTTTTGTATTTTTAGTACATAAACTGCCTTAAACTGAATTAGCTTTTGACTATAAACAAGCTGTTATGTTCGTATTCTACCTGCTGGAGCTTTAATGATTTGAATTGCTGGATGAAGAGATTTGTGACCAGTCATAAAACTCTAATCCAGATTCAAATATCCCCAAATGCAGAAGGTCTCACTTACACTGCTTGCTTTGGGCCTGACTCACTGAAACAAATCCCTTCTCAACCCTCCTGTCTTGAACAATAACTCAGTAGCATTTAATCTTTTATCTCTGCTCTATCTCTTGGGAGATTAACAGCACCAATAAAATAATATTTTGTTTAACTACATACACAGAAATCCTATTACAGATTAAAAGGATTTCTGTGAGCAGAGCAATTGTACATGTTATGCCTTGATAATATGCCAATAACTGTTGATTGTTATCAAACGACCAAGCTTAGAAACCAGCAAAGCTGCTCAATATATCAATTGTAATGACTTGAGCACTGAAACCTTAACTTGAAAGTCTTGTTCCAAGTGCCCTAAGACTAACACAAAAGCTCTAGCTCCAGCTCTAGTTAGTGTTAATGGTATTTTAAGTCTTGATATTCCTTAGAGCATTGCATAGGAAGGAGATATACTTGGGAAAGGAGCATTTCCTGCCTTGTAGGGGAACAGTGAGAGTGCAGGAGGACCCACAAATCTCCATATAGCACTGACATTTAATGCTGGCAATGCTAGCTAGCAGAATGAGAGGAAAGTCGCCGCCTCTTTTGGTGTTGCTGCTAAAATGGGGTGGGTGGGAGAGCGGACTCAGCTGCCTGATGGATCGCTGGAACATGTTGCTTGTACCAGCTCCTGGCAGATAATCTTTAGTAATCCGCTTCTCAGTGAATGGATGTTTTAATTGTGCATGGATAAATGGAAGGACACATCCCAGAATATGCAGAAGCACCTGAGAAACTGGCTAAATCACTGATTCTCAAACTGTTTCACCCATAAGAGATGCTACTGCAGGTTTGCATCTGTTCCCCTCCCTCCTGCAGTGTGACCAGTGCTTGAACTTGTTAATAATCAAAAAAATACTTTTTTTTCATTTTAGACTTTCCTAATTTTCTACCTTTTTCAGATCTGAAGGTATCTTTTACTCATACAGCACATAATATGTCTGGTGTGCCAGGCCAATGTACTTTGGAGAAAATACCAGACTTTCGTGGTATTTTGTTTCAGGATAAAAATTATCAGTCAGTAACTGTTTTAAGATGCTGGAACGTGAAAGTATTGTCCATCCATCAAAATGGATAATATGTGAATGATTATCTCTGAGAAGTTTGTTAAACACTCAAGGTTTTGTTTCCTATCTTTAGTGTGGTACCTATTGAAGGTGCAGGGAGAGATGTATGGAGTAAGGGGAAGTTTCTGGCCATGGAGAAGCCAGCTGGGTAAGGGTGCACCTCTGGGTGATGGAGGATCCCTTTTTCTCTGCGTTTGGCCTGTTTCTTGTCTCACTCTCCTGACCTTTCTCCACATCTGGCAGTCAGCATCAGAGGAAATTGTGCATGCTTTAAGAGAAGTTCCTGTGTGTAGAGGAGCTGGAAGGGAGCTTTGAGCAGGTCACTGAAGGGATGGGGGCTGGCAGCCTCAGGGAAGGTAGGAACAGTATACAGGGAGAGGACCATAGCACTCATCTGGGAGAAAATGCATCTAAAAGTATAAAGAGGCATTACTAAACTGGCAGAGAGGAAGAGCAAGGGAAGGAACGAAGGAAAGGAGGCTGGGTGTGAATAGCTTGGAAAGTTGAAATCAGATGTAAACATTGTCAGAATGTGGAGTTCTAAGAATACAGCCTCTGGTTTGGAGAAAAATGCTGAATTTTTCCCCCGTCAGATGAATGAGTTGAAAAGGAGAGGAAGTCTCATGCAGTTAATGAACCTGAAGGAGCAAGATGGATCAGTGTGTGGCAGTTTGTCTGTTATTCTGTCAAAGACATCCACTGTAAGAGCACAGGTGCAGTGGCATGTGGGGCTCACAGCTGTGGCAACCATGCTGGTTCTCAGCAGGAGGAGATGAGCAGCAGTGGTGACAGGGGCTCTTGGAGTTTCTGCAACATGCAGACTCCTAAAACAGCACATCTCTGCCTGTCAGCATGTTTGCTATGATGTTTATATTAGGACATTCAAAGCAAGATCTGTAAAAGTTTACTCCAAGCAGCTTATTTTAAATTTAAGAAAAGAAACAATAGTGTATTACATCTTAAAGCAAAGCATGTGGTAATTAATGGAATAAACTTCTCATTTGCTTATACCAATATAAATTTGGACTAATTCAGTAGGACTACTCTTGACGTCCATTTGCATAAACGGTAAGATGAATTTGGCTCGGTATATATATCATCCTTCCAAAACCACTAGAAATGCTGTATTTCTTAGCACTTAGATATATATTTTTCATGAAAAAGATGATTTACAGTGCTTTTTTATATTACTCTTCATGCTGTGACAAACTAAAATACATAGACAATATACACCATTGAAGTGTGAATTAACTAACAATTTATAATAAACTGTTTTTAAAATTGATCTATAAAATTGCCAGGGCTTTTGTCTTGCAAGGTTTGATATAAAGCCTCTTTTGAAAACATTTATTTCTGCTAGCGTACCCTGGAGTAGCCGAAGCTGAATTCACATTGCACAGAACAAGAACAAAAAACCCCTGCAACAATGTAGATTTCTTTTAGGAAATCTTTGAATGTCAGAGTATAATGCAATATTAGAACTCAGAATGCAAAACTATTAGTGTTTCCTAGTGGCTTTTTCGTGCTTTGTTCAGCACGTTCCTCTATTACGAGTGCGAGAAACTTGGTTCTTATTTTGTTTTTGGGAGAGGAATGCCTAGACACCTGACTTTAGCAGACAAGTTCATTTCTCTGCTCACAATGCATTGTGTGTTTGCATTTACAAATGCAATTTTATTTCCTATTAGGGTTGGTCTTGCAGTCCCTACTCATCTGGACTATTCATGTGATTTCAGCTGTTCTGCAGGCAAGAGTAAAAATACTCCTCATGTGAGGAAAGGTTACATGAACAGGGTCTTAATCGTCTTGTGTAGCTTAAAGCTTAATGAACTTAAACATACTAAGATGGTGAGAAACTAGAATAACAACGCTTTGTACTTGCAGGCCATTACACTGATCTCAGAGTACTTCCCAAATACTCATTTCCACTTCATGGCCTTTTTTTGTGATTTTTTTTTTTTTTTAATTAAAGTGGTGGAACAAATTTAAAGATAAGCCTAGATTTTTCAAAAATGTCCACTAATTGTTAGGTGCATGGAATTTGCATGTTTGTGCTTAAATTTCTTTAATCTGATTTTTTCACAGCAACGGATCTCTGGTAGCTATGGGAGATTTTTCCACTTTGAAAACTGGGCTTGGGCTACAGACCCATTAGATTTGAAATCAGTGCCTAGATCTGAAAACCTACATGACAAGCTCAAAGCTTCAGGCTATAATTATGTCCATACAGACCCTTGCCTCCACATTACCTGTCAGTCACTCTTGCTGGCTGTTTGAAATATTTTAACACAGAATTCAGCTGAATGTTTTATTGGCTTAGAGGCTGATACTAAGAATGATATCGTTTTCTCAGTCCAACCTTACCTTTTCATGGTTGTTTAAAGATGTTGATAATCTGAAGGTTATTTCATAGCTTATAAGAATTGAATGTGGATGTCTTTATCCCCCAGCCAAGTTGGGGAGCTGTGTGCCATGAAGGCGACACTGAATTCTCCCCCGGGGCGCATGTCACAGCAGACAGTGTAAGGCTTGAACAAGCTGTGGAAAACAAAATTTTTCCTTTGTTCTGACTGTCTACTGAAATTTTGGGCAAGGTAATGTTGTATAGGTGTCTCTGCCCGGACATCTGTTCTGCACATAAGCAGGGCCCCTTTCCTGGGAATATCTTAATTACAATAAATTCCCACCAGAAACTTAGAAAGGCAACATAGTGCTATATCCCTTCTTTCTTGGCCTAAGGTGGAAGTACCTCTTACCTTGCCTGGTTAAGTGCAGGTTCACTGCCAGCTGACACAGGAGCAGGAAGACGAAACTGGACCCCTGGCCGGCGGTCGGAGAAACTTCTCTTCACAAAAGGCTGAGGATTGGCAGCGCTCTGAGACAGCTTTCTGGGCCGGTCTCCAGGCTGCCTGAGAAGCACGCTGCTCCTCTGGGGAAACAGGGGAGCTTCTGGCTGGCTTGTGACCTCTGCTGTGGGTTTGTCAAGTGGTGGTGGAGGTTTGGCTTCAAATAAGGAGGAAGTCACTGGGCAGAATATTGAACGAACATTGCTGCTTCTCTTTGAGGAGAAGGGTTGCTGCTCGTCCCCAGTATCCAAACTGGCTTTAAGTCCCTTATAAGATCGAGATGGAGAGGCTGGTGGGGAGGGGGTGGCTGGGAATGGAGGTGGGCTCGCATCTCTGCAGCCAGCTGGGGAACCTGGCAACCTGTGTGGAGCTGGCAAGCTTTGCTGGTGTCCCATGGGCAGGCTGAGCAGTTTCTGCAGGGCTGGCGGAGAGGGCAGCTTCTTCTGTACTGGAGGGCTGGGCACCCGGGGGCTAGCTGGGGGACTAGGTTTCCTCTGCACAGTAGGCGAGCTTGGCTGTGAGTTGTTAAATGCCTGCAGAGTGTGTCTGTGATGTGCAGGTGGACTGAAAAGCCGTTTCTCAGTTGGTGGAGATGAAGGAGGAGTTCTTGTTGGGGAGACTCTCCCGACAAAAGCCGAGCCTTTTTCATTTTTTCTCAGTGAATCAGGAGAACCGTGCTTCTGGTATTGCATTGAAGCTGCAAGCGAACTGGGCTCTTTGCTCTCTGAGCTGTTACCATATGTTTTTGAAACTTCACTGGGATTTTGAAGAGGAATAATTTTACGGGTTTGCTTATACAAATCTGCAGCCTCTTTTCTCTGGGTTGCCAGTATCTCTTCTTGGCTAGGGACGTGCACATTGGTAGGATTCAGTTCCAGAGAGTATTTCCGAAGTTTCTCATCCACTGCAGTATTCCTTACAACCTTATTAGCAATCACATTGGGGCTGTTGATGTTTTTACTTGGTAATAAGTCAATGGACTGGAGAGAGGCTTTGATTTTTGGGGAAATGTATGCTCTCTTAGTAGTGTGAAGTTCTGTTTTGGCAGGCTTTTTGGTATCTTCTGAAGAGTTTCCTTCTTTTCTGACAGTTTCTTCAGATTCAGATAAGCCAAAGGAAGTGTCCATTAACACTTCAGGAGGTGGTGGTGGCAGATTTTCAATGTCTTCATCAGTCTCCTCCTTTGTGCCCTTTGTACTTAATTCTGCAGCTGGTACAGGAGGAAAGGCATTTGAAAAGTTTGAACAAACTGCATTGGTGTTTCGAAGGTTTATGTCTTCTACTGGTGAAATACGATGCTTAAGATTTAAAGGTGTCAGGCCTTTCTGAAAGGGAAGGGTGGGTGGAATAACTGGAAGTCCAAATTTTCTGATGCACTTTATTGGTCCTAAAGATCTTAGAGGTGTGGCTTTTATAAGATCATCAGTAGGACTGAATGTTTCAATAAGCTTTTTGACAGACTTGCGGGAGGCACAGCTACTGCTGTTCAGGATTTGTGTTCCAGGAGGCTTGTCATCTTTGCTGCCTGATGACTCCTGTGGGGACACAGTAGGTCTTAAGGGCTTCTTGCCTCTTCTTTCATCCAGATGATTGGCTGGATTTTGATCAACCGTATATAAAGGGATTTTATCCTGGTTAGGCAGTATGCTGAAATTTTTTGAGAGGCAAGCCTTCAGTTTGCTAGAGGATCTAGATGTTACATGCTCATCCTGTAAATAAGGTGCTGTTCTTGATTTCCGAGGCTCTTGGTTGCTGTCTGTGTCCTTGTTTCTGTAAAACATTTCCAGTCTTTTGTTGAGCTCTTTTTGAGTTCTTTGAAGCTGTAGAAGGGTTGGGTCTTCTGCCTGGCTTCTGAGAGACTCCTCTGACCTGGACCGCCGCTGTTTCACTAAGGTTTTCTGGCTACCTGTTGCTGTACTGGGCCTTGCTCTTAGGATTGTCCTTCCACTCTCATCCTCTATCCATTCCTTATGCCCAGATTTAGCTGGAACAAACTTGATTTTTTCACTGATGGCATATTTCATCTTCAGAATCATTTCCTCTGCCTCTGCATTCTCTGTCCTCTTTGTAGATTGCCTTTGTGTCTTATCAGTTACCGCAGGTGAAGACAAAGGCCTTCTTGGCAGAATATCCTTCCCCATTTCTGATAAACTTGTGTTGTCATCGTCCTCTCCCAGGGTGCTGCCTTCATCATCATCAGAAGGAAAATCTATGGATTCACAGATTTTGAAATGTTCACCTTCCTGAGTAGAATCAGACTGGAAGGAGTTATAAGAATGGCTTTTGCTCAGGCTTGCATGTTGGGGCATGGCAGAAATATCTTCTGGTACTCTACCCTGACAATAAGTCACTTCTCTACTCTGAACAGATGAGTGAAATATATCTTTAAGATGCCTTTCAAGTGCATAGTCATGGGATGTGGCTGTGCCTGGCGATGCTGTCCCATCACGAGTGTGCTCCACAGCTCTGGTATGCTTTTGGGATAGATGGCCATGTGCACAGGAATCACAGCTTGCTTGTTTTCCAAGCTGACTGAGAGCACTGAAATCTTTGATAGATTCATTGTCTGCTCCAATGCCACTGTCCTCAGAACAGAGCGTTTTGTCATCACTGTGGGATGGAGAGGATCCCACTGTAGAGGCTTCAAGCAGGCTTATTGTCCGTAACAGGCGCTCATCAAAACTTTGCTTTGCTTTCAGTTTTCTTTCCAAGTTGCTTGCAGCAGACTGCAGGTAGTTGCAGGTCTCTTGCAGGGCATTGGAGGTGAGGGAAGCCACCATTCCATTTAGTAACTGCATTTTATTGACTGTGTACTGCAGTAATTGTTGCAACAGATCAGGGTGCTCCTTCAAATCTTTTTTTGCTGGCCATGCCAGATTCCCACCTACATTTTTGAGAAGATTTTCCCCATCACTGGCAATTTCTTCCAAGAGCTGGTTAATTTCATCAAAGCGAAGCACCAGGAAGCTTACCATCTGCTGCAAGAAGAGCTGAGTTTCCGTAGCCTGGCTGGCCATATGAAGGATAGCTTCATATTTGGAGAGGCTGGGATTTAAATAGGCATAAGCACTCTGATGAGCCTTAACAAGCAGTTCTGGGAAATCTACCTTTTTCTCTGTCTCACGTTGAGACAAAATGGACTTTTCTTTAATTTTGCAAGGTTGACCTTGCTTTGCCAGTTTATGACTTTTTTGCTTTTTTCCTTTCTTTGGGATTTTCTTTCCATTGCTTTCATTCTTGTCATCCCAAATGAAAGCTGATGCTTCTGATTCACAGGAGCTTTGCTTTCTGATCTGTATGTCCTCAGTGATACGTTTTCGAGACTCAATAAGTTCAGACATAGCTACTCCAGCATCTGTGGCTGTCCTCTCAATTTTCTTTTCTTCCCTGGCAATCTGCGGATCTGAATGACCCTTGGAAGATAATTGGAAATAATTATTTTTGTCTTGCTCTGATATTTGCTTCTTCTTTTCTGTCAGGCAGTCTTTCCTCTGAATCTCATACTGACCAAATTCATCAATAGTGTAACAAGACGAACCTTTAACTAGCAATGGAATTCCTTTATCTCCTGGATCAACACGCAAAATACCTTTGGGTTTATTCAAAGCCTTAAGACCATTTCTTGCAATGCTATTAGCAATCTCGCTGTGAGATGGTGTGCAGCCCATCTTTTCTCCGTTTTTGGCTTTATTTTTGATTAAATATCCAAATGACCAGGGAAAATACAAGAAAGAATCAAACTCACTGTTTCATCCTGAACTCCAAACCGGCCCTTTTCTCACAAGTTTTCATCGCAATCCCAGTTTTATTGTCAGTTGGTGTTGTTGCTTACTTGGAATCTCATGTGCCTACTGCCCAAGATCTGGTCCTGATGATGTGCACGATCCCATTGTATTGTTTCCACTCAGATTTTCTTCTTTGATGCAAAAAAGGCGTGTGAAAGCTCTGATGGATTTAGAGCTAACGGATTAAGAGGACTTGTGTACCTTGCTTCTGTCTTGACAGATGTCCACTACAAATAAGATTTTAAGCTCATTAGGTTAAGCAGGCTCCAGCCAGTCAGCACCCATGTTGTATTTATAAAGGAAGATTTTTTTCCGCACTATATTGGGAGGCAAAAGAACTTGGTGCCTGGATACACAGTCCCTCTTTTTTTCCCCTTGTTACAGAAAAATACTGTACAATTGAATGCAGAGATCCAAAGGAAGAAACTATTTTGAAACCTTTTTGAAGGGAAACTATTTGAACAAGGGTGTACATGCCACTGATACTCTTTAACCAAGAGAAGGGTGACCTTGGCAGAATATGTATCTACTGGAGAGTACAAGACATGGAATCAAATTGATTTGAGATGCCTCTTAAATTTCTGCCTTCAGGGGCTTCAATGTTTTTTCTCTGATTGTGAGTGACAAGCTATTTACTTTTCCTTTCTGTGCCTTCCAAACAAGGTTTTGTTTTTTTCTTCCCCTCAGGTGATCATTCATAGCAAGTTTTTTTTTCCCTGTTTCAGACAGCTCCCCAACCTGAAAAGCTGAACTGCACAATACCCTACTATTTGTGGAATATCTTTTGCATATGCAGTTTAGGGATAAAATTTTAATGCTATCTTGGTAGCCACAAAAGTGAAACTTACCTTTATTTCTTTTTCATCAGCTAGGACTCTTAATTGCATGAATTCAAGGGTTAAAACTCTAAGAAAAAAGTTAAAGGGACACACTGGGTTAAAAATATAGACTCAGTTCTGAAAAAAAATTAAGAACTATTCTTCAAATCACTTCTAAAACCAAGACAGAATTGTTCCTTTTGTTGCACCTTTTTACCACTTCACCCAATTGCTGCTTCCCTTTCTCTCAATAATCCTACTCTGAAAGAGAAACTAAAGAAGCCAGAATAGGCATTGGAATATTGTGATGAAGCAGAAGATAACAGAATCACAGAATGGCCGAGGTTGGAAGGGGCCTCTGGAGATTGTGTAGTCCAATGCCCTGCTCAGAGCAAGGTCAACTAGAACTGGTTGCTCAGGACTGTAGTTTTTAATATCTCCAAGGATGGAGACCCCACAATCTCTCTGGGCAACCTGCTCCAGTGTCTGACCACTCTCACAGTGAAAAAGTGTTTTCTTATGTTCAGATGGAATTTCTTGTGTTCCAGTTTGTGCCCGTTGCCTCCTATCCTGTCACTGGGCATCACTGAGAAGAGCCTGGCTCCATCCTCTTTACATCCACCCATCAAGTATTTATAAACATTAATAAAAAAACTCCCTGAGCCTTCTCTTCTCCAGCTAAACAGTCCCAGCTCTCCCAGCATTTCCTCATATGAGAGATGCTCCAGTCCCTTAATAATCTCAGTGGCCCTTTGCTGGACCTGCTCCACCAGGTCCATATTTCTCTCAGACTGGGAAGCCCATACTTGGACCCACCACCTCCGGATGGGGCCTCACTGGTGCTGAGTAGAGGGGAAGGATCACCCCCCTTTACCTGCTGGCAGCGCTCTTCCTCATGTAGCCAGTATGCGGTTGGCCTTCTCTGCCATGAGGGCACATTGCTGGCTCATGCTGAACTTGGTGTCCACCAGGACTCCGAGGTCCTTCTCTGCAGAGCTCCTTTCCAAACAGTCGGTTCCCAGCATGTACTGGTGCATGGGGTTATTCCTCCTCAGGTCTAGGACTTTGCATTTCCCTTTGTTGAACTTCATGAGGTTCCTCTCTGCCGATTTCTCCAGTCTGTCGAGGTCCCTGTGAACGGCAGCACAACCCTCTGGTGTATCAGCCACTCCTCCCAGTTTTGTATCATCAGCAAACTTGTTGAAGGTGTGCTTGGTCCTATTATCCAGGTCATTAATGAAGAGGTTAAACAGTGTTAGACCTAGAATCAACCCCTGGGGGACGCTACTAGCAATGTCCTCCAGCTGGACCTCGTGCTGCTGATCCCAACCCTTTGAGCCCAGCAGTTCAGCCAGCTTTCAGTCCACCTCACTGTCTAGTTATCTAGCTCATACTTCATCAGTTTGCCTATGAGGATTTTATGGGAGACTGCGTCAAAAGCCTTACTAAAGTAAAGATAACATCCGCTGCTCTCCTCTCATCTGCCAGGGCTATCAGGTTGGTTAAGCATGATTTCCCCTTCCTAAACCCATGCTGACTATTCCCAATTACCTTCCTGTCCTTCACGTGTCTGGAAATTGTTTCCAGGATTATTTGCTCCAGCACCTTCCCAGGGATCAAAGGTGAGGCTGACTGACTTGTAGTTCCCCAGATCCTCCTTCTTGAAGGTAGGAGTGACATTTGCTCTCCTTCAGTCCTCAGGAACCTCCCCCAGCTGCCATGACTTTTCAACGATGATTGAGAGTGGCCTTGCAATGACACTGGCCACCTTTCTCAGCACTTGTGGGTGCATCCCATCAGGTCCTATGGACTTGTTTATGTCCAGTTTGTTTAAATGTTCCATAACCTGATCTGCCTCCACCGAGGGTAAGTTTTCCTTGCTATCTTTTCCAAGTTTTTCTTTCTGAAGGGTGGTATGTGGATGATGATGATAATAGCAATAATCCCCAATTTCCCTCTCTATTTCTCAGACTGTCCTAAATGGATTCATATTTTAATTTCCAGATGCATCTTTTCTACAGGAGATGGCCATTTCTCAGTGTCATAAAGGTTAAAGACAACTCTGACGCTGTGTAGGAGCTCACTGTTTTAGGTTGCAGTCCTCTCTCTCTAACCGTTTGGGTGTGGGTATCGCCTCTGATTGATTCCCCCAAATTTTTTCAGGCTGCCAAGCTTACTTTAATGAACTATCTACATGATTCATTCTTTGGTGTTGGACCATAATAGCAGAATGCCTGCATGGAAAGCCATTATTCTATGTTGCCTTATTGTTCAGATCTCTTTCTGTTCAACAGTGGCAGCAAAAGCACCTTGTTTTACTGGGGCAAGGCACAATAATGAATCCCCAAAACATTTTTAAAACTCGGTATGCTTTTTCTAAAATATTTTTTCTGGAACAAATAAATTGTTCTTAATATACATGATGGCATAGCCATTTTCCTCGATGCTTTTTTGGAAAGCAATGGATAATTCCTTCCTGGCTCTGCTTCTTGCAAGTGATATAGCTCATGCTTCTGCTACTTCTGTGTCCCACCATGACGTGGTTTCTGCACAGTGGCCTCAGCAGTCTTGCACTCCCTTTTAGGCACACATCTAATGTGTTCATAGAGTGGAGAAGGTGGGGCAGATTTATGCAGCTGTTTCATCCTAGTGATCCTAGATGTCAGGATCTTCTAGCCCTTTACGATAAGTCAAGGAAAACATAGTAGATCAAGGAACTAGCCTTAATATATCTCTTATGTTTGCAGTGGGAGTTGAAAAACCTCTTCATGTAGCTTGCATAATATTTTGAGGCATAAAATATTCTTGCAACCTTTCTGTGAAAAGCAGCTCCAACAGATCCATTGTCGGCACCAGAAATTTTAACAATTAGCATCATGTGGGTTGTTGTATTTGGAAAGATCTCTTTCTTTACTTCCTTTTCCCTTTGAAAGATTGTCATGTCACTTTCATTTGTTTTTTTTCTAGCTATTTCCAGTATGCCATGCATTAAAATCATACTAAAAATATATGCACGGTTTATTTCAGAGATCTTGGCTTATACAAAATGTTTTAAACAGGCATACATTTTGTCCTACCTTTAATTGTGGTTTACTTGTATATACAATA
Source organism: Apteryx mantelli (assembly GCF_036417845.1). Classification (NCBI taxonomy): domain Eukaryota; kingdom Metazoa; phylum Chordata; class Aves; order Apterygiformes; family Apterygidae; genus Apteryx; species Apteryx mantelli. The sequence goes on along the minus strand of NC_089980.1, from coordinate 25,818,664 downwards.
TGACTATTTAACGTTGTGCCAAACTTTAGCTGCTGTGAGAGAGCAGAAACTTTGTGCCTGTTTTCAAACACTTCTGGAATTGTATTTTTGTCATCCATATTCTCATTACTAAGCATGATATGTTAATTTGAATGTTTGAGGCACTTAAAAGTGAAATATAGGGAAACTGCCTTTACCTCCTGATCGTACAACAAAAGAGGAGACAAAATGCCTGTTAGGTAAAAAGCAGAGGTGGAAAAAATTGTTGAAGAGAATGACAAACAAATATTTCTGAGAGCAAGGGGATGAGATGAACCTGGTCTGTAATTTTTGAATGCTATATGTTGATCTCATTACTGATGCATTTACTAAAGAAATATTTTGGTCTACAACATTACAGTTTACAGAACACAAACTGAAAGGGAAACAGCTGGTCAAGTTCACATGGGTGCCTAAGTGCTGTTAGCTGTGAACCTTCTAACTCGAGCCGTTTTACAAGTGCCCCAAATCAATACAAAACTGTTTTCCGTGAACTGAGCCCAGGAAAGTACCAAAGATGAGATAATTAAGGATTAAGAGAGAATTTCCCTTATCTTTCAGCTCCCTCTCTTGAGAGAGGAGGTATTTGGGGGTGCAGAGAGGAGGCTTTGTGTAATGTGTGATTTGCTTGGTCATGATCACTGCACAGCTGGGGTTAGGTAAAACAGGTGTGCATGTGGACTTTGTTTAAAATCTGTTTGCTCTTCCTTTCATATGCTTTCTTCCTACTGTTAAGATGAGCAGTGTTTTCATTTTGAGCAAGCTGTATGGTCGCACGGTGCTTTTGAAGGGAAGGACTTCAACGTTCAGCCCTGTCAGGCATAGTTGATGCACAGGGTAATAAAACCCAAAGACTAGTTTGCAAGTGGGACTAGTAGCACTGGAAGTACCCTAGGAAAGGGCAGAATGAGGGCTCAACCTTGACGGCAATGTGGTATTCAGAGACCAGAGGTGCGGCCAATGCGGTAACTGTGGGGTGGATTTTAGGAACATATTGAATGGAAAGGTCAGTTGGTAAAAACCATATGAAATTTCAGTGTGAAACTCATTGATTAGCATAAACTGAAAAATTATGAATCAAGGAAAAAGATGAGGGACTGCTTTTAAGAGGTTGGAGGATGTGAAAGGGGAATGTACATAAATGCTTGTATCAGTTCGTTAAAAACTTAAAGTTTGTGTATTTGTGGATAACTTTTGAGGGAAATCAAGTTTCGATTCGCTGAGAAATTATGGAGAGTCTGGGAGATAAAAACAACTTTAAAGAACTTTTACTCTGAAATGAACCTCTTTTTTTTTTTAATATCAGCAAATTGAACATAACCAGGGAGCTGTCATATCTGTTGGTCTTGATGTCAACAAATAAATAAAAAATTGCTGCTTTTTATTTCAGCTTCTCCTGCAGAGCTGATACTGTTCTGGGAGATGGCATAGATTCTCTCCTTTCTGTAATCACTAGCAGAACTACTTGCAAAGTTTTGTTCTGTTTCCCCTGTGGAAAGACACCGATTATGATAGGGTAGTAGGAATACCACAGAGGACATTTTTTGAAGTAAATTTAGTTGCAAAGAATTAACTGAAACCAGGGAGTCTGATAAGTTTTTCAGAACCTGTCATCTGAAACACAGTTCATGCCCTTTTTTGTCTTTTTTTTTTAAACTTTTTTAAAATTGCTCCAGATGAGCTGCATGAGAAAATAAAACTGAACTCCAAGAATTTGATGTTTTCAAAAACCTGCTTTGCAAAAGCAGAGCCTTTTTCTAAACAGCAGACGAGCAAGAAAAAACAGTTGCTGAAAAAAGGTAGGAAATCTGTCTCTTTCTGCAGCAATAATACTTTATAAGGAAATTGACAGAGGAATAAATATTAGTAGAAAATTAAATTTAGAAAATTGTAAATTTAGAGCTCTGCCTGTACAGGGATTTTGAACTCTGATGCCCCACAGTAGTTGAGAAAAATTTGATGACTACTAATACCACCCAAGGTCAGGAGTAGCTTTGTGAGATGTATTTATGTGTGCCTTTATCATTTTTGAAACATTTATTCTGGTCACTTGGTCACCGATTCTCATTGCTAAGAAATCTGTGGGTACTTAAAACCTGCCATCTGTCATAGCTAATACATTCACTGCTGGTTTCAATAGTTAAAACAGAAAATGACAGTGATTGGCCAAAATATAAGAATTAGGATCAAGAATTGTGTGAAATAGCAGAAAGCTTCAGCTACAGATTTCCGGAATTATTATTAAAAAATGAAAAGGGAGCAGTCCTATTATCCTAGGCAGTGGTTACATCAGTTCTCACAAGTGAAAGGAGGTTTGCAGCTGTGGAGCATTTTTGAGAAAAGCCAAGTTTCTATCAGAGAAGGGGAATGGGTTCCCTTATCTAATGTGTCTCAGAGAATCCCTGAAACCTGAAATAAATATAGCATTCCTCTTGGCTTCCTATCGCAGGGTGTCTCATGCCGTGCTGTACACACTGCTAGCTTCTGTAAACCATGTCCAACTAGTGTGTGGCCTGGAGAGCGGCAGCTGCTGTTCCTGTTGCACACCAGCACAGTGTGCTGGGGCTGCCGTCTTGCCACAAGTCCTGCCAGGCTTTTTCTCCTTCCACTACCTGTGCTGCTAGTGAGAGGAGCTGGACAGATCTTGGCGAAGTGCTAGATTTGAGGCTGTGGAGCTCTGAGGATCAGGAATCCAAAAGTGGTGGATGGGGAGGAGCTGAAATTTGCCTACATCTATCTGAAACTAGAAACCACAATTTACGTTGCAGGGTGCTGGCTGATGCTGGAGGTGGGAGGGAAGGGTGGCATGCAAAATCATTAAAGGGAAATATGAAACAAGATTAGTTCCAAGAATGATTCCCCAGGACTTCACCAGTAACCCCTCTCAGCCTGGTACTTTCCATTCAACTCTACTCAACGTTTCCCCTTGTGCTTGCACTTAGTCCACATTGCAGTTCTCCTAAATTCTAGTCTAGCTCCAGCATTGCTAGTAATTTCCATTTCAGGCACTCCACTAAAGTCCAACTAGGGAAATGCTGGGAAGGCCTGGAGTGAGTTACAAGGACAGGTAACCTTTTCTGTAGGAGAGAGATGTCCTGACTGCAGGTGGATACATAGCTTCCCTGTTTCACATCCAGCTCCACAGGTAGCTCCTGGAGTATAGGTTGTCTTTTGAATACGCTGGCTGTCTTCCAGGCAATCCAAAGCTGCACTGAAATTGGTATGTAAGCATGCTCAGTTTCAAACCTCTCTGCTATCCTAATCCTTGCTCTAGAGTGGTTGTACTTGAAGTTGCAGCACCATAGCCATTTAAATGATTCTTTCCCTCTGAAATTGTTTGTGAAAATGAAGGAACTGGGTTAGTAACATACTATTTCTGCCCCAAGGAGAAACAAGAAGTGAAATAATATTTTACTTAAAAAAGACTTGTTGTTCACAAGCATTGTTTCCCCATCTTCCTCCTGATTTGTTCAGAGCTGCTGCGATTGTTCAAGACATCCCAGTTCTCCAGGTGCTAAACAACTGTGCTGCCTATGGCATCACCGAATGAGTCAGACAGGATAGGCTGAAAGGACTTTTGTTTAGACTCATATCCTGATAAGCAGAAGAAACTGAAAAGGATATTGTGAAAAGGTACAGAATAAGGTTTTAAGGCTTTGTCTTATTTAATTTCCATTGCATGGGGAAGGGGGTGGAACTCAGGACTGGCAGGGGTTTGGTGGGCAATGGTATCTAGTATCCCTTGTGGCTACAGCACTAGGTCATTGGATTCATTTTGAGCTGAAATGTTTGTGTTTTTGCCTTTACTGCTTCAACCAGGAGGATATTCTAGAACCTGAGATGCTTTATTAGGTGCCTGCTTTTATTTTCTAACGTAAATGTATTCATATTCAGTTTTATCCTCATATTCAATGTTACCTTTGCATTTACATACCACTCTTCATGGTTTATGGCAGATGGCAACCATATCCTCTCTCTCAGCCTTCATTTTGCTGCACTAAATAAGCTGTGCTCTTTTAACCCCCTAAAATAGATTGTCCCTTTCCTTGACCATGCTAGTTAGTCATTTCTGAATGTGCTGGTTTAACAACTTTTCTATGAAGAAGGGTGGCCATAGGGGATGGCTGAACCTGTGGACACGAATATCTGTTTGATAATTGCTTGCTTTTTGTGTGATTGCATCATATTGGGAATGAATGCTCAGTGTGTGCTGTTGAATATAGTTGCATCTTTCTCTTCCTCACTAGTCATTACCATATGATGAGCCCTTTCATTGATCTTATTAGCTCACTCCTTTTTAATGACAATTCTTTCCGGTTTTTGTCTCATCAGTGCACTTGCTTTTGTGCCAAAATCATTAAAGGGAAATATGAAACAAGATTAGTTCCAAGAATGATTTCCCCAGGACTTCACCAGTAACACCTCTCAGCCCGGTACTTTCTATTCAACTCTACTCAGTGCTGTTTCCTTTGGTGCTTGCACTTTGCCCATGTTGCAGTTCTCCTAAATTCTAGTCTAGCTCCAACACTGCCAGTAATTTCCATTTCAGGCATTTCGCTAAAGTTTATTATTTGGTATCTGTTCTAATACATTTCCTTAGCCCAGAAAATCAAGCATTTCACAAAAGGCAGGTATCAGCTGTCAGCACAAAGCTCGCACTTCATCCCACTTTGTCTTTAGCTATACTTTTCTTCACACTCTTTTTCTCAGGTACCTTTAAGGTGAATGTAGCAGGCCTGTGTTTTCCTGGATTACAACTTTTCTCTGCCCTTTTCTGAAATAGGGAACACTTCTAAGAAATGGAAAAATTACAGTAGCTTTTCTTCAGTCATTTGGTATCATGTTTACTATCAAAACTGCAATTCCATGTGCCACATCTTTCAATTTTCCAGTCTCTGGGATTTGAATGCACTACAGCTCTTGACTTTTACCACTATTTCATTTGTGGTAATTTTCAGTTGTCATTCCCATTATTTATCTTGCCTCCCCTCCACAATTCATATGAGGAAAAACAATAACAAGCTGATAAACAGTATCAGTTATATTTACTTAATGGTGACCCTCATTGAACACAATGTAGAAGGACTCGTTTTAGCTTTTACCAAGTCAAATTCCCCTTGAATAGCCTCGGCTTAAGCTGTATGAAAATGGTTTTACCACTGCATGGGTTGCTTAGAGATTGCCAATGCTTGGACTGAGATCCTCTCTCGGTTTAAAGTGCTGGATAAGCACCCCTCTCAAAAGCCTATTTGTACGTTGCTACTTTCACTCCTCTGACTGGTTACTAAAATAACTGGGAAGTCTGGATTTCTGAGTTCTGTGCTTAAATCTACCAGTGATTGATGCGTGACCTTAAGCAAGTCACTTTACACAGCTATTGGTGCATGAACATTTTAGTGTAAAGCCTTCAGGATTATGTGGCACCTGAACTCCTCAGCTGAGAAGTGCATTATGTCTTACTGCTCTCTGCCCGCATCGTCCTCCTGGCTGTACCTCCTTGTCCACAGATCACAGCGGTCTGATCTGCAGTTTGGGGGCCTTTCATTTTCCCTTGGCTTCACTTTTGAGCACCACTCACTGCTGCGCTGGTTAAATGCTCCAGTCCCTGTGTTGGGTGAACACGGGCAGGTGCAGAGGATTAGGGTGATAGATATGTCCTGTAAGTCATCCTGGCTGGCTCCCAGGCCTATCCCCATCTAGGAAAAACAAGAGCCATAATCTGTCCGCACACCCTGCAAGTGAATGCTGCTCCAGCACAGGCTCGCAGTCACTCTGCATGAAACAGGATCTTCTGCTTCGTGAAGGATGGTATATTTTAAAATGTCATCTGTAATCACACAGGGTTGCAAAGAACCGTCTACGTTTTAAGAAACATACAGTCTAAATAGCAGTACCTTTTAATAATGCTGGCTGGAAATTCTCGCTAAGCCTAGCCTGGCACAGGCGGGCTCCCCCGTGTATTGAGTTACAGCATGCGTCTGTCTGCAGTGATGCACCACCTTTAGCACTTACAGACTAAAGGAAAAAAAGCGAACGGGGGCACTCGTTTAGTAAGTCAAGAGTTGAGTCACAGTAAATGAGCAGGTAAGCCAGACATGAATATACACCTATAAGGAAAGTATATGGTTACTATTGCAACATGAAGCACAGGGCTTTGTTCCATTTAATAATAAGCAGAGAATCGATGTGCTTTTGAAGTTGCACAACCGCAAACGGCCCTTGCTTTGCACCTTCTTTCACCTCGGCTCTGTTTTTTTTGTAACTGCTCTACAGTTACCTAACTCATCCTGACTTAACTTTGGCAAAAGCCCTACAGCCATTTGGGTGCCATTCAGTCTGCTGCTTGCCCGCGGGAAAGGAAACGGGCTCGAACGCGTTTTGAGGCGGAAAGGGCCCTTTCGGCCTCCTTGCCGCCTTCGCGCCGTACCCCGGCGGTTGGGGGGGGGAGGTCGCGCCCCCGGGGCAGCCGTTAGCGGGGCTCGCGGGGGGGGGCGGGGCCCGCGAGGGCGGGGGGCGGGGCGGCAGGGCCGCGCTGGCAGCCCATAGGCTGCGGGCGGGGGGGTGGGGCGGGGCAGGCGCCGCGCGGGGGCGGGGCGGTGCCGCGCTGGGCTCCCTCGGCTTGGAGCGGGCGCGGGAGGCCCCGGCAGCGGCCCGGCCCGCGCCCTCCGCGGCGAGCAGGTACCGGCGGCGGCAGCCGCGCCTCCCCCTCCGCCTCCCGCCGGGGGGCGGGGCGGGCGCGGCACCGGCGGCCTCCTCCCCCCTCCCCCCGCCGGGGCGGCGATGGGGGCGGGGTGCCAGCCGCGGTGCCCAGGGAGGGGGGCGGCCGTTGGGCGAGACCGTTGGGGCCGTTGGGAGGGTCGCGAGGCGCGCGGGGCCGAGGCGGTGGCACTGGCGGGCGGCAGCCGCCTGGCAGCGGGCCGCGGCCGGGTCCTGGCGCCGACCGTGAGCCCCAGCGGCCCGGCTGCGCTGGGCTCGGGTTTCTCTTCGGCAGTTGAGGTTAAACGGAGAGGTTCAGAACCCAAAGGGTTGTTTCTTGCTCCCCCATAAAATCTGGCGCGCTGGTTTGGTTTATCTCATTTTGCATCTTGCTCTGTGTATCGTCGTATAACATAAAATAGCGTAAGCGACGTAGCTGATGCGCTCGCGCCAGCCTTTTGGAGTCGAGGTGTAATTTCATCTTACTGGAATGTCACCGTGTGCCCGACCCCGGCGAGGGAGGAAACGGCGGCTGCGGCTGCGGGAGCCCCCACGGCCGTTTGCCCTGCTGAGCTTCCTCTAGGGTTTCATTCTGAGAACCAGTGTGTAGTAGTGTTTGCACAGTATCTTTGCTGCCTTTTCTTCCTGCTGGAGGAGGAAATGAATGAAAGTTTAAACTAACACAGGCAATGGTGATAGCTCTGAAACCAAAACTCGTTTAAACTTTGAACTTCTCCAAGCACCGCTATGTTTGCAAGAAGGCTCCACGCTCTGGCTGAGAAACCAGTCTTGAGTGTGTCTATATTCACACGATGCATCTCTTGTACTGCAAATTTTACAGAACAAGCAGACAGTTTATATGTAAGAGTCTTGTTCTGTGAAGTGTTTAGTTCTCCTTCTTGCTTAGAAGTTTTTAAGATCATAGGTAGCCCATTATACAAGTTTTTGTCAAAAATAACATTGCATTTGTGACAAGTTCTGCCATCAAAGCTCTAGTGAAGTTGTATTTTATTACTTAACCTCTGTTAACCTTTGCAAGTGTTTGTTACAGCAGTTGCAGGAAAATTTTATATTTAGGTTTTAAGATAAGATTTCAAATTACAAAACCTGAAGTATATTAAAAAAATTGGATCCCTTATTGTAAGGCTAACTTTATTTTTTAATATGTAGAGGTACCATTCACATTCTCTGTAACGTGTGGATGTTGGGAAACCTGTGCTTGTTCTTCAGTCTTGCAAACATGAGTGCTTGTGCATCTGATGACTCCTTCAAGTTTTCTTAATTTTTTTTTTCAGTGATATTTCTTTCTTTCATTTTCAGACTGCATTCAGTTACAGCAACGCATGACTGGCACATAGTAAGTATGGTACTTGCTGCAACACAATACTACACTTAGTGGTACCATGGTTTGGCATTACTGTGGAAAGGAAAATTCTGTCATTTCTGTCATTGAATTTCTCTTACTGTTTTCTACTGTCTTTCTAATCTTCCGATCCTACTAACATCATCTGTTTTGTAGGGAAATCAGTACTCTTCTGGAACTTATTCCAGAAGATAGGGAACGAGACCTAGCGGAATGTCTCTAAGTCTGTATACTGCAGGTACTATTAGTACCTGAGGCAGTTGTATTTTCGCTCTGTCTTTCTGTCTGTCCTTTTTTCTGAAACTGTTTTTAGCCTTTGGTTTTCCCTTTGCCTTTCCAGGTATGCTTGCATCATGTTAACAGGTTGCGATGTTCTTATATTTGAGCTTGCTATCTCCAGAGGTAGTCATGGGTGCAGAACATGTAGTCGCATTGACATTGTGTAGTTCAGTAGTGTGTCACAATAAGATAATATATTTCTAGATCTGAATTAAAATCTCACAGTGTATGGGTGTACCAGCTTGGGTCAGGAGGTAATGGCACTCGTGTAAACATTTGTAGCCATTCTTTACAGTGGTGGGTGGGCATATTTGTCATTGCACTTGGGTATTCGTGTTGTCCACCCAACAACCTGGGTTGTTTCCCTGCCTGCTTTGCTAGTTTGTGTTGAATTCTTTTCCTTTGCATGACAGATTGCGTTCTCCCCTCTGGCCCTACAAAGTAAAAGATGCCCTGGATCCTTGCAAAAGGACAGATCCTGTTCTGTTTAGTCCGCTACTCTGTCCACAACTGTCTTTTTTGTATTAATTTTCAAATACCCTGCTGATTTCTAGTCCCCAAAACTTTTCATGATCACACCTTATGAATCGCCCATCTTCTTGTTTTCCATCTGCTCAGCAAGCTCTGACTACTTTTCATTGAGTTTCTTTTGTTTCTTCACTGTTGTACTAGCAGAGCTGTGAAAAAAGCGCTGTGAATTCCTTTCTTGTATTTTTTCTGACTTAACAGATTCAACTATCATCTCTTCTATACACATGCTTATTTGTTCTAGCTTTCTTTGAGCATTTGTTGAGAGTTTCCAGTGTGTTACCTGTGAAAAACTGTTGTGGATTCATGTGTCTTACAAAGTTTTTTGGTTTTTATTTTTCCCTGCAGCCTCTGAACTAGTAACAGATGGTACCAAGTTTATTTCACTGTTGCCATAAAAAAGAGAGAAAATTAGTGATTTAGTAGTCTATTAAACTGTCCATGATAAAAGAAAGTCATTGCTGTCATGTTTATGGTGATTATAAAGTCATTCAAAATGTAAACTCTAACTTGTCCTTACTGGATGAAAATAATAATTGAAATAATTAGTGATCCTATTGGCTGTATTGGATCCAAGGATGCCTAAACCAATGTAATTTGTTAATGCTGTGGGAAGAAATAGTCCTGTCCTTCCACAGTGACATCCTCCTTCTTGTGCCAGCACATGCATTAGTCCAGCTGCAGTGGATTGAGGAAGTAAACTACTTGGAAAAATACAACCCTTTTTCATCTAGATCTGTTTTCCAAGTTGAGAACAGTGAACTGCGCATGATGTAGAAGGAGAGGAAATTTTTATTTACTTATTTCAAGATTAACATCCCTAATCCGTTGTTAAAATATCTTTTTTTATTAGCATGTAGATTGTGTGAGGTTCCAAAATAATGCGGCAAATTTATTTTGGGAAATATTAGAATAAGTCCATTAAAATAGCTTTATGCATGTATGATATATAAAACAAATTAAAATAAGTCTCAAAAAAGACTCTACTTACTCTTGTTTTACTGTTCACTTACTGTATATGGATTAAACTCAAAAATGCCTTGAAGCTCCATAAATTTTTTCTCTGTCAGGCAGACTGGCTAAACAATTTCCTGAGTTAAGAGCACTGCGTAGCAATCTCCAGAATACAAATTTTAACATGTTTAGTAGAAGCACTGCTTTTACTCTGAGAATGGTGTATATAATCGTGGAAGTTCAAGATACAGAATTTAGGTTTTTTAGCTGAAAGGTGTAGTCTCTGGTAATTTGGTAATGTCAATTTTAATTAAGAATAGCATTCTGCTCTGTTTCTTACTGAATTTGGTCACAGAAATATCTTATCATACAAGTGGTAGCCAGCTCTCCTCTGATCTTAGCATATGAGCTGAAATTAGAATGTAACTTGGCCTGGTTGTTAGAAAATGCGACTAGAATTCTGTAGGACCATTTAATTTTTGTTCTCTCTCCTAGGTTGCTGTAAGGCTTGAAAAGTTGGCTGGAAACACTAGGGTGGAGGTTACAACACTGTGGTGAGTACACTATTTTAAAACACAGAAGGGAGAGGTTGGGAAAGGAGCTGATACAGAATCATGAGTTCAAGAATGAATCACTCAGTGATGAATTGTTTGCAGCTTTGTGTGGGAAGATTAAAGTGATGAGAGTTTGAAAAGAGGAGAAAGCAATAGTTGGTAGCGTGAGTGTTCTTGTTCACAGTGAAGGAAAGAAGAAGTGCTGCGTATGAGGAACAGTACTTGGTACTTCACATTTTCATATAGCTGTAAAACATCACTCTGCCTTCTAGCTGTTGCATTATTGTTTTCCTCATTGCCCAAGTGGAAAAACTGGGAGAAATTTCATGTTTTCCGTTAATACCATGCAAAATGAGTGATGAAGTCAAAACTGGAAGTTGGTTAACCTTGACACAATACTCAATCTACTAGCTTTTACTAATAAATGCATCTTACTAGCTTGTAAAAGTATTACAGTATTCATGTTTTGTATGTTTATTAAAGGAAAAATTTTAACTTCATTGTACATTATGTCTTATCATAGTAGAACTAGTCCTCAATATTTCCAACAAGGTTATTTATTCATTTTTTTGCTCCTGTTAAAGTGGCTTTCTAGAAGATGACCATAGAGGATCTCCCAGAACCTTCCTTAGAAGGAGATTCCCTCGCTGAAAGAGATCCGTTTTTATTCCCAAGCTCAGAATCACCTGTTACTTTTTCTGTTGCTGCAGCACCAATGCCTTCAGACTGTGGTATGTACTTTAACAGACAATGAATCTGTGAAGCTACTTTGACAGACAATAAATTTGAATAATACTTTTAAAGGAAAACTATAAACTCTTAATTTATTCCAAATTTTATTGCTTGTTGAATGAATTCTCTAATGAGTCTTTAAATGAAATTCAAGATGAAGAACCCCCCTCCCTACACTTTTTTCAGTTTACTTACTGTGAACATTTTTAATTATCATCTTTTCCTTTTTACTATTTCTTCTGTATGTGTGGTCAAATGTTTATAGATTGTTTACATCTAAATGTAGAAATACATATTGTGTTATGAGAAAATTCTGTAAAATTGCAACAATTAAGTTCAAATATAGTTAAACATCTACATTATGTTTAAAGTCTGTTATAAGCATAGAGATGCTGTTTCTCTTTGTGCTTTCAGTGTTTAAACAGTATAGGGGAAAATTTCTGTTAAAGGTTAGGTGTTTGGGGTGGTGAGGACTGTGGTGTAGGTTTTAATAGAAAATTGTTGCAAGTGTTGGTGATTGGTGATTTGAAATAATTTTGAATGGTCTTTGTATGTATAAATTACAATCGTATTTAAAACACAGTATGTAATGTCTCTATGGGTAAGGATTTCAATAAGTTGCTAAAATTATAATGCCTTTGAACATTGTGGAAGATGTCAATGGTATCTAGAAACCCTTAAAAATTACTTTCTCTACCTCCATTTTCCCAATGCATTGATTACAATGGTCAGCTATTTTAAGACATAGATACCCCTAGCATAATGTTCTGTCTTTGGTAGACTTAGCGCTCCTGAGACCCATTTGATGAGGTAGCATGGGTTTGGGAACTTAAGAGTTCCAAGTGATACGTACACGTGCATCTTTATACAGTTTTAGTACATGTGCATCTTTATACAGTTTACCCTTATTCTCCTAGCTTTTTTGTCTGTCCTTCTGTCTTATTCTGCCTTAAGTACTTCCATAAGTTATTCCATTCAGCTTTCTTATCCCCTAGAAAAATTTTCCTTTTGTCCGTCTTTAAACATTCCTGTGTTGTGATATCTGCAAATATCGCTACAGTATCACTAATATCTGTCTGATCTATGTCTACCCAGTGAATAAAAAGACTTCCTTTTATAAGAAGTCGCTGTCACATATGAAACAGTAATTTTATTTCTTAGTTTATATAGCTATACTTGTGTGTAACTGCATTTCTCTATAATTTCTTAGTTGGAGTGTGCTGGTCACTTCTTTATAAGAGTGTTTTTAAAACCGTTATGTATGTACCTGTGCATGAGACTAGAGGACAACTAGTGGTGGAATGACCAAGAGTATTTCGTCTGTTGAAGTTTAACCTTCTTCTGCCAAACTCTTCCAGATAAAGATAAAATATACTTTTTATGGAACTTTTTGTTTTAAGAGATTTTCTAAAACATCTCTTTGTTTTGCTCTTACAAACATTGCAGTTGATCAGCTATTAAGTGCTTATGGTTGTTATTAATATATTCTCTTTTTTTTATCCTCACATGCTGGTTGTAAAGGTCTGGTAGAGTTGATTTCTGATATGTATTTTGAAGTTCAGGTTAGTAGCTACAAAGCTTCCTGGCAGAATAATAATCATGCATGTCATGTAAGATCATTAATCTTGTTGGCTGATAGTGGATTTTCTTCATAGCTTTCAGCATGCAATCAGCTGAGGTCCAGGCAGAGGTTAAACATTAGTAGATAAACTAGTAGATCTGTGTCAATGCATGGGACTTAGGTTAAGAAGCCCACATTGTGTAATACAGGGAGATGAATTTTTGTTTTATATATTGTTTTTTTTACAATTTAGATGCAAATCAAAATTCATGCTAAATATCAGTGAAGAGGTCCTCCTTTTTCATTCTTGTTGAATCAAGAAAATGCAGTTAGAGAAACTCTAGATAGCCAAGAAGTGAGCTCCATATGTGCTTTTATTTCTTGATCCAAACTGAAAGTGTAGTGTGCTGTTTTTGAGGAAAGGTTATGATGATTCATCCAGAGGTGGTTTATACCATGTCATACACCCACCCCTGTTTCAGATGTCTGATGCCCTATTTTTACTCAGCTTGTACCTCTGTTCTGAGAGCCTTATGTTTATGATTGATGCAAACTGACATCATATATTAATTTGAAACCTTTTTAAAAGGCAGCTCTGTGATAGCTGCAGTGGGTAAAAGTTCAGTGTTTTCCATTATTCAGTCAGTTGCTGATGAGGGTATGTTCTGCTTCCATTCCTTTTCCTGATAGTCATGGCTATCCAGACATCTTCATATAATTTTGCGGAGTTGGAAGAAATTCAACAAATTTAAAATACAGTATGTGTACACATACACACATGTAAGTAATATGAAATGTCACACTTTAATAATAAAGGGTGTCTTATACCTGTACTTTGGGTTGCCCGATGAAGCTTAAAGTCTTAAAATTCTTTCTGGTCTTGGTTGTTGGTGGCTTAATTTTCAAAGGTGTTTGTTACTTGTAGCTACCACCAGTTTCACGGGGTTTTATTTTATTTTATACATTCATGGGGTTTTATACATTCACGACATTTCTGAAAATAATGCAGGCTATGGAATGCCTTCCTGTATATGTTTTGATATGTTTTATGAAAATTGGGATTGAAAAAGAGGGAAAATGCCTGGTCTGTAGCATACGGAGATATCATGTGCACATTTCATCACTCGATTGAGATTTCAAGAGGCTTGTTTTCGCTTGGGAACACCTTAGAATCAGCAATCTGTGGCTAGCTTGAAGCAAGAGTAAACCTTTTTTAGCATAATCATTGCACATCTCTATTGGTTCTTGCCTAAGCTTTAAATCAGCCTTGCAGTACTGTTATACTGGTTGCTGATACAAAGCTTTTTCCAAAGTGTAAGTAAGACTGTAATGTAAGAGGGGAAAAAAAGACCAGATGTTAAAGAAAGACTTTTCTGAATTAATCAGAGTTCCTAAATTTCCAGTCTGATCAGTAGTAAAGTGAATCTCTCTCCTATTCTTTGCATCTGAGTTTGAAAATTAGATGTATTCTTAGAGCATGTTTGCACTTACAGTGATTCTTTATTTTTTTTTAACAGAGTTTTCCTTCTTTGATCCCAATGATGCAGCATGCCAAGAAATACTTTTCAACCCCAAAACATCAGTTTCTGAACTGTTTGCTATCTTAAGGCAGTGGGTTCCGCAGGTCCAGCAGAACATTGATATTATTGGGAATGAGGTGAGGAGTAAATGAAGATCCTTGAAAGCTTTCAGTGTTAAAGAAATATTATAATAGTGACAATTTTAAAAAACAGTTTATTCAAAAGCAGAACTGATCATAAATGCAGATACTGTTTTTGTCTCTTAGCATGTAGTTACCGATCAACATCTTGTATTCCAAATACTTTCAGTTTTCATTTGGAAAGATGAAGAAGATTGACAAAAATTCAGAACATTTGGATAGGCGGTAAAGACAGAATGTTTCTTCTTAAAGCAGTTATTTGCTTAGATGCCCTCCATCTTGGTATTTCAGTTTCCTACTTAACAGTAATCGTAAAACTCCGATACACAAAGTTACAGTGAAGCCTGACCTTAAGAACAATAGTTCCAAGTAACAAAATATGTTAGGACCCGAAATCTTTTTGGGACTTGCAACAGCCTGTTTTGATAAGACCCTTAGTTTTTTATTGATTCCATCCTACATTCTTATTTTTCCTCTTCTGGATTACAGGCTTTTCTAGATAAGTAGAGATGTGGTAAGCATTCTTCCTACCATAGTGTAATTGGAGGCTTTTTGAAAAAGTGGTTGAGAGATCAAAGAAGTTGGGGGGAGACTTCTTAAGTAATCTATTTTTTTCTGTTGTTCAGTCAAACAGTTAACTTTTCAGCATGTGAAATGTATGTTAGAAGTAACAATATAAGGAAGATTTTAAATCTGTAAACAGTACAGGTTAATGATATCCAGATAACGCTATTTACTGTATTCTGCAGTTCTGCAGTTACAGTGTATTCTGGCAGGCTTCTTTGTTAGCATCCATTCAAACAAATCCATGTGTCAATATAGCTGAAATAACTTACTGAATAATACTTATGTCAGAGATATGCCAGAGCTAAAATGTGATTGTTCTCCCCCACCACAGATCATTAAAAGAGGTTGCAATGTGAATGACAGAGATGGACTGACTGATATGACTCTCTTGCATTACACTTGCAAATCAGGGGCTCACGGTATTGGTAAGTAAAGATGTTAATTCATATACCCTAGTTAATTCACAGAGGTAACTCCCACTATTACAGATTTTTTTTTCTTGCAGTAGGTTTTTTTAGTACATGGTTCTGGTTCTTTTGGTAACATCAGAAAGGAAGATACAGAAGTGTAGCAGTGTTAGGATTGTGGCAGTTAGGAGTACATGGAGTTACAATTGGAAAAAATTATGAGTTACTGGTATTAATGTTGCAACAATATTACTAGCTTAAAATATATATTTAATGTAGCAGAGGCTGCTTCAGACTGAGGTACGAATTGTGAACTGAGCAATCTACAGTTTTCTTAGGTCAACGAAACTAGAACCTTTAGGTGACTGCCTATTCTTTTTATTCACCCTGATCACATCAGAAGAAAACAGAGGAAAAAATCATTTAGGTTTGCGTTATTATGATCATAACTACTGGAAACAACAGCACATTCAGCTGTCTTCTTGAGGACCCCTGCTTTTCTCAGTTGTGCTTTTTTTTTATGCTGATCCTAAACAGGGAATGTGGGTTTGAACTAAGTTTCTGAGTGAGGTCTGGCAGAGGTTAGCTCTTCTGGTGGTGGAAGATCTTCTGTTAAAATAAACTTTAGTATTGTGGAATTTTTTGTCCTGTTTCAAGTACTAATATCCCTGGTTTTTGATGGGTGACATGCTATTTACATTAGAGATAAATAGGTAATGTTATGTAATAGAGTAGTGATTTCAGCTCTTTATGATAAAAGGCAAAGATTTTTGTACCCTAATCCTAACAGCAGAGACATCTTACAGTAATTGGTTTGCTGTAGGCTTTAAGGTTTAAAGTGCATTATATGTGACATGTAAGCATGTGCATATTTTTTGAGATCATTTAAATAAATCTTTAATGCATATTTTACAAAATTTGCTTTGCAGGTGATGTTGAAACTGCCGTAAAATTTGCCACGCAGCTTATTGATTTGGGTGCTGATAGTAGTTTACGCAGCCGCTGGACAAATATGAATGCTTTGCATTATGCTGCTTACTTTGATGTTCCAGAACTTATAAGTGTTATTTTGAAAAATGCAAAGCCAAAAGGTAGGCATTGGTACCTTTGTTTCATGCAGTAGGCTATATTTTGATCTTCTGTTGACCCCAGGTTGTTGTGTAGTGGTCTTTAAGGGCAGGGTTTGTTTATCCATTGTACATAAATAATTTCTAATTTCTTATTCTTTTCATCAGCTTCATTGGTACATTTTCTCTTAGTCTGAATTTTTGTGGTGAATGTACTGACTCTATTGCTGTTTTTTAAAATTGAGAATCTGAGATCAAAGGCTTTGTACAAAATGAGAGAGAAGCATATGACAGAGCAGAAGGGAAACAGGTAAATTCTAAGTAGTTGATTGAGGAATAAGAGAATGGATGCAGAAAACTGAAGATGTAACTTTCTGGTAAATTCTCAGGGTTTTTAAGATAACCTAATCTTTGAGAAGTACATTTGAAATACAGGGAGAAAGGTAAAGGAAAGGTGGAGATTTGGCAACAACAGATAACTGACTGGTGGCTGAAGCAATTTTGACATGGTCATTTTTCTCACACCTCACCTATCCACTTTTTAAAAACAAAATGTATAGAAGGTCATGTCTAGGGAACAGCTTGATTTTAGTGTTTGGCATAAATGAATACATATATGTCTTTGAAAATGATGATATGAAGGGTTGGTTGTTGAAGTCGTCTTTACAGTAATGCAAATGGAAATACAGAAATGATGGTGAACCAGAAAATTAGAAAAACATTTGTTCCTAATTTGGGCTGGATATCAACACCAGTAAGCACATTTTAATACTAAAACTGTACAATTATTTGTTTGTTCTGCTGAACATCCTTCTGCTTGTGCCATTTTGCAAAATGGTTAATGCCCTTTTTTGTCTAGCCATAACTAAAGACTTGATCTCAAAACTCTGAAAAGCAGTTTTTTATTCACAGTTTGAAATTCTGCTGTTTATCAAAATAGGTTTTTTGGAGTACACATGGCTTGCTTACCATGTCTTGAATCATTGTGGAGGTAATTGTTAAACAAAGCTGCTATTGACTTCACTTTCTTAAGAGGTAACAACTGTAGGTTGGTAACAGAAGAAAAAATATGATTGCACAATAGCAAACCCACATCAAATTTCAATAGTCCGGTTTTCATGACTCGCACCAGCAGAATACGTCTTCTTTCAGATCTCATTTGCACTTGTTGTTCTCATCTTCTCCTGTGCAGTGCCTCCAGGAAGGGCAGGGATTTGCTCAGAATTTGAAGGAAACTAATCTGGTCAAATGCCTTGCCAGCTGGCAACTCCTGGATAAGTAACTAGAACAGATAATTATTTTTATCTCAAAAAATATATAAAATAGTTTGCTCTGAGTGTGGCATTAAAACATCTGGTTGTTTGAATTAATAGAATAATCTTCAATAGAATAATCTTAATCTTCATCAGGCAGTTTGCAGAGTGGGGAGGATATATATAGAAGGCAAATACACCTTGGATGGATCCATACTGAACTGGAGAAAAAATAGTTGTTAATGAATATGTAACTTTCGAGCCAGTGGTTTACTGATTCAGAGACACCCATCATCAGACAGCTAGTACCACAGTTCTTTCCTTTTGATATACTGCCTATTTCCTATATGAAGTTCTGCAGTTAAATTTTTTTATGCAGCTTTACTCCTCAGTTGTTAGAATAGAGAGCTAGTTTGATCTTAGATTTTTAATGTTTTTAAAAATAAAAATCATTGGACCTTGTGGAATGAGAAATGTTGCATAGTGCTATTAGACATTGACTGTAACCCATATGGATTGTTAATGACAAACTACTGCTGCATATTAAGTTCCCCTCAGATAGTTTGGAGGTAGTTATTCACTTAACACAATTAAATGGATTACCTGACTAAGATGCTAAATAAATTTAGTGTTTCATCTATATGTTTCTTTCTGTCACCTGTATTATGCAACTTAGACCTATAAAATTGCTATAGACGATAGTGTTCAAAAACTCCAAGCATGGAGCTTGCAAGTCTGAGGAAGTCACAGTAGTCTTTTTTTTTTTAAATAAATCTACAGACATCAACGACTTTTTAAAATAAAGGATAGTGAGTATGTGCAGCTGTTGCTGACTCAGTAGCTGATGTTAGTTATTGATCAATATTTCTGCAAATCAGTTCATACATGTGTAGAAAATACCCAGTTGATATATATATATATATATATGTGTAGAAAATACCCAGTTGAAATACCTTATCGAATATGGAAATTTCAGTGCTTGTATACCGTTAGATGGCTTCTACCCAGTTTTAAGCTGGTAATGGTCTTTTGACATTTTATGTATAAAGGGATCTTCTGCATTCGTAGCTGAGGTAGTGATAACATCATGCGAATGCAGTATTTTATCATGTATGAGCCAATTAATTTTAGAATTACTAAATTGGTGTTCATATTGGTGCAATTTTAAGACTGTCAAAACTTGATCCAAAGTTTGTTATCTTTGATCTCTTTAGATCCACAGTATGTCTTTATCAGTATGTATGAAGTTGATATATGTAGAAATATATCTTCTATATCAGTATAACTCTGTAAGACTGTTGATGATGTAGGAATATACTTTGTTTATCACTTTGTGAGAAGGGGTGTAGTGTCTTTTTGGGACAGAGACTGTGACTGGAAAATACTAAGAGACTGTACAGCCTAGAGGTGGAAAGTTTTATGTTCCTGGCCAGTATTTTAAATTTGAACATTATTGCTAATGTTTGTAGGCTTTTGGTGTGTATATGAAATCAAGCAAGCTGAAGCATATTTTGGGGGGAAACGTATCAATCAATGGAAACGTATAATAAGTTGTTTCAGTCAAATGCAGTACTGCATTTTCCAAACCATCAGTCCAAGACCCTTCTTGGTGTAGTTCTTTGAAAACAGGAATTTTAAAAATTGCCAGTACTTACTTCATTCTTGGCCATTAGTAATAAAGGTAGTGTAAAGCAGAGGTAGAATCAGTTTCCCCTTGCCCCACTCCCTGCTCACAAAGGGAAAGGACTGGTTGAAAATTCATCTTATTTTATATAGATGATATAAATATAATCTGAAATGTTTTTAATTTACACACAAGTATACAGTTGCTAACTTTTTAATTTTACCACAGTAGATGGGGCATTCTGCTAAGCAACAATTTTGCAGTTAAGTCACCAGTATTATAAAATGAGTGAAAGTAGATGCTCATCTTCTGGATTAGTTTATGGTATGAATAAACAGAGAGAGTAAGGGTTGATGTTCTAGGCAGAATCACTTCTCATCTGCATTCAGTTTATAATTAATGGTGCCTCTGTATATACATTAACAGAAAATATAAACATAAATGTCCTGTGAAGGAATAAGTAGCATGAAACTTTCAAGTAACAGACTTACATCCCTCACATATGATGTTTAATTGCAGATGTGGATGCCACCTGCAGTGACTTTGATTTTGGAACAGCTTTGCATATTGCTGCATTTAACCTATGTACAGGATCTGTCAAGTGTTTACTGGAACATGGAGCAAATCCTGCCTTTAGGGTAAGGTGTTAGACTGCAGATACAGCAAAAGGCTAATAATTAATTGGTTTAATTATCTGGGAAAGAACAACTGGAAGAGTGGAACACTCTGTTCAGGGTTTTAGTTAGCTAAAAATGTGTTATGCAGAGTGCCTCCAAAAAATTATTTGTAATTTGTAGTGGATGATTTTGTCTGCTGTGTCATATTTTTGTGTTAAAGTTTGTATTTCTATGTCATGGTCCAGCTAATTAATTTAAATAGCTGTCAAGATGCTCTTTCATTTGTTGCCTGAACTTTCAATTGTTAATACTCCTTTGTGTCTTGCAACACAGAGCTGGACCTTTCAGAAATACAGGAGTGCAGTCTTTGACCTCCAGAAATGCAGTAGTAATCTCAGTCTTAGTGTGAATAACCGATAATGAAGAAACATTAACTGCTCCGCTTACTAACCAAATAGTGGGCCTGAGTTGTAGTGTAAGATGCTGCTATTTGTGTCTAGTCACAAATCTTGTTTGATTTTTGTAGTGTAGGCAGTATTTCAATTCTCCATTTCAAATTCAATCTTTTTAATGAGAAATTATAACTGCTTTCATGGTACTTAAAAGTTCTTACTTTATGTACCAGCGATGAAGTGAAATCTTCTGGAACATCATGTTTCAGCCACTTCTGCATGCTATTCGGTGAAGACTTCTTTGAAAATCCTGTTTGTCATCCTTGCCCCATTAGGATGTGTTCATGTGCATGTTTCAAACTGTATGGCACCTGTATTTTTAAGAGTCTGTTGTTACAGGAAATACTGCACTGTGATTCCATAGACATTCTGATGTGGCATAAAGCATTGAAAAAAGCAATCCTGTACCGCTGCCCACTCTTGCCTGTTTTTTCTTGCCTCTGCTCTGCCCCCTACCTTGTGTTGACCCTAAGGTTTGCAGGGCACCTGGTGAACTGGATTGCAGGACTGGTCTGACACAAACCATAGCTGCTGTGATGATTGCAAACTCCATAACAAACACCCCACCCAACCTTAACCCAGCCATATCCTATTTTTAAGGTACACTGACTTAAATGAGGCTGTCCTTTTGCTTACAGAATGGCTGTAGATTTGTAAAGAATGGTAGGTGTTTAAATCTTCAATACTGCGATAAAACTCTGACCAGAGGCAGAGTATATAGTTTGCTTATTTGAGGACAGCAGCGTAAAAGTGCTGAATCAGGATTATAATTTTCCAGGACTGACACAGGGAGATTTTATAGGGGGCCCAGAAAAGGTCTATTTTTAAGTAAAAAGAAATGTATATTATCATGTTGTCTGTCATTTGCTCTTCTTTTTGAGCACCCAGCAATTTCCAAATACAATGGGGCAGTTCAGACAAATTTGGAAGAGTTTGAGATAATTATGTTTCCTCAAACTTTGTAAAAATTGGAAGATGGCAAAAGATCTTTACTAAGGCTTTCACCAGTGAAAGTGTAAGTAGAACTTTCCATTGTAGCAGCTGGACAGCCAAACAGTGTATTTATGGCACTTGAGTTAGGCTTAACCCCCAACCAGCCAGAGCTCTGCTGCCTCTGGCCTCAGGCAAGCGTCACGTGGGATGTATGGGGCACTGCAGTTACTGCTCTGTGGGAAGGGGAAGAGTTTGGAAACTAAGGACTCTTTGTCCTCATGGAATTCATTCTCATGGCATAGCCTGTATCTAAATAAACATGAACAACTTTATTCAAGTATTTATTTGAGACACCATCTTTATTTGTATATTCTATAGATGCTATATGTATTAATGAAAGTGTATCTTACATTTGGAATAAGCCTCACCAAAGCTTAAACTATGCACTGGGGAAAGGTAAATTCTTTGGGAAGTGTTAACACTACTTTTTAAATTGGTATTAGAGACTAGAATTCTTTCTTACTTTTCTGAATCTGTGTTCAGGTACACAGATATAAACTTCTTTTTCTAATGTGTCCTGCATACTAATGATGTTCTTAAGATTAAAAATGTTGAGGACTTAGCACTTTTGAAATTAAGATGCTGTAGATGTTTATATGTCTAATATTTGGCACCCATATTTGAAAACAAGTTTTTATACTTGTTTATATTCTATGGAAAATATC
Organism: Apteryx mantelli; assembly: GCF_036417845.1. Taxonomy (NCBI): domain Eukaryota; kingdom Metazoa; phylum Chordata; class Aves; order Apterygiformes; family Apterygidae; genus Apteryx; species Apteryx mantelli. The sequence continues at coordinate 25,796,674 of NC_089980.1, read as the reverse complement.
CAATGAAGATGATTTAAAACGTCATAAACTGCTATTTTTTTGCCTAATCAGGTTTATATTTTCACAGCATTAAATCCTGTCCTGTGTTACATTTCTACAGAATGACAAAGGGCAGATTCCAGCCGATGTGGTTCCTGATCCAGTAGATATGCCACTGGAAATGGCAGATGCAGCAGCCAGTGCAAAAGAAATCAAACAGATATTGCTGGATGCAGTGCCTCTCTCATGTGACATCTCCAAAGCCATGATTCCAAACTATGATCATATCACAGGCAAGGCCATGCTTTTATCGCTTGGCCTGAAACTGGGAGATCGCGTTATTATTGCAGGACAGAAGGTATGATGAGTAAATTGATGCTACCCTCATAAATTTGTGGACAGTAAATTTATTTGACTCTTTGGAAACATATTTAAAATTTGAAGGTCTAAAACACTTTCTGGAGGGTATGAACTCTGGAGGGCAGTAAGGATCTGGTTACAGAAAGCCTTATAGTAGGAATGGTTATGTGTTAAAGTCTTTCACTACTATCAAAAGCTGTTTTGGCAGCTAAGGTTTGCATTTTGTTCTGCAAATAGTTTTTTAACAGCCTATTACAATATGTAAGCATGGCTTAGTTTTTATTAACATTTTGGGTGTCACTCCAAAATGATGGTAAAATTTACAGATCACCTTGTGAGTTGCCCAGCTTTCGACGTTACAAGGATGCCTTCGTGAATTACCCTTGTTAGTTCCAGAAGGCAGTAAAAGAGAAAACTTAATCCTGCTTAGCCTGTAGTAACCCAATTTCACTGGTGCAATGCAGCTAAAATCTTTGAAGCAGCACTGTGCCAAAGGGATTGTTATATGGTTCTGCAGAAGTATTAATATGGGTCTAGCTCAAAATTTGAATAGCTTTTAAGAAGCTAACTTGCTAATGCATATTTAAAAAAATGTATTTGAAAAATGTCACACTGGTATTATTACAGTTAGTATTCACACCTTTTATTTGCTTTAAAAGCATGACTTTGAAATGATTAAGAGTGCTAGTATTTTTTTTTCTTGAAGATTTCAGATATATTGCTGGCAAGTATCGAAGGCATTTGCAAGCAAAATTTTATGTTTGAGTAGCAATGTGTACCTTTAAGCATTTTTTTCTAATATAACTTCAGGTTTGTACTTACTGCAATTAAAGTGAACTCCACCGAGAGTCCAAAGCAGCCTCCATTATGTATTGTCATTTGGTGTATTCTTTAAATAGGGTCAGGAAAAGGGAAGCAATCACTAGCTATGCAGAAGGCAAACTGGAATATGTACAGAAAACTGCTTGTTCTATAAAGACAGTAACATGTCCATGGAAATTTCATTTACAGAAAACCATTGCACAATGAAAGCAAGGGGAGCTGATAATAATGTAGCTACAAGTTAATAAAGGCCTTATAGCAAGAAGGAGAAGTACTTTTGTGTATTTTTCCTCCAAGAAAGAGCCTTTAGTATCTCTGTACTTTCATGTGCTTGCTGTGTGTTAGTGAAGTTTTGTGGGTTTGGTGACTTTTTTTTTTTTTGAGAATATGCTATACCAGTGTTTCCTCCTCCCCATTCACACCCATAGATGTGTGCAGGGTGGAGCAAATGTGAGAGCAGGATGATCAAAATGGTACCCAGTTCTTCACCTTGGATCACTTCCTGCTTCTGGAGAATACAGAAACTAGAAGGAGGGCACTGGAACAGCAGCGCTGAGCAGGGTTTATGGATCCCTATTCTCTTTCCTGCTTCTGCAGTCTCCTGACATACAGCCTTAAGGCAGCTGGAATGAGAGCCAAGCATAGTAGATGCTGGAGGGAAAATGGAGTTGGGTAGTACTTTCCTCTCCCGATTCCTACTTCAGCTGTCATTCTAGTTGTTTTATAGGGTAGAAAACTATATAAGCAGGGGTGTGTATGTACGTGATTTGGGGTCGCTCAGCTTCAGCTGCTCCTACTATGCTAGATTATATGTTATCTGAATGGAGACTCAGTGAAATGAGGTTGCAGGGAAGCCAGTAGCTGGGAGAAAACTCTTTTCTCTGGTTTCTACCATACTTCCCGTGTCCTAGATGTGACATGATAGGGGATTGTAGCAACTTTTGAAAGAAAGGAGCAGGGGAGTTTGGAGCCCCAGCTTTACTGTCTGCTCCTCCAGTTGAAGGTGTCTGCTGGTCCATTCCCTTTGCTCAGGAAGTGCTCTTTGGCTGGTGCCTGGAGTGCAGAGCAATCTGGTGGGCCACTTGGCCTAGCCTCCGCAGGCTGATTTCCATCTGTGGCTTGGTAGCCAAAAAGCCTGGGTATAGACATACCTGCCTGTAACAAGTAAGCTTAAAGGAGATCTTCAGAGTAAAAGAAAAGTAGGCTCTGGGTCATGTTTTTTCTTTAGAGAACATTAAGAAAGCATAGCTGAAAGGTTTTGTACTAAACAAAAAAATGTTTTCTCTCTGCTTATTCTTTTTCCAAAGGCTGGATTAGACAGTAAAATCATAGTAAAAAAATGAACTAATAATATTAAGGCCACATGAGATAGTGAAAATTGAGCAACTGAAAGATGAAAAGCTTTTGTTAGTAAAACTAATTTAAAAATCAGATAAAAAAGTTAATTTAAATCAATTTTAAATGCATCTCTGTTAGTTATTTCTCCTACATTTGGTTGAAGTGTGTGAGCTTGTAATGTATGTTTGTGGAGACTGAGGTCCACCAGCAAGACTGGTCTGTCTTGATTTTCTTGATTTACTTATCTGTTCAGAGTCTACATAATATATATTAAAACAGCAACAAAATATATAAAACATTTATTGTATTTTTAAATTTTGTTTAATCATAAGGAGGGAGTAAAAGACTTAAGGTTTTCATTGAAAAAGTTTCATAAATCTTCCCTGAAGGCAGTGCTTACTCTTTAACCTCTGTGCTCTGTGTGTGCGTGCGTGCGTGTGTGTGTGTTTATAAATATATTTACAGAATTTTAAATCTAGTATTTCTATGGAATCTCCAGTTCAGCAAGATGTTAAGTCATGTTTCCCTAAGTATTTTTATGGAAGACAGTGAAAATAAAACTTCAGGTTAGGCATATATATACTGCTGCACCTTGCTGATTTGGAGTTGTATTGTGCAATGGTGCTTACTGTCTAATTCTTGTCTGTTAGGAGAGCTGTCAATAAGCACTGCTTTTGTTCAATATAAAATTTACACAGAAGCACTAGTATGTCTTGGAAAATGCATTAGCAAATGCATTGAAAGGAAGGAAGGTCGGTAATCAGGAGATTGTTATATTTGCATTTCTCTTTCTGTTTTGATCAAAAGTTTGGAGGTGACTTGTTGTCTTCCTCATAATCTATGCTACGTTCTTGTGAGCAATACTTGTTTAACAAAGTTGTTCTACATTGATGCTTTTCGCTTTAGGTTGGTACATTAAGATTTTGTGGCACAACTGAATTTGCCAGTGGCCAGTGGGCTGGCATAGAACTGGATGAACCAGAAGGAAAGAACAATGGAAGTGTTGGAAAAGTCCAGTACTTCAAGTGTGCACCAAAACGCGGTATAATCTTTATATTTTTTAGAAGTTTTACATTTTTTTTATCATCACCTGAATTTTGAAAAATGTGTATGAGAAGATATGACCCCTTTGGAAGAATAAGTACAGATAACTAATTCTGATGCTTTTCTTTGTAGTGTTTAGTTTGTTTTATTGATTCTTTTAACTATTCCTAATTTTTTGGCTGTTTACAAAAAAACAAGCCAACCAACCAGCCACAATTTCTGGTAATTCCTTGAAACTGAGATAATAACCCTTCCTGTTTTTCTGTCTGTGTCGTTGAAGCTGTATGTTTTTGTTGTAACAGTAATCGCAATGTTTCTTTACTTGCTTTGCCTTCTTTTTTAAGAGAGATTCATGTATGTAGTTGCTTTTTAACTTCCAGCTTGAGCCTCAAAGAATTTCATCTGGTTGTCTTTGGTTTATAAAATTCAGATGTATACATTATTTTTATTGATATTTCATTAACACTCGTAATACACAAGATCTTGTGTTTTGTAACAGTGGAGACTGAATGCTACCTTTGGGATAAAAAGGAGATTTTAATAGATAGTTTTACTGACTTTCTGAATTGCTTTGGTCCAGTTGCTTCATATACCTTTTGGTTTCACTGCTCAGTTTGAGCTACATTACAGGTGCTTTGGCAGCACAACAACTATGGTCATGGCTAGAAAAAATACCTAGATTAATTGATCTAAGAGATAGTAGCCAAAGTTTTGTCATGTTAATATTGTCCCTGGTTCTTTTCTGGCACATACAATTTTCTCTCCAGGTATTTTTGCACCTCTTTCTAAAATAAGCAAGGCTTCCGATCACAAAAAAAGCTCAGTACGAAGTTCTTCCATGCGGTCTTCACCTTTGGTTAAATCCAAGAAAATAGATGTGACACACGTAACTTCCAAAGTGAATTCTGGTGAGTATTTTCTTGAATGTTGAGACAGGATAGAGAGATACTCATCTTCAAGAATTAGCACCAGTCCTGTAAATCTTGGCATTAAAATACTTGCTTGGAATTAGTTCATCGCTTGGTATGAGAAGGTAATAAGATATTTAGTAACTAAATGTTCTCATTAATGGAAGTCAACTAACCTTTAAATTGTTACTGCTAGGATGTTGTGTATAGTTGTTTAGTGCTTCACAGGAGCAGCCTCCTCGCACAATTACAGTCTGAATTTTCTGTTTTATGTTACTTGCTTTACAAGATGGGTATGCTATGCCCGTTTCTGTCTTCCTCAGTAACTCTGCATAAGCAGGTAACTCTGCTCAGGTCAGGTACATGGTCAAACAAACCTTTGACCAGTTCTGCTAAAATTATGATGCTCTGAGTCTCAGCCATAGTGAAGCTGAGCCAGGGAAACTGTCAGCTTGTTCTGAGATGTTAATTATGGTGATTTGATATACTGTGAGGGGTCTTTATATACTGTATGAAAAAAGTTCACTGCAGCATTTGTTCTCAACCCTTTAAAGTCATTTCTGACTGGCTGTGATATCAGTCAAATGTCTAAAACTGTGGTTTCATTTATTAAGATCTTCCTGAGTAACTTGAAAGATCTCACTGAGATCAGTGAAAATGTGCACATTTACCTGTATATAACTTTCTGTATAGAAAATGATTAAATTAAATTTATTTTCTGGCAAAATAACCAAGGAGCTATTTGATCGATTGTGTTCTATCTGCTAATCAATTTATCTGAGTGAAATCAGAGGCAAATTAGAAGAAAACAGATGTCCTTGTAATAAGGTCTCAGTCTACTGATTGGAGTTGTAGGCTCAATCCCTGGCTCTGTTTCAGCCTCTTAGTAATTTATTCAAATTACTAAATCCTTCTGTTTATTAGTTCCCTGCTTGCCTAGTAAGAATGATGCATCTTTTCTCATCTGTTCAGATTGTAAGGTGTTTGGAGTATTGACTCTTTCCTGCTGTGTGCGTGTACAGTGCCCACCATGCATCATTTGGCCCTGTGTCTGGCTGGCTAAATAATAATGTCATTAAATATATTACATTAGCATTCATTTTGCGTTTTGAATCCTGCTTTGATGACTCATACTAAGGCAGCACAGCTTAAGGGATGAAAGGATATATATGCATTCTCAACAAGTTTGCTTAAGTGCCCTAAAACGTTCCACTCTTTACCAGCAATATGCAACATAAAGAAATAACGTGACAGGCCGGCAGAAGAGGTGCATAATACATTTTGGCAACATTTTGGGGGATTTATGTAACTCTTCGCTATATAGATTGAGAGAGAAGTAAGCCTTAATTGTGTATTTACAAATAGCGCAAGAGTTGAGCTATTTATAAACCAATGTCCTGCAAAAAATGCTTCTCAGAATAATTAGCTTGTTCGCAGTGCTGCTCAGGAGCAGATCTAAACTGATTTTTCTGTTAAATATTTTCAGTGTTTGATCCAGTTTATTGTGAACTGTATAGAAATTGTTAAACTAATGGAAAGGAGTGTTTCCATTGTCGCAGACAGTGTGTTCAGGATAGTTCAATGATAAACCACCTTTTCTGTCACAAAGGCGCACGACTGTCTTTGTAAATTTAAAACATTTGATACTTGTTTTAGGTAAAAATCAGAGCGAGTTATGCATCATCTATCCAACAGAGCTTACGTCCAAACCCAGTTATCTTCAAGCTGCCATTTGTAAGATGTTCTTGTGCTGAAAGGCCCATTAGAGTTAATGTGCCAGGCTGATTCACTGGCTGCAGTGGGAGGATAAAGCAAAATTTTGTTTCTCAGTGTTTATATGCGTCACCAGATTAAACTTCTTCTTTCCTTTAAACTTCATTTCTGCAGTACACTGGTTTGTAATGATCCAAGAAAAATAATTAATACACTTTTTGTAGATATGATTATAAACTACAAAGTAAAATTTGCTTATGATACTGTATAGAGATTTTAAAATTTGATCTGTTTCTACTGGATTTGAATAATCCATCAGATTCAATTGATGATGATAGTTTGTTTTCAGGTTTTTAGAAAAAGGATTACTGTGATCAAAGTGAGAAATGTGTTATCAGTCCTGAACACTACTTTTTTGATCTGATGCGTCAATGAATGAAATATAAAATCTTTTGAAAATAGAATACACTTGCAAACTAGTTTTTTATTTACTTTCTGTAGCTGAATTAAGCTGAGAGATATAGTTAAATAAAAAGTGTTTTTTTTCATAATGGGCAGGGGGAAGTCATAGATAAGTTTGTTCTTTGTTGAGTTAGGTAGAAAATGGTTAGTAATGCAAAATGACTGTTTATGAATTATAACTTAGGTGGCAGTATTAGTTCATATGCATATCATATTTTTACTTAAAATTGCTATTGGCATACTTCATTAGCCTGAATAAAGATTTGATCTCAAAACTTTGATTTCATATGTAATCTTTAATGCAGAAATTATGGAATTAAGGCTAGTGAATGGTATACTTCAAGTAGTAAAAGTATTTTTGTGTATTGTGTACATAATAAATGTAAATGTTTGAAAGATTTAACTTAAACTACTTCAATATAAACATTAATATTTGGCAAATAACTTTTTTTATAGTTTGGCAAGATCTTTTGGACCATTTTAAGTTGTCAATGGTTTTAACCTTTGCTGGTCTGTTAGAACAAATCTGACGTATTGTTTTACCCACTTATGTAGAGTCTAAGAAACGTTGCAGTTACAATCCAATGTCCTAGGTTCTGTGAGTGTGAGTGCACACAGGCATCATCATAGGAAATGGGTGAAGAGAAGGAGGGAGAGAATCCAAATACAACGGCTGTGGTTTGCCAGTGATGTCCTCATGAGATAAGTAGTTTTACTCAATGAGTAAAAACTACAAGTAGGAGTCCCTGCTGTACTATACTGTTATATAAACTAATACATGTTACTGCCTTTTCTAAAGATTACAATCATCTGTCATGTGTGAAGCATAGTGAAATTGAAAGGATGAGATGGAAATGACTTGATTTATTCAGTAATTTACAAATCTGTCAAATTGTTTTCATACATGACTTCTATTGTTCATTGTCAGGACATGTATATTTAATCGTCTTTCTATATTTTTTATTCTAGGCCTAACTGCACTAAAAAAAGACAGTGGTTCTGAAACCACCTTTATGACTGCGGACAGGGTAAAAACTGTACCTGCAAAAGAAGGTAGCTATTCATTTTATTTTTTTAACATCTTGTGCAAAATTTTGGGTAGGGCAGAGGGAGTACTATTGCTGTCTTCCCTCCTTGAAAGCTCTGCATCTATGATATAAAAACAGTTGCTTGCCTGTATTCAAGTTCCAAGCACATGAGTCCATAGCATACCATTAGTTTAGTTAGGAGCAAGAGTAATTTGTGTGGACATTTGGCATGCTATATTGCCTTGGTAATAACCTCTATACAAATACATGGGCAATAATAAAGACAAGCCCCTAAAGCCGAAAGCTATCTTGTAGTAGATGTTTTTACAGAGGGTCTGCCTTCTTAGGATCATACAGAGGGTCTCACCTTCGTGTGTTTCTGAGAGAGACCTTTTGCCCTGTATCATTGCTGCACGTATTTTGATGGAGAACTATGTATGTGTTGTGTTGGAATTTCTATCCTCTCCTGCTACTTGCATGTTTGAGCTTTGTATAATAAAGTATTATGATCTAACAGCACTTAACAATCTTGGCATTGTATCATGTAAGACTCATAGTAACAAGCTCCAAATATAAAAAAAGAAATTCTAGCTTTTTTTAAACCTGCTTTTAAATATGAATCATTCTCTGTAATTATCTAGTTTCAGAATTGGATAGTGACTTCTGCTGCATCAGTTTTTGTGTGCTATACTTAAGACATAAAGGGACTTGACTTTCAGGGATGTCTTTAACATAGTGTAAAAATCAGGTCTATTTTGAGGTTTCCTCTATAAAATCATCTTGCAAGTGTTTGTAAAAGCAGTATTTTCCTGAAATAATTTCAAGTATGACTTTAAATAGTCTCTTTTTGAAGAAAAACATCTTTTTATATCCTTGGTCAGTGAACAGTTGTGAGGAGGAGACTGGGGAAGAGTGCAGGGTAAGATATTCAAGCACTGTCTTACATGACACTTCTTCAGAAGTGAACTAAAATACTTCTTGTGCAGACAGAGGTTTCTACTGCATTGTTCCTGGAGGGCACTTAAAGGCTTGGTCTTCAGGCTGCTGGTCACATAATGAAATTAATTTGCAGTGCAGTGTCTTAGTTTGATAGATACAATATGATAGACACAATTAAAAGGACTCCAAAGGCTTTGCAGGCTGTAAATGATGTGAATGTAAGCCTTATTTTGGGATTTAGTGGTTTAGATGATACTGCTGTAAGGTGAGTGCAGAACTGTTGGGAAATCCAACTTGGAAAGTAGCTATCAGTAGTTCTTTGTCAAACTGGAAGGCTATTTCAGCTCAGGGTTTTCCTGGAGTTTGTGCTGAGGCTGGTAATTTTTTGATCAACAGTTAAGACACTGGGAATGGAGAGTCTGGCCACTAAATATGCAGGTGATGCCTGGTAGATAATTGAGAGGATTAATATTAAAAAAAAAATAGCAACCTTGACAAATTGGAAGAAATTTTCTGGGGGGAAAATGATGCAGAGGAATAAGGACAACTGCACAGTTCTGTAGCAAGGCAGGAACAATCAGTTCCACAGGGAATGATGTGCTGGGTAATAGTTTTGTAGGCACGGATCTGGGCTTATTGAGTAAGGTAAAAGGTAAATGAGGTAAAAATGAGTCATCAGTGTCATCAGTGTCATACTGTTGCAAAAAGGGGAAACATATGGGAACGTATAAAAAGGAGCATCAGCCATGAGATATATGAAGTAACCTGGATGCTTTACTTGGCACAGTTGATGCCTTAGCTAAAGCTCTGTGTCTAGTTTAGGCGTTGCATTTCAGAAAAACGTGAACCAACTGGAGAGAATTCAGAGAAGACACCACAATAATTAGAGATATAAAAAACATGACTTATGAGAAAAGACTAAGGGAATTTGTCATTGTGTGGTTAAAAGGACAGAAGACTGAGGGATTAAACAGGAAGCTTTGAAATACAAGGAAAGGTATAATCTATTCTGCATGTGTAAAGAGGGTAAGGCAAGAAATTTGAGCTAAAACTGCAGTAATTTAGATTTTATATTGGGGAAAAAACATGTAACAGTATAGATAATTATGTGATGAAATACACTGCTAGGAGAGTCCTAAGATCTTCCTGATGCGAGGTTTTTAAGAACAGGTCAAACGCTCATCTGTGAGGAGTGATCAAACAATTGTTGTTTTTGCCTGATGGCAGAAGAATGGATTATATGGGACCTGCTGAGGTCCCTTCTGCTCTTCCTTCCCCTCCCGCCCAGGATTTCCCATAAATGAAGCATGTCCATGACAGGCTTCATTTTCTCTATAGCTGTACCAGTAATTTTTGTTGAGTTCATGTAAAGATGCTAGGTGGTGTGACCTCTAATGAATCTATCTAATCTGACTTCCAAATACAGAGTTCTAGTTCATGCCTGCACACACCCATGTATTTTTACGCCTTGGACTTGGAATTGAATTTTGCCTATTCAGCCACCATTCATTTAGTAGTCTGCATTTTCTTTGTTGTAACATAGCTGCAGCCAGTATCTTAATTTTAGAGTCTTCAGATTTTTGTTCTCTACCTCCAGTACCTAAGTTTTTGCTATGACCTGCAGCCTCTTTGCCATTCTTTACTTTTTTGCCAGATTGAAGGATTAAATTATATTAATATTGAACTCCTCTTATCACTAACCCAATCTCAAGGTGCTTTGCAAAAACTAATGAATTAAACCTCTCAGCATTCTGGGAAGTCTCATAAATAACACTATCTTAATTTTTCACATTGAGAAACTGAGGTAAAGTACATAACTTGTCTTCCTGCGCCTTGCCTTATTTTGGGCGAAAGGGTAGGGAAGAGAGGGAATTGAGAAGAGACTTGAAAAGGAAGGAGGAAAGCTGGGCATAAGTCTTACTGGACAGCTTAGACATCAGGGTTTGCAAATGGAGTTAAAAGTGATGTATTTCCCATTCTTATTTTGTGGGACAGATTTTAATATTAATAGTGTATGTAATGGAATATGGTAGACTTTCATCCACACAATAATTCACTCACATATTATCACCTTCCTTCCATTTCTCATCAAATTTTTAATAAGGTGGCTGCTGAAAGAGAGGTGGTAAGATCTCTTATTATTAAAACTCCCGTATTTTAACAAATATGCTTGGGACTGTTTACAAAAACTTTTATAGAATAACAGAAATAATTCTGGAAGAAGTCTCTAAAAGCCCCAAGCTATCACCTTATTCCTGAGGCAGGGTCAGGTGTACCTATGTCATTCTTGACCGATGTTTGTGTAAACTACTCCTTAAAAAACCTCCAATTTTTTGGCCCTTTACTTTGTATCCTACCCACTAGAAAGAACAGATAAGTTCCTTACAGAAGCTTTCCCTTCTGCTTAATTTGTTCTTTCCTGAATATGATCTCTGAAAGACTATTTCCATTTATGTCTTTCAGCTTTTCTTGGATCCAGCAGCTCTTCCTCTTCTACTACCTCCTTAGAAGGCAAACAGAACTATTCCAAAAAACGGAACTCAACTAGCAGCAATAAAAGGGCAGTGATTAGAGCCATTTCTGCCTCATCTAAAATTAGTGCTGGTATTGTTTGTTTTATCAAGGTGTATTTTCACAGGTGGAAGTTTACTGTTGTATTGAATACTTATGTATTCATATTGAATACTTATGTACACAAACTACTTGTGTTGTTTCAGAATTTGAGATAGTTCAAAAAAGGCACTTGCAAAGTAGTTAATCCATAAACTTAAGTTTTCTAACTTTTTAATAAGTTTTTTAGAACATCTTGAAGCAGAAAAATGTTGTTATAGTCTGTCACCATACCTTTCAACTGCAGAGAAAAGGCTGTAGTCCACAACTTACATGCTGAAGCAAAGCAATTCTTTGTCTAAGCCTAATGCGTGGCATGTTGCCACGTGTTAAAGGTGCACTATGTCAAAGGTAGATACTCTATTTGACCAGTCAGTTGGCTCCCTAACTATTAAGACCTTTTTGAATTTTAAAGATATAATTTCACTAATTTGAGATCTTGTTCTTCTCCAGCTACGAGGAAAAACCCTTGTGATGAGAGAGAAATTCAGCCTGGAGACAGAGTACTGGTGGTAGGACAGAGAACAGGCACTGTTAGATTCTATGGGACGACAAAATTTGCACCAGGTAGTTGCACACTCTTTGCCTATGTTGTAGAATCAGTATTGAATAACTTGCACGTGAGGACATGAACACTACGAGAACACCATCTTTTTCCTCACTCCCTCCAAAGAAGCTCTACTGGTTTGTGCTGAAGTTCTCTCTCTCTCCTTTGTTTCATTAACTATTTTTTTTACTTTAATGCAAAACAGCAAAGAAAAAGTAATGATTTAAAATGTGACTTTTACTTGTCCATTTATGTCGTTCAATTAGGAAAAATATTTTGATGTTAAAATTGTAGGTATTGTTACAAAGTTTTCTGAAAATCCTCAGTTTAGTCTCCAAAGTGATGTGTAGTTTATTGAGATCACATGCCTTTACTTCCTAACTTTCATCTGCAGCTTTTTTGACTCAGCTTATCTCTTGCAGTTTTGGTGCTCTACCATATCATATATCTGTCTCATTTTTATCCTGTTGGTTTCTTTAAGAGGGTAATTGAACATTTCAGTCTTAACTGATTTCAGACTGACAAACGTTTAGGTCCCAGGACAGATGAAAAGTTATGAGTATCTCAGAAACACCCCCAAACTCCTCTTTCTCATACTTCTCCTCCTTCACCCCCCATTGCTAAAAAAACACATTGTAGTGAATCCAGGTGTCTTCAAACAGAAGTGAGTTGTTCTAAATTACAGAAACTGTAATTTCTGAATACTCATTCTTTCTAACCAAATTACTTCAGTGTGTTTTCTATTCTTACCTATAATCTTATAATTGCAAGATTAATGCAAAAGCAGTTGGTAAGTACTGGTGTTGGGTAAGATGATGAGCATTTTTGCACTGAATCTAATTTAAATAAAATCTGCTTGATTGGTATGTAAGTGGCAATACCCTGTCTTGACACTTGGTGGCATCAATATTTAAAAAAAATGTTAAGTTAGAGTGCAAGATTGCAGTACAAGATATATATATATATATATATATATATATATATATATATATATATATTTCACTCTTCCCATTTCCACAATCTCGTTTTAGGCAGTCCTTGCTTAAGATACTCCTGTAATCTAATTCTACACTTACACATGATCAGCCTTTCCTTCATGTTGTTGCTTACTAAGTGAACAGTGAGAAAAGGACTGTTTTTCTATTATAGCAAGTGTAAAATCAGTAAGCTATTTGATGGTTTAAGTCTCCTCCCTTTCACCCTCAAATTAGAGAAGGAATTTTTTTTTTAGGAAAATCATGGTATTTTAAGAAGTGAGAATGGAAAGGCTGCAACTCTTCACCATTTGCAAAAACAGTAATTTATGGAAAATGTAACAGTAGCATTTTTAAGTATTGCTATTTTAAAATGCATCAAAGCTCTGGGAAGTTGCCAAAACTTTATCTCCTATTCATTTTGCTGCAATGCAGATCTTTAATTCTGAAAACAGGAAAGGGAGAACTTCTGACATACTGAACCCTTCTAATTAGTAAGTTGGCGTTCTTGAGTTTCTTGAGCTGAAAATTAGTATTACCATTATATCCACTGCCTTAGTACCAAGTGACTTGAATTAAATTTTGAATCTTTTGGGGATGGATAGCATAAGGACTACTAATGGAGTATGAAATTTAGCACCTTTACATAATTAGCTCACATTTATCACAGATTATGAATGATCAAACTTATTAACATCTTGATGCCTATTCAGTGTTCTGTATGAGATGAACGGTCGCCCAGTTCTGATTCTTACACCCTTCTCTCAATATCGTATAATCACCCTTGCAAATTGTATTCATTATTATTTGCTGGATGGAGAAAAGTGTTGATGATCTCAGATGAGGCATAAACCATGGGGTCAGAGGACTGAAGAGGGGAAACTTGAACCACCGTTACTGTTCGTTCATATTTCCTTTTTGTCAAATAGCCACTGTTACATTCAGTAACATTCCATTCAGCTTCAAGATGAACATCAAAGGTTTTAACTTTTCTGTATTAATTAAAATAACATTACTTTTAAACATTTATACATATATAAAAATGCTAATTATCTTTAGATTTATTCTGATATATAAATTTAGCACAGTTATTTTATAATATTATAAATATTATATGTTAGAAACTGTTTTCCTTGATGTGAGTGAGTGCCGACTGTCTAGGTAAAGTAAAGCCTGTATTTTATTAAAAAAAAAAACCCACCCACCCCACAATTTTACTATTTTAAATCTTGCAGGATTCTGGTGTGGCATTGAATTGGACAAACCTCATGGTAAGAATGATGGTTCAGTGGGAGGCGTTCAGTACTTCAGTTGTCTTCCTAGATATGGTATATTTGCACCACCATCTCGTGTACAGAGGTGAGCACTGGAACAGTTTTAATCTTTGCGTTGCCAAACACTTTCTTAGTACATTTCCAGTGGGAAACAAAGTTTTGCAGCACATATGGGAGTAATACCTTTCTTATGTTGCTGATGGAGGTTTATAGATCCTGTTGGTTTTAGACCGGCTTTTTGAAAACAAGAGTGTAAATTGGAAATATAGCTCCCCGTTTCTGTTGCAGCCACTTCAAGTATTTTTATTCCAGGGCCTATGTTTCTAAGAGTCTGTGTTCATTAAACTTCACATTCATGACCCAATCCTGAGGCTGTGAGCAAAATTCAACTATAAAAGAAAGTTGCCCTTGGACATGACTGGAAGTACTATTCTCATTCCTGCTTACTGCACAGAGGATCCAAAGCATCCACTGAGTTTGTTCGTAGTCCCTTTGTTAGGTTTCTGGAGGAACATCAAAAGCAGTACTGTGCTCTTTCCTCCCATATTTGTATCCAGTTACTCTACCAGACATATTCTTTCTTACCTTTCCCTGAAGTTTCTAGCTCAATGAACTGTCAGAGATCTTTGCCTCCAAATTGCACATGCTTTGTTGCTTTCTTTAGTAACTTAAATGAAATGTGTTGTTATAGGCATCTGTTTTATACCAACCTGATTGATTACAATTAAATGTTATGTCTTTTGGGGGTGGAGGGAGAAGAGAAAGAACCTCAACTTAATCTACAAAGGATTCCAGCAGTAGCTTTATTAAAAGTTAAGTTGAAATGACTTCTTCTAAACTGCTGCTGTATTATTGTTCTTCAGATTAACAGGTTCTCTGGATTCTCTCACAGAAACTTCGTTGAATAAACTAAATCACAGTTTTCCAGGTAGGAGTGTAAGACGCTTGTGATTTGGCCTATGTAGCCTACAGACCATTCTACAGCCAGAAACCACAGCACAAAAAAACCTTCTCTGAAAGTGCAGGAGGTTTTGAGAGAACCCAAATGCCAGCAAATAGTCTGGCTGTTATCTTTCTAAAAATGGACCCTGCAGTTGCTCTCTGCAGGAAGAACTGTGGAGTACCATGTTGTTATTAACTCTGTCCTTGCGGAAATAATTACATCAGAGTTAATACTGTTTTCATAAGCAAATGACACTCTCCCCATATTACAATATTGCATTCTAGTCGTAGTTTACTATAAATTGAATCTGTTCCTTAAATTAAGCCCAGACTGATGAGCGGATCAGTGCAGGGAAGGGGATCCATGTTGAACTACTAAAACTTTTCTGAGATACTTGAAGTAGATTTTTTAATTTTTCCTCCCTAAACTTTTTGTGGAAGGTGTGCTTCAAATTAACCTTGTTCTGTTTGTTTAATCTAATTTCTGTCATCTTAGAAAATCTGAACATGTTACTAACACTTATTTTCATGAGAAATTTCATCACCTAGTTTCCCAATAGGAGGGGAGGATGTGCCGCAAAGAAGTGAAAGCAGCATGAAAGAAAACATAAAGAATATGAGTTCAGATGGGGTTTTTCTATGGTGTGTGGGTTTTTTTTTTGTTTTTTTTTGAAAGTTTTACACAGTTTATTAACCTTTCCACTTACTTAGGTTTTAGACGCAGTTTAAGCACGACTTCTGCATCTTCACAAAAAGAGATAAACAGAAGAAACTCCTTTGTTAGGTGAGTGTGTGTGCTTACAAATAAAATGTATGGGTAGGCTGGCTGTTAACTTTACTGTTTCTGGCTCAGAAGAAAAGAAAATCTTTATGCTTGTATAGTGTGTAGACCTTTATATGTTCCTGTTTTTCTTCCAAAATTAAACAGAAATAGATTATTTTTCAGTGCTGTCTAGGAGCACAGTCCCTGGATTCAAGGAAGCATTAAGATTATTTTCCAGTCATTCAATCACTGTATGCATATTCTCTAAATCCTTGTGGTTTCACACAGCTGTGGGTGAAGTTCGGAAAGTCTCATTAAAGAACTTCCCTTTGTCCTCTTGATCCTGACCGAGCCTTATGCATTACAAGTTGGTTTGACTAAACTCTTTCAAGCACCCTATAAAATGTTTTGTACCACTTACTTAATTTACCAATACTATCAATTATCCTAAATATTGTGGATCCTAGCAGCAAGTGAAAGGAAATTGATTTTCCAAGTATTTTGGACTACTGTGTTTACTAGTGTATTAATGTTGTTACGTGTTTTGCCATCGACATGAGATCAAAAGCATTTTTTAAGGGATTTGAGGGGTTTTTCACACACTTCACTGAATTACATATTTGCATTGCCTTGGATGTTTTATACAGAGAAGGCTTTTTTGTTTTTTGCTTTTTTAAACTAGATCTAAGAGCTCTGTGTTAAGGCGCAGCTGGAGTAATACTGCTACAGCTAACACTGAGGGACCAGTGAAGCTGCACGAAGGCTCCCAGGTTCTTTTAACCAGCTCCAATGAAATGGGTACAATCAGGTACATTGGTCCTACAGAATTTGCACCAGGGATATGGCTTGGACTTGAACTCAGAAGTGCCAAGGGAAAGAATGATGGGTCTGTGGGGGAAAAGCGCTATTTCACCTGTAAGCTGAACCATGGGGTCTTAGTTCGACCTAGTAGAGTAACCTATCGTGGGATCAATGGGGTAAAACTTGTGGATGACATTTGCTGAGCCAAAATGTGCTAATACAATGGAAGATAAGTTTTTAAAGTACACAAGAACCTTATTTTAGAATGCCAACTTATTTTTAAATTATTGAACCAGCATTTGCATTTTACATGTGTGTATATGATTTTTTGTGTGTGTGTGTGTGTGTGTGTGTGTATATATATATACACACACACACACACACACACAAACATATACATTTTAAAAAAAAAAAGTTCAGTCACATTAAGCAGCAAAACCACTATTCCATTGCTCTTATTGAAACAGCCCTTGCCTGGGAAGGTTATTGCAAAAGCATCTTGGGTTTGAGATGCTGTGTTATTTGAATAATAAGAGAATGCAAGTATATCTAATGTTCTCTGAAGTTGCTTGTGATTCATGCAGTATTTAAACGATTTTCTTCCATGTAGTAATGAACTGATACTACTTGGTGCACTGCCTGCTTTTGACAGAGGAGGTGGCTAATACCTGACATTCATCTGTTTGCTAGGCACTTTGTCAATTTGAGTACCAGTTGCTAGCAATAAGCGAGCACAAGAAAGGCTTTTTTTCCAAGCGGTTGTGAAGTGCTTCCACACTTTATCATTCATATCCCTCCTCTTTTCCCCCCCTCCCATTCTCCCCTCTAGAAGACAAAAGGGCTGATAAATAAAAGTATTTATTATTTGCGGCTATCCTAGTGAACAGCAGCAATTAAATAAAAAGCCTTTAAAAAGCACAAATATACTTCATGTCAGGCTGTATAGTAAAAAGCACTTTTTGTTGTAGGCATTTGTAGAAAGCGCTATGTACTAGAAGCACTCTTCAAAATAATGCACTTTGCACTCTCCTGGAGAGTTTTCCCTCATTTTAAAAGATATGTTTGTTGGTGTGGTGCAGGATATGAGTATCACAGTTTTTAATGCAAATAATCCCAGAGTGGAACTATACATAATAGCTGCATCATAAATATTAAGTCTGTATAAATACAGCATGGTTCTTCCTGCCAGTGGTATGGGTTATATGCAGGGTTTTCAAGCAAGCTATTAACATTTGATTAGTTTGTGATACATGTTTCTTTTTGTTTCCTTTAGAGGAGTTTCCTGTGTAAATTTCCTGTAAGAGTCTTATGTTAAATTCAGGATAGTTTTAGATACAGCATTATAACACATTGTGATGATGTGACATTATTTGCATCTCAGCCTTTTAAAACGACTAGTATTTTGCCCACACTTTAAGCATATAATGTATTTTAATCACTCAGCATATGTAAACAGTATCTTATTGAAGGTTATCAGGGTGTTTTTATGTTCCAGAACAGTCATTTTATTCTTGAATGATCTGCTTGCTTTTACCTACTTGAAAGAAGTAAGTGACACTTTAAATAATTACATCATAATATCCTATTTTTAGACAGAATTCTGCTGTTACGTTATTTTAAATATTACTGTAGCTATTTTTCCTGAGCTGTATTTAAGATAGACTGTATTCTAATTTATGGGAGTTTTTAATTGAATATAAAAGCTGTAAATTTTGAATGTAAAGAAAATAATGCTTTATATTTGAAAATGCAGATATTCAGTGATGTACTGAATTTTACTTTGTCCAAAATCTGTTTCTTGCTGTTATTAGTAAAATCAAACTCTGGTGAACAGTATGTCAAAGAGTATTTATATTAGGTCATTATAGAATGTACATCCTCACTCTCATTTTTATTCTTACTTACAAATTATGTAAATAGGGTAGAGTGTGAAACAGCAGCTGTAATATATAAATCAGAAGTTTTTAATATCTTTAGGTGTATGGTGCAGAATTGCCAGCTGTCAAACAAAGTGTAAAACATATTTCTCTGGTTTATCCCAACCTCACCCTCCTGTCTGGGTATTAAACTAAACTAGAATTATTAGAAACACTCATTTTTTTTCTATTTCATGAGATGGAATGAATATAACTGCTTTTCCTGAGGAGCAGCTGGAGTTCTTCAGGAGGTGCTTGGGGAAATAAGTGTGAGTAAGGCAGCAAGCTGAGATACATTGTTATAATCACAGCACTTATGATGTGCGGCGTGTCTTGCACAGATGAAGAACATGTAGGGGACCAGCATCTTTCCAAGAATTTTCCAAGCCACTGGTAACTCTTCTTCTCCAAGCCTGTGTCCGCCTGCACTTTCTACAGTAGGAGGCTGCGTAGCTGTGCCCAGTTCAGCTGGAAGTGGGGTCTCAGGGGCCTGGGCTAGCCATGACTGCAGGACTTTGAATCCTGCCTTTATGGAAGGATAGAGGAAAGAGCACAGATACTACCTGAGCTTTGGTGTAGTGCGCTTTGCCCTTCAATTTCAGCTTCAGCTAGCTGCCGACAGCTCCTGAAAGCTCTGGCTATCATCAGGGTATAGCGCTGTAGCTGTTATGTGGGACTGTTATCAGTACAGAGTTGTTCTGGTAGCACTGAGAATCTTCTGTGGGGAAATGGGAAGCCCTGTGACTATATGCAGCCTGAAAGAGAAATAAATCAGTCTCCCACTTCCAAGGAGGATTACTGATGGATAGCTTCAAGTTGGTGATGTGAGAAGATGTGTGCTTCCTTAAATCCAAGGTAAGTTGCCATAATCCTTTTCCCCAACTCTTGCTGTAGACACTTCGTGTCATAAAATTCTGAAAAATAACTGGCACTGAAGTTTGGAATTAGGTGCTGTGCTGAATGGGGTAGCAAAACCAGCTGTGCTGAGGTCTGTAGGATCACAGCCCTAGACCTGTTAAAAGACAGACATATCTCCAAAGGTCTCCAAAGTCCCCATGAAATATAGAAGTAAAATATTATTTATTTAATAAATAAATAAACAAATGGTCCCCAGCAGTTCTGTGCTGCTTGTGCAGACTCGGAGGCTTTACCTTTTTCTGCAGCACATCTCTGGGGCCTGGTTTCAGGAGAGGTAGTTCTTCAGTGCTCTCAGCACTGAAGCGTTTCAACTTTGTTGGAAACTGGCTGGAAATGTGAGGGCACAGGTGTGACAGGAGGAGGAATGCTTCCTTGAAGAGTCCCAGGATGGAGAATTTATTTCTAGTGAGTTCTGTCTGGTTGGATTCAGTGATAGTTCTGCAGATGTTGAGTTATGTTTTCCTGGGCAGGGTGCCTGGGCCTTCAAATGTTGGCATCCAGCAAGATCTAAGGCTCAGGGAGCCAAGACCAGCACTATGGGTTTGCAAAAGAGAACACAGTGTCTCTGACAAGCTAGCTCTGCTACCTGAGGGTTGCATACGTGGCAAGTCCAGCATTTATGGCATGGTTTATAGAGAAATCAAATTTTGAAGAACCCATCAGCTGAAAACTGAGACCAATGTCCATGAAAGCCACATAGCAAAGTTCCAGCTTGCATCTGTTTTCCTGCCTTGCTGCAGGCACACAACTCTGGAAAAAACAGAAATTTTGAAAAATGCTAGCCAACAGTAGCTCCAAACCAATATATGGTGGTTGCTCAGTGACTAGCTGGAATCACAGCAGACCACAGGAGAGCTCCTTTTTCAGTTAAGATGACAGGGAGGAACTGAAGCGTGGGAGGACAGAGGGAGAGGTGGTTGCTTGATGCCCACACCAGGGACACTGATCAGGAAAAAAAAAGTCTCATTAACTAACTAAAGCACATTAATAAGCCTGCAGTGGAACAAGCATGTGGACGAGCAAGTGAAGGAGAACACGGTTTATAAATAAATCTGTCCTAATTTGAAGGACCATTTCTTGAGAAAGCAGCACCATAAGGCATAAGACTGGTGCAAGGCCGGGGGTGGGGGGAGCATTTCAAGGCAGGAGCTAGCTCTTCCTATGTTTGTCACAGGACTTAATCATGGCACTCTACTGTTTTAAATACAGCTTATAATTAGACCTGCCCAAAGTCAATGTTCAGGCGCAAATTAAAATGCTGTCCTAGAATATATACACTTACTTAGGAATGAAAACACCCAAATACTCTCTTGAACCATGTATTTTGTTCTCTCATACTGTTCAGTTTCGTTTAGGTGAAAGCCAGCCTTGGTGGTTTCTAATAGAAAGCAAAGTCACCCGTCTCCTCTCTGAGACACAAACTTGGAGGTACTACATTTGCAAAGTAAACAAGTCTTAAACTAGCTACTGCTAGCCAGGAATACGGCTGTCTCAGTTTATTACCACAGCTACTCCTTTGTATAGAGGTGTACCCTGGTACTTTTTTTTAACTTTAACAAGTAAAAATTCACACCCAGGCCTCCCTCTGCTATTACATTCTAGAGAAGGGAACTGACGTTGTACAATCATTGCAGAGATTTCAATGAAAACTCAACACAGGCAAAGCCAGTAACAGTCATTTTATTTGTCTTCATGCCTTTTGGTTCACTACACTTGTTTACAATACAAATACACTATTCAATACAAAATACTCAATGACCATATATTAATATTTTTTTTCATAGTATCCCTGAAGTGCACAGGCCCTTCCTTTATAGACAATGTTGCATAAGCTGCTGTATATGAGACAGACATTCCTAATGAAGCTTTGTTACAGAAAGAAGCCAGATGCAGACAAGTTAGACATTTCCCTCTGATGGGTTTAAGTTTGGGGCAATTTGTGATGTCTTTGCAGCTGTGAAAGGCTGTATTCTATGCTATTCCTATGTCAAGGTTGTTGTTGCCAAGCTGCTAGGCTCAGTAACAGGAGCAGACATGCAAAGTTCAATCCTTCATAGCCTATTTCAGACCTCTTGTATCATGCTCTGTATAAACGACTGTGTCCACTGCTGCAGCTGCTCTCACACTGGGCCTGCCTCCTTTCACCACGCAGCGGGGAGGGATGCCAGCGGGCCAGTGATACCACGCCACAGGGAAAGACTTGGCCCAGTGACTGCTGCCCTCCAGCTTTTAACCTGTGCCTGTCCCTCCACCCTCTCCACCGCAGAGCCCCCTCCAGCCCCTGTTCCTTCCCGCACTCCAGGAGGAAGCAGACTAACCCAAACTTCTTGCCTCGCTTCATACCTCCAGGGCACATGATGGAGAAATAAGGTTCAGTAGCAAAAAGGAAGACAACAAACGGACAGCTGGAAAGGTAGATAAACAGGCATCCCAGCCTATTTTACCTTCAGCAGCTTACAAATCAGCATAGAATCAGAAAAACCTACATCTATAAGAAACAGGTAACATCCACATGGAAATAAGCCATTTTCAGAGTCTGAGCGTGGTAGCACAAGATTTTCCCGTTCGTGCTTTTCATACTGTAGATCGTACAGCTTCCTGCTTTACCACTCTAGTGTGAAGAAGGATACAGAAGAACATAATGTAAATATTGCCAATGATATAGATTAACAGTCTTTAAGCAAGTTCCCTATGTCAGACATTTGCTTTCAATCTTAATAAATTATACTAAGATTATTTTTAAAAATAAGCTCTAGACAAAAATTGGTATGAAGGCTAAAGTAACTTCAGTTTTCCTTCCTACAGCCTCCCAGGAGCTATCCCTGTAAGCCCAGTGTGGAGGGGTTTAATAAGGGGATTCAGGATTCACATACATGCAGGGAGCTTTGGTCTGGTGAGGTCATGGTGACGTAAGCTCCTTCTGGTCACTGGAGCAGGCAGAACTTAACAGGTGCATCTTTCCAGACACAGAAATGAAAAATTCCTAGTTCATGCCTAGACAAAAATGTTCTTGCTACTGGTATATATCTAAAGGAAATTTGATAGAATGAACCCAGTATAAATGGGAGCACAGTAAGACACATGAACATTTAATGCATTCAGATATTACAACAGAAATCCTAAAACAAATTCTCTAAGTACCTTCTTTGTTGTATAGTATTTAAGTCACACTCAGTGTAAGACAGTCTCATTACTAACAACTATGGGGCACAAATTACTCAGCTCTTTACACACACACACAGAGTCTATCACCGCTAAAATGTAATCTGTTAACTTTACCCCAGCTCACAAATGATTTTTGATAGAGATAAGAAACTTTCCACAAACCAAATTTCTATTGTTTCCCTCTGCACTGCATGTCACTTTGCCTGTCCTTGGGAAGGACTTTCATAGGCTTCTTTCCGACCTCTCTGAACAGACTCCTGCTAATAATTCTGCAACCCAGAGCAGTGGTAACTGCAGCCCTCACATGGCTACTGGCAAATGAAGTGGGACTGTTACATGGTTCCTTTCAGCCCTTCAGAGGTGGAATAGTAATCAATAGTGCTGGCCTGTCAAGTGTTATTTTTGTGATAGAGGAAACAGGCATCATTAGGGAAAGTTTTCTTCACACTGTCCCACTGATGTGCTCTTACAGCACTGTGGAAAATAAATGAACAAAATGCTGTATTGACACTGAAATCTTGGAAACACTTGGCAACAGGGCATACATTCACTTGCTTAAGGTTAAGCAATGCAGTCGCAGAAGAACATGACACTTGCTTTGATGAAGTCTGCACAGAAGTAGCAGAGCACCATTTGGTCCAGGCAGTTCACGGAAATCATTTGTCATTCATTTATGGTACTGTTCCTTTTCTAAAAAAACAGGACATTCAAATGCTCCAAACCTTGTTTCTGAACTGCAAGATTTGATCAGCATTGGTATTTACAAAATGTTTTTCACAAACTGTGGAGCTAGGCGTGGACAACCCACAGGTACTGAACTAAATGCTTGTTGTGGAAGCACTTACAGATGTTATGCTCTTTTTTTAAAATTAAAACTAAGCCAAAATGAGATTTCTGAATTCCTTTGAATTCCAGACATTAAAATGGACATTGTGATGAAAACATTTTACGTTGTAGACACTGGAAGGAAAGCTTCCTTAAAACCAACCGCTATTGCAGGAACTGCAATAATCGCTTTATGCACAGTAACCAGCACAGACTGGAGAATATCAGTAGTAATTTATCATTTCCCCTGACTGGAACATCATCTTCATATATATGTAAGAAGCAGTAATGTGTTTAGCTCCTTCATTATTTACTGCTCACATTTTATGAGAATAACATATTTCAGTTGAACTTCTATGATAAAATAACTGCACAGCACAAACAGCAGAGTAATCATGCTATCACCATGGATGGAGAAAGGAAGCCTTCCTTTCTTCCCTTCATCCCCCACAAATATACCATCATCTTCTGTTGCTTGTGCTTTTAGATCCTCTTTAGAAATGCCACTTCTAATATCCTAACTGGGCAAATTATTTGTATTTGTGCACAGAGCTGCTGCCCAGATCTAATTAATACCATCAACTAGACAAAGCTCATTAATATTGCAGTTTTTTGTTCTTGTGTATTCTTTAAAAACACCCCTCTGGATCAGATTCTGTCCTCAAAGAACACCTAAGAGGCAGGGCAGCAAAAGCCCTGAGGTGGGCTCCTACTCAAAGATGAGCTAAGGAAAACAAAGTGCAGTTGCTGATACAAATGCTTTTGAAAACAAACTAAAATATTTCAATGAAAATTGCAATTATATGTAAATAATATTGTGGCATAAGGAAATGCTCCTATAGTACTTACTTGCTAAATGAATCTTCTTTCCTGAGCCACTAGAAGATTACCTCATTGAGTTTATTGTGCTAGGAAGAGTGGACACTGTGACACTAACACAATCCTAAGCTAGACAGAATCCCTCCCCAGTGGCTCTTTCATGAAGATGACTGCAAACCTAATAACCTCACAGATCACAAATATTCTTTTAGTTCAAGCTAAAGAAGTCTGCGTACAGCAGCAGAACACCTGCATTGTAACCCCAGTTACGGCCACTGAGTCCGTGCAGCAGGGCTGTGCACTGGATCACTGGCAGATGAACAGGAAATTCCAGGCAGCTCCTGAATCAAGCTAGTTAACACAAGAGCATAAGCCCCATTAACCAAAGGGACATGCAATTTTGGCATTACTCTGAAAGTTTTTAGTGCTGCATATTAGACATATGGGAAAGGCAGGTTATGAGCAAAAACTATCCTCCCTCCTCCCCCCCAATAATTTTTTTTTTAGAGTGGTGGCCCAAACCAAGCCTTCTGATTTAAATCTGCCTAATCTCAAAGGCTAGCAGGATGTAAACAATGTTGGAGACAGGAAGCTTACCTCAATATCTGGATCCAGGGCCACATTCAGAATCACTTCACTGAAATGAAGAGTCCTGGACTGATCTTCATATTCCTTTGCTGATGCTCTAGCAGACCCATTCTATGGAAATAGGCACCCCTTTTTTCAGACAGCATTAATGCTAAAACAGCTCCTTGTAACCCTACATTGAAGTTACTAATGCATATCTTTACACAGGAATTATTTCCTACATCTATGTTTTGACAATACACTTACTGGAATATTTTTCATGCACAATGTGTACAAAATGAGTCAATGCAGTGCTTTTCTTTAAACCACTATCATACACATATTTTGTTAAAGAAACTAGGGCTATAAACCCCGCAAATACAGACAGTATCTGGCATCCTGATTGTGGCACAATGTCATTTTCTGCCTTAATGTTGTTCTTGTTGGTACAGGGCATATCAATGGCTATTTTACACCTCTGAGCTATGCAGGTGGGCTGTCCATTTTCAGGGCATTGTGAACGCTTCTCTCATGACCATGGTCCTTTAAAATTCTACTTTGGTTCCACACTTAACAATCACAAGTTCCTGTTGAAAGACATTCCTACTTTTGTAGGCCAGAAGGAATTTTAAAGGGCTCTACACAGTTTCAGTGCTGGACACAGCGGGGAAAAAAAAAAAGAAAAAAGACAAAACCCCAAAACAAAAACTCAAATCAGAATGCCTCATAGCATCCATACCAATCCTTTATGCTTCCTGTCCAGTCTCTCTTTCAAGTGATGCAGTATGAGCAGCATCTTTCTACTGCCCTGCCAATGACACCAAAACCACTGTGCATTCAAGGACTTTCGAAGACTAGAATAGCTGGAACACAAGCTGGGAATGTGCTATTGTGTCTCCATTCAAAGTTGGATCCTTTTTTGGTTTGGATGAATGATGCTTTCCCTAAACCCACTACAAAGCTCTGCCACTTGCAGGAGATTTCCAAGTGTTCCACAGCAACCATTAGTTTGGCATGGAAAACCCCAGACATGAAACACTCAAGGCAGTGAGTGGCTTTACACTTAAGCAGAGAACGCACAATTGAGAAAAGCTCACAGGAAGGGCATGACAACAACCATGCGTATGAGTTGATGCAACAGGAAGCTGGGCCTTGCAGTTAACGTGTTTCCTGTATCCTCCCTCCCCCGTTGTTTCTTTTTCTTTCTTTTTTTTTTGTATTGGGGCTCTGGTGATTTGAAGCCTCTTGGGTTACTTGAAATTACAGCTTCAAGGGTGGCACTTTGGAGCAAGTTGGCACATAATGGAAGGTACCACTGTCAGATCCCTTGCTCACGGTGTATTGGTAACAGGACATCTCTTCAAGGCTCAGGGGCCACATGGGTAAAAGTCAAGAGGGTAGAGGGCTCTCAAGGCCCCTGGTGGGTTACGTGGTTCTTGTTTCTGAGGATGGGATCCTCATAACTGCTAGCGCAAGGTGGTGTGGAGGCTTCCAAGGGTAAGCCCTGCTGTTGGTATCCATAGTTGACATTCCCACAAGGGAAGTGGCGAAGCCTAAAGAGAGGCACTTCTTTAACACTTGCTGTTAGGGAAGATGGCTCTAATAGCAGGGAGGAGCCTGGTAGCCTGCCAGTCACAATGTTGGGCCCTACAGTACAGTTTCCTTCGTGCCCCAAATTCTCCCTCTCAGACATCTCTTTCTCCAGCACAGAATTGTTTTTGCTGGCCTGCTTCTCTGCAAACCAGGAACCGTATGTCGGATTCCAGAGGTTGGTGGGCTTGTTTCTGGAGCCTCGGCCTTTGTGCAGCTCAGAAGGGGGATTGGACTGGGTGTAGGCCATGTTGATATGTCCCCCTGCCGAGGCTGACTGCACCTTCCCAGGGACTGATGGCTCCAACACTCCTGCTTTCCCTAGAGCTTTTCCAGTAGTGATGGCTGATGGCAGTGGGGGTGGAGATGGCAGAGCTCGTTTGTCATCCTTTTTGTCTTGGTGTGCGGAGACCAAGAGAGGAGGAATCCCTTCCGGATCTTCTGGGCGCATCGCTACCTTCTCCTCCTCCTCAATTGATGGGCCATATTCTACTGGCAAAGCAGTGTTGATGACATCCGGATCCTGCAGGAGAAAACAATGAGAATTTTTCAGTCTGCTACCACCCTGTATGGTCAGACTCAGTTATAAATCCAAGACAACTGACAGCTGTCATTGTATGATCACAGTGTGTCTTTCCCATCATGGGGCCCACATTTCATGTGTAGGGGATGCTGACAAAATGCAGTTAGCTGAGATGCAATGGGGCACCCTTAAAATTGAACTCTTAAAAAAAAACAAACAAAAAATCCACAACCAAACACCAACACAAAACCCACCACAGAACAGCAGAGAGTACAAGAATAATGAAAAAGATTTTTTATGTCCAGCTGAATTTCCTATGGAAATGTTGTTTTGGAATCGTTATCATCTTGAACTTCATAACATTTTCAAACACTGAGGCAGTTACAGCCATGAAAGTATTGCCTACACAGAACAAGGGAGAAACGGGAATGCAGACAGAAGGCAATACTGTCAAGAGTAGACCCCTAGAAGCCTGAGCCCATAGAGATGGGTTTTGAGCTATTTAAGCAGTTTTGAAAATTAAATTGAGAGAAATGTGGTGATCTGGACAACCTTTAACTATTGCTAGATGCCACAGATAACAGAAAATGTCTTCCATCCAAGGATCCAAACACACATGAAAAAGATCAAGCCTCCCAAACAGTGAAGTAGACCAGTAATGCCCCCATTACTTACAGATGGAAAAGCATGCTGACTGAGGAAAATAACTGTGTGAGGCTGCACAAGAAATCTGTGCTGACTCAGGCAGCAGAACATTTTCCAAACTATACCATTCTTTGTAAGCTAAAAATGGTGGTAAAAATCAGATCTAGGCCTGGAAAGCCACCCACATCCTCTTCCTGCTGTCTAGCCTTGTAATCCCCACTCTTTGGCACTTCTCTCTGCACCTGCTTCTCCAGAGCAGTCAGACTCTGGAAATCCCCCACAGCTGCAGAGGCCACCTGGATAAGGTGTTCTGAGTCAGGACCATTTCTGCTCAGTGCTCACCATGTCCCAAGGGTTACAAGGAGACAGAGCAGCTGACGTGAAGCACAAGTGCATACGGATGCTGGTCTGTCTTAGGTCTTCAGCTTGGTAGAAATCTGTGTCTTTATAAGCAGAAGCAGAGCCACAGATTTGCCATTCCTCTGTACAGCTGGGTAAGTGTGTGCTCTTTTGCTTTTAGGCAGTGAAAGACAGTAGGATCAACCACCTGATGTGGTGAATGTCCCATCAGCTGGTTCCAGGCTAATGCTAGTGTCTCTGAACTGCAGTAATGCAGTGCTGCCTTCTCCTCATTTTACATTCTGGCTCGCCTAGACTGCTCCTCTCCACCCCTCTCACGGTAGATGAATGAAGACTGATACCTGAGTGCAGTACTCAATCCTCTCTAGGATTATGGCAAAGTTTGGCCTGTCTTCAGGCTGGTGCTGCCAACACTGGGTCATAATTCGGTAACTGAAAGAGCAAAACAACAGAAGCTCATAAATGGCAGATCCTGTTGGTACGTAACAGCTAGTCACTGCAGCCTGGAAACTGTGAGCACACATTACCAGTCCAACTTCTAATAAGGGTGGTCAGCATTCCCCTGAGTCAGACAACTAATGTATAGGTAACCCTTAAAATGCGACCACCAGTGGGGTGATATCTATGACACATCAGAGAAATAACCCATCCACCTGAGCTCCCTCGGAGAACTCACTAGAGGTAGGTTGCAGTTTCACATTTAACCTGAGATGCAGAAATATTGCACAATCTTTAACCAAACAAGCACTGACCAGTACTCTTCAAAGGGGTTCTCTAAAGCAGGAGTCTCTACCAGTTAGAGAAGTCATTGGCAAGTTCAAAAAGGTAGGTCAGCCAAGATAAGATCAATCTCAAAAGTCATTAACTTTTGACTAGAGAACAGTATTCAAAACAGACACTCATTTGCATTAATACATCAAAGTTACAATTTCATACACAGGGCCAGGGCAGTTTTTAGGTGGATCCATTCTTCCTCCATTGGTTACGAACTCCAGAACCTCCTGGTTACTTTTGCTAGGGTAGGGCATATATCCCAAAGAGAATATCTCCCACAGCAATACACCAAAGGACCTGAATACAGAAGAGAAGGAAAACAAAATTAAGGATACAGAAATAATCATCATCATTCAGGGGATATGCCCTTAGATGTAGTATTGTCAGTATTGCTCTTTGCAGTCTGTACTCAGTTGACTTGTGGAATTCACTGTTGCAGGACTGAGATGTGAACAAGCTGTTTAATTTTAAAGGTTGGCTCTGAATCATTTCATCAATGCTAACAATTGACTGATAAATGAGTTAAGTCTATGATACAGGTAGGTAAACCTGATTGCTTTGCCCTTGTACTCAGCCCTGTTCAGCTAGATACAAGAAGTGTGAAGCAGACTATGTTCTGAGGCATCAGCCACTGCTGGGGGCTGGACTGAGGGGAGCAGTGGCCTGAACACGTATGACAAACCTTTCCTCTTGAATAAGCAGCTGTGCTTAAAATAATAATGTTAGCGAATCCCCACTGCTCACTCTGAGCATCCTTCCTGTATCTCAGAGAGTATAATAAAAACATTCCCTAGCTTACACCACAATCCTGGGCCTGTGCGGTGTGGTAGCCAGTGCCCTGGGATAATGGCTGAGCAGGGCCCCTTCCAAAGTATTCATTTGGCCAGATGCTTGGAAATCACGATCGTGTTGATTAAAACTGCAGCAGAGCTATGAGCAGCATCAGGCAACTCATCCTCTTGGTGCTGACAGACAGGCAGCAGCTCAGCTGTATCAGAGAGCTTGTCTCAACCCCTGTGCTGGGACTCACTCAGGAACTCCATCCTGACCACGCAGCTCCCTTCCCCTCTGCACACCTCCTGAGGTCTTGGCCCTGCTTTGCTGTTCATTTCCTCCCAAATCACAGTCACTTTGGCTCCTGCACCGTGGCTTCCTCTCAGCACTACAGCAAACTAGGTGAGGCCAGGCTGCGATACAAACAGTACAAGCAGCGGCAACAGAGACCTGCTTCTTGGGGTTGAGCCCTCACTATTTCCAGTCCACGAGCTCACACAATTTTCCTCTCCCCTCCTCTGGCCACCAGAAACTCGGAGTTTACAGAGCTTACAGTGGTGCTGCAGGCCAAGAGAAAGATGAAAGCCACAATGTATTATACCTTTTCCCCCAACTGCAGGCATGGATGGATCCTGCCCGCAGTCTCCTGTTAACACTGTGCTGCTTTCACTAGTGTGGAACTGGCACTTTCCTCCCAGGAGTAAACAAGGCAGCACCTAAATCTGCCTCTGCCTCTGTTCCCTGCCTGCTCACTTCCCCAATAGCACCTGCCTTTGCACACGTCTGATCTTTCTCTTCCCTTGTCTCCTCCAAGGTTACTGGCTCTGAAAGCCCTTGCTTCTCTTTCTAGTAAGGGGGAAATGAACACGAACATGTTTTTTTTCAAAATATTTGGACTTTAAAAAACAGGTTAAAATACACACACACACACACACACACACACACAGAGAGAGAGAGAGAGAGAGAGAAAAGCAGCACACCATGTGTCTGTTTTTGATGTAAATATCCCCTCCATGAAAGCCTCAGGAGGCATCCATTTGACGGGCAACATTGCACACCCACCCTTCCGATAATAGCTGGCTCTGCAGAGAACAAACAAAATGAAGAATCAGCCAAGAATTCAGAAAATGTCATTAATCAGTGTTTTTGTAATTAAAACCATTAAATTTATCAGCCTGAGGAGGGGCTAATTTAGGCAAAACAGTGTGGCAGAGAAAACGCTGAAGAGACCTATTTCTTCTCATAACGGTAGAAACTGGAGGACCACTAGCAGAAACTGGCAGATCATGTAAGGATGCTCTGTAATCTCCCCCAGTTCAGACCTGATCCAGTTAACTTGGGTTATCCTCTGTGCATACCCCCAGTGAATTGCTCACACAGTACGTTGCTGCTGGCAAAGCCCTCCTCTCCCAAAAGTGCTTTACTGCCACAGCAAGATCTCCACCTCATCTCACAGTGGTCACATTAAGCATCCCCACCAAAAATAAACAGCCTGTCCCAAAACGTACCAATCCAAAGCACTGCAAGTGAAATCCACAACCCTTAGCAAAAGCCAGGGACTGGATGAGGAGGACACTTGGCTCTTATAGCCAGGGGCAGGAGTTACAAACATCATCTCCCACGCTCCTGAGGCAGTAAGTACATCAGTCTCTTTGTCACTTTCATTTAAAATAAAACCTACAAGCCCCAAACCCTATGCTGATAGCTGCAGGAGGTTATTCAAGCAAGCAGGTACCACTGTTCATGACTACACAGTCTGAGTATCCAACAAAGGGTTTTCCTGGACATAAAAACATGTGCAAACTTCAAAGGCACCTTTGAAAACTCAGCACCAAAGCATTCATCTTGGCAGCCAGTTCTGCTGATTGTGCGAGTGTGACAGATGCTACTTTGTCCAATCTGACAGTGGGCAGAACGGGGGCTCTTTATGAGGGAAAGAAAAGGGAGAGGAAAAAAACCCAGCTCACATGCACTTCTATTTTGAAGGAAGCAGTCTATTTGCATCACTTCAGGCTGTGATACTGTCAGATCTCAAACTAAGCAGGGCTAGGCTTGGCTTAGTAATTCCACAGGAGATCCCAAGCAGGGAAAAAGAAAGCCAGGACACTGGAATAAACAGTTTGGGTGACTGAGTACAAGGCACTTCTTCTTCTAAGTCAGAGGCAAATCAATTCCTCAGCACAGCAGGACAGGGTGCTGCACTTCTGGAGGTGTTGTGTGGAAGATGAGATATCAAACTGCAGGCCTGACTGCTTGTGGTCATTAAAGATTTCCTGGCACTTGCAAGAGCAGAGTAGTTAACCCTGTGTCCTGGCTGAATTCCAGTCTGGGCGATTACATTTTCCTGACCTTTCTCTGCACCTTCCTCCTTTATCTGCAGTAAATTGAGGAGATTTACTGATGACACCAAACCAAAGGGGCAGGGCTAATATGAAGGGGGAAGATTAAACTCAGAATGATTTGGGGCCACAAAACAGAAGGGCACATGGGTGCCACTCAGTGTGGAGAAAGTAAAGGCAAGAAACTGTGGTTAGCATACAAGAGGGAGGGGAAATGCTGCCTGTGGCTATCAGACTTCATTACTCAGAAGAAAGTGCTCAGGAAGTGGGGAGAGTCTTCAGAGTACAGTTAAACTACAGATGAAAGCCAACACCAACACATCATTAGCAGGGATTCATTGGGGTAGGATCGCTCCAATTTCATGCCTTGCTAAGGTTAAACAGAGCAGCACGTGAGCATGCTCTCCTAAGCAAACACTGCTTCTCCCTTATTTTGGTGAGCTTCCACTTGCTGATACCCTGGACTTAGCCCTGCTACCTGTATATATCTCGGGCCATTCCAAAGTCTCCAATTTTAGCCACTCTCCCAGGCCCTCGACAGGTAAGGAGGCAGTTCCTGGCAGCAATATCCCTATAAGGAAAGGGAAGAAAAGCAACAGAAAGAGAAGAACCACTTAATCATTCAACAATTTTGCAAACCAAAAGGAAAGTAAGGAACAGTATCTAATTTCCTGAGGTGCAGACACAACACCCATAGAAGTCAGTGTATATGGAAAACTAGTGATGTCCCAAATTCCAACCTACCCCAGTATTAGGAGCAGTCCTGCTATTAAGACATTTCCTCTTTAAACTTCATTTAACACCTTTCAGCTGAATGGATGGGTCTCCTGTGAACCTCCCTTCACCACAGGAGCTATTAAGTCTCTAGGGAATTGCAAGCAGGGGAGTTGATTTCAGCAAAATCAAGCTGTCTTGATTGATGCAGATATTGCTCTGAAGACAGGTATGGGCCTGAATCTGTGCATGCAGGTAAAGCTCCCTTTCCATCTCTTCTGGGCTAAAGTAAACCTTGAGATCTGAATAACATGGTGACACATCTTGTATATTACTTTTACAGAAGTGTTAACTACAGTCTGGCTACAACAGCATCACAGTCCCTTGCAAAGCCACACACTAGTACTGTGCTCTTCTGATGTAGGCGGGGTGGCCATGCATATTCAACATGAACAAGAGCAGCACAGGAGTAGAGGGAGCCAAAGAACAACTGCTGGCATCTCTTGCTTTTGTTACTGCTGCCTCTCTTGTTATTGCTTACTTTACAGCTGGAAGGAATACAAATGCGGCTACTCCTAACCATGCTAAATGCTATGACATTCCTTCATGATTTTCTAAAGTAGTGTTGCCAAAGATCTAGAGAAGATGCTGGAAAGCTGTGACACATGGGAAAAATAGCTGGATTATTTTTACTATCTATTTTGGTTGTAATGCTTCTTTTAGTGTATTGTCAAGGGAGAGGTAGGCAGCCAGATTATTCCTCATCTCAGCAATCTCTGTGGGTCCAGAACTGCACAGGGAAATTTATTCTGCTTTGAAGACAGTAGGGTGCCCCCTTCCCATCTGGCTTTTTGGGAAGAATGTGGAGGAGCTAGCAGAGGTTCCAGCTGGTAGAAACCCAAGCGCTGATGCAGGGAGCTTTTATCACTCAAAGAACTTTCTGTGTTTTGGGCTTTCTCTGCCCTATGCAGACTTTTTGTTTTTCTGCTGCTTTTTCCGGGGTGTTTGCATGATTCTGCTCAAGGCTATAGGCAAAATTTTGGACACTTCTCAAACACCCTGTTCTGTGGGAGCAGAAAACAATATTCACGAGGAGTTGTACTTCTTGCTATGCTTCTGTAGCCGTTCTCTGAGAGCAAGAGGAGAAGGGTTCCAGAACGAGCAGAAGAGCAACAAGTAAAATTCTTGAGGGGAAGACCTTTAAGGACTTCCGTCAGGAGATCACATTTCCATTTGCAGATTAGCTAAATAGGCTGCATGAGTGTAGGCACTGAGACAGAGATCAGGATCTTTGATAAAAACTACAAACCTCTGCCACCTGGTCTACAGGAGCCTTTTATGTTAATTGCTTCTATTATTCAGGTTTTATCTACCTTGTTTAAAGGTTTCCAGCCACTAGAGTGCAGCAGGACATAAAAATATCATGCAGGGCATTATGCTCCTCTGCTGGCCCATATACAAGACATGCCCATGCTGACACAGGGGTGTTCACCTACCTGTGAATGAAGTGGCTCTCCTCCAAGTACTGACAACCACAAGCAATGTCACGAGCCACGTGGAGCAAGTCCAGCATGCAAAGGGAAGAGGGCTGGTTCTACCAAAAGACGAGGGACAAACTTGGATTAAAAGCAAGAACATGGCAAGATTCATCACTAGTACAGCACTGGGAACTCTCCAGCAACGGATGCAGCTCAGATGTTAATACACAAAGGGATGTGTATGCTCATTACAGACAAGCGCAAGAGACAGCATTCATATCCAAGAGCCATTAAAAGGATGTGCAGGCACCTTATCATACAAACCCCAATAACAGAAAGCTGGATCAGACATCCTACTGCTGCAGGCCATCTCCCATCTCAATCAGGATTCTCCTTTAAAAGTTTCCCACTGTTATTGAAAGATGCGAATGGATTTCCCCCAGTTCTCCTGGGAGACAGTTCTGCATGATAAAAATTTTTGTGAAGATATGTAGCCTGAACTGGTCCTCACTCAGTTTCTTTCTATTATTTCTAGCTCTTCTCTCCCTAAAGTCACCTTGAACAATGAGAATGACATTTTGTATAATGGCATGAGTCACATCTGCTCTTTCCCTCCTCCACATCTGTGTAGGTTTTATCTTGCCCCTTAGAGCATTGATATAGGTTTGCTTAGCCAATGGCTACAGAAGATTAAAACTGCCAACTCCTTGTTCCTGCCTCTCTGATAGAGTCTCCAGCCCTTGCCAGCAGGAGCCAGAAGCTTTAGTGAAAAGGCCAGGCTTAGAAACAGCTTGCATTTGCGGGCCTTTGAAGCCAAACCATCATATTCTGCCCTGAGGTGTGAATCAGTGATCCCTGCTGCCAGTCCTGGGGGGGAGAAGGAGACCATTTCTGCCACAGGGATGATGTGGATGACAAACAACCAGGGTGGCACTTCTTCCACTGCAGCTATTCCCTAAGAAAGTATTTCTCTGTGGCCTTAGTTATTTGACTAAACAATCCCATCCTGCCCTCTAGCTCTCTCTCCTAACACCTGCCATTCTGCCCAGGGGACAGACTCACCTGCGCATGGCTTTCTCCTA
The DNA here is from genome assembly GCF_036417845.1 of Apteryx mantelli. NCBI lineage: Eukaryota > Metazoa > Chordata > Aves > Apterygiformes > Apterygidae > Apteryx > Apteryx mantelli. The sequence continues at coordinate 25,761,681 of NC_089980.1, read as the reverse complement.
CTGATGCACATACCAGCACTGGTCCTCCAGTGACAGGGACTTCTGGCTCTGCCAGCCTGTCTGTTGTGATGAAACATCTCTCCAGACTGATGTGATGCTGTGCTGGCTACGCCCCTGCTCTAAAACACTGCGAACTGGGACTGGAAATAGGTCCAGGCTCCGCAGCAGGCAGCAGCCAATAACTGAACACTGGGCATTGGCTAGTAAAATCAAAGCCCTAATGTCTTCTGAAGAGGTTAGGAAAAACCTGGCCTCAATATTTGACTAACAAAAGAAATGAAAAATGCTATATATCTCTGTGGAAACAAAGCCTGGTTTTTCACTGTGGTGCCATAAAACAAAATGATTGGTGACTATGTACCACCTGCCTATTTTTTATTATGCACACGGTATACTTAATTGTATATATATGTTATATACTTAATTGATTCTTTACACAAAAGACTAGACTGAGTGTCCCCCCCCCCCAAGCCTTTCCTTTTGTAGAGTAACAATTTCCTAAAAATATTAAAACCTTCCTCCCTCTCTTTTTTTTTGGGGGGGGGGGTGTTAGGGGAGAAATCTTTTTTTACCTCTGTGAGTTAGAGTGTCTCACCAGCTACAACATGGCTACAATAAAGGAGGTTGCAGATGCTGTTCCTTCCCTTTTCAGCACACAGCTAAAGGGAAATTAATACCTTAGTCCACCCATTCTCTCCATTTCCGAGCAAGGCTCAGAAACCTGAAGTGAAAACTGAGTAACAAACCCAGTTCTTTACCATGCAGCAATTGACTCCAAACCTGAGCTATATTGCAAGACAATCAGGAGGCTGAAGCCGCAAGCTGACTGACCAGCAGGGCTTTTTCTTTCTTTTTTTTTCCTCTTCTACTTGTTTTTCCCCCTTCCCTCCTTGGATGAATTCCTTCCACCTTTTATTTGGCTAAATACAGCCCTAAAACAGATGTGACTTCCCAGCCAAGGACAATTTAGCCAAGTAATTTATTTGAAAAATGGAAGGTTTGGATTCATTTTGCAAGGGGAGCAGCCTTGAGACACCAAAGAATTAACTTTACAGCTGTTTACAGCTTTTGCTCCTCAAATGAATGGACAATGCCAGCTGGAAAGCATCAGTGTTTGGAGCAGTGGGCACACTGGAAACACTAGTATGACACTTCCCTGGGGGAGGTTGAATCTTGCTAAAGGTGAATGAAATTCTGTGTATTGTTCAGTGTGATCACTGCTCTGTGCAACACACTGCAGAATATAAAGGAGGGGAAACTACAGTTTATCTTCCAATCTTGATTGCTTTTCTGTGTGTGAGAAGGATCAGTGCTGAACTTCCCAGAATGGAGAATTCTGCAATGCTTATAAGCACTGAGGCTCCAGTTCCAGGCATCTCTGAATCTATCAATCTGGACTGCCTCTCTGCAGAAAAGGAGGGAGAGGTAATCCTGTAAAAGACGTGAAACCTTATTAAAAACAGAACAGAGAAACTCTTCAGTGTCGTAAAACCCAGACCTGCAAAGAAGTTTGAATCTGAAGCTTATGGAGTGGGCCAATTTTATGAGACAGATGCCTGGCTGGCATAAACTGATAATATCCCACAAAAGTTTCTGGTATTTTGTCAGTGATGTCAGATGAACGTTTGGCCTACATATGTGATAATTCTTGCTTAGGGTCCAGAATAATCATTATCTGTTGGTCAAACATTGCTTTCATTATTTGCATGAAGAACACAGATGAACAATATGCAATAGGCTGTGCTGGCAGCATCTCAATCTCTCATGAAGTTGCATCCTATGTCCTAATACCACCTGCTGTGGTAGCTCTAGCTTCCCACAACACAGTCCCTAACAAAGTTTTAAGTTCCCCCTTCCACCACTTACTGTCTCCTCCTCCACCATTCCCTCTGCTCTCTACCACAGTTTTTACCAGCTGAGCACGTGGCAGCATGCTGTATGCCTTGCTCCAAGTCACACACGCTCTCACTGGCCAGTTGTAGGCCAAATGATACAACTGTTTCACTCAGTGGTTGCTCTAGAGTGGTGCTTTCTCTTTTCATGAGCCTTGTGAGATGTTAATGCCTTTGACACCTCTGTCTCAACTGAAATCAGTAAATGAGTTGAAAGTTAGGGAGTAGGAGGAGACACTGGGGGATGAATGTAGAGAATGAACAGGTTCATCTTATCCCTGTTGGAACCAGGCTGAAAGCAGAAGTAGGGTGGGAAATAAAAGGCAGTGAGGAAAGCAGCTGGAGAATACAAAACTGAGAAAAACAAGGGGATGCAAAAACAGTAGTGCAAGGAAGAGGAAGGGTAAGGTACAGTAAGCAATAAAACATTATTACTGAATCAGTCAGCTAGGTGTTGTGTTCAGCTCATTCCTGCTGGAAGCAAAGCTCATTGAAGTCTTCTATTTACTGTGCTCAGCTCCTTGTCTTTCTTTTCCTTTAACAGACCCGGAAAACTAGAAGTCAAGCTATCCTTACTCTCTGCCTGCCTTCCTTGAAAAAGCAACAGGAGGAACAAAACAGCTCAGAAATCTTTAAGCGCAGAACAAGGAAAGATACAGCCACAGGCCCAGGTACAGAGACTCTGTATACACAGAGGGTAAACCCACTTCTGTGCTTGGATCCCATTTTTCACACAGCACAATGCCCTGTACACATTTCATCTCTCCTCAAGAAGGCTACCTTCTAGTTTCATGGTTTCTGAGCCAGCAAAGAAGCACATGCACCAGAGGCTTATTTCTCAGCACTCACAGCTGCCATTAGCCGTTCAGAAGCTGCCCTTGCAGTCACCCTGTCACTCTCGCCAGGCAACCATCAAACGGGACGGTAGCAGAAGTGGGGAAAGGCAAGAGTAACAGGCTGTTAGAAGTGGAGCTGAAATGTGTGGATCCGTGTCTGCACACAGTCAGGCTATTTGGGCTCACACAACTGTTAAAAAGGGACTGGATCCAGAGATTTAAATAAGCTACCGACTGCACATCACATTTGAACTTCATCTTTCCCAAAATGTGACAGGCATGGGACAGAGCAGAAAACAGCGGCATCAGTCCCATGTCTCCTCTAGTCACAGGATCAAGTTAAATGCTGGAAATAGAGGAGGATCTTCAAGTTGCTGGGAGCAGCCCCTGTGTGTAGTAGTTATATGGTAGTCTCGGATAACTTCACGCAGGTCAGGAAGGACTAGGCAAGAAGAGGAAAGGAAGAAGAGACTGTGAAAGGAGAAAGAAAACAGTAAGGAAGCAATGTTTGCTGTGCTTGGGGTGAATCATCTGCCTCTCCTGACATTAGCTTTCAGAGAGGTTGCACAGAGCTACCACTAACAGACAGAAATAAAAGCCCTGACATGCAAGGAAGAACTCATGAGTAGGGTAAGGGTAGAGAGAAGGAAACCCGTCAGATCAGAAGGCTCCAGTGACTGCATCCTATGAAGATAAGGGACTTTTCATCCACAAAAACAACTGGTTCATTTTACTGCAAGGTCAAAATTTCTGCTGTTCAGGACTAACGTTCGTGGTGCTTCCTCACAAGGCCCTGATCATTACTAAGCTGGCTTCTCCCTCTAATTTAACAAGCCAAAAGGAGGTTTCCACTGCAAAGTAATGGATGTCCTTGCCCTACACCATCCGTCTGTTTCACCTGCCATTTCATACAGCTACCACAGCCTGTCTTGGCAGTTTAGATCAAAGCACCTACCAGACAACATACAGTGGCTTGTTCTGTTTTTCCCTGCACCAGGTGAGAGCAGAGCCCACACTGCAAAACATGAATTTCCCTACTCACCTACCACCACGTTCAGCCCATTTGTATGAGCTGACAAGAACATCTGTAAGTGCTACAGAAAACCAACCTCTATTATAAAGACTGCCAGCTCAGATTTTAAACATCTTATATTTCTGGAGGCTTAGCCTTCTTCTCCAGGCAGCAGCCATTTTCCTGTATCCCATCCAAGACTGTGGTGCACCTGGGCAACACAAATCCTTTTTAGTAGGTCTGAAAACTAAACTGCAAGGAAAAAATAGAGAGTCAATCTGTTTCCAGATGTCTCAATGAAGACTCTTCTCTATATCCATTAGAGCTAATTCCTGTCTTTTCTGTATTGATAAAATCCAGCATTTTTCATCTTTGCAAAGAAAGGTAGAAAGTATGAAGGTGGGATCTGGCACTAAACTCCAACAGCATCTTGGGGGCCTTTCTGATCCAATAGCCCAGACTGAACTTTATTCTTTGGAAGTACTTATTCCTCTTGAAAGAGGCAATTAATTTCTCACACATTTCCAGCTGACTGTCATTTCCTGTTGAAGCTGACTTTAGTGGGAAAATCTTTAAAATTCTGGACTAAAGATACTTACTATTAAGTCAACAGCTCTAGGCCTGATTCTCCTCTTGCCTATGTCAAACTTGCTTCTACTGACAGATTTCCACAGAAATGCACCTGATCAGCAGTTTAAATAACAGCTTTATCACTACTAGCTCTACACTTTTATTTTTGCACTTGTGCGAGGAAGGTAAGAGGACAGTTTAACATTGTTTTATTTTTTGACTTGTTTCAACTTTCTTGAAAAAGGAGAGAATTATGGATATATGTTAGGATTAGCTCATCCTAGAAAAAAAACAGTGAGGAATGGTATTCATCATGGTCAACAGAGCAAGCCACCAGAGAGATGCAGAAGCCTTTGCAAGTCTTGTGAAGGGAAACAGCTCCTCTTCTACCTTCTTACCGGTCTAGGCCGCGTCTCTCTCAGGAATGATTTCAGATCACCTCCAGCCATGAGCTCTAGCAGGATGAAACGGGGCAATGCCTGCAAACTCACCCCGATACAGCGCACAATATTCTGGTGGTTGAACTTGCTGTGGAGACAAGGATACTTGGTCATGAAACAGCTTTGATCCAAAAAACACAACTACAGAAAATAATGAAAACATTCTGCTGGGGCTGGGGGGAGGAGGAGTATTTTTTTTCAGAATAAGTAACACAACTCAAAGGCAGGGTAACTGGACAAAGCCAAAGCACTGCCCTTGTACTTTGTGTCTGTCCTTCCGCATAGTGCAGAAATAAAGGGTGGGAAGGAGGGCCCTTTTGGCTCCTTTTCTACTCTCTTCTTTGGGCATCCTCTTTGGGCTAGAGCAAAGGCTTGTGGCCCCAGGAGGCAGAGCACATCTGATAATAGAGAAGAGTCTGGATTATGTTTCTGTCATGTTTTCTCTTCACCCCAGTGAAGAGATTCTATTGCTTCTCCTCTGATTTCCCTATCCTGGGGAGTAGAAGCTGAGCTGGGTAGGGTTGCTCCAACAATAACATGCTGACACAGGAATCAGCTTATGCAAGGCATATCCCCCCAGGGCCTCTCTGATGCTCCCTTATTTCTCCAGACCTCAGTAATGGAGAACTATTTCCTTGAATTCTAGGACTCAGTCACTGACATGTGACACGACAACAGCATTGTGTCAATGGCATGTTAGTTTTGAGTAGCCAAAGTGACACTCCAAAGGTTTGTTTTTTCTCATGCGCTGACCTCCAAGGAAAATCAGAGGAGCATATCACCAGTTCTGAAAATTGGGCCTAAAGATTTTCAGTTTGGATAATGTAAATCTGTGTGAACTCTCCTGAAAATTTTGCCCTTAATCAACTGGTGACTCATTTTCTCCGTTTGTAAGAAGAATGAAAAAGAATAGTAATATAGTAACAGCAATAGTAACCCATCGTAAAATACTGAGAGCTTTTGTTAAAATTACAGTATAAATATTTTTATGGACATCATCCCTCAAAGCACCTTTTATCCTACTACTGCTGTGCTTTGCAAGCTGGCACAAGTGCTTTTCCATCTGATTCAAACATACCTAATAATAAGAGCTTCCATGAGGAAATCCAGTTCATCTTGCTCCGAACACACTTCTGGCAATGTCTGGAAAAGAAAGAACAGGATGACAGTGAGAAGGTATTTAAACTTACAAATGTGAACGCCTGATGCAATCAAAAGGACTAACATTGTCTGCAGTGGTCCTTGTCTCTCTAAAAGAAGCCTCAGACTATGGTAATGCCTAGGCCATAACTAAACCAGAGTGTGAAGCCTGATGAGAGATACATATCACACAGAACATATGGTCCATCAGCGCCTCTGTCATCCTCCTCCCAGCAAAGCCCACACCATCAAATGTACAGGGAGCAGTGCTGAATACACGGGACTCCACTGTGTAGAGGGGGAGGCATAGCACTTGAGCTCTCAGACAGTTCAGTACTGCTACCTCCTATCAAGAGCACATAACTAGTAGTAGGCCTGTGCTGCTATGTAATCTATAGGAGAAAGCAAGCTAGCTAGGCTGCTGAAGGCCTGAAGAAACCTCCTAGGGTCTCTTAGGATTTAGCTATGCACCCAGTGCATACCCACCCTGCAATGGAGTGGTGAGATCCCTAAAGAACCAGCCATCTCCTACCTGCAGGCTCTTTGATGTATGTTCCAACTGCTCCTGGCCATGTGAAGATTTTTGGTCTGTGACTCAAAGGCTCTGGACAGATCACCACACCAGGTGTAGCATGTGAAGGATGGACAGAGGACAGATTTATTTCTGATCTCTGCAGTCTACTGCAGCTGCATGGGAAACCTTTATCTATTATTACTTCAGATTTCTTCTTAAAAAGCCTCACAAGCCCATATGCTGTAAGTTGTACCATCACTATGATGGACAGAAGTGATACAATAGAGCTACAACCTTTCTAGCTGTGTCCTCCAGTGGTGTAGTAAAGCTTAATTCACCTCCATTTTTATAATGCATTGGGACTCTTGGGTGAAAGGTGCACACAACCATCATGATAACTCATACACTGTCACTTACTTTCACAGCCACCTGCAAGGGAGTGGGGTCGCTGGGGATCCCTGCCACCTGACCTTCATATACCTCACCAAAGGCTCCGTGGCCCAAACCCCTGGACAGACCAGAGAAGACAAGAAGGTTTTACTACAGAGAACACATATTATAACACTGTGGTCACGGCTCACAGAACGGGCTTATGTGTTTCATGGCAGTGAAACATGGAGAACTGGATGTTGGCACTAATGGCACTAATTCTGCACACTATGCAGGGGACCAGACCTTTTTTGGACCTACAATGTATTTAACTGGTAAGGGAAGCAATCCTCAAAAGTGAACTGTCCCCAGTGAAATCAACCTGCTGTCATTGTAGTGTGTAATGGATAACACTCTTCTATTATGTTGGTGCCAGTGCCTAGTGGTGGGTGCTCCAAGACAGGCCAATAATGACAGGTCTTATGTCTCGGTGTTCCCATACCCTAAACGTATCAAAAATTCCCATGATGTTTATGTATCACCATTAAAGAAAACACTGAACAAGAAACTAGGAATGATACAATGGTTCTCAGTGGACCTGAATTCCAAAGCAACGATCTTTTCCTGATTTATTTTGTGATTCTGGGTAAGTATGTTAGCCACCTTGTTTTCTTCACAAGTAAAGGGTGATGATAGTGCTTTGTAAAGCTCTCAACTCCAGGAATTTCTACTGAGAACAGTCACTGCAATTGATCATATTATGAAACTTACAGTTTAATTCTGAATAAGGATACAGGAAAATAAAAAAAGGAATTAAAGTAATCACATAACAGATTAAAGATCCTGTCCTATGTCCTTGTAATACAGATTTTGCATATGTCTATTCAGTCATCAGGTAATGAAAGTAAAGTCAGCTGGTACAACAATCACATGGATGGCATATGATAACAATAGAGTGAGCTGTGGCAGACAAGGAGGTTGCATCTGAGTTCTTGATTCCCTCTTTATGTTCCATGGGCTGCACATTGGGCAATAGTAGCTTCAGTCTCCCAGAGACATCCGTGCCTCTTGGTCTGGGTAAGAGGTGCTCACTACTTCTACAGTAATATGCACTTTCCTGGTTGACTCAGGTCTGGCCCGATAGCTGCACTGATTGTCTGTTCTCTTGTCTATTGGTGAACTATTTTCACACAGGTTGCTGCCCTCATTCCAGTTCAAACAGGTGCTGCTAAGGGGCAGCCTGCTCCATTGCTGTATAGGCTGTCTGTAGTTTTCCCAGCATAAAGAGCAGTCTAGGCAGTGAAACCAGAGTGAAAACTCATGCTGCCTGTGATTCAATGGCGGCTTTTTATTATACGTGGTAGGTATCACCTCGAGACACCATTCTTGGCTATGCTTGACCCACCTATTACAAAATGAGGATATAAAACAGTTCTCTACAGCTCATAACTCACCCTTCTCCCCCAAAGCCCACCTCCCCTGCCCCTGTCAATTCCCAGATGTGTCTTCTGCTCTCTGCAGCTTGATACATACTAAAAAATCCTTTCAGAGCCCAAGTGACAAAGGCAGCAGCAGCACGAAGTACATTAGAAGCAGCCTGGCAAGACCTGTAGGTGAGGGGGAATGAGATAAGAGCCGAAATGCATTGCAGACTGCATGGACCTCACTGAGCGTCGTCTCTTTTAGCATGTCTCTTTTAGCTCCCTAGTCTCCCAAGCTCTCCTGCTACCACTTCTTGACTATTTGTGTAACACTGCATGGTACCAGGGTAAAGTCATATTCATTAGTGGAGTGCACTGTATCCTGCAGTAGGGCAAGGTGGGAAAGAACTCTTAATTTTTCAAGTCTTTCTTAGAGACTGCTTCCAGCTTTCCAAAAGTTCTGATCTAGACACTAACATGGTTTTCCTGCCGGCTTTAAATTCCTGTCCTTTCAAGACTGTTTGGCAGCCTCAAACCCATTGCTTTTTGCTGCCATTGCATGTATGGTTGCCATTCTCTTTACCAAAGATCCCATCAAAGGTTTTAGAAGAGCCTCCTACAAGCCTCAGGCTTTCCAGCATTTCATCAGTTAATACTGGAAATGGGTCATTCTTTGCACAGCCTGCAAGAAATGTGTCTGAATTGCTGGAGATGACTCTTCAGTTCCTCCCATGATCCCAGCAGATTAACACTGCACCTGTAAAAGGCTAAGGAGACTCTACCAAATTCTAATCCACTCCACACAACTACTGCAGCTCTACAGCTTTCTGTGAAAAGGGGTACAAGTCTAAAAGCGCATGAGTATTTGTATATGCCTGCACAAAAGACCTGAGTCCACATCCGTATAAGAGAGGCAGCACACATGAGTACAGAGTGAAGTATGGGGAAGGCAAAGATGAATTTACCGGATGAGGGAGATGTTTTTGCGAGGCACCTCTTTGAGGTCACTAATGGATGTGGTTTTTCCTGCAAAGCAGTAGTTGGGATTGTAGTCTGTCATAATAGTGGAGGTACGCAGCTTGCTCAGTTTATATTCTGGGCTCTGTAACTCCATCTGCATGGCTTGCAGCTCTTGGTGTTTCCGACGATACACTAAATATAGAGAACACGGTAAACTGGAGACACAGATTGCCTTTGGAACATGATGGCAACTGTGCAGCATATCCATGCTGGAATTAGCTGCATGATCAAATTCCAATGAATCAAAATAGACAGTGACACTGCCATTTTTCTGTACGTCAAATAATTAAACACAGAAAATGGAAGCTGAAGTTATCCAGGAACTTCTGATTTTCAAATCACATTAAGAACCATGAACTTGCTCATGAACTGCTTGAAAAGAGTAATATGAATTTCACTTGCAGAGATCTGTGATTTTAAAGTTTTGAGGTTTTTTTTGTTTTGTTCTGTTCAGTTTAGTTTAACCTGAGCTTCTAACTATGAATCCAGAACCGAACTTGAGGGAGCTCAGTATAATCAACTTTCCTAAATTGTGTAGAAGTAACTAAGAATCTGAAATGAATCAGTGCATCACATTGTTCAAAATGGATTACCTGTTAAACTAAACTCTTACCTCAGAATAACACAGTATACATAAAAATACTTCATTTTGCAAAACTCTGTCTTGATTCAGCACAAACTGTTTCTAAACAACAGAGTTGGACTAAATTTGAAATGAGCTTGTGTTAGCTTTTATATTCTTCAAATCAATTCACTGATACTTATGAAATGTCATTAGAAATCATACCTTGAAAGAAGACATCATGTGGATGTTCCTTGAAATAGTAATTGATATTGCATATATTTTTTTCAAAGCAAGATGCCAATCATGAATAGGTTAAATCAATATTACTCTTACTATTGATTTCCGTGGAAGCTGGATTGAGCCCATAGACTGTGACAGTAATGTGTCTACTCCAGCAGATGTTGCTCAAGGGAAGAATTTAAGGGGTAAGCGTGCACCGGCAAAGCCAGATGGATGTAATGACCTATCCACAAACCCTCCCTGTCCTCCATTTTCCTCCTCAATGCTTTCGCTTTCATTTCTTAAATCTCTGCTCTTTTCCTGAGATGGGAATGATAGGCTGGTTGGAGGGAAAGCGGATTATTCTTCCACTCCCTGAGAAGTAATTAGTAATTTTTAAAGAAGTACTGTTAGGCCAGAAATGATACATCTAGGACCATATGTGCGCAACTGATAACTCCTGAAATTCCTAAAACTGAAACAGCTGCACAAATCTAATTTACTAGCTACCATTTGCTGCTTTGGGTACATCCCTCCCCTTCCCTCCCTCAAGACTACATGCAGCGTGGACAAAGAAAGGTGGCCAAGTTGTAGGTTGAATCCCTGGCTGCATTTTGTTGGTTCCAATCTATCCTGTTTGCAATCAAATGCAGGTGAAGGATTGTTTAAAATAAGAAAGTGAAAAGGTAAAAAACACCTTTAGAATTTCAAATAAAGATGCTAAGAACATCCACATCCTATTAAGTAGCAGTTTGTAAAAAGAGAACCTATGTGATAATTTCAAGCTTAAATGCCATACATTCAGAGGCTAAAGCTGTATCTAGACACACTAAATAAGGAGAGACCAACTTTTACATATTAAGTACCAACAACTCCTATTAAAACCATTGGCAGTTGTGTTCTGGCAGCTTTACACCAAAAACTAGGCAATTAGTTTTTGGGGTCTCTCTTTACACTTACCCTTGGCAAGTACTAAAACACCAAGTGTAAAATATTTGCTTAAACTAACAGCAATTGAAAAATCTTTCCTTTTTCAGCCTCTCTCTTGCAAAGAAAACTTCCTCAAATTGGTCATTGTGGTTAGAAACAATTATCAAAATCAGTAGTTAAAGTGGGAGGTTAAGTACAGCAGTAGCTAAAAGCCTGAATCCTTTGGCTCCCCCACCAGGGCCCAAATATTCCCGGCTGAGATGCAGCTATCTCATATGAAAACTTCTTGTGCTGAGAGGCACTTACCTATCATGATTCCTGAAAAAGCCAAAATTAAGGCAGCAACCAATGCCGAAGTCACTACAGACAAGACCAAGGAGAGAGGGAGATGAACCACTGGCTCAGCTGTAACAGAGACATGAAGAAGAGGGAGTTACAGGTTTGAAATAATCTTCCAGCAGCCACTTTTTGCAGACAGATTTTTTGGCTTTTCCTTCCATTTACTCATCTGCCACTTATACTGTGTAGGAGCAACCTCTGACATGGTCAGCTCTCAGGATCTGTGACCTCCAACATCTTATTGTTTCACTTTCTTCAATTAAGATCAAGCTATTAAAACAGATGGTTTGCTATCAGGGAATTAACATGTGTACTCCCTGAGTATGAAAACAAAGCAATAAAAACAGGGGGCGGGAGGTTGGGGAGATGGGAAGAACATTAAATTGCCAGGGCTAGAGTGCTGCTATCAATGCCAAATCAGAGTAAAAGCAGAAGGAGGACTGCAATATATCATCTCCTAAATGCATTTAATCTTGGGCTGAAAAAATTGGTAACACTAAGTGTAGAAAAACATACTCCATAGCTGAAATAGCTGAAAACCATAGCTGAATCCTCACTTTTGGAACACACAGCCTTGTGGGACTACAAGGCATTCAACGACAATCTATTAAGATTTACTTCATCCCTCAAAATAACCATGCTTTTTATCCATTTTATAGATAGGAATAGTAAAAAATGTAAAACATTTTTCACATCTCAGTGACAAAGCTGAGAACAGGATCCCAAAACCATGGAGTCACTTGTTCCAATTGCTGGACAAGAATATGAAGACGACCGTGTAATGGAGATCACAGTGTTTGATTTACCAAATGAGGCAAGTACAGGGATTTTCCTTGGTTTTCCCCAGAGATCTCTCATGCAGAATTTCTTACAGATTCTGCACATGCACTTTATTTGTCCAAAGCCACAGGAATTATCTTCTCCCTCCTCTCTACCTTGTACTTTTTGCTGGTTCTTAAGAAGTCTAACCTGAAAAGTTAAGTTTAACTGTAAAATTCCTTCAGTGAGCAAACTTTCATAATTTCAGAGCAGAATGTGAGCATCAGTGCAATCAGACAAACTGCTATCGTGCTTTGACTCTTGAGGATAAAAATCTGACTCACCACCTGCAGTGCTGCCCGATATCTCAAACACGTACTGTAAAACAAAACAGCGATGCGGCTCTGCACACCATGCCTCAGCACTGGTTTATCTATATTCTAGCAAAATACTCTTCTTTTGAAGGTAACATTCAACAGAAGCCAGTTTTAAGACACAGATTAGATAACACTTTTAGGATGTTTTACCATCCAAACAACAAAGATTTTTACTATGCATATTCTCTGTTGCATATTCTGCCAGCCTATCCCACACCTTCTTACCTATGCAAGACACGCCATCCTCAGCCAAGTTTGTGCCTGGCTCACAAAAGCAAATGACTTTTTGAGTCTCAAGATCAACACGACACTCGTCCATCTCACAGTGACTGCAGTTCAGGTGCAGCCTAATATCCACTTCTCCGTGCCCCTCTGTCACTAGGGAGTGGATGAAAGAAGCTGAGTTAATTATTGTGAAGATCACTCATATTGTTCCCCCAAGCACTGACAGAAACAGGGAACATGACAGTCACGGTTGCCAGATCTGGCAGGATGGACCCAGTCTGAGAAAAACTGCTCTTTCTCCACCTTCCTGCCCTCTTCTGACTGTGCCTGAGCACTTAGTGAGGGGACACTAGGTGAAAGTCTTAACTGGCAGTTTTCCTGTAGAAAATAACACCCAGCTAAATTAGCCCCACTGCAGCTAAGTTGCACCGTCTCTCTTTCAGCAGTGAGTTCCACCACATTAGCAAGGGGGGCTGCTGCTGAGCCCAAGGGAAACCCGCCCTTACAGTGGTCTGTGGGGCTCACCCTTCTGTTGCCTGACTTTTATGTGAAATGCTCCTCCTGAGATCAAACATTGCAATGTTTTCAAAACTTTGTTTTGGCTGAACCTATCAGGCTGGAGTCAGCCTGTATCTGAAAAAACTTCTGGCTGTTCTAAGGCAAACATTTTTCTGAGCAAACAGGTATTTTTGTATTTTTGAACACAAGGAAACCATATCTGAAACACTGACTTCCAGGCAAACACAGGCTTTTAGGAAGACTTCAGTGGCAGTGTCTATCACCCCAGAGCACTGCTGGGCAGTGCTGCACAGTTTTCTCTAGGGATTCTCTGGTCCAGCATCAATGCTTTGCTGGGGGATGCTCTGAGGAACATGTCTGTTAGTGAATAGTTAGCCACTTTGTTTCATTTTTAAATTACCTGAACTATAAGGTTCTATTACAACTTCCTTTGGGAAAATTATTCTACAGGCTAGTAGATCTTATTGCAGGGGAGCATTTCCTAACAGCCTTGATCTGTTCTCTACCTGCTTTCTTCCAATTGCTTCTGTTAAATCTCCACTGGACTTTGTTAAGCAATCTTTCTCACTTCTCATGTTCATAATGACACTAAGTTGTATCCAAAGGCTCTCAAAGTGTCTAACAGATGCAAACTATTTCTAACATGAAAGAAACTCACTAGAAGAGACTCCTGACCAACATGAATACCTTTAAGCGCCGGAGTGTATAAAGTACCAATTGGATTAATAAAGGACACACCATCCTCCCCATCCATCTCTGGGTCATTTTCCACTGCAGCATTGCCACCTACATCAAACCAGAAGTTACCTTAACAGACTGAGGCTCATTAGCACTAAAATACAGATAAGCATTGCAACATGCATGACTTCAATATATTTAGAGAAGCATCCAAATGAGAAAAAAAAATAAAGTATCTACATACTGAGAACACTTAGTGAGTTGTGGTATGAGCCACTGGCATTTCGCTTGTGATTTAATCAATTTTCAGCTCAGTTATAGGCAGACTGTTGCAAACTAAGGTATAGACATCACCTTTAACCATTTGGATGCTGTGAAAATGTATCAGCCCTTCTCAACATTAATGGGGCCAAGAGACTGGACACCAGTACTCGAGGGCCGGTTCAGTACACTTGCTGATCAAGGTATGTACTGTGTCAGCAGAAGGAGTGAGTAATCTGATCTTCCTCTCCTTTGCACCCTGCAAGCAGGGTGGTCCACCAGGAGTGGGGGCTGAAGGAATTCATATGCAAGTTGTCCATTTGTGCTTGGACATAGAGAGCATAGCAAAAGCACAGTATGGGCAATACACAGAACATACCAGAAGCACAGCATGGGCCATATATTTTATATTACAAGCATGCAAAGATCCCCCACCCCACCCAAAAATGGCATTTCCACTTTAACCATCTTCAACAAAGGGGAAAACACTCAGTGCAAATCAAAATTATGTCACATGAGGCATTCTGTTGAAAAAAAAGCATTATACAATAACATTGGTACAAAACATGCACTTAATCATTTATACTCATTACTTCTCTCAGGATTTCAAGTCAATCAAGAACTTGAATTAAGCTGTGGAGAACCAGGGGTTAAAAAGTCCACCACAGTGCAGATGGCTGAAAAACTTATGGGGCTCAGGAGATTATGGGTTAGTAGAGCCTCAAGATCTTTAATCTGGCCTACACCAGGAGTAATCAACATAATGCCATCTGACAGCTATCCTGAAACCTGCTGCACATGAAATTAGTTCCTTGCTGACTGAAGTCAACACCACTGTCATTATTAAGAAGGGTCCTGGCTGGCAGCTTGATCACAGGAACCAAAGGACAGTGGAGCCACTCTACCCCTAGAGACCATCTGTGTAGGACTGAGGCCTACTCAGAGCAGGGCAGCATAGAGGAAGCTGTCTTTCCCCTGACATAAAGCCTGGCTGCCAGTCTACAGGTAGTACAAAGTACTCAAAATACAGGTCCTGGTAATAGGAGCACATAGCCTATTTCTTCAGCGCTATAAACCAGAATAAACCAGAAATGAAAGGCTCAAGAATCACAGCAGGATCTTGATGGCACATTTTTCAGAGCGCAAAGCCAGGATTACAGCTGAAGGACTGACATCTGGCTATTTGCTCAAAGACTAAATACCATACGTTCACCTAGTGCTAAAAAGGCAACACACAGACATACTATTACATAACAGTCAAATATGCTAACTACAGGAGAATTATCTATCAGCCTTTTGCTGACCATTAGCACTAAAGGAGGGGAAGGGACACCTTGAACATGAAGCCACTTTACCTATATATCCTCCGCCTCCTCCACCTGAGGAGCACCCCCCTCCACCCCCTCCGAAACCCCCTCTTGTCTCCCACCCCCACTTCTTCATGGCCTGGGGGCAGGATCTTCCTCCAGTAGCACCTTCCAGCAAGGATTTTCCTGACCACAGGAAGGAAGTGTTATCATTCCAGCCACCTCCACCACCTGCAGTTAAGAGAAGAGAAAAGACCCAGGCAAGGGTTATTTTAATGTAAAAAACAATGTAGGGATCTGCAGAATGAACACTCATTCAAAGCACCTCAGCTGAAAGAAAGAATCTCATTCCTTGGTTAGAAGAGGATATGGGCTTGCTTCACAGTAACCTTTCTGTATGGCTTTTGACTACAACAATCATCCGCACCTCTTTCCACCCACCATTCAAGTGGTATGAAAAGTATTTCTTTGGAAAATGTAAAACGATACACCTCCCTGCTCCCAGACCACCTGGTTTTGGTTTACAGAGCCTTCCCCTTCTCTTTTTGCAAAAAATACTTTTGAAAAATCCGTATGTCAGTTCTAATGTAGAACAAAAGCAATTTAGTGGAAGGCTGTGAAAACATATCCCAGCCCTGCTCTAAATACAATGTACTCACCAGTGACTCACTTTCAGCTTTGCCGGTTGTTCAGTTCAAGGTCTCTTCACAGAGTCTGTGAAGGGTGTAATTATGCTCTTTCTGCATAAGCCAGGCAAACTGAGTATGTCTACACAGCACAGAACAGTGCAGTGAGCAGGATGGCCTCATCAGCATAGCAGACTCCCATGCCAAACCACCTTGTTTATCAGAGGTACCACATTATTTGGGGAGAATGTTGCATTCCTGTGGCTACACCATCTCCGATACCCTCATTTAGGCCAATTATCCTGCACTGTGGATACATCCTGCATTAGCGTCTATGTTATAATTCCATGTTCCCCTGGAACAGTATTTTCATGGGTTTCACCTCCACTGTATGAGGGAGCACCACATATTCACATAGTTTTTCTTAAAAAGAATAAGCTTTCCTTACCTGCAGCTCCTGAATTTCCATTCAGCCCTGGAATAGAGGAATCATTCTCCAGCCTTTCTGGATGAAATGTGTCTGTTTTGGCCCTGTAGGCCCTGCCACCACCTCCTGCTGCTATTATCAAGGGGACTGGTTCTCCATTCTCCATCTTAACAAGTTCAGAAATAAAGGCAGTGTTTAGGCTGAGTCAGACATGCAAATGAAAGTTCAACCACACAGTAGTTACTGCATGTTGCACTAAGCAGGCATCCAGGACTGCTGAGCAGTACAAATTACCATTGCATTATTTATGTATCCACATCAGAAAGATTAATGAATAGCACTAGTCCTACCAAGTCAGTAACAAAGAACAGCGGCATCAGCAGTTTTCTGAATTTTTCCTACAGTGCTGATGGCTTTTATAAAGCTTATAACGTTATCATCTGATGAATATCATCAAATGAAACAGCTCTAAGGGACACTGCTCTATCTAGTGCAATACGGTGTCTCCACTGGTAAAGAACTGCTACACTGGAAACTGAGCATGCAGAGTTAGGCAGAACTATGTAGCAGCTGGCTGATCTAAAGATACTATTAACACCTGAAATTGGTGTTTAGAAGGAGTACTGACTCAGCCAGTACATGACAGGGACCTATAGTGAAGATCAGTGGCCCTTGGGTACATGGCAGCCCCGAGTACAAAACATATAACTATCCTCAACTTTTCTTATGTTGTTACATAGCATAAACCAAATCCTGTAGCTGGAGATTAAAGACATTTAAGCAAATACAGTCATCCCATGTAGCAGCAGTTCTAAAAGGCGTGAAGAGCCATCTTAGCTCACTACAGCTATCAGCTGGAAATGAAACATACGCAGATCTCACTTTGTTGCCCCTTCCCCCGATCCATCTAAAGGGCTCTCAAGCATTTCAGGCTGTGATACTGGAGGCAAACAGCAGGATGTATTCATGATGAAGGTGCCCAGGAACTATGTTTTCATACCTTAAATATGTAAGTTGCGCCTCCCCCACCTCCACCTCCTCCTGCCCATTCATTAACACTTCTGTTCACACGTATCTCTTCTTCAATCACATTGTTCTCTCCAATGCAGACTTTCTGTATAATGTCATTAGTCTGCAAACAGAAGAGCAGAACTGAATTCTGATAAGAAATCTCCATGTCCTTTTACATACACAGGTCTCATGGTCCGTTCACCCTCCCAAACCACTGGTCCAACACACTGTCCTCCAGTGAAACTACATGAGCAGAAGCAAGCAGAAGAATCCAGACGAATCTCACTTTTTGCTCCAGTGCTGGTCAGAAGAATTTGTTGCCTTTCAATGCTGCTACCTATTACCATGTACAAGCGCCCCACAAGTTTTTTACACGCAAGACAGCAGAAATTCTGGCAAGTGCTTGCTAGCATTAACCATCTGCATTTCACAAGCGGGAGAAGGGAGGAACTCAGAGATATGTGATTTGCCCCATATTTCTCAGCAGCCAAATGGCAGAGTTGGAGAGAGTACCCAGGTTTCTTTACTTCTATTTCAGTGTCCCACCAGCTGGGGCCAGGCAGCCAACACACTTCTGGCCAGAGCTAAGATCTGTGGCTCACGTAGACGTACCAGATCCAGCTTTAACCTAGGTAGTCATAGTATTGACAGTAGCAATAAACTCGGTATAGCTTAGCCACCTAAGTATTTATCTAGTCTTCCAAGCAACTTTTGCTGTTGATGTGAAGCTTGTGCTGCAGCAGCAATTTTACTGTAGTTACCAGAGCTAGCTAGTTCAAAGCCTACCATAATAGCAGCAGTTCCACCTTTGATTGCAGGGTTGACACGATGTTAGAGAAAATACCTGACTAGAAAGCCTCCACATTTCCTAGTTAGTAATTTTTTTTCTCTCTACCAATTAGCAACAAATGTAATGAATCTTCTGTATTACGCAAACCACTGAATTCACCAACTGCTTTCAAACACAACATTAAACCATCATTTCAAAGTACTTTCAGACTATGACCTAAGAAAGGTAATTGCTGCTCCAATGTTAAATCAGAGCATTAAAGTGCATGACAAGCAGGACTCTGCTGTGGGTATTTTTAAGTTGCAAGCTCTGCTTCTGGTTCATTTTACTTTATAAATTTCACCTGAATAACATTATCTTGTTATGCACACTGTACTAAGTTAACGAGACTTAAAGGGAAAAATGTACAAATAATATCTGCTATAGTAGAACTGGCCTTCTCTTTCTATGTTTACATGTGTGTCCTCTTCTGGAAGAGGAACCTGATAAAAACATCCTCCTCAAGTTACAAACTGTTCTGTTGACCATAAAATGTGTCCTAGGATGTGCGAGAGAACCAATGGCATCCACTTTGTGTGCGTGCATGTATCTATGGAAGGAAACAATCCTTCTTTCCCCCAATCTTCCCAATCCTTAAATGATTTGGAGTTGGGTAGGGATGATTAATAAACTGACAAGGTCAATGACCCAGCGGAGCCACTAGATTACAACTGAATTAAAAAAAAAAAGAAAAAAAAAGAAAAAAGAAAAACCTTCATGGTAAAGACATAACTGATTACAATCCAATCTAGTAAAAGTCCCTTCTACAAGTCAATGCAATCTCTTTGCCTCAGTGAAAGAATTACATTAGCACTCAATAAATTCTCACTAAGATTACAGTGGTCTGCAATTTAATGAGTCCATATATTATATTGAGCTTGAACGTCCTAGTTATAGATGTTAGATGGAAGTTTGAGCTAGCACATTTCTCATTTCTAAGAGGCTTCATATTAATGGTTTGTTTGCAGATGTGTATTATTCTAGTTTTAACATTATTTACTCCAGCACCCAGCCTTGAGAACCACTCTTTCCTACATCCTTCAACCCTTCTCTGCTGTAAAAGACAGCTTAGATTTCATATCTTGGATGCCAGCCATGTAACAGTCCAGAAATGGAACAGCATCTAAATGCCCAGGTGAAACCTGTAGATGAAATTTCATCAGATAATGCTTAGTTTCTTCCATAAGAATCTCCTATTCCTTTATCTTCCAAAGAAATGAATACTAAAAGATTAATATATTATTGTGCCTGCAATGGGCAGAAGTTGCACCTCTCTCTCAAGTCATTTGCTGCAATGTGTAGTTAGTAACACAAAATAAGACTGACCCAGCAGTAATTCATCTCTCCTATTCACATACAGAGCATAACCAAACAGGCCCTTTGAGGTGGATATCTCCAGAGCTGCAGGGTATTATGATAATGGAAGGGCTGGGCTCAACAGCAGAGAAAAGATGAAGCCCTATGAAGTCAGCCTTGAAGATTGGTTTCCAAAAGAGAGGAAAGGCAGGGTTGTCTTTCTTCTCCCCAAACCCACACAGATGCTTTGAGATATGCAGATCAGTCAGAGGCCTCTAGCGTATTACTAACGGGGCCTAAACCTTGAAAGAGGAAGTAAACATAGTGACATGGTACTTCATCTTTTGACATTCATGCTCCAGTAGTAAAACTACAGCTACCCCTTGAACCATATAATCCAAACCATGTAATCCTCAAAGACCTCAATCCTCAAAGACAATGTTTTTTTCTGCAAACAAACAAACAAAACTCTACAGATTTGTAGGAGAGATTAAGGCAAAACAGAAATGGCAATCACTTACACTAGGACAAGCATCTTCGCCTTGCTGTCCCACCAAGATATACAAAGTATCATCCTTCTGGAGGTCAAAAATTCCCAATACAGACACGCCGTGGGACCGCACCATGGTGTTCTTCCCTCCTTTCCCACCAGCAGCTCCATAGCCTGAGATGCTGCAAGAAAAAGAAAACAAAAACCTTGCACCAGATTTGCCCCAGGCAGGCGGAACGTAGTACAAACCACTTCTGAGCACGGCGTGCTCTGAACACGTGAACACAGTGTCACAGGGCCTTGCCCCAAAGACCTTACACTCTACATCCAAACCCAAAGCTTGAAGACTGAGGTCTTCTGCTTAGCACAGAAGAACTGGGGCAGCTGTGTAACAGCTTATTCCACTTATTGACTCTTGGGCAAACATTTGCTAAGCCAGCGAGCAAGACCCTGGAGTTTCAAACTTTAATATATGAAACTTCTCTTGTTTTCCTGAAAGCATACCCTTGAGAGTTTTGCAGCAAAAAAATAGAACAGAAGCAGAAGAACTGATGAGTATAGCACATATGGCTAAAGAGAACTTTATGCACGAGACTGACAGGAAGAGATTTGAGAAAGCAGACAACATAACAGGTCCTGGTAGTGTGGACTAGATGGGAAAAAGTTTTCCTATTCCCGGGACCAGAAGAATATAGAGGAGTAGATGGACACAACACTATCAGCAGTAAATAAAGAAGGCAAAAGCTCTCTGGCTTTCTGGCTTAACTCATAGTCAGCAAAAGTGTCACACTGTCTCCAGCTAGGTTGCATACAGAGGTTGCCAAGGCTGCCGCAGTCTCAGTTAAGGCACTGGGACTTCAAGCAGTCAAGGTACAGAGGTCCTTACTGCTGCTGAAGTACCTGAAGATTTGACTGTGCTACTATGTTGCTCAGATTTTCCCTCTCTCTTTCTAGGTACATGAACAATTTACATATTTGAAGCAGCTTTCATCCAAGAATTTCAAAGCACTTCACAAAGATCATGGTAAAACACATATCTCTACTGCAAGAAAAATACACAGTCACCCAACTTTACTAGCAGGTGAACAGGGGTACAGCAGACTCATTTCAAACTTGACATAAGCAGGTGATTCTCCACTGATTTGGTAGTTTGACAGTTATTTCCATTACAGCAAAATTCTACCTGGAGTGTGTGAGCAGTGACTGCAGGGCTGAGAATCAAAATTTCCTCTCAGCTTCCTACCAGTTACATTAAATGTGCTCCTCTTTAAACCCCTTCTTTCCTCTAGCACATGGTTGGTGCTTTGTCCAGCACAGTCCTGCATGCAAATAGGGTACAAGCAGAAAAAAACAGCAGTGCCTGTGGTGCATGAATGCCCTAAACAGGTTGGGATGGCAACACCCCACGGGACAGCCAGCTTTCTTTCAGCCCAGCTTCTTGCTTTAACAATTAGCATGAAGAACTCAACTTGTGATACTGCTCCAAGGCAGTCAGCACAGAGGACTTAAGATGTCGAAGCAACTATGGGGCATCAATTGCCTCATAAAGCAGATTAGGTCCTTGCAATGCGACATGATTATGATCATGCCATTCTTGATAACCAAAGCAATCATTCCTCAGTAAGGTTGCACTGGAACCAGCAAAGGAAGTGACGGACACAGCACTGGGCTCTCCTGAACAGATGCTGTGTGAATCTGAAGACACTGAGTTGGTTTGCTGTAGAATTTCGTAATGGATAATGAGGTGCACTATCAGGCATGGCAAGCTGGCAAGACTAATCGGCTGCAACTAGGGCCATATTTTTCTGTGTATGAGAGGATTTTGCATACAAGCAATGATGTCAGGAAGTTCAAGAGAACCCATTTCTGCCTCACTCAAAGGCCGCAGAAAAATAAAAAATGGCAGATTCAGTGACAGTCATTCTCTGTTCAAAGTGGGCGTTCACTATTTAAACAGACGGGTTATCTTGTCTTCAAGTTTTAACAAGGATCATTCTCCTTAAGCATACCTTTCTTTTACAGAAGAGAAGATTGAGACCACCTTGAGCAGAGGTAACCAGAACACAGATTACCTCATATTGTCTTCTTCCTTTTCTTTTACTGTGGTATTTGTAGGAACTGAAAAAGAAAACTGTGTCTTCAGGAAGGATCAAGATGAGCAAAGGGCACTGGCTATGCAAAGCAGGGCTGGAAAAAAAAATCCACCTCTGTGTGGACAGGTTATAGGAAACACTGGAGATAGTTTTGAGAGCATGAGAAAAAGTGGTGCCAAGGCTGGCCACCCTAGAACATCTTCCTGCGTTCTACTTTCTTGTGCTTTGTTCTACCTTACCAGGAACGGACCAGAGAAAAGAGAGGACAGTGAAAGTGACATCAGATTGGGCAAGTAGCAAAACAGACCAACAGGTCTTGTTTCAGAAACAGAAAGAACTTGGGTAATGAATGGTAGCAAGTATAACTTGCTCACTTCTCCCATACTTGATCAGAGCCCTAGACATGGATGGATGACAAGACCTTTTGTATTCTTAGAAGGAAATCTGAAAAAAAAATGTACTTTTATGTTGCCTAATGTTATTTTTATATACTATGCACAGTCCCATGGGAGCAAACCGGCTGCTTTTGTACCTATCAGCATCGGCACGTGTAGGACACCAGTCTTGAAATGAAGCAGCCTGCAAAGAGTGGCAGCTTACCCAGACCTTCACAGACGGTGGGTTTTTCTGAGTGTGGTGAGCTTGTGCTAGCAGAGTTTTGTGAAGAGCTGTGCTTCCTCTCTTTGTGTTTTATTAAAGCTTATTCCACCTTCTGTTCAAACAATCCATATCCTTCTTATGTAAATATCAGGAATGTAACTCCTCTACTTTACACAGTGTGAAACACACTGATGTGGCATAACAACAGCATTTTTAAGAGCCCCGAAACCAGCTGGAGGGTTTTATCTCTGGGTCACGTATATTGGAGATGGCTATCAGACTGCCTTCCATGATCCTCAGTTCAGCAGGCCTGCAGGGAAGAGCTAAACACAGACGGTGGGTCCAGACTCTGGGAACTGCCATTGCAACTTGACATTTTCCTAGGGCTATCTTATACTGGGGACTCTCCTGCCCTTCAGCAGCCCAGAGTCACGGAGATGTCAAGTTAATTTAAGCTCACAAAAGCCTCCCCTTTCCCCAGGCTATGAATGTGTACTATAGCCTTAAGAGGTGCAGGAGAGAATGTCATCCAGTTATATATGTTACCAACAACATTAGCCATTTATTATCTATATAGAACCCAAAAGTGAGTCAGGAGGTTTACAGAACTTAAATAGGCAGGTCCTCCCTGCAGAAGTCTCATTTCACCTGTGGTTTGTATTGTGCAGCAAAAATCAGTCCAGAGCTGTGCTGGAATTTTGACTCTTCCTTGGGCTGTTATATTAAAGAAATGACAACATTGTAAGTTAAATGCCTCTTCTCTTTTGGGCTATACTTTATATCCATATTTACTGAATGCCAGTCTTGAAAAATTCTGTTTACCTCAGGCAACTCATTTTTTGATAGCTGAGTAAAATATCATTAGCGCTTTTTTCATTACCATCAATCCTTGTGGTAAGAGGCACTCAGGCAGAGTTTGTGCCCAGCCTAGTTGGTTTCTCAAAACTGCTTTGCAGCAGACTTCCATTAGAGACTGACATCAACCCCTGATATTACTATTCTTTTTCAACAAAAAGAAAAAAGAGAAGAAATCACAAGGCACCTGTAAGTTTTAACTGAAATTTATCCAAAGTCTTTTGTGGAGAGTTCTGCTTAAAAGTCCATCGTACTATTAGCAGTTTCCATAGGGAATGCTGCATAGAAAAACACTAGAGAGTCATTGATTCCAGCAGACAGCCCTGCTTCCAAGCTGATGTATGTAATGGCTTGATGTTACTGTTTGGATATAGTGGACTAAATTTTGATTGTAATTCTTTCCCCAGCAAGAGCAACAAGAAAAAATGATTGGTAAAAATCTGATTATACGACCTTGAACTGTATCTGATCATCTCCCTTTGAGGGTAACTGTGCAGAGGGATTTAAGCATTATAACCCCCAGCAACACAAAGCCTAACATTTAGGTGGCTGGCTTCCAAAATCAATTCTACAGTGGTGAGCTAGGCTTGCAAGCTCTGCATAGTATACACAGGTTCAAAACAATCAGGATGCCGAGCAGAGCTTGATGCAAGCTATCCCTTAAAAAATACTGGCATATGATTGTACTTCCTATACCAGGTAGACAGTGGGGAAAACCCATTCTGATTCTAGAGTTCAACTGACGGGATACAGGATATGCACATCCCTTGGTCTGGGGGCCAGTTTTCAGTTGCTTATAAAGTTTTCTCAAACTATAACCATTTAGGCTAAAGATTTCTCTGCCTCAAATTGGTTGTTTCTCTTCTTTCCTTCCCTGTTTCACCAAAAAATTAGGTGCTGTTTAAGATAAAAGCCCCCCAAATTAACTGTTTAACAGTTACAAAAATTTGCATAACAGATTTCTAAACCACTTTTTGAAGCAGGCTTGCTGCTGCACCTGCTAGACAACAAATCTGAGACCGGAAAGGCTGGAAATCACAGTATCAGGGAGAAGTAAAATCCAAGCAGATCTGCCAAGTTTCTGAATAATACTTTCTAATACTTCATATATACCTAGTGCGTATATGTGGTTGGGAGAAGTTTCAAAGCCAAAGATATATCATGAGAATAACAGACAGTTCCCTTACCTGTAAGTGTTAGTTGCTGGTACTCTCCAGATCTGAATGCCTTGGAGAATCCCCTCAGCACCTACGATCACACTGAGGTTGGAGTTCCTGTAGGCATCGTTGCATTGGCTCTGTGTGGGCCCATAGGGTCCACTGGCACCACATGTTGTGAATAACCAGTGATCTGAAATGAGGATATATACAAGGCATGATCTGAATATCTAAAGAGCAAATAACTGTTCTGCTCTTTATTCACTCTCTCTTGTTACTGGAACCAAAAGAACCTGACTCATGAGGTTTTGACTAGAGTAAACACAGAATTCTTTCAAAAGACTCATAGCCCTGCATATCTCAGTATATCACAGTTTTTCATCTACAGCTCCTCAAAAACATCACAGCTATGAACATGGCTCTACTTTTCCTAAGGCTCAAAAAGGGCAAAGATCACCAAGTAGGGCAGAAGTAAAATGCAATACAGACCACCCAGTCTCAGGCCCTGGGCTGTTAAAGTGCAGCCTCATAACCTCAGGATGGGTACATTTTAGCCCTTTCAGCTTCTGCAGGCATTTGATTATTGAAACTATTTCATATACAAAAGTAGCTGCTAATTAGATAAAAACCTGTATATACATCAGTGATTAGATTGTGACAATCGATTACATTTTGAATAATTATGGTGAACTTTCCACATAATTTGCTCACAAGAGAAGGCAAGACACCTGAGGTAACAGGCCTGTATGAAAGCATTCAGCCCTACATGTTCTAGGCCAAACCTGTGGGTGTAACTCAATACATCCCTATTGCAGTCATTTTCACCAACTGGAAATATTAAGCCTGTCTAAGTAGATTTCTAAAACAAGATTTTGCTGATTTATGCCTCACAAATCTACACAGGGGGTAATTTGAATACATGAAGCTGAAACACGATCCTTTTCCACAAAGATTCACTATCAGGGCCAGCAAGACCACAATGCTCTTGTAAAACCCACCTTAAGATATTTGGTAGTATATTAGAAAATATTTCATATGAAAATAGAAAATAAATTTTTCATATGAAAATAGAAAATATTTCAACTCCATTAGGTGCCATTGCCATTAAACACAGAAGATGTGAAACACATCTAAAGAGTGTTATTTCTACAAATGATGTTGGATCAGCCCGTCCTCCTTATGGCTTTGTCAAAGGCAGTATTTTTTCCTCCGCTACCACTAATGCAATACAGCATATGCAGACTCCAGCAGTGATAGCACTAATTAGCTCAGATAGTGACAGCTTTACCTTGAACTGCTTCTTGGCATTTTGAGTGATTGTCTAAGCAGATCCAGCCTAGAAATGATGGTCAAAATGTGTCTGCGATGTGAGTGGTGAGCAATTCTACCCCTAATGTTATGGGAGGGGATTGCCAACCAGAAATACAAGGAAACATACTAGTTCAGCCAGGCAAAGGGTCTCAATTTCCTTTTCACAAACCTATTCTGAAGTTGGGCTAAATTCATTGTTGTAAAACAGTTCAATGCATGAAATGGATCAGCTAGTATTCCTGAAAAAAATTTCATAATAGAATCTCCACTTTTCCAAGAATAATGCAGAACCTTCTGCTTTATGAAAGCTTCCCAATCTAAGTAGTGCTGAGAGAGCAAATTTGTGCAGAAACTCTAACCACCTCTAGCCACTACTTGCTTCCTTAGGTGCTTTTACTGGTGGCTGGGGCAGGGTGGGGGGAAGAGTGTTTTGTTTTTCCATTGGAGGCAGAGGAGGAGAGGAGAAGCTCTTCCTTCTTATTCCAAAATCTATACCATCCCTCCTTAAAACTCCCCTGCAAGGGACAGCTAGGGATCTTGCTATTGCTACTTATTTTATATTTAAGCTTATATACTTATTCCATTTATTTTTCAAATCCTTCAGCAGTGCGTAGTAGTATTAAGTCTTAAAATTATTAGATAGCAAATGGAAGAGTTCCCCTCTCCTCCTCTGCCTCCAATGGAAAAACAAAACACTTCCCCCCTCTCCCACCCTGACCACCAGTAAAAGCACCTAAGAAAGCAAGCAGTGGCTAGAGGCTCCTATGCAAAGTGCTGGTTAGAGTTTCTGCACAATGCTTCAGCAGCTCTGATCCTGTAAATACTGACAGTCTTGCACCAGAAGTTACTTATGTTTATTATTTTTCTTGCAGAAAACCCCCCAAACTAAAGCAAATCCCACACAAACTGGAAGATGAGAGACTCATTCTGTCAGCTATCGCAGTGATTTAACACTGCAGTATCCCAGCAGGCTAAGCCAGCTGCACTGAAACATATGTTTGGTAAAGCAGGCAGGTTAAGTGTCTTTGTTTGAAACAATAAGAAGCCATTCTGATGTCTCTTGTGAAACATCAAACGTGTTCCCAATGGTAGAAGCAGGTGACCTTGAAGGGGACAATAAACTGCGAACATGAGAGAATCAAAATGGAAAACTGAAAGTGATAAAACCTAGCCGTGAACACAGCATACGGATACTGCTGCCATGGTCAAGCTCTGCATTTATGGCTTACCTCCTTTAAGTAAATTTCATCCTTTAAGTAGCTGCTTGCCGGACCTTGGCAAAAATATCTCTAGACTATCACACATGTAACATGCACCATGGCTGGACCTGACACTGGCAGCTCCTGACACCCACTGGGTTCCAGGGACAGGGGGTCGAAAAACTACATAATTATTCCAAAATGCTTTTTAATGGCACTCTCTCTCCTTAAAAAGGCCAATGCCCTTGTGGAGCAGAAAACAATGCGCTCCTGCTGTACATTACGCCTCTAGACTTTGAACTGAACAACAGAAAAGCTTTTGTATTTTCTGTTTCTTTGACAGACTAGAGGGTGCTCACTTTGAGTGCAGAGACAATATCAGGGTAAGATCAAACAGTGCTGGTAATTTAAGATGAGTGCATGCGCATCTAAGCTCTTAGAATTTGGCTTTTAAAATAGAGTCTGAGAGGTTTGGGGAACTTAAAAGCCACAGATATATTGTGCCAGGGAGCATGATGTAAAGAACCTGGAGATGAGTCTGAACATAGGAGGTATCACCTTAGATTTCAAAAGCAGTCCTGATGTACCAACACAGTGATACATGCCAAATTAGAAATCCTGTGTCACAGGTTCTGCAGCTGGTGCAGTCAGGGCTAACACACGTATTTGGTTCCTCAGTTCAGGTACGTGCAAAAGGACATCGTAGACAGGAATGGGAGAAGACGTTTCAGAAGTAGCAGAGCTGGCTAGTGACATTCACACAAAACATAGCAGGAGGAACTCTGGCCCAAGGGAAGTCTGTGGGAAGTGAATTGCAAACAACAGTCTTCCTCCTGTTTTATATTCTCTTCCATATTTTACACCAAAAGCCAGTCCAACATGTAACAGCTTTGTTGCTGAATTAAACGGGACAGAATATGGCATGGGAAAAAGTCACCTCTCATTTCAATGTTAAAGGACAGATAGGTTTTAGTTACAATTTTGGATTCAGACTAAACCTCACACTTCCCTCCCTCTGCCCTCTTGAAAATCTCACAAAGCCAACCCTCAATCTGAAAATGTAACAGCAACCAAAAATCTTAAACCACTAAGCCAGTATCAAAACATTCTCAAAGTACTGTCTGCCTTAGTTGCGTCCCCCTCACTTTTAAAAATAAAAATAGCC
The DNA here is from genome assembly GCF_036417845.1 of Apteryx mantelli. Lineage (NCBI taxonomy): Eukaryota > Metazoa > Chordata > Aves > Apterygiformes > Apterygidae > Apteryx > Apteryx mantelli. The sequence continues at coordinate 25,733,229 of NC_089980.1, read as the reverse complement.
ATTCATTCCCTGTAAAGGATTGATTATCTTCTGATTCTAGAAATGACTGCAGTGTCTCATGAGCTCACAGAGAACATTTCTACAGGTTGCTGCATGCCACAGCAGTTTACAGTAATTCAATTTTAAGCACAACTTTGATCTCCAAAGACTAAAGCAGCAGCACTGAATTGAAACTCCTTAAGCAACTAAGACAAAAGCATAGATCTTTTTCCATCACTGCACAACTGTGATCTGTCACATACTGCACAGCATACCTCTCCTTTGTACCGCAGTATGTGACAGGGTAACATTGCCAGCACCTCACGCTCACCCTATGGATAGCTGCCAAAAAGCAGGACCTTCTGGTCTAAATCTTCTCAAACAACTAGCAGGTTTTGGAAGTCTGCCCAACTTCACACAAGTTACAGATGCCTAGTTTCCAGAAACAGCTGAGCATTCCCATGATGAAAACTAACAGGCAGACAAACGTAGGGTCTCTAATATGTTTTGCCATTGACAGTTGTGAATAAGATGCTAACTGCATTTAAAAATTGAAAATTCCTATTTAAGGGAAAAAAAGAAAGAAAAGAAATGAAGACTGCGCTCAGATTCAGAACTGAGGTAATACATTTCAATAAATAATTTATACAGCAGTTCATTTGATGGAATCCACTCTTCCACTGGAAACTTGAGAGAGCAAATATTTTATCCCTTATCTCTTCACTCACACACCTGTCCTGCCTCCCTGGCAGTCTCCCCAGCAAAACACTAAGGTCCCACCCACAGCATTTTGCAAGAAATGCAACTTTGGCTCTGTTGAAATAGATTTTAAAAATTCCTTCTCCCCAACTTTTCTTTCCAAATTAGATTTATTTCTATATTTACACACAAACACGTTCACTCACTCACTCATGCTTATTTTCCTTTGCAGAGCAGGAATTGTAGTTTTCACGCAGCTGGACTAGATAGGTAAAATGCACAATAATTAATGGCTCTGGATTTCAGTCACAGCACAGAGGAGGGATGCCCTGCTCTTGTAAAAGAAAAAGAAAAAAGCCACAAAACTTTAAATGACTAATTTGTTTGAGGCTCTGACACAACTTGCAGCCCAAGGTAGCGCTGCTGCAGGCACTGCTGCAAAGAACAAGCAGCAGTCAACAGAACACAATGGAGCAAAGCCTGAAGCGCGTTTGTACTGCCATAGAAAGCAATTTCACTGTCACATACAGCACATAAAAACCATGCCATAAAACAGCCTTCAGCTTTTTAGCTATACTTCAAAGGCCTAAACATATTAACATTAGTTAAATTAAGCTGGTTCAAACCGAGGTTAACAAAACAACTATCCCAAACCAAAACTTTATTGCGACTTGGGAAGATCACGTACCAAGCAACATGCTGCTTGTCTTATTTTGGAATCCAGAGTAATGCACTACTGAAAAACATCAATGCTTTAAAGCAGAATGCTAGGCAGTTTATGGAACTTGCTCCCACAATCTCTGTTGAGGCCATGAGACTGTCCCTACTTCCATTAGATAAAATAAACATTAATAAGGGCTCTAAGGTCTCATGCTTTAGGGGCACAAAACCCAATGGCTAGATTTCTATAGGCAATTAATTCTGTTAATTGTCCACCAAGGACTCAATTTACTTCTTCCTCTAAGGCAGCTGTTTTCAAACATGATGCCATGTACAAGCAAAAGCATTCTTGCTCTATCTATTTGTAAAACACTCACAAATTCCCTTACAATATTTGACCAAGATAAGAAATCAGAGACTTAACAGAAATTGTCCATCACAATCTTCAGTAACATTATCCGGCCATTGGTATCATGATTTGTGTCGAGGGATATACTCTTGACTCAGTGCATGAGTGATCTCAGCTATGCATTCAAAGTAATTCTAGGATTGGTCTGTGCTGAAAATCTGTAGACAAACTATACTGCAAGAATGTATAAGAAACAAGCTTATTGCTGTAAAGAAGGAAAAACTTTTCAATTTTGCTTTGTGTGCAGTTGTTTAATAGCGTCTTGTGAGCAGTAATCTGAGATCATTACCTTTTCCAGGGTTAAGTTTGTCAGAGGTTAATGGTGTGTGTGTGTTTGATGGTGGCAGGGGTGGGGAGATGTGAAAGAGGCAAAATGTAAAATGGCAAAACTAGGTTGTGCTCAAAGTTGCAGTCCTTGAACCATTAAGTATGTCTACACAGTGATATTAAGGGGACATAAGATGACCATGAGAATATCACACTGCATACTAGGTAGAAATCAGTGAGTCTTGCTAGCAGTATTGGTATCCATAACACAGGTATGGCTAGATTAAGAGGAGGCTGGCATTTCAGCTGTCTCCGGAGTTACTATTTCTACTCTGTCTTTCCATTTTCTAAATGAAGAAGAAAAAGGCAACGGAAGACCTGGACATATTTTTCAGTTCAACAAAAAGAGAAACTGCAGTGGCAATGAATGTATGTCAGATTGGTTCTGAGGTTCATTTCAAAGAAGTACTCGAAGCTTGATTCTTCTTTCAGATTTTTCTGAAGTGTCCATATAGATAAAGGGAACACCATTAGGGTATCCTTGTAGGAAATCATTTGCGGACAGTGTAACAGGGCACGGGGTTGACTTTCAACAGCTATGAGAATGGTTTGTTTCTTGCTATTTCCTAGAATCAGAAACTAACAAAGCAGCATAAAGAAAATTAATTTCTTTTTTCTTTTATATTTCACATAAAGAGAGAGCTGGAGTTTTGAGTAAAGGTTCTTAAATGAAAGAGGCTACTCATTTTTTGGAATTTGTTTGTTCACCATTACAAAGGATAACAGAAATGAACAATGGATAACAGAGACCAAGTTGGGAGGAGGTGGCATGATTATTTCAAAATCTTTCCTGAAATTTATAGCAGTTTCTACACAATTTAAACTGTTATTCTGAAAGAGTAGGCAGCTTTTAATTTTAGGTCTAAAATGTGTGAATTGCCCTGTTCATTTCAATTGCATGGTTAATTTTGGAGAGCAGTAATTCCAATTTAACTTTGCTGCATTGGGATCTGTTTGTGTGTTGATTCCAAGTATTGCACTTCTACTATTTTTAATCCTTCACAGAAAGCAAGTGTAAACACTGCAGTAAAGAAATCCATGCCTACATAATCTGAGATCCCACCATTCATCTCCAAACCCTTTCTATCACTCTTCAGGATGCTACTTTTGTTGCAGGGGGAGGCAGCGAGCTGTTCATTCACTGTGTTAATTGATGCTTAATACAAAAATACAATTCTGCAGATACCTTTATTGCATTATGCCAACAGTTCAGTTAGTATAATTGCACACATAGAGCAAGCAAATGTAATTTTCTTTTACTTAATACTCACTCTGCTGTTCTTTTCAGCTCCTTTATCTGATTAACTAATGTGACTCAGAGTTCTTCCGAGAAACAGCTATGTAAGTACTCTTAACAGAACTCGTCCTGCTGCAAAAGATAAAATCTGTCTAACCACTAAGTGTTGTGGGGAAAAGACAATAGCTGAAGGATAATCCAGTACGAATCAGAAAACAAACTGATGACACTTTCCATGCAAAAAAGCATGGTCACACAATGGCTGCTGGACATGCATATTGGATGGGACAAAACAATACAACATGTGAGGAAAAAGGTAAACCTTTTTGTTCATTTCCCAACACACATGTTTTTGTCCTGTGTGCCCTGACTCTATTAAGTTGTAAGTGGGACAGCGGAGAAGCTGAAACATCAAAAGAGAGGCTATACTCATGGTATTTACAGCCTATTCAGAAGCACCAGAAATCTTTAATTAAAGCCTGATTGTTCTGTATCTTGTTATACCCTTTTGTCTACTGAGAATCCCATTTTGTGTCCTCCAGACTTCATGATAGTCATTTGTTTACCTAGGATTCCTCATTAGTGCTCTCTGTATCTTTCTGTGTCTGAATTTCTCACATTCAGGCCTTGTCTATAAAAGGAAATTGCATTGGTTTGATTTAAATTGGCTTTTTAATTGGTAGTTAAACTCTCCGTAGAGAGAGGCTATGGTTTGAGTGGTTCTCAGTTTTACTTAAACTAATACCTAATCAATTTTAAAACTAATCCACAGTAAGCTTGGTTTACATCAAAATAAACAGCACAGAGCCTTTTGCACAGATTTAACTACTTCAATCAAAAATCCTATTTCCACTAAATTTGCTTCAATCCTTTGATATAAGCAGGTTTTCTTACAGCCTTCTTGCAGGTTTCTTCTAATAGCAAGTTTCACCTGCAGCCTTTCAGCAAGAAGCTGGCATTCCAGCAAATGACATGTAACTAATTAACCGAAAAGGAAAAGACCTGTGTTGCTCTGTTACCATCTATCCAATGGTCACCTTGCACTGCAAGTGACTGGATAAGGTGAAACCTACAGGAATTTTGTGTCAGTCCTGGTCATCATCAAGGAACTTGAGAAAAAATACCACCACCATTAGTTGTAGCAGCCCTGGGGTCCTATTCTCTACACAGCACATTCATCAGCTTGTGCGTTACACATGACAATGGGCAACAGATCTCTGGAAGCTTCAGTATCTTTTATAGCATGGCTGTGTTATGTGTTTCGAACCTTTTGTTGGCCTCCAGATGCTGGAGGCATGCCAAGCCATAATAAGCAATGACTGGGTTGAAGACATGGTTCACTGCGTACAGAGCCTGAGAACACAGAGGATAGCGATGTTAGCAGCGATGAATATTCACCACTCTTGCCGAAATCAGGTTTCCAAGCACAGGCAAAATCAGCAAGCGTGTGTAAGAGGCTGTTCTCAGTTACAAAGAAACAAACCCAGGCTTTTACCCCTGAAAGCAATTGCCTTCTTTAGATTTACCGTAATATAAACAAAGTGGTACCTCTCTTTCAGATTGTACTTCCTGTTGTGCAGGCTGAGGTGGCTCAGGGACTTGGGGAGGGTGTTTCACTATCCTGTTGTCTCCCCAGCTATAGAAACACAGTTCATTGTTTTAATATGATTTGTTAAGAAGGAAATATAGCCTGTGATCCATCACACAAGCAAAAGATCACATTACCTGTAATTACTTTTGGCTGAGCTCATATTGGTTAGTGCAGTCTTTGGGACTTCAGGGTGGCGCTGATGCTGTTGGTTCACTTGCAGAACAGTAAATACGTGGCCATCAAAGTAACGGCCTTGACAGATTCAGCCTGAGGTTTCTTAAATGCATTATAGGATGCAGAAAGTAACGAGATTAAAGCTGGGTAAAATGCATAGCCCAGGGACCAAACAAGCATCTACAGTGTTTACTGAGAGCAGGGACTCAGCAATCCAACAGAAAAAAAAAAGATTTGGTGCTGTGCAGACCCTCAGAAATGCAATGATTCCCCATCCAGGCCTTGCAAGAAGCTGCACCTTAGCTCCTCTGATTTTTGCCCTTCCTATGCCAAGAAGACACAAAGAGGAGAAATTTTTATAGGAGTGCTTGCAAGCCCCAAGGACTGGAGATGATTTCACAGAGCCATGAACAGGACAGAGGAACAAGCTCAGGAAGGCAAGCTTGCTTAGATATCACAGGAATGCCTTGAACTTTTGCCCCAAATTCATAACAAATGATTTCAGTTTCTCCGTGTACCTCGATGATCTTCTCTTCTACTCCCCTACAATTTGCCTCACATTATTTCTACTTTCCAAGCACTTCTTTAAATTGCATTTTCCAGATGGAACAGGGAGCAGAAGAGCTAGTCATCTCCAGTCTAGTGAGAAGTACGAAGTAACAAAATTCTCAGAGAAGCCTATTGCCACAAGATGTCTAGCCTAACATCTACACGCCCACTTTATAGATTAACTTTGAATCCAAAATTCAGGCCATTCTCCCATCTGAACCTGATTATCTAATGGTCTTTGTGTTACTAAAACAGTAGGTACCCAGGAAAAAACAAGCAAACAAAAAAAACCCTACAGTTGCATTAGGCAACTACATCATCACCTCGACATGGATATGGTTTTGGAAAGTCAGCCAGAAGTCCACAGTCTGCACCTGTGTATGGATCCTACGACAAGATCACTGACCTAAAAGTAATACCGAAAGCACTAGAAAAGTAAAAGGTGGCTCCACTTACAAACAGGGAACTGATGCGCAGAAATTAAAGGTAGTATTTCAAAAGTTCTGTAAAGAGGACTTAAGGGACTTTTTGGCAATTGTACCTTTGTGACCCTGCCGAAGCTCACATGACCATCCGTAACAGAGCCAGACACAAGCTTGACAGCCAGGGTAAAGGTCTACCCAGCTCAGCATCCTTTGCAAAATGGCTCATTCCCTCTGTCTCATTCTTTGCACCTGCACCACTTCTTGCTTTACAATGCTCAGTACAGAAAATATCAATAAACTCCACCTGATGGCAACTCTTAGCCTAACCTGCAGGCTATATCATCAGCCTCCACCATCAGAGCTAGCTTTACAAGAGAGTTCAGGTACCAGCAGCTACCCCACCGTGGCGGCACAGAGTGGGCTGATATGCCCAGCTTTTCAGGCAGACTTTAAAGACTGTGTGGAGCTTTTGACCATACTGACCATGCTGTTGGTATCAGAGCCAGCTTAACACTAGTTCATGTATTTCAACAGTACACAGCAGGTAGCAGAGTAAAACATAATCTAGAATAGATTTAAAGAAGCTTTCTAAGACAGAGGTATGGGAGAGATGGAGGCAGGATGAACAAATTCCTGGGCTTACTGACAAGGTAAAGGAAGCATACCTCAACTATGCCTCTGTTCTCTACCTTAAGAGGAGTGATATTTCAAACTGGCAGGTAAATAACTTTAGCCCTCAGTCAGGAGAAATAGCTGCACACAATGCTGGGGGTGGCAGCTGCAGCAAATGCGTGTGTCTCTGGTAGTCACTCTGCATTTCAGTGGTCACCCCTGCTCCTCACAGTCCCCCAGGCAGGCTCGAGGCATTGGCTAACTGAACCGAACCAGGGAGAAAAGCTGTCAAGGAGGAGGGAAGGGGGTAGACTGAAACAGAAATGCATGTGTAGAACCTGAAACAGATATTGGGAATGTGTGGGCAAGAATATCAGTCTTGGGAGAGAGAAGAAACAAGTGGCTGGAATACAGTGCTGTAAGGGGGAGGGAAGGGAGATTTTGATTCTGTTTGGGCCAAGCAACTGCAACTAAGCTGGAAAGGGGAACAGGGGCAAAGTGAGAACAAACCTCACAAGAAGCTGGGGTTTGGGAAGAGGAATAAGACTGACCAGACAAGGCTTACATTTCTAACTAACTGGAAATTACGTTTTTTAAAACAAAGTGTAATGCTGTACTTTTTCAAATAGGGAATAAAAATATTACTGAAAAGGAGGGGAAGCTGTATTATTTCAAACCAAGCCTATACTAGCTAGAGGTGGGTGTTCAGATTACCACGTTGTACTCAGTTAATCTGGACATCTTTACTTTGAGAAGAGCCTCCTTCTGGTTCTTTTCTTTCACAGGTTTGCAAACAAAATTCAAGTCGTGGGTAACAGCTAAAGGCACTTGCTTTTTTACAGCTTTGTTTTGTTTATAAGAGACTTGGGAAAAGCTCTGAACAAAGGTTTTGGTGAAAAAAAAAAGTATCATATTGCATTCAGCACATTTAACTGAAATCGTACTTGTTGGAAATCCCAGCAGTCTGAAAATGCTTTGCAGCCCAGACAATTTCCTACCTGCTGGACCAGAAATGGGGGTGGTACTGAGCTGGAGATTTTCAAAAAGCTTTTGTTCCCATCCAAACTTCTTCTGGCCACCTCTACCGGTAAGCAAATTGCTTGAGTCTGGAGTGACACCTTGAGATGACTTCTCTCCACTGACTAGAAAACAAAAAGTCACAGTTTGGTTTATCACTGCACTGAGTCAGGATGCAATCCAAAACTCAAGGTAAATAACAGCTGAAGGCTTCTCTGCTAGAACATGAACCTGCAGTCACAGGATAGGACAATGTTAAAAGGAAAGGGTAGACTGAGTTTTCATTGCTGTTATGGGAACTGTTACAAATGAAAAATAAAGTGAGGAATGAGTGATGGACTGAACAGCATATGAATGAAGACACAAAGCAGAAATACAGAACATAATCTTTAGCAACTGTTAGGAAGTTTCGCTTTTAGTCAGTAAAAATATATGCAATCTTTTAAAATTACAGCCTAATTATATGACCTCTTTAGAATACTGGAACCTGAGATACATCATACTTATGCACAGAAACCAAGAGGTATCACTGCATAAATGGAAAGACTCACAGCCTCAGCCAATGCAAATTAATATAACTCCACAAAGCAGATGAAACTTTGTGACTGCTGTTGGATGAGGAATTGGTTCAATCTGAACAGAGCTACTAGAGATGACAGTGGTTGTAGCTTCAAGCATATGAAATGGAAGTTTTACTGCTCAGCCCAAGGTAAAAGTTTCATGCATCCTAAGTAGCAATCCTCAAGCAAGTTGTTGGTCTGAGGTATAGAATGACAGATGATGTGTTTACGAATTAAGCAATTCATTATGCATGAGATGATGAAAGATGAGCCGGACACAAATGCTCAACAAAAATCTAAATAGGGTGAATCTGGCGGCTGAGGTATAGACTGGGCACATTCTAGAGCCTGGTCAATCAAAAAGTCTGGATCTGAACTCAAATTTTTCCCAAGGCTGGAAGAGAGTGGAGATCCTAGTTTCTGATTCAGACTTAAATGTGTATTAGTTCGAGCAAAAAACCCTTGTTCTAATTTAACTGGAGTATTGTGCCCAATGTTATTGCAAAGTTAGTGTCAATCACAGAATTGCCAATCTTTTCTGAGCCAGAGTCCAACTGTCAATCATTTTGAAAATTGTCACAAACAGCAAACCAGGTCATATGGAACTCCCTATAATCACAGATCGGCTCCTGGATCAGGTTGCATGGATAGGTGATACTAGTATCTCAGCCGGTAGTTCAACCTCCTGCACCGTATGTCTTACCATCCATTTACTGCCAAACTCAAAACCCATTCACTTGTCAGCTCCACTATTAAGATATACATCTAAATAGGTCTCCTTCATCTAAGCATAGTTATTTCAGAAACATACCTTTAAATTTCAAGAATCTTCTTAAGATAACACTCAATCCCTTCCCCACAGTCTAAGCCCTTGTCCAAATTTCAATTGCACAGTAAATAAAAGACAAACCACTTGCAAATTAAAGGCAAACTTACTTGTTAAATAACAGTCCAGACTAAGAGAGACATTGTCAAAAGCAATAATGGCATCAGATCCTTCTTCCCATGAAGCGATGATCTGAAACCAAAACCTGCACAGATTGGAAGAACAGGGATTAAATTCTGTTAAAGAGATGAAATTCAGAGTTATTCATAATTAAATAAGTTTTAGAAAGGTGGGAAAAAAGTTTTCCTTTGACAGATAACAATATAAATTGACAGGAAAAGTATCCTAACCCCACACGGGCAAGGGTGATCTGATGAGGGGAGCTGTACATGTATACAGGTAGATAGAAAAATGAGTATAGCACCTTGTCCCTCCAGAGGTATAGGAGCTGAACCAGGTGGGAGTACGTGTGTGTGGGTGTCAGAACAAAAGTCAAAGTCCTCCGGCTTCCGGCACAAAAAAGGTAGACACTTAAGTAATTTTATTCTCACAAGTGATTTATGCCCTGAAGTCTTAAGATAAGTAAGTAGACTGGGGCTCCTAAAGTCATTTATGAGTTTTTAAAAAGAAACTGGCAATGAAAGGCTGAAACCAATTCAGTAAGTATTTGGTGCTGATTCATCCTTGAGGAAACAAGGGATACCTAGTAGTCTTGGCAGTCAAGTAAGAGAAGAACTGACACTGGGTAGTCTATAGGAACGGCAGAACTCATTAGCTTCTTGCAGAAGTTGGGCAGGTTTGCCTTAAACCACTTCCATATTCTCAGCTGGCTTTTGCAGCAGAATTCTGCCACTCCCAGGTTACCAAAAGAAAGATCACTGTAAATTCACCCTCAGTGATATTATATGTCAATAAGTACAGCAAAAATAATTCACAATGAAATGTTTCAAATCTTAAAGTATATAGGTCATGTAATAATTCAGGGCACTCATGGGTTTAGATTGTCTCTTAGCTTAGAAAGTTCATCTGCTCCTGATGCATATCTGCCACATAAAGCCATAATCCTGTGCTTTGTACAGGAGAACAATTTCTAAAAGCAGCTGACTATGTCTCCAAGGTCAGATACAAGTCCGAGAGATTTCATCAAGACTATAAAAATATAAAACTACCATATGATGTATAACAAGCTGCAGGAGAATACGAAATATTACTTAAACCTCACTCTCTTTTGTATCTTGATGTTTTACACCAGCACAAGTCAAACCCATTCATGGGATGCTTTAATTTGGATCACTAGGTGATGGTTCCTTCTACATCTTTTAGATATAAGCATTTAGCCAGAATGTGAAATTTTGCAGGTGTTTCAGTTTTAGAGGCAAAACTGATCACAGAACAAGATATTTTTGAGGAGCAGTCCTATTTACTTAAAAAGAATGTACAAAGTCCTGTCCTCGTTACTGCAGTAAGAGTCTAAACGCCAACAGAAACAATTTTTTCTTACAAACTCTAGTCCTTTGTGCCTAGGACTTCGTCTAAAATGCCCTCTGTCAGCTTTTTTTCTGCTATCAGTACTCTTACATTAGTCTTGAGGTCTCCTGCTGTTTTTAAAATCCACCTATTCTTCACCAACCAACCAACCCCGCAAAACAATACTCAAGTGAAGCATTTATGCTCATACATACTTTTACTTTGGGAACAACATATTCCTGTGTTTTGGATGAGGTTTGCCACTGTTTCAGTTAACTGGCTTCATCAACAAGCTTAACCAACTTCCATGTTGATCTCAAATACAGGGCAGCTTCCTCCAGCAGTGATGACAGTGAGGTTTGACTTAGTAAAATAGATGCCAAGAATATACATGCATTTGGAAGATGTCTGGAAAGAAGTGTCTTCTTGTTCTGCAAGTGGTATTCTCACCGAGCTAGAGCTTAAGGAGGCACAGTCATAAAAGCTGAGCCAAAGAGAAAACTTCAAAGAGAAGAAATTTCTGGCAGCCTCCAAAACATGTAAAGGGTTTTGAACAGAACACAAAGTCTGTTCACAGCAGAAAAGAGTTCATATATTTACTATGTCCCCCTCCTTCCTCATTCTTTACTTCCTGTAAAGCAAAACAACAGCACCTCAATACTGAAATGTCTCCCTCCTTAGTATGGAAAGAATGTGTCAGACATACAGAGATAGTAATTTAAAACAGACTTTTTATGGTCTAAAGACAGGAACAGCTGCTATGAAAGAGCAGCTGATTGACACAAGGAGCAGCAAATATGTTAAAGGATACTACCCCTAGCATCAAAGGTAACTCCAAACACCAAAATATAATTTTGTTTGCTGAGTGATCTGCCTTTATCAGCCCAAAAGGTAACAGCTCAATCCAAACACTTCTGAAGATCAAAAAAGTGTATTTTTTTCCTTTCCAGTCCACATGAAGTGCAGCTGCAGCTTGACATTGCTGAAAGCCTCACAATTCTTAGTCAGTGTACCTGAAACCCATTATGGGTACGGATGGGAGAACTAGAAGGAACATTATAAAACTTGCTTCCAACTACATCTGCTGTCCTCCCAGCCCACTGCTATTTGCTCCATAGCTGACATTCCGCAACATTTCAAATGACATTATAGGCCCTAGCACAAATATAAGCCATTCAGTCCGAGACACACTATGTAAGCCTCAAACATAGGCTATTGGACTGACAAAGTGGGCTCTGTCCCACTTTTTCCTTTAAGTTACTGTTCCAGTAGCAGAGATGACTGAACCATAACTGAAACAGGTTCTGAACCACCAGAGGTCCCAGGCTGGTATGTTAAGGGAAACCAGCAGCAACACTGGTCTGTAACTACATGTTAGGCTGCCATAGCTCAGCAGAGGCTTCTCCCTCCCTGTTGTATGATGCTGAAATCTCCAGGAAGAGGTAGGGTGGAAACTGATTCAACTACTCAGCTTTCAATTGGTTTGTGTCTGAGAATCCATGCCCGGTAAACAGCAAACCTTGATGTCAAGCTGAAGGGACCACTGGAGTTGAGACTATGTGATGCATCTGATCTTTGGTCTGTCTGCTGAGGGTGCACACTAAATGCCATTTGGAGAGGCGGATATTTTGATGTGTACTTACATCCATGTGGTGTTAAACTGAGCCTGGGCAATTAAGTACAAAGACAAATAAGCAGCTCTTAGAAATGCTCTTCAGTGACAGCTTTCACCTCCACTTCTGCAGACTTCAGCTCAGGTTGCATAAAAGAAAAGACAGGTACTTTTGCAAGGACTTCCAAGGACCTTCTTCCCATATGTAGGCAACTAAATATCTCTGAAAATAGCTCTGGGCAATTTCCTGGGCAGAACCTAAGCTTCATGCCTCAGGATGTTGACCCTTCATGCACTGTTCATATCCTGTCTCTCCGGACAATGAAGGGTTATACATACAAGAATTCTCAAATGTTCAGCCCCTAAGAACAGGAAGGTATGATATAAAACAATATTTCTGTCAGGGAATGTCATCTAACACACACATATAAGAATGCAATAGGTTGCCTTTTACTCTTGTTCACAGTTCATTCAAGTTAAGAGACAGACTTGCTGATTTCAACTGCACAGATTGTAACAAGCAGCAGAATGTGCCCTTTGGTGTTCACCTGGCTTTCTCAGTGACCAATTGCTTGATAGTCCTACCCCACATGCCAGGGACAGGAACACTGGGACCAGAACACTTGAGAGATTTCCTTAAGTTCACCAGGGATGAACAAAAATGACAGAAAAGCCCTCAACTAGAAAAATCATGTGAATGTCAAACACCGCCAGGTCCACCAGTGCTTCTCGTGTTGCCTGTTAAATAGACTTTTTTTCTATCACAATGCAGATTCAGTACAAACCTTCTCGAGACAAGCATTTCTGCAAGAAATGGTTCATCTTTTTCTCTTCTCCAATTTAACATCACTATTAATTTGGAAATATGATGTCTTTCAAATTCTATTGAAACAAGATCATCAGTTAACCAACATTTCAGTCATTAGCTTTGGTGGTTTTAGCTTAATAGGCTAATTAAGGGAAATTTAATCAAAACTAAAGATGGAAATGTCACACACCAGTGATGAAGAAAAAAACCCACAGATAATCTTGTTCCCTTGCCCCTCTTTTCTTTCTTTTTCTCCAGTCCTATGCTTACTGAAATCAATGAAATGACTTCCTTTGATGTTGGTGAAAGCTGATACTGAAACACCACAAGCACCTGCTACTGTGGTGGTTTAGCATAATGCTGCAAGTGACAATGTTTTGATATTTATACACGATTTAAAGTAGTGTATGCTGACTGAGCACCCAGTACTTGAATTAGCACCTACAGAGCACAGATACTGGTCCAGAGTGCTGTATATATCCACTGCAAACAGTGATGCTTTGGTGGATGGCCATGAAAGACTATTCATGTCAGCAATTATTTAGTTCTGGCAATTCTGTCATGACTTTGTTGCTTATTAAATCCCAGCAACATCCTCATGTGGAATCCAAATCCTGGTCAGATAATTTTGTGTTTGTAAGATAGGTCTCTTCATAGGAATGAAAATATGGCCGCTATGAAAGGTTTGAATGGTTTGGATATTAGAAAAATGGTTATTTGAGGATTAGTGGAAATTACTCCTTGGCTCTCTCTCCTTTTGTTCTATTTGACTCCAGGAGCACAGCTAGAAAAAGGTTTCTTAAATGTTTGACTATTAGGGAATACCATCTACATCCAGCAGAGCTGCGTGTTGTTTGAGCTGCAAATGCATCTGATACAAAGGTCTCTTTTAATCTGTTTGAGGCAGATGGGAAACACTGTACAGGGTGGACAAAGAAATGAATTCAACTCCCTTCCTGCCTAGGAACATCAGCTCAGCTGTCTGTAGGATAGAGTTTTATATAAATTCAAAAACTACTCAAGGGTGACTACTGGTGACAGTTCAAATACCTCAGAATCACAGATAAGAAATGCCACCAAAGTCCATAACAAATAAGTCTTCTTTGGTTTGTTTCTATGGCCCAACCCATGAATCCAGATGAACAGTTCCTTGAAAGGCAGGACCAAGCATATTCCAATCCAGTTAAATCTGTGATAGAAACCAGTCAACATCAAAGCTTCTGGCCTATAGTCTTCCCCCTTGCTCAGGATCTTTGAATCCTGGGTTTTATTTCAGGGTGATCAGTATTTGAGCTTAATCCCATCACCTTGGGTTTTCTGTTGGCTGGGTTTCCTTCCCCCCCTCTCCCTTTTTTTTTGATCCTAACAGAAGACTGTTTCTCTCAAAAACACCTGGGGCTTATTTACAAAGCAAAATACAGTGTCAGAAATATGAAAACACATCTATAGTTATGTTACTATAGCCTCCATGAGGACAAACTGTTTTGCTCAGGTCACCTATCCCTAGTTCTTAATTGCATATAAATGTTAGGTTTTGGATGTATTACATCCTCTCCTATTGAGAGAAGCAAAAAACCTTTCCTGAAATTGAAGACCTCAAAAAGCTTATTTTGTATGAATTCTCTGCAGCTCCCTTCCTTCAGCAACAACTCTGAACTCCACCATGTCACTGGCTCATACAGACAGTTCTGGTATCCATCAGCCAGATCCAGGTCTTTATGCTATTATTCTAGAAAGGTTCATAATCATTTTTTTTTTTTATCATAAAGATAAGGATGATTAGCCAAGACAGAATGTTAATCTCCTCTGTACTCAATCCCCCATGCAGTGAAATGAGCAAAGCCTGTCTGTATGTACCGATACCTTTTCATAACTCGTGATGTTTTGCCTCTGATGGAACTGATTTCTCTCTCTACCTAGCTAAAATAATTATTGCTGAACCTGCTTGAGGCTGGGGTACTTATGGAACAGAAAAGTTTCAGGTCACTAACCCTTATTACATTCAGGGTCCCATTAACTCCTCTGATACAAATGATGTATTGTTAGCTCACTTCACAGAGGAAACTTGCTATTTGGGATAAAAGACATACTTAGCTGGAGTGGGATGATCTGGAGAAACATAAGCATGTTAACAAAACGCGGTTGCAGTGACAGAATTGCCATGCAGGAAGTTACCTATTAGCCGGTAATAAAAGTTGAGATTCAAAGGTATTATTAAAAGAAAGCATGCAGAATAGGTACACACATAAAATCCGTCGCAGACACTCTGAACACACTATCACCAAAACACTTTTTCAGATGAACAGAACAGTCATCACCAGAACAATTGTATTTCATAAGGAGGACAGTAGCAGAAATAATAAATGCTATAAAACAGAATAGCAGTGATACAGACATTAAAGACTCGCACTGTTTTTAACAATAGTAATGTGGGACCACTTCTAAGCAACAGAGGCTAGACTTGTATGGGTATCAGAAGAAAGCATCAAGAGAGTTGGGTGTAGGACAGATTTTACGAATGAATATCTACATGGCAATGTGTAGGGAGAAATATTTCCAGCTTGTTTGGACGATCCTTGATTCTTTATAGCAGAATGGGAAGAAAGTTCAGGAACAACATGAGACAAATATATCTCTGGGCACAAAACATTGCCAAAAATGTTGCCCTTCTTCCTTAGTGGGAAAACCAGTGCCCAGAAACTTTTCAGAAATACAGTCTGAAAGGAGTGAGAGGGAGAGACAGAGCAATGCACGCTGTGCAAAAAGAAATTATTAGATAGGAAGAATGTTTAGCTACAACTGCTAGAAACAAAGCAGAGTAGTATGACTGTGACAACTTTTTTTTACTCTTCATTCCATGCTTAGATTTAGTAGCAATAAGTCCAAGATTTCCCATCTGTGTTCTGATTGCCATTAAGATAAGGGAAGCTGAACGAGACAGATGAAACAGAGTCTGATTCCTCAGAATTGAAAGGGAATCTCATTTTAATACACAGATGAAACACTGACGAGCACCAGGGTAGTTCAGATAAATCCAGCGAGCCAGCAACACTGGAACTGGTAACAAATGCAATTTAAAGAAAGGAAGTACAATCATTTGGACATTACTTTTGATTTGCTGCAGTATAGTACCTCCTTCTAGGGTAACCTAAGTTTGTTGTCTTTTTTGCTTTCTCACTCAAGGAAGGTCACATCCCTCAGTAGCCTTCCAGGTAAGTCAAATTTTTCTCTTCCAGCAAAATAAAATTCCTCAGTCTGTGTCTAGGGAAAGGTCATCAACATGAAAGAATCTTGAAACTCTCTGGGCACTGTGGGACCAAAACAAAATTATTTTTTACTTTCTGAACATGTTGTCCAGTTACAAGGACATAGAGCCAGCCTTTCTACCAGTGACAAAGCAAATGGTACTGTTGCTTAGGACTAAACATTTTGTTTCTGGGGACCTCAAATGAATTCCTTCCCCATTCCTCCTTCCCCTATCAGGCCACTACCACTTAACCCTGACTACGAATTTGGACCTTGTAACTCAAAAAAATGAATCTAAGGAAGGAAGGAAGGAAGCCGACCAAACCTTTCAAACCAGCAGATACAGATACGTTCCCTTTATAGGTCTATCATGTTGAACACAAGATTGGACTGAGTTTGGATAGGCTGCTATTAATACGTGCTATTTTTACCAGGTTCCTCTCACAGGAGTCGCACCGAAATCTTTAAAGAAAAGGACAGGTTTAGTTGGCAACATATGTCTGAAGAGACCAGAGCTGGGCCACTGAATCCAGTTCCACCAAAGTGCAGGCAATAAGGTGGTATATGGACACACAGAATACTCAGTCTACACGTCACGCCACACTACTGGCCTCAACTTCCCCAAGGGAGCAGAAATCAAGAGAGTTATAATCTGTTTATTACTGCAATCAAAGTACTAGTATTCAAGCCAGACTTCAGCCTATTAAAGATAATCTTTTTCCACCTTATAAACCTTTAATGCTGCCTAGCAAAACTAGGTGGGTTGGTGATAATAAGCATCAACCCAGACTAAGCTCCAGATAATCACCTCTTTACACATGCTTTTATTTTGTCTACATTTTATTCTATCTACACGATACTTTTTTGAAGCATATCTCACCACACTGTTAAGATAACAGAATGTCTAATTATTAGCTATGCGAATCAGTCATCTTCAATTACACCAGCCTTATGTTTGCTTTACTGTCACGTTCCTTGACTATATCATTTTTGAAAATTAAAGTCACATTTACTTACTAACTAAAAACAATTGGAAGAAAGTCAACCCAAAACTTCCAACTACTACAAAGCTATCAAGACTTTATTTTCTAACCAACAGAAAAGGTCACAGTGTATTACCTTGCTTGGCTTCTAGATACCAATATACCAACAACTCAATACACTTATGTCAAACAGGTGCCTCAGATATAAAACTTCCCTCCCTGAGTTCCTGTAAAGTTAAAAAAGAACTATTCTCAACAGATTCATTACTTACCATTGGAAAACAAACAGTATTTTCCGTTAAATAAAACAAATTTTTAATAATGCAGTTCTCTGCACTATTCCAATCCAAATATTTTAGCATTACATTAATGTGTAAATTCCAGTAAGTAAATATGACCAATTCTCTAACATCTGTATGCAGATTATCTGATTTGCAGGTAAACTGTCCTTCAGGGAGGGGGAGCTGGCTCCACAGGGGCCAAATGAAGTACAGCAAGGATTATTAGTTCATGCTGAGTGTATTTAACCAGCAAGTTTACATACAGAACCTCTGGAGACTTTGTCTTTTGCTTCAGGTAGGCATAATCTGTTCAGCCAACAGCTCAAGGAGCTCTTGCTCACAATCAACTTCTTTTAATTATAGATGCTTTGAGGACATGTCCTGTACTGGGCCCTTTGCCCCTCTTTCCCTATGCACAGAAGATATTGAGCATTTGGAATTGCATTTAAATTCTGTTAATCCACACACCACATGAGCCAATTCTCAGACTACTTTGCCAACTCCTTCCAGAACAAGGAAGGACAGCTAACTTTGGAAAGATGTAAAAAGTCAGGACTTCAGCATCTTAAAGTTCACACAGAAAAGGTAAGACCTTGCCAGGGGTGAAATTTCAACTGGATGTTTTCCTAAGGAAAAAATAGGAGGAAAGAAGACAGTCCCTCTCCCCATTTTACTCACAGAAATTAAGCATGTGTCCAGGAGTGCAGAGGCTAAGGCTGTGCTAGAAATCTAACATCCCCGAGTTTCAATTTAGCTTCTTTGTCATACTCCTCCCCTCTTTCTGTTCCTGCCAAATCACCTAAAATGTTCGAGTTGTGATTTTCTGCCAAAATATAATCCCCATCCCCAATCCCTCCAACACCTTGAAGGATATCAAGCACTTAAGAAATATCTGTTTCTAAAGATAGAGGTGATCTAATTTCTTGAAAATCTTCCTAATGATTCTTTGTAGTGTTATAAGCCAAGCAAGGATATTGTGGCTAAGCAGCTTTTGAACAAGCATGCTTTCGAGCAGTTTTAGGGCACATTATCTAATTATTAATGACACTTTCTATTCAGCTTCCTGATCACAATGAAATGCACTTTAATTTTTGTGGAACTGGTACATTGGTGTTCTTTATTCAAGAGCTGTACTTCTGTGGGGTGATTTGAAGTTTCAGCTCCTCCTGCAGGAACTTCTGCAATACCATGCTTCTGGTATCTAATGCAGACCTTCTCAGCTACTGACACAGGAACCAATTAGAAAAAGACAGACACAGCAAGCTTTCAACAGCACCAGCACTGCATTCACATAGATTAAATATTTCTTATAGTTCAATAAAACTCTCTTGTCATTTATCTCCAAAGTTTATATTTTGCAGTCTCTCCAGCACCATTTCGGTGCATCAGTTCTGTAGAGTTCTACATCAGTCCAGATTTCCTAAGAAGTAGTCTCAAATGCTGAGAAAGATGCAGTATTTCCAAGTCTCACAGCAATTTTTTTCCTTCCCAGGAAGGAGTGGCTTCAACTAAATCAGTTTTAAACAAATTTTCATTAAAGCAGTGCAATGTTGGTGAATAAATAAGGATAACAACTTTTCAAGAGTCACCAAAACTTTAAAGTTCCTCGAAAGCTTTTGATCTTCTTTGCTTAAATATTAATCTCCAACCAGCAAATCCCCTTTTCTCAGTGAACACAACTGTCTTTCTGTCTAAGCAAGGGGTAAGTTAGGATGTTAGCCCCTGATAAGTAAAACTCAGCACTCTATGCCAATTGGATCTGCGATTCCACATGAACTAGCCTGGTTCCTAAGATCAAAGTATCCTCTGTCCAACTTTGCAACCAGAGAGAATTTAAAGGAAAGGAAAAGTATAAGAGTACAGAATAATTCAGGTACAAAACATTCCCACGGCAACATTAGAAAATAAATCACATAAATAATAATGGAGAAATACAGCATTCTTTGCAGGAAAACACAGCTGAAGGGAATGAAGCAACCAGGTATTTTTACAAATGGCATTTCAGCAGTGACTGCACAATAAGGCTAATGTTGGTATTTTTTAAATCTTTGACGCACACATATTAATTATAGATTCAGGACTGAAGCGTTGGCAGTGTCCTTGTTGTATTTGCAGCCTACGTGCATCCCCAAGAGCCAGCAAGATAAAAGACACATTCATACAATGTTTGCTCAAACTTCTCAGGAGGCAAACTATCCCTTAATGAAATCCATTATTTCTAGGGCACAGAGTTCCAAAAAGATGAAGGACACTCGTACTCTTGACACAGACAGTAGATGAATCTTATATCCTAAAGGCCAGGGTAGCAGAAGGTGAAGTATGTTTGCGTCTTCTCTATAAACAGCACAAGCCAGAGTATACACACAAAAAGTAAACCATCAACAACAGAGCATTCCTTTAAAGCTGACTTATAAGAGACAGCTAAAACAACACTCTGTAAATAAGCATATGCTACCAGATTAAGCATATACTACCAGATAAACCTTTTATGCTTATAGTCAGACTACAGCTGCAAGTGAGACAGCTCTTTATTAAGCAGAGCTCCCTGCTACAGCTAATACAAAGGTGTTAGGTGTGTCCATGTTTGATTTTGCAGCAGCAGGGTCTTCTCCCATCTCTTTCATTGTTAGATCTGGCCACATTGAACACTGGGGACTTTGATATCCAGAACAAAAAAATGATTATGGAGCTCACACTGAACTCCAGCAAATCACACATAAGGATCTAAACACGCTACATGAAATAGCATGCGAGGAGAAGGATTATTTCCAGTCAATGAAATGGAGACATTGAATTTTAAATGTCTTACTGTGAACTGCCCAGTGACCCAGTTTATGAACCAAGAACAACAGTCAGGAGTCCTAAATTTGGGTGCTTCTCTCTAACTACTCAGTTATTCATATTCCCTGCCTTTAACAGAAGATTTCTCCTGGGGGCAAAGTACGTTCTTTCTCTGATAGAAGTATTTCCAGCAGCAATGTCAACCATTCTCACTGCCAAGTAGCTAGTGATGAAGTGATTGATCACTGGGAAGGAAACAAAGGACAAAGAGAATGATGAGGAGAGATTCGTACCTATCCAATACATCTGGGAGAGATAAGACCATCCACTGCCATATTCCCAAACCTTCCCTGTTAGCTGAATGCCAGAACGTCCTGCTCTGTTCCTTCCCCGTCTTGTTCTCGACGAGCACCAAGGATATATTTCCCAGCAAGACACCACGGATGAGCCATGACAATCGTAGCTAGAAAGAACAGAACATATGAGATTAACCACGACATATATTATTCAAAAGTTAACAAAATTTCCAACTCTTCTTTCATTTCCTTGTATCCCAGGCACCAAAAACTCAGTTGTCCCTTTCTTGTGCCCATGTCATCATTTCAGAAAACTCGAATTTCATCATGGATTTGGAAGCCTGCAATACTTAGTATACACTATTTAATAATGGAACTGTGGCTTTTTTTTGGTGAAAGTTGAGTTCAGAATGACTCAGTTTTAGCTTTCATGTCCATAATTTTAAAAGAATAACCTAATGCTTCTATGATCCACAGTACAAAGATCACTCTTGCCTTAGATGCTGTCCAAGAGATTCAAGTTAAGACTAACAACATTTTCAGTAATTAACTCTCTTATATTTAGGCAGCAGCAGAAACAAGGGGAGAATAGTTGCAATAAGTAGATAGCACTAGCAATCACATCCTCATCCCCCAGATATCCTTTTTGAAAAATTGACAGGTAAGACCTTGAAGGTTTCAACAAACTATGCAGGAGCTTTCACAGACTTCTGTCTCTTCTGAAAACCAGCCAGACAGTAAGAGGCAACATCTACACGGTCAAAAGTGAGAAAAGAGTGAGCCTTCGATAGCTATTAATGTAACACTAGAGTAAAAGCTGAAGCAATTGAGGAATTGGAATGGATGCCTTTGTACACGTCAGCTGTTTGAAGGAAAGAAGTAGCTGGCATTAGATGTGGGAGATCAGCTCATTGGCAAAGCGCAATATGCAGACTCTAACGAACTGGCTCTGAGTGAATCGACTGGCACAGTGTCCAAATGGGCATTTTTGGCTATGATTTCCATGGTTTCTAAGCTTCACAGGAGGCCAGTCCAGGTCTTTTCACACCTGCTGAAGTGAACCAGAGCAGCTGATGAGCTGGATGCCATAGTAAAGACTTCCAAATGGGGCTGGCATTCATTCTACAGAATAGAGCATCAATGATGGCAGATGGTACTACATACACCATGAGTCCTGTAAGCAGTGCAGTGGCACATTTTGAAAGATCTGAATCTGGGCTGTTGGTGGCATACCCCTAACATTACATATCGAACGTCCCCCTCTGTGTTAGACCGGCAGCAAAATATTCAGAAGCTAGGAGCATCATTGAGAAATTAATTAACCATTGCAGGTAGACACTGGCTCAATGCTGGCTTGGTTTGTGGCTTTAGAACCCACCATTGTGGTTGATTAGCTGCTCGTACGCAAACCCACTGACACAGTGAATGAAAAGCTCTAAGAAAATTTTGGAAAATTAGAGGGAGAGAGAGTCCATTGTTAAGATACAGCATATTAAGGCAAAACTTAGGTCAGATGGCTGCATGCACTGTACTGCAAACACCATCTGGTAAGATGCCTTCTGAGAATCCCCTTAACCTCTGAGTTTATGAAATATCTGAACTGACAAACAGGAGATTCTATTCATCTAAGAAATAACATAAAACTAATCCTTATCAATATCAACAGGGCTTGGCAGATTTAACAGAGAGGTGAAGAAAAACACTGAGGGTAGATTTTCCAGCCCAAGCTGCATAATTTCAAGACCACCTGAGAACTGAGCAAGACTTGTGTATTACTTATGCACTGAAGAAATAAAATATCAAGGACCTTTTGGGTGAAGTTTGGGTGAGTCTACTGTAATGGCTAGAAATATTCCAGTATGAACTAATGCTCAGAGGTCTGACTAAGGACCTAGGACACACACTCACAGCAGCAGGTCTCTAAATAAAAATTCCTCAGTGGCACTCTGGAGAGCTGATGTTTCTTTTTCCTTCCTTTCTGACTGGTAATGCCTCTGACTATCGGCATTACAGTCCTACCTGGCAAAAAAAGCAAGTTGTCTGTCTTTAGCACAAGTAACCAAAGAATGGGGGAAGAGGTGAACATGCTTCAAACACAGTAAAGTACTTAAAGTATTTTTAAGAACACAAAGAAAAGCCCACAGGCATCTTGCCCATCTTGGAATTGCAGTAGTTGGATCCCAGTAATGGCTATCCTTGCAGTCTACATCCCAATTCTGCACCACAGACTGACATCTTGTGAGACAGCAGCATTACTTAGTCCTCACATCCCCATTAATGCCCCTCATCTATAATACTTAGTGAAGGAATTGCTCAAGTTTTCCTAACCGTGAACAATGGATTCTTGTAATGCAGAGATTTATTTTCTGAATAATAACTCTTGTCATGCCTCTTCTTCTCTGGACAGGAAACAATAAAAGTTGCCTTCAGATGCGAATGCACTTACTGAGTACCTGGAAGTCAGGCATTAAAGCAGCTTGGAAAAGAACTCATCATGCTGAGGGTTCATGAAATAGAAATTTAAGCTATAAGTTGCAATACATTTTACACAGAATTAGGCAACAGCTGTAGACAACTTCACCAAGTCCCAGTAAGTTTTGTACATAGATATGAAGCACGTTCAAGCCACAATGTTTATCACATTAGCAACATTGTTTTTCTTACTAGAAATGAGAGACATTTGTAACAAGAGGACAGGCATAAACATCGCAGCACAGACATCTCTCTGGATCACCCAACAATTTAGATTTGGACTCTTATGAATAGGAAAGATGATCAAAAGAACCTGTTCCTGTCTTCTGGTCAGATTAACAACAGTGCAAGATCAGTCTCTCTTGTAGTCTGCTGGCACTTCTACTTTTTGTTAAGACTTGGGTGTACAAGCAAAACCTTAAGTAAATGATAACATGATAATTCAACAGATTTGACCAGGTAGCTTTAAAGTATTTAGGCAAGCAAGAAAAGTTCTTATTTTATATGAACAGGTTATCATGCTATTTATTCCCATATTATTTCTTATCCATGTTTACTTTTATAAAAAGTAAAGAACCCAATAAAAGCACCCTCATTTCGGGAAAAAAAAACAAAAGCAAACATAAAACCACAGACAACAACAAAAGAGAGAGAGAAAGAGAGAATGAGTCTGTTGCCAGAGTACCATGGAGTGAGCAGGCCTTTGAGAAATTTCAAATATTGTACATCATCCAGTGACACAGAATCCAAGTGCCAAAGGAATCAACAAAAGAATAAGAACAGAAACAATTAGCTGTACAGGTATTTAAAAACAACACTTGAAAAAAAGGATGCTAACAGCATTCTGCAAAATAAAGCACATGAAAGGCAGTGCTAGAGGCATATCTATGTTGCATTTTTCATGCTCATAAATGTTCTGAGTCAATATTATTACCATGTACCCTTCCAAGTTATTTAAAGCTCAGGGAACAGAGGAGAAAAAGAGAAATGCTCTGCAGGTGTCAGCATGGGGTTCAGAATGCACTGATAAATTCAAGGAATGATTTATATTATTGATTTACATGCTTTAAAAAAAGCAACACTTTCAGAATTTAGTAATAGAAAAGAGAATTGGATTAATCACCAGAGAGGATGAAACCATCTATATACCCATAAACCCAAATGAGAGGACAAGCTTCAACTATGCTGTCTTATATCAACATATTACATTTATTTTTGACAGAAACTATGTTTACATTCAGAAAGTAATTTCAGGCATAAAAAAGTCTGGCTCAGTTTGGCACTTACATCGTATAATGGTTGCTTTCAAGAAATCGCTAGCTGAAATGTCAAAATAGCATCAGAAGGAGATTTTCATTATATTAAAACATGGCCAAGAGCACAAAGCTCTTGTAGTATCATAGGAATCTGTTTTCATCGTTTTTCAGCACAACTATATACTTTAGGGATCCAATGAAAAACTGAAATAAACTGGTTCCAAATTACAATGTAGTCCCACTTGCAAAGAGTCAACTTCTGTGGAGATGCATACAATAACATTTAGGGCTAACTTTAAGTTCATCACTACCCAGACCACACCATCTCTCGTTATTCTCTCTCTGTATTATAGCCTGCACCAGAACTGTTCACGTGGTTTTTATTTCTCAGATATGACACCAAGATCTATCACAGATTCTCTTGTGCTGAGCAAAGCACAGCTTTTCTGAAAATCAGTCTTTGGATTGTTCATGTTGCTGCAGCAACTTTCAAACCGGAAGTAACAGTCATGATCCACCAAAAAACAAGATCTCACAGGATGGATATAACTATTGATGCCCAGCCAGGTACACATTGTATCAAGGCCTTACAGAATGAAGTAGTCCTGGACCTGGTCTTACATCTTTTTATGACAGAAGCCCAAACACTTTGGGAAGACATTCAACCTGCCTCTTTATGATTTACAGGCAGCAGAGCATTCTCCAAGGCCTGAAGCTTCATACAGCAGCGAGCATTTTCGAAAGATGGAACAAAAGGCAGGTAAACATATGTGACTTTGTGCTTGTCCAGCAACAATTCTGGGACTAAGGGAGATGGGATTGCCTCATTGTCCAGATGTGGAATGGTCAGAATTGAGTCCAGAATTTCCATGTGAAGGGAAAGCTCTTCCTAGATGTCTGCATAACTGTTGTGCCAGCTCTCTGGCATCTTAGCAGAAGTACCAAGAAATAGGTAGCCATTAGAGTCTGGACACTGCATACACCAGACGGCTATCAACTGTAGCAAACCAATTAAGTTTTGCCATAGGTCGTGTCTGAGATGACACTTCCCTTGGACTTTAATTGCAGTGTGGTTTCCCAGATTCCTACACTGAAGTACTGTTACTGATGGCATACATACGGATTTCTTCCGTAAAATGAGGAAATGTCTAACCCCATGATCCTCTTTGCACCACTAGCCCTGTGCAGGCCATCTGACTTCACTCAGATGGAAGGGGAATAATTACAGTGTGACGGGAAGGGGAGAATAATGCTGTTCTTTATCGATCAAGCTTTATAAATTCTGCCTTTAAATCAGGCCACTGTTTGGATTAATTCTTTGAACTTTTCTGTGCTTTCCTGTGTTAAATTCCATGTGCTTTTACCTCCAATGAACTTTTATATGTGCATTAAAAGATTTTCAGGCTTGATTACTATGACTTAGTTTAGTTCTGAAGCATTTCCTGGGCTTTTGTTGCATCTCCCCTTGCTGGCTACTTCAGCCTAATGGAGCATCTCTTCAAGGACTTTGTGTGCTGCTTCTAGCATTCCGGCACTCCAGCAATATTTCATAGAAGTGCTGCAGTTTCCTCTTCCTTACAAATTGGGCATTAAGCACACAGCTAATGGGTCAACAGGTAAAAGACTCTACTGAATGTGCAACATGAAACAGAAGCAAAGACTGTCTGGACTGCAAACAAAAGAGAGTCTTTAAAGCCAGGATACTCTAGCCAAGTTTTAATAAAACAACAAAAAGAAAGAGAAAAACTAACTGAACCAAGAACAAAGGGCAGTATTACAAACTAACAGCTCTGACCTTCCAAAAATATTGCAGAACAAAGAAAATGAAAATATAAAGCTGCTCAAAATAAACAGGAGCAAAGTGCAATATAAAGCTATATACAAAGTGCAGGGCATATTAGGGCCAAATCCAAACATGTGTGGGAAAGTACAGGCCATATGTATTAGTATATCTCCCGCATGCATTTTTACCCTGTTCCCTTCTGATGTATGTGGTACAGTACAGAGTAGGTCAGACTAATCATTCTCTTTATGAGCAAATAAGGAGCTTCCGACAGTGCACAGGAAATGCTAGTGGAGCACAGCCTGCAAGTGGCCCAGCACCTTCCTGATGATGGAGTGCAAGCTGGGGAGGGCACATCATGGTACAGCACAAAGATGCAGGATCATGCCTGTCCTGCACTTAACAGCAATATATACGCCAAAGATAATCCAGGCTCTGGGGTCTCTACATGCTTGCATCTGCACTGTTGCAAACTGCCATCCAGAACCTCAGCAGGGAAGGCATTGAGACTGGGCCACTAGTGTCTCCATGGTGTTAACAGTCACTTTCTCTGACTGTTCAGAGGCAGTATTTTCCTATGTAACCTGTCTGACTATTACAGTGGGAGAATAAAGAGCAGGGCTGAGGGAGAAAAATGAGCTTGGAGCGTTAGCAAACTCCTTGTGGCTGGCACCCACTGTGGACTGCTTGTTTCCTTTGCAGCACTGTGTCCTGGTTCCATGTGCATTTTGGCCAGAAAACAGAAACACCACCTGGTAAACAAGGATGCCTCTGTGAAACAGCACTGCAGCAGTGCATGCTTCTCATTCTGAGGTTGAAGTAATTGCTCCGTCTACACTTCAAGAAGCAGGATGTGAGCATTTGCTATGGTGGGTGTAATGGTCTAACATGATCAGATAAAAAAGGAGCAAATCAAGGGATTAGGGAAAAAACAGTAGCTTCAATAAATGCTGGGCCCAGCAGGGCTCCCAGAGCTTCTATGTAGCAGGTAGAGAAAAGAAGGAAGTCGAGATCAGCAAACTGCGGATGGTTGCTCACCTCCTTGTTGCTCTCAGGATTTATAGCATGTGACCAGATTTTGACACAGTCAGATATGCAGTACACATAAGCTCCACTCACCCAAAGGAGGTGAGTGAGCTGTGTAGCCAGGGGCGGCACACTCAGTCTCATCCCTAGGAGTTCTGCTGAGCTTCCTTTCTCTGGGCATGCCGATACTGGGGTACACACAGGATGCAAGGGGGAGAAGGGATATTGAATGATAGGCCTCAGGACAGTCTCCAAGCTAAACCTAATCATCAATACATTGGTGCAGGATATGAATCTGAAACCAATCTACCTGGGGTACTGAAATGAGCTGTCAGAACTAACCCCTACAGAAGTGAATGTGCAAACAGAGCAAGCAGACATCTAAAGGAATGTGTGAGCTGGATCAAATACAGGAGGGCAAGTTTATGGTTTGCTCAAACTGTGGAAGAATAAATGGGTCTAAACATCATGCACTTTCTGAGATCCTTTGGCTTCATGAATCATGAGCAAGTTTTGTCAGTGGGATTTCAGGTGCCCAAGAATCCATCCTGGTTATGACATATCAGGTGGAGCTGTCAGCAGTGACAGGTAAAAGAAAACTCATCTTTTAGTGCCTGAACTTCAGCCAGTTTGATCAGGAAGTGATTGAGGGTAAATAAATACAGGACAGCACTGTGTTATTTTCACAACCATTTTTCTAACTATAATTCCACTATGAGGAAGTTTGTTGGTACCTACTGGAAGAAAAAGCGTGTGTGTGGGGAAATCTCCTTTCTCCTCTTGTGTTGTTCTGAAAAGTGGAATTAAATTATTCTGCTCACAAACAGATTGTTCCAGTAAAATAGAATTTGAAGCCACCAGGGGCTCATTGAGAAGAGAAGCTTTTACACTATATGAAAAGGCAAGAGAAAAAAACCCTTGCCAAACTCCTTCACTCTTTATTACGGACAGCTGCAATGCTGGATGAGTCTGGATGCCTTTTAAGTGCCAAGGGGAGTGACAGAGGTGGGACGGCATGTGAGGAGATGAAATACATGGCAGCTTCTCCCCTGACAGCAAGTTTAATTATGTGCACTGTTGTACACACAAGAAAAAAAATATATACACATACTGAAAAATCATTCACCCTGCTTCCTGTGTCAGGTGGATTATGAAAAACACTCACTCTTGCTGGTCCATGGCAGAACAAGGTCTTAAAATATTCAGATCCTGCATATGCCTTTGTCACAGAAGGGAGGAAAAACAAGGTAGAATGTATTTCCTAAGGAAGGAGGACATGACTATATCAAAACTAAAAAGGTGTATTTCACTGTATGAAGTGAGATACCCTCCAGAAGTAAACCAAACAAAACTTTAAGCCAAAGAAACACACTCTTCTTCTAAGTATTTTAATTCTTGAGGACTTTCTGGTGTACTCCTTTCCCTTTCTGCATTTTAAGATCAGTGGAGCAGAGGGCCTGACTCTTTTGTCTGTTCAGTATAATGTCAGTGCTCAACCAATGAAAAACAACCTGTGCTTCGTTAGGATCAATTTTTCCAAACCACGCTGCTCTATGATCCAGGACTTTGTGTGATATTTCAGGGTGATTGTTCAAGATGTGAAATGCTCTAAGTCACTAGCCATGGTTCAAAACTGTAAGTCTGTAAATCCTACCAGTGATAATACAATCTGTGACGATACAGACTAGAGTAAACATGATGCAAACAATGCACCTTTCTGTATGCTGCAATTTAAGTGTTAAATACAACTTACTTAGAAACAACAACCACTTCTGCAAGGTTGCCTGGCAAGCCTTGCTATACTTGCTTAAGTTGATGTCCCATGAATCTCAATAGCCTTTCTGCTTGAATGAGAAACTGGTTCCATTCTATATGAATTTGTCTGCTGCTGCTAACTTCCGCACTCTTATGAGCAAGGCCTACACAAGGATTGGCTGGTTTCAGGTGTAGCATGATGAAAACCTGCTAGCCTGAATCCTGGCTGTGCAGAAGAAAGCTCACACTGTATTTTCTGAGTGGCCCAGAGGCAGCCCTTAAGCCTATTCTTTCTTGGATTTTGCAAGTACAATATCTGTTCATTGCAGTAAGCTTCCTCCTCTTTGCATTTATGTAATGCCAGCTGTCCTACCATTAGCACATTATAATTATGTAATTAATACATCATGTGAGGCCATACAGTGAGGACAAGACATGTCACGCTTTTCAGAGTTCACTTTGTGGCATTTCAAGCAGACATCCATATATTACCCCTGTACATGGGGGCATTAAATACATGTAGTTTATACATGAGCCATCAGAGAATGTGGATTCTTTGCTGCTGATTTAGTGCTTTTATTTGAAAACCAGTCAGACACTCACAAAAAAGCTTTGTAAAGTAGAGAAGAAAACACTAGGACTTGCCTCACAGGGGGAGTTTCTCAGTGGAGCTGGAAATGAAGGGCTGGTCATTACATTGTTTTCTGCTGTTGGTGCTTTGCTGGTGTTCAGGAGGAGTGCACAACCTGGATGAAAGACAGAGCAAGGAGAAAGTCAAACAGCAGCATGCACCTCTGGGTTCAGGGTTTGTGGAAAGCTCCCCAGAACCTGTGTTAGGCCCTTATTACAGGAGGACGACAGATGGCACAAGGCATTTTCAATTTATTAGGGAAAGAGCTTCACAAACCTAAGGGACATACTCAGGAAATATATTTAAATGGTCTGGCTACCTTCCTTCTACAGCTATCTTCTGTTCATCCATGACTTGGGATTCATCTTCCTTGCAGGGTGCGTAACAAAATGAATAATCTATAAACAAAAAGTAACTTGGAAGAGAATCTTTATCTTGGCCCCAAAAACCCCCAAACCAAAACAAAACCATGACAAAATACTGTCAGAGTAATATTAATGCAGCTGGAGGCCCCTTTGCTCCTTTAATCATTTGTCGTACCAAGAGGAATAAGGGCACTAGTAACACTAGTATTTTTCATCGGCAGTGCTGGAAGGAAAAGTATGTATTTTCACTATTTCAGCTCTAAGTTTCCTGCTTAGGTGGGTACTGCTATGCAGAGCCTAGATATTTGGACTTATGTTAAAAATCACCTCTACGAGATAGATAAATCCTAAGTCAGCAGCAATTTATTACCAGCTCCCCATAGTGCCCTCTTCCTAGCTCTTTCCTTCTTGCTTACCTATGCTTCAGTTTCTTTGTGTTCTGCAATATTGTGGGCTGAGTCACCAGCTGGCATGAATCAGAACAGCTACACTGAAGTCTATACCAGTGCGCACAAAAGTAGACAACCTTACTCTTCATGTTTAACTCTGTATCTAACTTTACTGTAAAGCAATGTTGCGATTATACACATCAACTCTGCTGTTATTACTGTATCCCTTTAGCTGCTCTGTGCCCAAGCAATAAATGCCTCCTATGATTTATATTATTGCATTAGGAAAAAGCTTATGCTGGCAGGTATCCCATTTGCCAAAATTCAACCAGCAGTAGTTCAATGCCCAAGGTACAAACCTTCAAAAGTTTGTAAGAGAAGGATTACAAATGAACTCCTGGGATTTGGGTAGGGGAAGAAAGTACAGAATAATTATATATAGAAGTGGAACTCAAGGGACAATGCAGAAAAGCAAAGGAAAATTAGGAAGTAAGTGAGAGGGTAAAAAAACAGCAGATTAGAGAAATGGAGAAAGTAAACGGGAAAATCAGAAAGAAAAAAGCACAATAATCAGGTGGAAGGGCAGAAGGATGAATACTTGATGGAAAACTGTTTAGAAAGGGTCAAGACTAATATCTAGAGTCAGTCTTGGAAACCTGAGATACCAATCTCTACCCTCCAGACAGAGGGTGAGCAGCAAATCTGACAGTCTTTTGCTCAAAGCACTTACAGTAGAAAGATGGCTTTTGCTTCACTGAAGGCTGAATATATAACGACACAGGAAAACGTGCCATATGTTTCACCTCCTCTCCCCACCCTTTGCATACCCTTTTTGCTCTCTGCTGTTCATTCTTCACACCTGCTAGTTACTCTCACATACCTTCTAGTGAAGGAAAACGGTTGTACTCCGGGCTTCCAATCTGCCATGGAGAAGCATGGGATGCAGAGACTTGCATCCAGCCACAGTCTCCTTCTTCAAACGAACAGTAAAAGCCAGAAGGAAGTTTTTCTGCAAGAGGGAGAGTCGCACACACACACAGAACAACACAGATGAGCTGAGGAAGAGACTCCTGGGCACATGGAGAAGCTGCAACGGTTATTCTGACAGGGCTACTCAGGACATGCCAGCATTTCCACAGCTACCCCGCACAGCCCTTTCCTGTAGTCATGCACACACCTGACTGTGGGGAGGGTGGTGGTGGGGGACCGACTCCCAGACTGTGACTACATGACTGCCCTCAGAATAGGAGGACACATCTCAGTGTACCCTACAGGGTCTCCTAAATACCTGGCCTCTACAATTTTAAAAAACATAAATCCACTCAGGGTTACAATTTGGAGATTGCTTTCCTAACCACTGATTCTGTAGCCCCATGGAGGGAAATCTTGGATAGCGATAAGTTCCTAATATGTTTCCCCTCCATCGTAGTCTAGGTCTCTAGTCAGTCCAGCTCAGCACTGTGATCTCTTCCCTCTGTGAACACCGCCTCCGCTGGGATCTCAGGTTAAGCACTGAATCCTTTTGTGCTTCAGTTTCTGCACCTGTGGAACAGCCCACATCTCCCTATATATGTTTGGTGAGATGAATGGATGAAAAGAGAACAGTTTATTTTAAGCCATGCCTTCAGGTTTTGAAGCCCACTCATTCTGTCACTGGCTTGGGATTTCAGGCAAACTTCTAGCTCCAATAATAAAGATAATATTAGCTTTTTGCCTTTAAATGAACCAACTTTAAAGTGATAGCCATCCCATTCAAAGCAGCAGGTAATTTCATACCTTCTTCATCCCATTCTATGTCTACATTGCAAGTTCTTCTTACAAAAAGTGCAAAGCACTGCTCCTTTTGACCTGAGCCATACACTTACACTGCCTCATAAATGAACACTCTCTATCCTGCCCCAAATCACCCATCTCCTTTAAAACTCCTGAAATCCTTTCTCCCATCATCCTTAAAAAAACCCCTCACTGCCTCCCTACTTTCCACCATTGTCTGGTTCTACCTTTGCACTTTTCTTCTTCAACATGAAGCCAGATTCTGTACTTCTTAAGTAACCTCAGGAGAAAACGGACCTTGTAAAATGCCACGCAGAATTCCTACCTCTATAAAGTGACTTTCACAGCCACTCTCACTAATGATTCTTAATAAAGATTCTGCACTCAGGCTGCAGTTGACAATTCTGCCAGGCACCAGTGGGCTTCCCAGTACTAAAAAGGGTACAATCTGGGTTTTATGAGAAGAAAGGTAGAGCATGAAGTTATCCTGCAAGAAGAAGGTGCCCTTTTGATACAGAGATGCATTATGGATTAAAGATGCCAGAAAAGAAGTAAAGAAGAGTAACCAATCATTTTACTCCACTATACAGACTAACCAGTCCTTAGGCCTAGCTGTAAAAATCCCCTGAACATGCTGGCACAATAAGGGGGTCTTTCTCTAGATACACTGAAAAAACTGCTGTGATGACCAGATGCAGCTGTAAAATGGATGATGATATTCCTGAATTCTCACAGTTTTTATACCACTATGTACTCAAATCTGTGCTAACAACCAGTTAGCCTATATTTTTCTCCCTCTCTGTTCCCCCAAAATGCACAAAAAAAATTTCATCTTCATTGTTATTTTTCAAGAAAAGAAAATGAGAGAAGAAATCTGTTTAAAACTGCAAGACAAAAGCAAATTTCAAGTGAATTTCAAAACTGCAAACACATCATAAAGCCACATACCCAGGAAGCTAGTTTTTCCTTTCAACTGCTTGTCGAAGTCAGTAAAAATTTCTTGACTTACAAAAAGTAGGACAGATTACAAACTCCTAAAGGAAGAGAATGTTCTGTTCAGATGATACTGGCAATTTCATTAGATACTCTATGAGAGGAGCAGGCTTCTGAACTCAGATCTTCTCATGACTAAAAAAGGAATTTTTTTCTCTGAAGCTTTTTATCTGTAAAGTAGGCACCAGATGCTGAGGCACCAGTGTCCAAACACTGGATCATTCAAAATGTTTAAATACCATCAGAACTCACTGACTGAAATTGCAGATCAATTACATACCTGCTCGCAGTGCCTCAGCTCTGATTTATACACCTCAAAAGGCAACTCATTGTCAATAGTTCATTCATCTACGCCTTGGTCTATCCTGAGAAAACAACTGGGGAGCACCACATCTACAGTGTCTAGATCAGGAACATCTGATTTTCTAGGAACCTGAATCACAACTCATTTCACAGAGGCTACTGAAACAAATCTTGTGTCTGTGGCTTTTTAGTAGGGCCATATTTGAACCTGGAACCCGACACGGAGATGAGAACCATGTTTCATTGTTTTGCCATTCCATCCAAATCTGTTATGAAAAGATCAAAACCTGTACTCAAGTTAAAGGCTTTTTCAAGTTTTTCCTTTTAAAAATCTCCAAATTCATTCAGCCCAGTCTTTAAATGTGGAACTGTTAAGCAGACAGATGCTTCCCTGTGTTTTACCCCTCTACAGAACTCGATTGTATTTTATTGTGCAGCCCAAGGCTGGGAGCTGAAGAATATGACAAATTATAATGTGTCCTGAATTCCTACTGAAACAGCTTGGCTTGGTGTCTAACTGAATTCATTTCATGGCCATACGCTATCTAGGATGATGTAAACAAGTTAGAGCAGCAGGAGGAGTCATCTAAGTAGCAAACCCTGCCTGGAGGCCAGAAAAAGCTCACTGTAGAAGAACAAGTAAGGACATAAAAAAGAAGCTATTACTTTCTCAGTAAATTTCATTCCTCCTCTACAAATTAATCTCTTATGAATTTTCAGATGTCCTGTACACTGGACATATTTTTCTCTTCTGCTTTTTTGTACTTTGTATACATAAAACACTTATGATTCCATTTATTGCTACTCCATAGAAAACTCTGACTAGTAGTTCTCTGTCAAAGAGTACATCTCAAAGTTTATACTTCAATCTCACATTAGCATAGTAAAGACTAGCCATGGTGCTAGACACTGCACTGATGAGGGAAAGATCCCCTGACTTTGTTGGAAAATCATGTCAATGAGAGGGCAGAAGTTATGACTATTGAAACTTGTCATGTTGCTTATCATTAGTGACAGAAATCTCAAAAGGTTTAGATCTTAGTGAGATCAAGATGCAGCTTGTGAACACAGGACAGAGGATAGGGTAATCCAAAGAGACTGGAGTACTGTGAGGAAGTAAAAGTCTCTGCTTTTATTTGAGTGATGAAGTCGACAGAAGCTGTAGGGGTGTTAAACTTGTTCTTAACCAAATATTTTCAAGCCTTCAGAATGATTTAGATTTTGCTTGAAAGGTAATTAAATTCAGGGATCTCTAGCTTTAACTCAAATTTTCCATCCTTTAATAGCATGAAAAATCAGCAGTTGGAATAATTTATGAAGAGGATGGAGCAGGTTCTCTTATCACTTGGCTCTTGAAACAAAACTTGATTTGAATCAACCAGATATTACAGTTTAAAGTTTGGGGTGAAATTCCAGGCTCATAATATAAAAGACATATGCATAAAAGGCTATTTTGGTTTTTAAAATCTATGAACTTTTAATAAATGTAGGAGAAAATCTCAGAAGACAAAAAGATCATCTACTCAAGTAGTTTAAAGCAGCTTATGAACCTTAAATGAAAGTTTGTTTTGAGTGGTTACCACTATACTACCAAGCTTGGTCTGCCAGATTCTATCAGAAACAGAGTATAAGAAGAAAAATACATTTCAGCTAAGCAAAGAAAGGGTTCTCCTTTAATGCCAGATAGTGTTGAGATCCAAACTGCCAGAGGTTAGAATTTGTTGCTAGAGGTAGAGCTTTTGATCAAGAAAGAAGCAAAAGGATTACTGTATGCAAGACAGGAACCTTACAAGAGTACTGCAAGGCAACAGGTCACTACTACATCATTTTGCTTGCAGAGAGATTCTGCTGGGCTGTATCTATCACTAGGACATAAATGAATCCACTGGTTTTCTAATGCATTTTTGCCTGGAAAGTAAACTGGCCCCTGTAGAATTAATTATCCATGCTTTTTTTGTCACTTGTTCATGTTATCACAAATTCAAACTTTATAGCTTTCTATTCTGGCTGCCATCTGTCTTTTGACTGATGAGTGTATGCACTTCTCCAGCCACACAAAACAGCTTGAATCACTCATATCATGATCTACCAGATATTAGTCTTCCTTCTCTCACCTGGTAATGCAACTCCATTTCGTTTAACATTCTTAAACATTCAATGAGGCAAAGAGTGAAAATTACTCTATAACCCAGTGGTTAAGGAACTTATCTGAAAGATGGAGCACATTAGTTTCAATCCCTATTCCAGGTAACATTTGTACAAGGTGGAACAGCAGCCCCAGGAGAGGCTGAGCAACACTATTTCTTCCCACCGCATATTCCATACCACAGTCTTGGAAACTCTCTGTGGAAATAACAGATATGGGTTCAAATACACTTATGCAGAAGGATTCAGTCCTGGGTCTGCCCTGTCCTGGGTGAATCCTCTAAGCGCTGGTCTCTAGGTAATAAATATACTATCAGCACCTCCATTCTATTTTAAATTTGAATATATTCACGGCTTTCCTACATGCTTCACACCATTTACCCTTTTTTTTTTTCCAGGAAAACTTTTTGTTTGCCTAGACTTGCTGCATTGAAACAAAAGATTCCTGAACCAAAACCCAACATCCTGCTCCCTAAAAAGAGATGTACAAAACTACTGAAACAAATTCTCCTCTTTTGCAATGCAGAGCTCTGTCTGTCTTAGTAGAGAATTTGACTTTTCATCTCTGTCTTGTAGCATAGCAGATACCTGACATACGTGATTCTCTCTACTACATCAGGAGGAAAGATATTATTTTTTTGCAGTAAGTTATGATTCATAAGCATGAATTTACTAGCCAAGACATAGGAAGAGCACTATCTGAAGTCTTAATGTATGTCTCCAAAGTATACTTCTGCAAAGTAATTTCCAGTGCTGCTCTTCTACTAGTCTGTTAAATCTGTACATCTGATCCCAAATCAACATGGTTTGGCATCTAATTCCACACCTGCCTCTTTGAAGCCGTCTTCTGCTCCTGCAAAGAGTATTTGATTATGACTTACAGCAACATTCTCTTCTCCAGGGGTCACCCCTCTCTGATTTTACACTCTCTACAAAGACTAAGTGGTTGCAGGCAGAACAAGCACCGTGATGCTGCATTGGCCATTAATAAGTAAAGGGATGTTAACAAACAGCAGGCTTTACAGAGGTTTTCTCAGCTAAGAAAGGAACAAAAATCAAATGAAAAGAAGACACACACACACACGCACACACACACAATCTGTACCCGCACAGCTAAAAGACATTTGAAAGGAAAAAAACATTTTCTTTAAGCTCAAAGATAGAAGCCTTTAGTTAATGATAGTTTTAAGAGATCTCCCCTCAGTTTCAAGCATGGCTACATCTTTTCTGACAGCTCTTTTGTGTAAGCAGTAGAAGCACTTGGGAAAGCCCTTACCCTGCTTCATATTTCTGAACCACTTTTTGTGACGCTTGCAAAAAAACGATGAAAACATCTGTGTTGCTCAGGACTAAAATGACAGCTGAAATGCTGAAAGATGACATATGTTTTGTGTTGGGCTGACATGCAGATGTAACCAACATCTGAAACATTAGATCAGTTTTTGTTTTGTGAAAGAAATCTTATGCCAACAATATTCAGCACACTATAAAAGCAAAAGCAGAGAATTCAGCCATAGAACTGAACAGGTTCCTAAGTTATTGCTAGCAGATACAGCAACAACCCAAGCTCTTAGAAGCTAAAGCAAGCCGATGCTGCTTGTTACTTGGAATGGAAGATGGTGTCTTTTGGTTGCAATTAAGAACTCTCATTCCAAGCACCTGTAGCTGAAAATTAGCCACATGATCTTTTTCTCAAGGCCGGGGAGAGACGCTCTGCTAAACAGAGAGTCAGTTAACTTTGTTCTGATTTTTATGTTCTCTGCATTTTCAGTAAATTCTTTGCTGACACGACTATAGTTGCTATGCTGCTGTAGACAAATAGCTACAGAGCAATGCTGCGTGTAGAGGGAGAAAACAACCAAACCAACCCTGCGTATAGGGTATGTGAGAGAGGGACTGGTCACTTTACCAACTGGCTCACTGTGGGACACAGTCGGGCAGCTAGGGGCACAAGGAGACCCCACATCCTGATACCGAACACTGAAGAACACCAGACAGAGGTGCATCCAATATTTGAAAATACTAGGTAAGCATGTTCCTCTAGGCCTGCTCTACCCTACGGTAGCGTTTAGGTTGCAACCATGATTGGTACATCTCCATCTTGTGTGCGCTACTGCTCCCACTGGTATAGACAGGGTTACCCTCACAATGTAGAGCCACATATAGCAGATAGACACAGCAATATATCCAGACATACAGTTGATCCATTTTATAGACTGGGTAAATAATATGCCTCAGTGCTAGCAATGAAATGAAAATACATTCAATCTACTATTTATTGTAATTCACTAAGTTTTTTAATTAAAATGTAGAACACAATAAAAATTCCATTAAAAGTTTTTAATGCCTCGTTTGAAAGTTCTTATGCAAAAGGATGTTTTGATACTAGTAATATGAAACATTACTGGTTCTAAACAGCTGCAAGTCAGCAGTGATGATGTTGGTGGTGTGAAAGTGAATATAATGTGCACTGAGCAGGTGTCATTAACGCATATAATTTCAAATTGTAACAATTTCTGACACGATGTACAGACATAACATTTCTAGGGTTTAATTAGTTTACCAGATGGTCCCAGGTCAAACCACTGCTCTCCACACAAACAAAACCTATTACTTCTTTGTTAGCATCAAAGAAATCAAGGGTGCAATTTCCTAGAAGTTGTTTGTTACTTCCATGTTAAGTTTATGTTAGAAACAGTAAAGCTCTTTTAGTCTGGATGTCACCCAGATCAACACAACTTGTATGAATTACTGAACCCAGATTCACCCCTGCTCTAGGTGCCTCATTTGAAAGCTAACCTGAGACTAACTGCCTCTTCTATTCCAGTGGCTTTTGCCAGTACAGGCATTTTGGTCAAGGAGCACATTTTTTGCATACCAAATCAATGAACTCTCAAAGATTATTTTCCATAATATACTTGCCATATGGGTAACCACAGGGCTGACAATGCAGCACCCCTCACTATCAGTAGACTGACAGTGGTGAACATGCTACAGGTAGAACACGTAAAGGCATAGAGACATCATCTTCAGGACTGTTAGAGGAAAGTCCTAAATTATCTAAGTTAAACAACACAAAGAAATATTCAGAGAAAGATTTTGAAAAACTCAAGTCACTGTCTATCTTCTGATGTATCTTATGTGACTGCTGACTGCCAAAGGAAGGACGGAGAACAAGAGAAATTACAAAGATCCAGGAGCTGGAGTTGGTTAAAGTACAGGGCTGGGACTGAGGAAAGACAAGTTCCTGACTACTTATTTTTCATATCTTAGAAGTCTTCTCCTTCCTCCTCCTTCTGCCAGATATTGTGATACATTTTGATGGAAAGCATGTGTACATGAAATGTGTACAAAGCACACATTTCATAATTCTTAAGGCATCTAGCTATTTAAGCTATATTTCCTTTGTATTTTTGATCAGGACTTAGAGAGAGGTGAAGCAGCGAGAGCAACTTGAGAATCTGTTGCAGCATTAATGCAGGCCAGTACAGGAACATACTGAGTGGTCATTTCTAGGCAGACATCCAGAAAAAATTTGTGTTCTGCAGGGTACTGTTTTTTTGATAGTATTGAATTAGTTCATTAGTATTGAACTTTCAGGCATTAAAATTCAAAGCAATCTATGCTTTCGGAAACAGCAACTCAGCTTCCACCTCCCAGAAGGAAAAGGAAGGATGTAGGCTGGGGGTTTGGTTTTACTCACTGCACATATCTCCCTCATCTTCTCCCTTGGCACAGTCCCTGATGAAGTTACACGCCTGCCCCAGTCGGATCGCTGTTCCATTCCAGCAGCTGAAAGAACCCTCCAGAGCCATTTTTGAGCCAGAAGCAGATCCTAGAGAAAAACAAAGCAAAAACCATTTCAAATCACTGAACTGCCCTCCTCCCAGTGATAGGTCGTAGTATCCTGGAAGACACCAAAGGGGAGAATACCCTTTGAAGCATCCCGGCCCTCAATCCAGGTCTCTGAAAGTATGTAATTATTGCAGCAAGATATATAATTGTAACATAAAATCAACCGTTCTGCCATTTCCAATCTTTGAAATCTTGATAAAGCAATTTTTAAAATGTTTTTTGACCTGTTGGATCTTGCCAAATACCTAGTAGTCCACATATTAGAGAACTTCAGTTCCCCAGGCATTTCTGGTGTTTTAACTTGGAGGGCAGCTCTGACCTGTGAAAAGAGGGTTGAAATCCTACATCCTGCTCTGCTTTACTTCTGAAGAACACCACAATACGCATGTCAGATTTTTAATTGTGTGTGAATTTACTGCTAGATTGCCAGTCCTGAAGACTGATACCCTTTCTCTCTAGCTCTGAAATAACACGGCTACATGGCTAGGGAATCACATAAGCTTTCTCCATACCCTCCTGTCAACCTGCATTACCTATGACTTGAATGTATCATATCATCATACCTCTGCAAGAGAGAAAATAATCCGATTTCTGTTTGCAGCTTTAATTTTCTTCTCCATCCACTCCCACTCCTGCATCCTGCACTCCCCTCCCCATGAGGCAACCAGTCAGGGGTCCCACAGCAATCTGAATCTACTGTGATACTAAAATCACTAGATCATTTTACCTGTGCCAAGAAGCAAAAAAAGTTAGAAATGTGGAAAGGAGCTAGCTCTTGTAAAACGGGATCACTGAATGTAAGATTAGAAGCCAGTATCATCCATTGAGAAATGACCCTGAGTACTTATCTCTTAGTATTGTCCTTTTCTAGAGGCACTTGGTTCCCTTGACAGCTGAGAAGTCAGAGATCATCCAGCCTGATGGGTATAATTTTCCTTACCACAGGACTTCTCTGAACCCGAGTCCTTTGATTCTGGCTAAGCAAAACACTTAGGACAAGAACCGACTTCTTCTTCTTCTTCTTCTTCTTTTTTTTTTTTAAAAGATATATGCTCTAGATCAGCTACCTGAAGAAGTCAAGAATTACTTCAGGAACATCCTACAGCCAATATGTATGGAGGGGACCAAGCCTGAACAGTGCAAGAGTCCCTTCCACAAAAAATATGAGTGTGGATACAAGGCACCAAAACTTTCCTGACTCTCTGCACAATGTGCTTCCAGCTCACTACTCCTAGAAGGCAGGTCTAGAAGTACAAATATATCTGTGCTGTGAATTTCTCACTGCAACAGCTCCTACCCTGTCTCATATTAAATGGGTAAGTACTAAAGATTAAACCAAAGCCTCTGGGCAGAATGAGCCATTGTTTGCCTAACTCATCCGTGCTTGCTAAACAGTGCAGTTACATCATGTTCTCTGGTACTACAGGGAGTTGGGAATCACTGGTGATTCAATTAGATGTGTGCTTAATACTTTCATTTATATTGCCTGCCAAAACTAAAAATTAATGAAGCATGTAGGAAAACAACCACTATTTCTTTTCAAGCTTATTTTATGGCACAAATCAATTC
Source organism: Apteryx mantelli (assembly GCF_036417845.1). NCBI lineage: Eukaryota > Metazoa > Chordata > Aves > Apterygiformes > Apterygidae > Apteryx > Apteryx mantelli. Next base: position 25,692,375 of record NC_089980.1, on the reverse strand, counting down.
AGGAGTGGGGGCAATACATGCCAAACCTTCTTAATAAAGGACCCCAGCTCCTGAAAAGGGTGCCCTTGTTATTGTCAGCTCATATTTTTTGATTGCCTTAGAGCAATTGTGGCTTGCAGCATGCAGGCTGCACAGTGCCCTTGTATTTCAGTCAGGGTCAAGGCCTCACAACAGAGGGGAACCGTGAAGAAAAAAAAATAGACCAAGTAACTCAGAGCTGGTTGCTGGCAACTTTTGCAGGCTTCTCAGTAAGGGCTTAAGGCAGTGAGAAGACTTCCTCCTTGCCCTTGCAGCATTCCTTGCAGAATATGCACCCTTGGAGATGCAGCTTAGAGCCTTTCCCCTGCCAGAATCAAAGTTCTTCATATGTCACAAGCCAGCCACAGCTCCTGGCAGGGTGTGGGCGGGTGCCTCGAGGAAAAGCCAGGATGCCAAGAGAAACAATCCCGGTAACTCAGTAGGTGATACTCTCTCCTCCCAGGTGTAAGCAATGAACCCTTGCAGCACTGTGTTGCTGCAAGTACCACCTAATGAACAGAAAAGAAACAAGGCCCAGAGCACTTCCATAAGGCTAATGACATCGTGACATTCTTTAAAATGTTAAAGCCCCAGTTAAATTCAGAAGTGTTTTGCCTTTCTGAATTTCCCCCAAAGAGAGTTTTGCAGAAACTCCCATGTTCATTTCCAGCTCTCATGTCCCATACAGCTTCTTTGCAATGTTTTCGGCAATGTCTGTGTTTTATCCCAGCAGCTGCTGTATTTCAAGATCATATGCAGAGAATCAGAGGAGGGGTTGTTGTAGGATATGCAGTTGTTCTGTTTACTCCAAACACTGTAACTCCAAATACTATAACTTTGTAAAGGCACTCAGCTTTCCAAGCACATGACTTCACAGACACTATTTTTAATGTAACCAAGGCATTCAAAGAGCCCCACTGTCTTCCCGAGTGTCTGCTGTAGACCAAAACCACAAATCTCCTGAAGGCGATTGATTGTGGTATTTAAAAGTCATCAGTTGCAACCAGACATCAAGCAATTCCAGAAGCTTTTCCTCCAAAACAACACAGCACATTTGCCTGCTCATTTATCTCCGTGGAGACGGGGCTTGAATTACTTCAGATTTGCATTAGACACACATATAAATGCTCCTTGTATAGGTTAGAGAACACAAATAGCAAAGCTGCAGCTGAGGGAGAGGCTGGGTTCTGTGGCTGTGCATGATTTATTCCTGTCTTCTGTTTGCATGCTCAGTATATGCACAAAGGCAAAACAAATTGGATAAAGGAGAAGATTAACTAGGAAGATAAATAGGTAACCAAAAAAAGCCCAAATACCAATGACCCTTTTGCTGGGCCATTTGATGCAGATATTTGTATCCAAGCTCAAAGAAGTTTAATTTTTAATTAAAATATTTTATAATGAAAACAGACATTTGAACTGACTTTTCATTTTACAGCCTCAATCATTCCTGGCCAGGTGAGCAAGAATGACCTTGACTGCTGCGTCAAGTGGTCTTGACTTGCACACAAAAGATGTGTAAGGGAAGGAAAATTAATGGTATCAAATAAGTATCAAAGTAAAATTTGTGGGAGACATCCTTTATATTTACAGCAGTGTTTACTTAGCCAGTGGCATCCATAAATTATACTAGTCATTAAGCTGTAGGATGGCTGGCTTGGAGTCTTATAAATCATTATTTAAACAGCAACATTAAACAAAAGGCATTTTGAGCTCTGAATTGAAAGGAGAAAAAACTCTAATCCCTTGGGGAACAAGTGCTGACTTAGTCCTCACAGGTCCTGCTTCTGAACACAGTCCAACCTTGGCAATGTTCAAATCCAGTACCAGTCCCTGGATACAAAGGACACTGCCTGGGCTCATGACTGGCCATGCTTCTGGACCTTCTGTGCAGCAGGATCAGCACGGAAGGCAAAAATTGCAAGGCTTAACCTAATGCAGGATGAGCAGCTTACTGCTTAGATTGTGGGGCGAAGGGGGAAGTATTTCACTACTCAATAGTTTTTCCTCAGAGTTGGGCTACCTCTTCTCTCCTCCCTCCCTCCTTGACCAGCAGAGAAATCAAAGTGTATTGGCAAGTTCTGTTGAATCTGTCTCGGAGAAATGTGGCCAAAGAGACTGTGACATTTGTTTGACTCTGGTCATTGCAAAATGGGAACCTTCAACTTACTGCCATCGCATGTGGCCATGCAGAGAAGAGTGAAATTCTTACAGTCATTCACAAAGCTATCCCTGATCTTGCAAACTTTCTGCACTGCTAATTATCATGCAGGATTAATCAAGACAAGCATAATTATACCTTCAAGTGTTACATGGAAGTTATCAGGCCATAATTTTCACTGCTACCAAAAGCTTTTGGGACAAAAGCACTCAGGTAAAGCATCCCCACCTGGTGCACAGTATAACAACAGAGGCTAATAGGGTAGTACTTAGCTGCTGTGAAAAACCAAGTCATTTGTACTTTGCAAAAAGACAAACAGAAATCGTAAGGGCCTGGTGTGAATTTACATGCTAGTGCCCTTTCCACAGACAAGCAGCTGTTCTGTGGGCTATTCCTAAGGAGCCCTGTCTGACGCAGTGGAGTCCCGGCTCCACTGGTTCTTTGGGTGAGACCCCGTATCCGTATGAGGTGAAAGGCCGCCCTTATTAAGTGTGTGTGCCCATCTCAAAAAATGCTTACGCAGGGAACTCCACTCTGCTTAGCTCACCACACATGCTACCACCCAAAAAGAGAGATTTGCTTATTATTTAACTACATATTTTAAAAAATGTTTTCTAACAGGCTAGCGCTGCAGTCTAATGTTCTTCCCTCTGGCCATGGAATGCCACAAAAATCCTGGATTTTTGAACCTCACTCAAGTTGCTTGTCTGCTATAAGTATTCATCACTAACTTAGCTTCATTTGCTCCTCTTCCCGCCTGAGTTCAAGGCCCTGACTCAGAGATATTTAAAAAGAGAGTACTTGGGGATTTAAAGCTTGTGTGAAACAAAGAAAGGCTATTGTCTTAAGGGCATAGTTATGCCCTAGTTATAAAAGGATGGTGAGATCTTGGGCGGCGGCGGGGGGAGTGATTATTGATTTTTCTGTGACTCTCTGTTTCTGATGGGCGTATCATTTCTTTACTCTTCATCTCCCACCCTCCAGCCTTATAGCAGTGCAGACGTTTGAAGGCTGATGGCTTGCTTGGTGCTGAGGATGGTCATATCCCAGGACAAAGTCAATTTTCTACTGATAATGGGTCAGTAATAACCCCTGTCTCCACCATTACAGAAGTTGGAAAGTGCGAAATAAAGGAGGAAGGAAAGTGGAAGAGGAGAAAGGAAGTTCATGGTTACGGGAAATGAAGCAAGCCTTGGCAAATGGCCATTAAACTCTAATGTGATATAGGCAGATCCCATAAATCAAAGTTTTCACAGCCACTAGGCTGCCCTCTTTTTCCAGGCACCCACCCCAGGACACCTGAATTCAGATCTGCAGAAAAACCAAGCAATCACAGCTGCAAATGAGACCAATGAGAGATATGCTTGGAAAATACAATGTCCTCAAAAAAATGCTTTGAAAAAAGATTGGACTCTAGGTTCCTCAAACCAGGCAGCCAAAATTAGTCAACATTTCAAAATTTCTGGCTTTAATCTTTGTAACAGCATCGTTACTGTTGCTGTCATTGCCTAAGGAGGCAAGTGAAGCCATATTTGTAAAAGGAGGCAATCTCTTTTATTAGACTGACCGATAAAGGCAGAAAAAACAGCCCATGTTTGTATGCGTGAAAGCTTGCCCATTTTTCCAGTTATATAAATTGGCTTTAATCTTCATATTTCACTTCCTATGTGTAAAATGGGAATAAACTCATCAGAGCAGCCCTGTGAAGTTCATTTTATTAACATTTGTAAGGAACTATGATGTTAGGATAACAGAGCCATCAGAAAACCTGTAAGGAAATTATTTACTCTGTCTTCAGAGCAGTTTGAATAATTTACAGTATAAAATGAACAGGGCCATACATTGGATGAAGACAGTACAAGAATACTAAATAACTTCTCACTGAGTGAGCACCACCTGTTCTGCATGCTAAGGGGGCACCACTCCCACAGAAAGCTACTCTAAGGCTGGAAATCTTCCTCTTTAGATACAGTTAGAAAACTGTATTTTCATTTTATGGCAAATTTCAACATTTCAAAATGTTTTTCAGCATAAAATAAAAATGCCTAAATATCTCACAGACCAAAAGTTTCAAAACAATTCTGGTTTGGAAATACTGACTTGAGAGGTTATAACATATAACCATATATTGTCATAAAACCAAGAAATTTGAAAACATTTCAATTCAGACAAAGATGAATTTTCTGGCAGGAAACTCAAATGGAAGCTTACTGCTTGGGAACTCACTCACCAACAACTCACCCAGCTCAATTCCCATGTGCTGACCCCCCTGCTGACCCTGCTGTTTCAAAATAGGGTATTATGCTTAATACACTAATTTTAAAATGCCTGCTCCTTTAGCCTTGTCTTATGCTAGTATGAGTGCTTATAATGGATAAAACTGCTTAACAGACCTAAGGAACAGGCATTTGCTCACTGCCACACTTCAGTAGCACGAACTTTAATATGGCCTTAAAGCATTCAGATTAGCCACGTCCTCTGTATTCTCTTAGAAATGTTTTTGACAGGGTCTAGTTACAGAAGGACACGCACATTTCCTACCTTTTAACTGAATGACTCCCCAACCTTAATGTTCAAGTGATGTAGCTTTCCTGAATACACAGCAACAAAAAGCTTCCTTAAAACTATAATTAAATAAGAATGTGGAATACAGAAAATTAACCATATTTCACACTTTCCTGTTTTTCAATTAGGGAAGTTGACTGAGGGTCTAATATTTATCTTCATTGCTCCTGAGACAGCAAATAATTGCTGAGCACAATAAATGACATAAGAATGTTTTTCCCTATTAATCTTGCACAAAAACTAGCTGCTTTTTTGTTTTTGTTAGGGCTCACAGTAAAATACGTATTTTTTTTTCCCTGTGCTTTGCTCAGCAATCAGTAAGCAACTCCAACAGTAAGTCCAAGAATTAATAGTAAGCAAGCAAACAGCAGCACTGGAGAATTTTATAAAGAAGTGTTGTGATTTTCTAGCATGCAATGGTACCTACCTACTCAGAGACACCTACAAAATTGAGAGGAGCCAAAAGGGAAGGAAAATTAATACTTATTCCCAAATGCCTATGAAACACTGTGTATACATAGTCATGGGCTTTTTTTTTTCCCAAACATCTAGCATACCAGATTGTAAAGGTTTCATCAAGAAATATGAAGATCCTCACTTAGAACAGTATAATAGGTTAGAGTAATTAAAAAAAAAAATCCTCAAATCTCATTTATTTTGGTTGCTTTTTGATGCTCTTGTTTCAATAATCAGAGTGCATTTCCTATTTGATTCCCTCTTCTCTAAGGTACCACTGCATCTTCATGAACTAAAAAAAAAAAAAAAAGAAAAAGAAAAAAGAAAAAAGAAAAGCTTTCATTCTCCTAAAAACAGCAACTATTCTATTTTTAACAGCAAGCAACTGGAAAAAAATTTTTCTGTGATTTCTGTGAATTTTTCTGAAATGAAAACCTTGGTAAGGGAGAATACCAAGGTCCAGCTTCTATCAGTAGCTCAGCCATTCCTATCAGACCTCTCCGGATGTGACTGGGACTGGAGAACCGGTCTGATTAGCCCACAGTCTTGCATGCAGGTAATGCTGGCTGGACTGTTTGCTCACTCACTGGAAGATGAATGCTGCTTGCCACGTGGGGGGGACTCTAACAGAATTACAAAGCGGCTAATATCTCTAAGCTTATATATAGCTAACAGTAGCAGAATTAACACTGGTCCACTTTCAATATCAGATATGGAACTGAATATGAAATAAAACAGGGTTTCTAGAGACAGGACATGAAAACAGTGCTTCCAGACTTCATGCATGCCTTTTATGGGAAATCATATAAGCAAAGTTTTTAGGAAAAGTGTAATTTTTCACATTTTGCTTCTTAGAAGTCTGGGTTCAAATCCACCTTCAATTATTAAAGTAAGTTTTATCTTTACCCATTCAGATACCAAGCACAACCAATACTGCCAGTCCAGGTAGCAGGTGTCATCCTCCCTCCCCCCCCCCCCAACACACACACTTCGGGTTCTTAAAACACTACATGAAGAAAAACATTAATAACATTTTAAAGATGAGAAAACTGAGCCAGCCAAAACCCAGCCAATTTTAAATAACGAAATGAGATTGTAAAGTGCCCAAACCAGACTAACTCTGACTCCTATTCAAAAGTCTACCTGTTGGACAGAAGTTGCCCAGATACAAGAAAAAAGTCACAAAAAGGAGAGACTGAAGAAGATTGCTTGGCTCATCAAGAAGTGATTCCACCGAGGTCAGATAACCATATAACCTTTCCCTGAACCCAGCAGGAGTAGCATCTAAGTATTCTCTCTGTCATACGCTTTTAGCGCTGCCAAACCAGGAAACACAGATACATTTGTATGCCTTGTCATGAAAAATACAAACAGAAGTACGACACTTACTGTATTCAAAAATCATTTTAGATAGAAGTCATGGTTGTCATTTCTACAATGCAATCCTGCTTCTAAACTGTTTAAAGCAGCATTTCTTCTTTAGCTGTCAGCAGTATCAAATTAAGGTTTATGGCCTTAGAGCAGATCAGTAGCTGGGGGAGATGGGTAGAATATCACAAAACAGCACAACCACAAACATGCATAAGTGGGTCCATTCAGTAGCGTGCAGTGATGCACACCCATGTTACAGCTGTATGCTTTACTGTGCAAAGCACGGGGAGCCATGGTTATTTCAGGCAGGAGCAGGAACGCGCTGGGGAAAAGAGCTTTACATCACGCCCTTCTCTGCTGTGCCAACCTCTTGGTAAACGCAACACTTGCTGTCAGGGAGCTGTTTTTCATTTTGTTCTAAACCAGAGCAACAACAGCTCACAAATTTGAAGCACAAGCAAAACAGAATAGCACATAAGCACTCACTGTGATGGAGACCAATAGCATTGGTGACACGTAAGAGGTTTGCCACTTGGACAGATTTATATGGATGCAGGCCATCCTACTTTCTGTTCTATGGAAGCAAAAGGCAATCACTGCAGTGTCACCCTACCTCTGCACACCCCTGAACATCAACATGCCGCCGGAAGCTATCGCCCGCTGGTGAGTCTCCAGCTGAATGTACTGAAGACTGCCTATGTTGCAGTGCTTTGAAGCCAGCCCAAAGGGATGAAGAAGCAGCAGTTCTTTGCTCTCATGTGTCAGGCTGTGCTTCAAGGCCTCAGTACACTTGAATAAAATTATCCCAGGAGCAAAGCTGCTGAAAGTCTATGGGGCCCTGGACATCAAACAAAGCCTGGAGGAGGAGGACTCCTTTCCTGAGTCTGTGGCTCTCCCAGGGGCTCTCTGCTAATCCTTGAACATGCAGAGGTCTTGTGAATTGGGAAGGTTTACAAAAAAATCTCACAGATCTCAGACAAGCAAGCAGGGACTGGCTCTGTGCAAGTACAGCTACATACTGAAGATCTTGGGGAAATAAACAAGCGATGACATTAAAATTGCAAAATGACCACCTGGGTTACATGCACTCTCCCTACTGTCTTGTGGCATGCCAAAAGACATGTTGGTTAATACTTTCAATGCAAGATCTCTTTCCCAAATGCATACTGGGGGACAGACAGAATTGTAAGAGTTGACAAATATCATTACTCAGTATTATCATTCCCTGAGGATAAGATGCCTGTGGGTTGTTAGCCACAGTGAAACCACTAGACAAATGTTAAATCATATTAAAAGGGTTTTGATTTTTAATACTGAAATAAGAATCTTAATCAAACAGTTACTATGTGTAAAGACAGATCAAGGAGATAAAACACAACATGCCTTATGACTCTATGACTCTAGTTTTACTTTAACATCTTTACCCTTCAATAAGTAGACTGTGCAATCAAGCTAACTCTGAAGATTTTATACAACTACTCAGAGCTAACATCCATTTCTTTTACAAGTCCTCATCTTCAAATTTGCCATCATAAAATGTATACTAACCCAAAGTACTCCTTATATCCACTCTGGCAATAGGATTTCTGTTGAGTGTAAGTTCCCTTTCAAGCTTCTTCCAACCCTCCTTCTCCCATGAATGCTCAGTTGGAGCATTAATTAATCTCTTAAGTATTAGCAACAATATTATTAAATTCTCACAAATTTGCTACTGTTTTTATTATGTAAAATGCTCCTCCCATCTGGGTAGGTTTCAGCTAAACTTAACGCCTCGTTGACTCTTGATAAATCTATTTACACAATGTAAATGTACCATTTCCTTGCAGGCAAATCCTCTATAACTGCAGAACAATTCATTATACAAAATACAGAAATAAGAGCGCACTCAGCTTATTGCTCATTCTTCATCAAGAACTAGTATATGAACACATTTGGGTATAAAAAAGTAATAAAAACAGAATACTAAACATGGCTGCATGGGTGCTAGGCACACTACAAAATAAATGGGGCTAGTCTGGTTTTGTGCCAAACAGGACTAGTATGACACCCACCAGTAATTATGTGAACGTCAGTGAAGGTGGAGCACCACAACACATGGAAATGGCATACAGAATCCAATCCAGCCATACATGCGTAAGATTCTGATTGACTTGGAATCAAAAGTTATTAGGCATATGAGGAAACTAATAAAAGAGAAATATAAGCTAAATTTCCAGAAATAATGAAATTCAGTGTTTCAGGAAATGCTCTCCACCAAAGATCTATCAGGCTGCGGCATAATTGCAAAGGGGATGGTGAAAAAAACATCATTTGGGGGGAGTGTAACAGCTAGCAAGCTGTACTGGACAGTACAAGCTGGACAAACACACCAAATAATAAAAAAGAACCAGGAAACTGTCTTGGCCATAAAATGGACTACATGAGACCTAAAGGTATTTTACATTTACATGTATCTAATCTTAAATATAATTTGGTCTTGAAGTATAGATTTAAAAGACTAAATAATGATTAAGATTAATTTTCAGAAGCATTTCATGAGCTATTTTCACGAGATCTTACCTCTGAACAGTGGACCTCTTTGCGAGGTCAGTCATCTTGGGGAACATAGACTCTTCCTGAATTTTACTATGATCCATGGGGTGTTCTGTACTTGTACTACCACTCATCTTAAACTGCCTGCCCATGGTCCCCTTCCTGGTATAGTTCAGTTAAACCAAATGCAAAGGCATTAGATACCTGTTATATATTCTACAAAAATGCAGTTAAAATACCTGACCTGCAGCCCTCCTGTGACTTTAACTTAATGGGATGCGGATGCAGTTTACCAGCAATAATTAATGTCACTAGGCAAGTATTCACATAACTGCAGTATCTCAAGGCCTGGAAGGTAACCCATAAGGCACAGAGAATCTACATTCAGAAAATTCAGTGAAATACTATCAATAAAATTAACTGCCCTGGAATTCATACTTAAACCAGATGAAATGACTCCTGCCTCAATGTTCTGCTTTGCAAGGATTTCTTGATAAACAGCAGCAGGACTCTTACACAGAAGTTACAGTAAAGGCTCTCAACTCTATTTTGACCATGCCCTTCCTTCCCATCCCAGATGTAATTACTGCTGCTTTTTAGTGGGTAATATAATTTTAAATAGTCTGTCAATGAGGTATCACAAAGATGATGAAAGTGCCTTGCCTTAGCATCTAATATGGATAAAATTAATGAACCACTGTCCCACAGGCAGTAACACATCAGAAAGCTCTGAAGCCTCTGAGTTCATCGCAGGGCAGCTCTTTATGGGTAACAGTCATTGCACGTTGAAAGAGAATCAAGTCTTCAGCAGACCAGTAGGCAAGCTAAGCAAACTAAAAGCTGGCAAAATTTGGATTTGCCACCCTCTTGATCAGTCCCCTAAGGGTAAGGAAGCTTCAGCATAGACAGCAGCAGTGCAAGTCTTTTGTGCACTGCAAAAACTCATCCATCCTATTTTCATCCTGCTCCTGTTCAGTCCAGTGACAATGCTGCTGAGAAGGTCTTTTGGACCTGCTCATAAAAGGTAAAAGTAAAAGGTATTTCACAGCAGTTGCTAGACTACTTTCAGGTAAATCATGACTTTCAGTGGTCAGCTCATCCAGTGTGTCCTGGGAAATAAAAATCCTGGAATTCTTTTCCTGATACCCAACAAGGGAAGCTAAAGAATTAAAGAACCAAGGAGTGGGCACAAAACAGCCACAAGACAGCATCATTATTTTTTGAGGCACTTCAAACTACCACTCCATTTGTGTGTGCAGGGTCCTTGAATTGACAGCAAAACACCTTCAGAAATGCTGCCTGTCAAATAAAGAATCTGACAGTCAAGATTTCCAAATTGGCTCTTACGCTGTGACCTTGTACAAGCCTGTTCACTTCTTCAAGCTTCCATTCCATTGCCCATGACAGAAGGAAATAACACTTTGTGGGGGGTATGTGGCCTCACTATTGTTTAGAACTAGAGCTATGTGAATTGCGTTTTTTTTTTTTGCACAGAAAAACTCTGATTTTAAAAGACAATCTAAAATGAAAATGTCTCCTGCAAAAGAAAAATGTTTGCTCGGCATTAGTCCAAAATATTTTATTTAACCTGCAATAAAACATTAAAGTAAGAAAAAGTATTTTGTTCAAAATTTGTTTCATTTCAGATATTTAATCTTTCCTTTATCCCTTTTAACATAAAAAAACTAAGTCTAAGCAAAAGGTGTTAAAATTTAGTTTCCCCCACTTTTTTGTCAAAACACTTACTTACTAAATTTGACCAGAATTCTGAATTGTTTTGTCCCACTAAAGCTGCATTTTTATCAAACCTAAAACATAAATGGAGAGATGCTGCCTACCACTTCTGTAACACATGGAGGTTCTCAAGTGAAAGGCTGTACTGAGTATATCGGTAAATGCTAATCGTAAGCCCTGAGAATGACAGAATCACTTTAGCCATTACCACATGCTAACGCAGCATCTGTTTGAGGAAGCCCTCGGTCACTCCAGTTTCGTCCTCTCCCCCGAACTCTACTCACTCGAATACTGCACCTAAGAGAGAATTATTTACAACGATAGCACTGACATGACTGACAACATTCTCTCCATTTGGCATATACTAAAATGCGTAAATTTAACAGAATGCAGATTTAACTGAGGGAACCTCAGATCTGCAGAGCAGTGAAAAACAACCATTAATGTCTTTACAGTTTTACGTGAGAACCACAGAAATATTATGTTGCTATTGCTTTCTCAGTAACAGTATGGCAACCAGTTAATGTAAACTTGACATTAAAAATTTCATTGACAATTAAGGTGACACATTAAAGTTATCTACATGCATTCTGCAAACTGATTTGGCATTCACTGATTAATGCAGTAAATTACATGCTAACAAATTTCACATGCAATGATATAAATCATTAACTTCACCCAGCAATGTATATACGGTGTCCCACAGTTTGTGATGCTATGTCATTAAATTTAAATAGTGAGTAACTACTGCAGTTTTAGTATAAGATTATGAACAGAGACTTTGTTTCTGAGCAGAATTACCCCCAGACTTTGACACTGAAGTACTTGATACTATTACAGTTGCTCAGACAGGTTTTCAAAATTCAAGTGAAAACTACTTTTCATTGTGCTGGAATATAGTAATAGAAATACACCAACACCAAGTCTGCATCCAAGCTTCTCTTCGAACACAGATTTGAAAGCAGAAATACACTTTGGAAAATGTGATTTACTATTCCAAAAAGCTGCTTTAAAAAAATGTCCATCTCTGAGTTCTCCTGTGGTACTCAGTACAGTACAGGTCTACTGCTTGAAGAAACTGCAAGAAGAAATGCCACAGAAGTGCCCTGAGATCCTTTAGGAATATTTGGAACAATTACTGGAAAGAAGGGAAAGCCCCTATCTTACACTATTTTACGGATGTTTTTGTCAATGAATCAGCAGACTCTGGTACTTTCAAACACACTGCAAAAAATTCACAAGATAAAGGTATTCCTGTCCATAAATCCCAGGCAGTACCGGGCTCTAGTCTTGCTAACAATACTTTGGCTCACCGTTGTCAGCCCTAATGAGTTAAACTGGACTGCAACTAGATCCTGGAGTTACTCCTAGCTGTGGTGCAAGTAAGTCCCTTGCTGGCTGTGGGCAGACATCCTCCTCCAGCTGCATGAGCAGGAGAGGTTATTGCTTCCATCTGTTCAGGACTGCTTTCCCTTCTGATCCCCAGCAAAGCAGCATGTGCAAGTCCTCCCTAATTTACTTCAGGCAAAGTTGGACAGGTGAGCCCAGAACAACAGTTCTTACCAACTCAAGTAATTTAAGTTAACCTGTCCAAAACAAAAGCTGCTCTCCTGGCAGATCTGTGAGGACTGCAGACAGTCTGTGAGACTGCATGAGTTCAGTACTAGGCATAGAAGAATCTGCGGACTGAGTATTTTTCATGTGAGGATCCATCCAGTAATCCTCACATAAGCAAAACTCCAACTAAAGTAAAGCTGCTTTAAAACAGCTTAAAGATGCTTGTTACCTGCTTAAAGACTAGAGGAGCAAGGCCACAAAACAGCGGGGTTACCAAGTAGAGGAGCAACTCAGTGGTTGTGCTTTTGTCACCTTTAAAAATATCATTCTAATACATGTGATATTTCTGATATATGATAATAATCTAATAGTAGCATCCTGTGCAAAGTAACTCATGGAAGAGAAGGTATTTCCCTTTTTTTTTAAGGCAGCATACTGCAGAACATCAGACTAGTTAACTCCTACTACTTTAGCAGCTTTGAAACACTTGTAAACGCAGCTTGGTCTCGATCTAAGATATTCAGTTCAAGTCTGTTTCTAAAACAAGGAAAAAAACAAGGAAAAAAAACCCTACTGCAAATATGTTAAAGTTCAGAAAAAATTCTGTCTCAATGTGGAACTGCACAAGAGGGGCCTTTCTTTAAACCAAAGTTGGAGATAGAAGAGAGGTGCATTTATGTACAGCAAATCATAACAGCTTTTTGGCAGAAAAGTATTTAAAATTATTAAAACATGATACGTTCATCATAACAAACATATAACCAAAAAACTTGTTCCCATTCTATATTCAGAAGAAAGATTTTGTTTTAAATTTTCCTGATAAAGAAAACACATTAACGTAACACTAATGTAACTGAATATAAATTCCATGACATAACTCTTTGTGGTATATAATGTCTAAAATGTCCTGTCAGTTGAAATTTAGGCTAGAACTCAATGGTCTCAAACAACTGAATACAAAATGACTAATTTTTGAATGTAACCAGATATCCATGCAGAAGTACAATATATTAAGGTTCAAGGCAAATGCTGCATATAATATAGATCTTAGCTTCATTTAGAAGCAACATTGTTTAAGGCTTTACCAAGGGATTGAGTTACAGCTTCTGCTTAAACAGAAGTGACAGAGTCATTCACAGGGGTAATAAAAATAAAAAAGATAATGCAAGAGAGGGAACTGCACCTCCTGGTAAGGAAGTAATTGAAAAAATAATGCAGATCTTCTATTACCACTCCTTGGAAAGCAGCATGGGATCCAATGTCCAAATGCAATTCAGTTTAGGTAGCTTTATCAAAGAGCCTTCAATGAGGTCTCCCATAAAGGAATGCGGTCAACAAGAATCAAAAGCTTTTACATGTAAATGATTTTGTAAGGATTCAGAGGAGCAATATGATATACTGAGCTCCATTAGGAGGTTGTTGGCTCTAGCTCTGCTTCTACCATCAACCACTTTACTTTTGACAAACCACTTCTGTGTTTGAATGTTCTTCTGTGTGAAAAGGGTGTTTTTTCAGCAATATACCTTCTTTTCTAAACCGATTCATAGAATGATAATAAGGGAACTCAGGCCTGATCTCTACTTTTATATCTATAACTTATACAGGTTTCTCAGCACAGCTGGTGCTGTTATTCTTTTTTTTAATCCAGAGAGGCTTCTAGGTCTGACTGGATGCATCCTGTCAAAGCTACATGGATGAAGCTTGTACAGGCAATGCTGGAATTATAAAGTATTCCTGGATAGCACTATTAGTCTTGCATTCAACAGCCTTTTTTTTTCAGGGTTTATCCTAAGAGACTCTGAATAAACTTGTGCAAAATAATTATTAAAAATTATTTATCTAGCATACTAGTCAGTCAGAGCTGAGGTTATTCAGTACAGGAATGTTTGTTAAAGATTCCTTGCCTAACACTGTTCATTGGAAAGTGAGGGGCTGGTGGGCAGACTTTATACATTACAGGTATTAAAGCACCTACTGACTTCAAAGGATAGTTCTGCTAGAAATTCCAGGCTGCAATTCTTCAAGCAAAGCATTGTCCCCTTTCTGACACTGATGATGCTATGATGTTAAAGGTGGAGTGAACTGCCCTCCAAAGCGCCTCTTTTTCTCTCTGTTATCTACAGAGGGGCCCTAGAGACTAGCTCTGTCATGATGCCTAACTTTCAGATAGCCGAAGTCACAAAGAATGAATACCACCTTGTCTAAGTTTATACAACAAGGCATCTGAATATCTGAACTAAATCTTGCCTAGGGAGACTGAATCCCATGATATCATGAAATAGATGACTGTTTTATTATACAGATTTTACTCCCTGACAGTTCAGTCAAGGTCTAGACTGAGTACTGTGCTGAACTGCCTGGGAATCAGTATTTCAAGCTGGAGTCTAGGATTGCCTTTTTTCTCTCTCTTCTCTCCATTGAATGTATTATCTGGCCTGTGCTCAAATACTAAAAAAAGTAACCAGCATCAGCAGAATTTAGACATATGTTAAAAAGAGAGATCTCCTGTATAATGTTAAGACAAAGAACTAAAGAGAAAGGGACAACTCCATTGCTTGGCTTTGTAAGCTGGAAAGAAACTGTCTTCACTTCATCTAATTTTTCTCCTGCACAATCTTTATGAATGCTTTGGATAAACACTGGGTAAAACCCACAAAAGTACAGTAAGATTCCTTAGACAACAGTGAAGCTCTGCCATGACCAACCTCTCTGCCTAAGTAACTTTCAAAAAGTGTGTAATTTTCTAATGATGAGTCCCCAGAGACAGTGTTCAGTTATACCAACATGGTCTCAGTTTAGCCGAGGCCTAGCATTAACTAAAGACTCAAAGCTGACAGCAGGCCAACTCTTTCCTGTTTCATCAGTCAAATCCCTCAAGTTATAGTTGTTACAGACTCCCTACTTTACTCTCTGTCATTGCTGCTGCCACAATATGGCCTGGCTCTGTTCACTCGTTAATTCTCTCTCGTTTCTAAGATTGATGAAAGAGCTATTTAAAATTGTTTCCATTTCCTCCCACCTGATTTCATCCCAGATGTCAGTTCATCTTACGCTCGCTCACTGTGGTCCAGTCAAAGGACTTTGCTCATCTGTATTCATCTGTTGCTACTTGCCTTAGTATTTGTGCTAAGGAATTCAGAATCTAGTTTCTTTGTCCTTTGCTTGGTCACAGTGCACAGCATGCAACAGGCTCATCTGTGAGGAGTGCTCGCAGAGGATATAGCAATATGAATAAAAGGAAACAATAATAAACTCATCTGTATATCTGTAGAATAGTATTGCTGTGGGCTTGTAAGGTAGGAGGAGTAAATTTCCAAGACTGACTTTCATTTGGTGGCATCCTGCCTGGTCATGACAGTTTGGTTTTATTTCAGCAATTACCTGAATTGTCCAGGAGAGGAATACAGCGTTTACCTGAAGAGTCATATAATAATATGAACTAGAATGTTCTGACTGCTATTATATTTGAGAAAGAATGTTAATGCTTTATAGATGCTGCTCATGTCTGGCACTGCTAATAACAGAAGAAGCGAACAGAAACACATCCAACTCATTCATTATAATTTAAGGGGAACTACATGAAGTGGCAAATTAGCCCACATTCTACACACCAAGAAAACCAAGTAATAATTGCCCTGAAGGTTGCATGGCAAGATTAGGATAGGCAAGAATGTTTTATAACTAAAGGGAAAAGGAGGAATAGGCTTGTTTGAATGAGAGAAATTGCTTGATTTCACTTGGGAGCAGAGGGCGCTGGAGGTGCTGCACAAGATAAAATTAGAAGAAAACATAAGACAAACACTAACACTGTAACCATGGAGGACTACGACAAAGTACTCTAATTATTTTTTTAAGGTGTATGTAACTTTATAGTAATATATATTATTATAAATACTAAGCATCAGTTCTAGCCTACTTTACTAACTTTGAAAGAACAGCTACAACTTAAATCAACTCTTCTTCTATGTGAAGAGGCCAGCAATGACAAACTGAAGTGCAAAACAACAATGTTCCTGTTAAACCTCTTCTTAGGCTTCTCCTCTCTCAAAAGCTTAGCTAAATATAATAGCGACAGATCTTCAGCTGATGTAAGTGGTCCAAGCTCCAAAAACCAATGGAATAATGCACATGTGCTTCACAACTTTCACTAGCAGAAGATCTACCCAAGTGAGTTTACAGCATGCCTTCAGCATCAGATATTCAAGCTAGTCTCCAACAAGAGAGTGAGATTCCAAATACTGGCTCCTGTCATAGAGTTCTCTGTTGGTCCTCCTTTCTCGTGAGGTAACTTGGTCAACACGTTTCTTTCCCTCCCTTAAAATTATTTCGGGAAATCACTTGCATGCAATAAACACTTAAGTTACCTCGCTGCCTAAGCCATTTGGCAATTACTGTAGGCAGGTGAGTCACTTTACTACTGTTTATTACTGATCTGTACAATAAAAGCATCTGAAGAGATAGTACTGTTGCTAAAACTTTACATTTAGTATTCCTGATTGCTCTCCTATGTTTCTTTAATGTTAAAATAGGTTCATAAATATATGCATATACACTGCTATTCAATTAAGTGCTTGAAGAGTCAACAGTGACTATCTATAAATCAATAGTAACATTGATAATATTACAGAAATATTGAAATTTGATATTTCATCTTTTTTTTGCATTGTATACCATGATGCTGGATTTATGCAGTTGTTGCTTATCACCCTAAATAACATCTTAAAAATCCAGTATGTAATTCAGGCTTAAGTACACAGAATATTCAGTGCTGTAGTCTCTGCAAATTATTTACTCTGGATGGTGGCTCACACAAATCAACTGGAACAGCTTAGATCCCAGTATGCCACAACACATCATCTTGCAAAAACAGACAGACTGCCCCTCAATCCCCAAAGTTTTGAGGTATCAAAATAGTTGCTTTGATCATTTCTGTTCACATCAAATGTAAAATCCAGCACTGATATTTTCTGAACATGATAAATCTCTCTGTAAGAATTGACTAGATTATACTTCCTTGTAGCTAATGAAGACATTTCCAAACCTCTTATTTTGCTTACAAATTTGCTGATTCTCTATCAGTCTTGCCCCATGAACAAAACACTTCAAACTAGAACTGGACTCTGAACCCAGCTAACTCATTTAAGTGCTTGCAACCTCCCATTTGTACAAAACTTCATCACTTCAGCTGGAATTCATTTAAAGAGGGGAAAAAAAAAGTATTAAAGTATTTGTAAAATTTCTTTCATGTAATAAAACCTGACTGGTAACTTAGAATCTTTCCATCCACATGTGTCTTCTAGATCAATATGCCATACCAGCAGGGCTTTCAAAGACCCAATTCATAAAAGCACTCTATGCCTCATTTATAGAGGTGCTCCATAAAACTGCCTTCTCAGAAGAACAGTGTATAGTCTTTCCTTTCTTGCCTGCACATGTGGGAAGCATATCTCTATGCAATTCAGTAATGATGGTGTTTTTGAAAATTCCTGGGGGATGGAGGAGCACAGTTCCCATTAATTTGTGCCCCTAAATGACCTGGTGGCTTTTGAAAGTTGCTCTTTCCCCACCTTTTTCGTGACTTCAAGGCAAAAGAATCACGACACACAGGTTTAATAGTCCTGACCAAGATTCTGATGTGCAACTACTGATCATGAGTTTCCAAAGACAACATAAAGAAGTCTGATTTGTTGAAAGGGCATGCACTCCTTTTCAGGTAACTTTGGATCCCCATTAAGGATTCTTATCAGGGAAAAAAATTGAAGCATCTGGCTTAGTCAGTTGGTCTTTCTATTTATGTATTATGAATTTGGTTTGGTTTGGAATTACAAGGTTGGGGGCTTTTTGGTTGTGCTGCTGTGGAAGGCCTCCTTCACTGCATCCACCACTGCTGACGTGAATGTGCCACACCTTTCCTATGCTACATACCATGCAGAATTATCAAACAACGTCTGTGGGTTGATGCAGCAATTGGCTTGCTACGAAAGCCAGCTGAAGTAGACTGTGAAGAAACAGAACAGCAGGACAAAGCAAGCATGTGTTAGCACTCTCTGAGGCAGAAAGAAGGTTTTGGACAAGAAAAGAGAAGAGCTGGACAGGCCTTTATAGCAAGATTGGGGCAGATTAGTAATGAAAACATGTCAGACAGACAAAACAAGTTGAACTGGAATGTTTCAGAAGACAAGCCCAGAGCTATCGGAGAAACGCACCGAGCCAAAATTTAAAGAATTCTTCACTGTGGTAAAGAAAGAAAAGGAATTATACACTTTTCTTTGATCTTGTATGTGTTGCATTACTACAGAGCAGCAGCACCTCAGAATCCAATGCTGGTGTATATGATACCTATGCAGGCCTTTAAAAAATAAGGTTCTTGCTTTTGACATTATTCCATTAACATTTCATTCTCTGCAACTTGGAAGCACACACAGAAAAACTTTTTTCCTCCTTGTCCCACCTTCTCCTCATACTCGTTCCTCATCTTCCAAACATGATTTTGCTCACCAATTCCCCTCAGTCTCTGGTGAGTTATGCCAGCAAAAGGAACCAACTTCCACCTCAACATCCAAAGCATTTATCCTTGCACTTGATCATTTTAAATGTTAATTGATTATCCCTTTTGCCTTTCACCTATTTTTACAATTTACTAAATTTCCCTCAGCCTCACTTGGTTTCTTTACAGAGTATCTGCCTAATCAGTTCAGTCTGGTTGACTGAGTGACTTTTTGATTAAGTTTGATTGCTCTAGTTAATTAAGTGGGTTTTAAATGTTTATTACAGCCCCTTCCAATCACTTGCTAACTGGTCAAACTCTTAAATCATTTCCCCCATCCAGACCAATTATTCTTGCCTGATAGCTTGTCATTTGTTTTCAGTGTTACTGGTTTATCACCATCTTTCCTTTCCTCATCTTTCCCTCTCTCATATATTCATCTGCTCACACAGTCTGACTACCATCCTTCTAGCTGTCTGCTTGAACATCTCCAGCTTCTGTTCGGACTTCCTAAGCTTGACCTTTGCCTCTCATTTCATCTTCTCAAAGGCCACTGTAATTCCTCACAAACATGAATCAAGTTGCATAGCCAGGTCTTAACATTTGCAAACATCAGTCTTGCTTAAATCAAAATCTTTCCTAAGGCTGACAGGGAACATCATGGATCAGTATAAAACAAAACTCAGAACAAAACTATCCTTGACTTTGTTTTAGCAAAATCAGGGTTCTACATGCCCTTTGTTACAGGCCAGCAGTCTTTTTGAAAATGTAGTGGTTTATTATGGAGAGAGAAAAAGGGAATAGACTGTTACCTACTTATACAATGGGCCAGGTTGCATAAATCTTTGAATTTGGAACAACACTGGTTTAAAATCATTGGGTCATCTGCAAATCATCACTGTCCTCCCCATTTTCCAAGTGAGGATAGTGAATCCTGTGATTGTTTCAATAAATCCAAGCAGTTAAAACATCACAAGACCTAAGTGGCGGCAATTAATAGTAATAAAAATAAGTTCAATTTGGGGAAAGCAGATTACAGAGTTCATTTTCTTTCACTGAATCAATGGCTCCCCTGTTGAAATAAGCCTTAATTAAGGGAGAAGGTCAGGATAAAAATCATATACAGTATTAAAAAGATAATGTATTGGCCAATTCTTCAAGGTGTTAAAAAGTACTTAATACCCACAACTGCCAACATTTGCAGGAGGAACTGAGGGATTTGCAGTGTCTCTCAACCACTTTCCAGTACCTCTAAAGAACAAGCCCTTCTCTTTTGATTATTAAAGCTTGGAATTTTAAAGGCTGAGATTTTTCAATTTTCTTTCTTAACCCAAGTCACCTAAACTTTTCAAAGTTAGAGCAGAGGAACCTGCCCCACTCTGGTAAGACAGTAACTTTGTATAAAGAAACATCCACATTCAGTCTTTCCATAGCAGATTCTAGCCTTTCCATCTTCTATCTGAATGTACCAGTTTTATAAGTATTAGCACACCCTTTAAAAACATTTCTTTATACCTCTGTCCTCATATCTTAAAAAAGAAATATATCATCGCATGATTACTAAATAAAAAAACAGAGCATTAGGTCCCATTCACCTACATGCTGTCATGACAAACCTATACAACCAAATGTTTTAGATATACAAGTTTCTTTCTCCCCTTTAGTGAGTAAACTAATGTTTTAAATAGACTAAATCCTTTAACATAACCATTACTGTCTGAATGCGGCTCCACAAGAAGTAGGTGTTCGCAATCAGCAACAGAAATGCATAATTATTTATTCATTATTGTAAGAAGCTACTCTACCACTAATTGAGTTCCTGTGCCTTTTCTACAAGCAATATTAAGATTAAATTTGCCTATTTTTTTTATTCCCGTGGTTATTATAACTTAATTTTTAAAAGATGAAAATGGAAAAGTTAAAACAAAGATAAGCCATCTAACAAGAGGATTAAATTTATTTTACCTGAATGGGCACAAACCACAAGTGAAATAATTTGCACTTTGGAATTACCTTTGAATGATTTAACTTCACTACAGCTACCACAGTCTCAACTGTAAAGCATTTTTTTCTCCAGCAGGAGAACCCTCAAGGATTAAAACACTAGCATGCTAGAGATGGTTTTTGGCACACAACCTGAAGTCAGAGTAATCAGTCATGCCTCACGGGGGAGCGAAGGTGAATGGGGAAGAAGGTGATTGCCAAAGCATTTGGAGGTAAACATACTTAAAATAGCAAAGCTTTTCCAAATGCCTACTTAGTGAAATTAGATCTACAGGAAAACCAACTCAGAGGAACTGCATAAATAGCCCAGGCTACTCCAAGGAAAATGTAGTCAATCTGCCTAAATTCTTTTTTTAAAATGAAGGATATTTATTCAGGACTTAATCCAAACTTACTGAATAATTCCCATCAACTTCAATCAACTCTGGATCCATCCTCTGGCTGGTAGGTTCCTTGACCATAGCACTAATGCCAAAGGAAATTCTCCAGCTTCCTTTAAATAGATATGCTCTGGGCAGGCCAAATAAGTATTATGGTAAACGTTGTTCCTGGATCTCAAATAGAGACAATGACTTCTGAAATTTAACATTACCTTTCCTTCTCATGTCTGTTTTTTAGTTTTGTAGCAACTGCACAATACAGACTGTGCTCATTGTTCTGTTCACCGGTCCCCCTGAACTTCTGAGAAGTACTGGAGCTCCAGACCAGATAAAAAAACACATTTGGTTCCACTGAAGGTGCAGGTCTTCTCTTCTCTGTCCTTTACAGCTAAGCAAATAATTCATTAAAAATTATTTACACAATTAACTTAGTCGTGTCATAAATCTTCTGTAAGCACCCTGTGATTTTTCTCAAGTGAAACTGTTATTCAAAAGTTATATAGGCATACCTTGGAGATATTGCAGGTTCAGTTCCAGACCATCGCAATAAAGTGAATATCGCAATAAAGTGAGTCACACAAATTTTTTGGTTTCCTAGTACATATAGAAGTTATGTTTACACTATGCTGTAGTCTATTAAGTGTGCAATAGCATTATGTCTACAAAAACAATAAACATACCTTAATTAAAAAAATACTTTATTGCTAAAAAAGGCTAACCATCATCTGAGCCTTCAGCAAGTTGTAATCTTTTTCCTGATGGAAGGCTGGGGTGGCTGTGGCAATTTCTTAAAATAAGACAGCAACGAAATTTGCTGCATCGACTGACTCTTCCTTTCACAAAGGATTTCTCTGTAGCATGCGATGCTGTTTGATAGCATTTTACCCGCAAGAGAATTTCTTTCAAAATTGGAGTCAGTCATCTCAAACCCTGCTGCTGCTTTATCAACTAAGTTGATGTAATATTCTAAATCCTTTGTTGTCATTTCAACAATGTTCACAGCATCTTCATCAGGAGTAGATTAAATCTCAAGACACCACTTTCTCTGCTCATCCATAAGAAGCAACTCCTCATCCATTAAAGTTTTATCATGAGATTGCAGCAATTCAGTCACATTTTCAGGCTCCACTTCTAATTCTAGTTCTCTTGCTGTCAGCCTGTCCTTTGAAGCTTTGAAGCCAGGCATTGACTTCTCCGCTCTAGCTACGGAAGTCCTAGATGGCATCTTCTAATATAAGGCTGTTTCATCTACATAAAAATCTGTTGTTTAGTGTAGCCACCTTCATCAGTTATCTTAGCTAGATCTTCTGGATAACTTGCTGCAGCTTCTACATCAGCACTTGCTGCTTCACCTTGCACTTTTTTGTTATGGAGACGGCTTCTTTCCTTAAACCTCATGAACCAACCTCTGCTAGCTTCAAACTTTTCTTCTGCAGCTTCCTCACCCCTCTCAGCCTTCACAGAATTGAAGAGACTTCAGGCCTTGCTCTGGATTAGGCTTTGGCTGAAGGGAATGTTGTGGCTGGTTTGATCTTCTATCCAGACCACTAAAACTTTCTCCATATCAGCAATAAGGCTGTTTCGCTTTCTTACTGTTCGTGTGTTCACTGGAGTAGCACTTTGAATTTCCTTCAAGACCTTTTCCTTTGCATTCACAACTCAGCTGTTTGGTGCAAGAGGCCGAGCTTTCGGCTTATCTCAGCTTTCGACATGCCTTCCTCACTAGGCTTCATCATTTCTAGCTTTTGATTTAAAGTGAGACGTGCGACTCTTCCTTTCACTCGAACACTTAGAGGCCATTATAGGGTTATTAATTGCCCCAATTTCAATATTGTTGTGTCTCAGGGAATAGGGAGGCCCGAGGAGAGGGAGAGAGACGGGGGAACGGCCAGTTGGTGGAGCAGTCACAACACATGCAACATTTATCAATTAAGTTTGCCGTCTTATAGGGGCACGGTTCGTGGTGCCCCAAAACAATTACAACAGTAACACCAAAGATCACTGATCACAGATCACCATAACAGATATAACGATAATGAAAAAGTTTGAAATAATGCAAGAATTACCAAAATGTGACACAGAGACATGAAGTGAGCACGTGCTGTTGGAAAAATGGTGCCGACAGACTTGCTTGATGCAGGGTTGCCACAAACCTTCAATTTGTAAAAAAAATGCGCTATCTGCAAAGCGCAATAAAGCGAAGCACAATAAAATGAGGTATGCCTGTACAAAAATACTCTCCATGAATTAATTGTTAATATTTAGATTAGCTACAGATGTGTCACATGGGACTTCAAGTAGAAATCTGTGTTTAATAGAAACACTGATATTATTTCAATCCTCTCCCTAGAAGAGGTTAACTTTTCTAGGCAGTCTTCCAGTAGGAACCATCCAGAACTCATTTTGTAAAGGTGCTCACTGGTATTTCATTAAGTTCACTTAACCACAACATCCTGTCAGCAAATTAATTTACAAGACAAACTGCAGAAAATGAGCATATATGGGGAAACTGAAATGATACATATTCAGGTTTTGTCTGAATACACAAAAACATCATTTTAGTAATCATTCAGATACATACGTAATCCTGTTTGGAGAAAGCCCTTACTGATTTCTTATAGTTGCTTCATAAATCTGTTGCTAGACTATATTTCAAAAGGAATCATGAAAAATCCTACCCAGCAGTTGTGCATAGTTCTTCACATATGTTTCAAGTTTATATTCTTTATTTTTCCCTCACTATCCCTTTGCAGAGAAAGGCCACCTTCAGGTCTTCAAAATTTTTCCTTTCTTGAGAGGTCCTCTGCTCTGGATCAAGGATTTTGCTTTCAGTATAACCTTACCTGAAATTTGCATATGTATTACAACCATGAGATCATTATAGAACTAAACACTTAACAGCTCTGAAGGTAATGAGTGTATTTCTGTGTACTTTTAGTAGCCACTCAAAAAGCTATTGCTGAGTAGACAGAAGCATTAACTTAAGAAATCAACAAAATACAATCTCTCCCCTCTCCAAAATAAATATGTTTTTAATGTTGCCTACTAAGCTTGAAAACCTGA
Source organism: Apteryx mantelli (assembly GCF_036417845.1). Lineage (NCBI taxonomy): Eukaryota > Metazoa > Chordata > Aves > Apterygiformes > Apterygidae > Apteryx > Apteryx mantelli. The sequence goes on along the minus strand of NC_089980.1, from coordinate 25,668,047 downwards.
AAGCTAAGTGCTTCCTCTTGGACAGGCTGAATGTCTAAAATAACTGCTTTTAACAGCCTTGGAGCATCATTAAATCTTTGACGTGTTTTACAAGCATTTGATCTCCACGCCCCTTTACTTAAAAAAACTACTTAGAGTCAGTAAATTGAACATTGCTAAGTAAAACAATGTCTTGTCATTTACTTGTGCTTACTATTAACCACTTCAATTAAGATTTTTTGAAATAAGTTAGCAAATTAATTACTTTACAACTGCAATAAAAAAATTAGTAAAAAACCCGTTAAATATCATTAATAAGTCAATACATCACTTAGGAAATGAACTCTATTTTTATTACTAGAAATTACCATCAACTATAAAATGCCGCTGGACTAATTACTTTACTTGTACAAGGAACAAATTCCTAACTGCCATTATTAAATTATTATATTACTTCTCTGTAATTTTTTTTTTCTTTTGCTTTGCATTACTCCACTGCTTTAAATAGTAACTTATAAGAAAGAAAATTAGACGATCACTACTTTAGGTTTTACACACTGACAAACACAATCTGCTTCACATTTAACACAGTATTTGACAGTCAATTCCATGTAGGACTATGGGTAATGCTACCTGTTAACTGGCCTGACCCAAAATCTACTTCAGTCCAAGTGGCCTTCTTATTGATTCATATGGGCTTATCTGATCAGAATTTAATCCTAAGGTCCAGAAAAACTTTCTGTAAAAAAGAAAAGCACTTAAAATCATGAACACATCTCAGATGCTCAAAAGTCCTGTCTGAATCAAAGCCAGAGGGGTTAATGGGGTGCGTAAGAAGAATGGTGGTGATGAACTACAGCAATGGTAACACCTGCACTAAATACACTTTTGGCTGATCCCAAATATGCTTTAAAAAAATCAAATCAAACCAAAACAAAAAAACCTCTCAATCAGCAAGGGCCTTCCTTTTTCCCATCAATCTAACTTGATCAAGACCAATTATATGATGGGAACTGGGGAATGTGAAGACACTTAGGATGACAAAGCACTTTGGCTTTCTAGTATGCTGCAGTGTGGAATGGAGAAGCAAGGGAAATGCAGAGCACAAAGACAACACTGCAATGGTAGACTTATGTTTCCATGCAACAATCTTTAGTCAGATGGGATTTGAAACTAGAATTTTGAAATTCAGAATTCTAGAAAACTCTAGAATTTTAGCAGCATCCAGATGTAAATCTTTTTAATTTTTTTCCCAATTCAATCCCGAATAGGTTGATTTTTTTTCAATTCAGATGCAATTAAAATGCCAGTTTGTGGGAGATTTTGTCCATGATTAAAGAACTCACAAACTGAACTTTCCAATATTCAAAAGCAAATCCCAAACCCAAGCCACCACCTTCCTTCAAGCCCCTCTGGGCATCTAATTTCAATCCAAACCTGAATCCAACTATGGAGTTGATAGCCTAATATCTTAAGATTGTCTGTGCCCCTTCATTTGTTTTTAAATTACTAATATATTCTTTAAAAAGTTAAAAAAAAAAATCAAGCTGAAGGCTCGTTACTGTTTCTTAGATGTTTCTTTTCCAAATTCACCTGTTTTAGGTACTTTATTGACATTGAGGCATCCAAGTACCAAAGCTGCCCAAAGGCTTTGAACAGCTGCCCAAAGACTTTGAAAAGAAAATTAAATTTAGATTTGTCTTTTTTTTCTTTTTTTTATTGCTTTCCCTGCTTCCTCCAAGACGATGGTGCTACCTTTGTCTGTTCACCTCTACCTCCTTTCTAGTAAAAGGACACAGTAGCACATCTTCAGCTGTGTGCAAATGGCTTAGTAGTTTCAACCAACTGAAAAAAGAACTAGTGTTTTTATTTCTTGCAATATTATTCATACAGTGTCTACTGTAAACAGAGCAGGAGAGTAGCCAACTGCTAAAAATCTGTAGGCACAATGGGAGATTTGTTCCTTCTTTAGCTCACAATATATTTTAATATCCTCAACAACTGAGATCTGTCACCTTCCGAAAGGTGTCCAGTACTGGTACAAGCTTCTAATCTCGCTCAGCCAACGTCATGGTTCACTCAGCCCGTAGTGCCTTTCCTTGGCCTGACTGTCTGTCACCTGAGGCTCTCCTTCAAGTGTTCCTGAGGAGAGGATCTATGTACCTACATACAAGCTGAATATTCCACATAGTCTGTGATCATAGAATTTGTGACAACAAATTGCAAAACAAAAAGCACTTGTGGATCTGAATGACCTCTGCCATTTATTTTTTTTATTTTGTGAATTTGAAAAGCATTCTTTTTAAGCTTACAGAGATATGAAGATGCATTCTGTATTTCAGCAGTATAGCAGGTCCATTCTATCTGAATATGCCTTGTACTTTCAGTGCAGTATCAAGCTGTTCTTTCTTGGAGCCTACTTTTGATATGTATGGACAGTGGCCACAATAAACCTCTTGTAACAACTGGTCTTTGTAGAGAGCAACATAAATAACCAAAAAAATGTGTATTTTCCAATGGATTTCCCTGTCCTAGAGAGCTTGAAAAGGAAGACCTGTAGCTCAACCCATTGGTATTCCAAATAAATAAAACTGACAAAAGGTAATGTGTTAAGTGCTATCAACAGTAATATGCTTCACTGACATGCAACCTAAAGATTTCAATATGATTCACAAGCTCCATAAAGATGGTAGAACTAAAATGCAGCTGCTTCTGGCATGAAGCACTAAATTTACATACCTGAATTGATAACCATGCTTGTATTTAAAAAAGTAACTCCTATTAAGGTTGCCTATTATTAAAATTCCACACATTACATTGAGCTATTAGGGGTTACTCAGTATAACTGCTCTGGAACATTTCTAAAGAAATGCACAGTTTATAGAATCAAGCTTTCCATAGTTGTTTAAAAAAACAACTCTGAAATTTATTAGTAGGAACTTCAAAAAGATGGCTTGCTTCCAGACAAGGAAAGTGGTTGTTTTAGTACTGTTTAGTACTGTTTTAGTTTTCCCCAAATGGAATTTTCTTAGAAATTCTTTCCCAAGGAAAAAAAAATTTTTTTTCTTGTTTTAGCCTCTTTCAAGAGGTTAAAAGCTTCCAAGATAACATTTAAACTCATCTCTGTAAGGGACTCTACTTTTTTTTATTTAAATGATTGATCTGACTAGAAACTTTCATACTGTGAAGGTTCTGTAATGGACAGAAATCATGCTTCTCTCTGAAAAGGCATCAAAACACAAAGAGCTAGAAGCAATAAAATACAGTACATTACCTGTACTGCAGTTCTTCATTGCAAAGGAATCGACAGCTGCTACACTCTTGCTCCCATTAGCAACATATTCCAGTGAGATCCGAAATGGTTTCTCTTGATGTCCAACTCTCCTTTGAAGCAATACCCATCTGTTCTCATCATAAAGCGAAAGGAAAGAGTAAAGAAAAAAAGTGGTAAGAAAGACTACAAGGACCAAATTCCCCCAAAGTAGCAGCTCTACACATGGCTAGTCATACTATGCCCCCTATCCTCACCTTCACTCCCCTCATCGTGCCCCATGGTCAGGGTCCTTTCCCTCCCATAGATTTTGCAAAACAAGCTTCTAAAAACCAAGATATCCACAGAGTCAAGATGTCACAGCAAGTGAATAACCCAGCTAATGATACGCTATTGCTCTCTTCTGTCGCGCTTCTGGGCTCCTGGATTTCTCACAGATGGCTGCCTGTTGTTTAAATTAAGCCTAACTTTCTTTGCAATGCAAGCTGTGAAATCTGTAGCGCACATGCATACCTTCTCTAAATACCACTCCCCCTGCTTCTCACTGGCAAAGTCCATCATCCAGACTCAGGCAGCAAGCCAGTCTCGAGGGCTTGTGCAATGGCTGTAATTCCCTTTGCTGCACCTCTGGCTGAGGTAACACGCTTTGCGTCTAGTCTGTCTGTCTGGCACTTCTAAACATGTATGAAGCATTACAATTAAAGCATGTTATTTCTCCTTCTGGTACATTATTTTGCCTTTAAAACAAACAAAAAACCTCACCAAGTACACCAAAGAACTAGATTAACAGTGCTGGTGACCAGCGTCCACACTCAAAGAGTGTTTCAGCTGTACTCTGCATGGTGCTAGGAGAGAATGGGAACAGAAAAGTCTATGAGATTAATTCGCTCCCAGGGGAGCTAAAAAATATAAAGATATAGAGGGCTGGCCTTCTTTAATGTCCACCTTCTACCCTCCGATCAGTTGGTTCTGCTGCTCCACCTGAAACTTCTTGCCACCTAGCACAAGAACTACTCCTACACGCTCGTTTATTATTCTTAGGCATCACCTCTGAATTTGGCTTTAACTATTCTGTGTCCAAAAAAACATGTCTAAATGCAGACAGTAAAAATATAAGTATCCCTCTTTTCCCCAATACACTGGAATTCTGGTCCACAGAGAACACTTTTAGGAATAAAATAATTGTATGATAGCCTTCTATGGCCCATTTCACTTTTCCTCACTGGGTACAGGTTGCCAATAAAAACGCCTGTCGACACCATTTGTGAAGGAATACTTTACAAGAAGTATGCCTCTTTGTTCCTTCTTTAGCTCACAATATATTTTAATATCCTCAACAACTGAGATCGGTCACCTTCAGAAAGGTGTCCAGTACTGGTACAGGCTTCTAACATTACTCCAGCAGCTATACAGAGTCCATCAGCTCATTTTACCTGAGTTTATTTTGTGCCCTGGTTACTAACCATAAACATGACCACAGAAGAGAGATTCTGTAAACCCCTTCGGTTACCATTAATCTTTTTTTTTTTTTACATTTGTCTCATATTACATGAAAAAAGCAGCACCCAGGCTTACCGTAATTGGATAGCTGGGGACAAACAAGACAACAGGTGTCTAATAAAGCCTATTAGAAAATTTTCTTTACAGCTCCAGCTGCAACTTTTAAAAATGAGAGCAAAAACTTATTGTGTTTCCTTAAGTTGCTTTCAAACACCAATATTAAGCATTTTTGAGGGAGAGTATAGCTATTTGTAGTTAACACAATGTGTAAGGGGCAACACATTTTTCATTGCTCTTGCACAATATCCTCTCAAAACAAAAATGTTTCCTTATCAAGTATGCCCATCACTCCACTGTGTATTGGTTTGTTATTGTAGGTGTGCTGTATACAACACATTTTACTTGAGGGGAAAAAAAAACACTGGAGCAGATGTTCTGAACAAAAGAAACTACATAGATTATCTGGCATCCATAACAAACAACTTGTTTCTCCAGAAGTATGTCAAAATTTGGATGTTATCAACTTCAGACACTCTTCCAAAAGGGAATATAATAACATATGTATGTGCATATGTGCATGTGTGCCTCTCTTTACCCCTCCCCCACTGCAACATTTGCACCAATGAACAAACAACAATTTGTGTCTACTACAACAGTAAAATCAGACTTGATCAACCACAAATTGCAGATCCTATATTGTTAGTAGCTAGGAGACTTTTCTTTGTTCCAGAAGTAGACACACTGCTTATCTCAGCATGAATATAATAGTGTCATTAGGCTGTGCTGAATTTCACAGAATTCCCATCAGGCAAGGAATCTGCTAGCAGGTGTGTTAAGGACCTAAATAAAGGTCCTAATGCAGGCCTAAATAAAGACCTTAACGACAATTTACACAGTTCAGCTCTCAACTCAAAAAAGCAAATACAACTTTTTATGATTTACTACATTTCTTTCTCCTTCCTTTTCTGGCATGAACAGTGAAACTAGACTACCAAGCTTCATTTTTTGTTTACTGTTATCTTCATTTTACATTTCTCATGCCTCATCTTCAGACTTCTGTGCTTGAGTTTCCACCTTCAGAAGGTGATGCTGGCATCTACTCTCTTCCTTTTCCTGCCTCCTCCCCTAATGTATAGTTCTGTTTTCACTGAAATAAAATAAAAACAAAGCATTGAAAGTGTTTTAAATGCCTAGCTTCTGCGTGCATTATTTAAGTGTCACTTCAAGGTATATTTTAGGGATTAAAGGATAAAAATTTCTCTACAACTGGGGTAAAAAGAATAGTTCTAGGTTTAATTTTCACTGTGAAATACAGAAGCATCTGTATGTCATGAAAATTGTTCTTCTCGGTTTCAGAAGACTGATGGATTTTAATTCCAAGTATGCAGTGGCCCTCAACAATGATTTCCATTTCTGTACTACTGCTAACCCTCTGGATAAATGTGCCAGGAGTTTTAGGAATTGCTTTTCTGAGTTACTGGTGCAATAACTTTAGTTTGAAATTCTCAGGCCTCTCATAGTTTACCACAGAAACTTTATTAACTCTCAGAGTTGTTGCCAAGCAGGTATTTTATATCACCACAATGCAAGACTGGAAAAGGCAGGCTCACTCAAGTCCAGATTCATTACAAAAATATATTAATATTTTGTGGTACAAATTCCTAGCAAGGGGTTATTTGAGATTCAAAGATTCATGTGATAATAATGCCAAGTCTCAGTCTGTTTCTTTGGAGACCCCAAAATAAATGATCTAAAGATGACACTAACTGGTGGATTTATCAGGGACACTAAATATAGCTACTGCGTCAGTACAGAGACCCACTGGCAAATTAGAATGAGAGTCCCTCCTGCCATCATTTCATGGCAGGAGAGAGACTGATCTCAAAATCACTCCATACAATACCCTTTATTTAACAAAACTGTATTCATTTGAAGATCCTGGAATATAGGCTGTTGAACTATAACAAGATATATTGCAGCTTAACTGTTATGCTTCAGTACTTTAACTAGTTGTACAGTTACATTTTGAAAGTCTAGCTTCTGTGCGCATCGTTCAGCTGGCACCTGAAGCTAGGGATATTGTAGTGACTAAAGGAACCAAATTCCTCAAAAAAAGAAATTCACAAAACTAAATTTTACAAATGTAATAGACATTAAATGTCTTTTAGAGTGGCCTATATTTTTTGAATCTAATTTTAGAAAATACTTCAGCAGGGCAACATGGGGAAAGATGATGTGTGGAAATCATGCATAACTAACCTGTATGTCTTCTATGGTGAGACGAGTGGCTGGGTGGATGAGGGGATAGCAGTGGATGTTGTTTAGCATGACTTTAGTAAGACTTTTGACACTGTCTCCCAGCACATCCTCACTGACAAATTGATGAAGTACAGGCTAGGTAAGTGGACAGTGAGGTGGACTGATAATTGGCTGAACTGCTGGGCTCACAGGGTTGTGAGGCAGCAGCATGGAATCCAGCCGGAGGCCATTGCTAGTGGTGTCCCCCAGGGATCAATACTGGGGCCAGTACTATCTAACGTCTTCATTAATGACCTGGTCAATGGGACAGAGTGCACCCTCAGCAAGTTTGCAGACAAAATCAGGAGGAGTTGTTGAAACACCAGACAGTTGTGCTGCCATTCGGAGAAACCTTGACAACCTGGAGAAGTGGGCAGAGAGGAGCCTCATGAAGTTCAACAAAGGCAAGTGCAGAGCCCTGCACTGGGGGAGGAATAACCCCACGCACCAGCACAGCCTGGGGACCAACTGTCTGGAAAGCAGCTGTGCAGACAAGGACCTGGAGGTCCTGGTGGACACCAAGTTGAACGTGAGCCAGCAGTGTGCCCTCGTGGCAAAGGCGGCCAACAACCTCCTGGGCTGCATGAGGGAGAGTGCTGCCAGCAGGTCGAGGGAGCTGATCTTTCCCCTCTACTCAGCACTGGTGAGGCCACACCTGGGGTGCTGGGTCCAGATCTGGGCTCCCCAGTACGAAAGAGGCATGGGCATACTGGAGTGAGTCCATGAAGAGGATCAAGGACTTGGAGCATCTGACATATGGGGAGAGGCTGAGAGAGCTGGGACTGTTCAGCCTGGAGAAGAGAAGGCTCAGGGGGATCTTATCAGTGTGTATAAATACCTGATGGGAGGGATCAAAGATGATGGTGCTCAGTGACAGGACAAGATATTCCATTTAAACATAAGAAAAAGCTTTTTACTGTGAGAGTGATCAAATACTGGAGCAGTTTGCCTGGAGAGGTTGTGGAGTCTTCATCCATGGAGATGCTCAAAAACCAACTGGACATAGTCCAGAGCAACTTGCCCTAAGTGACTCTGCTTTGAACAGAGGGGCTGGACAGCACAATCCCCAGAAGTCCCTTCCAACCTCAACCACACTGTGATTCCATGAATATCTCAGCTCCCACCAAGTTATAGCAGATACATGAATGCTCCTGTCATCCCCTGCATAACCTCCAAGCACTTTACAGATTGGTGAATCAGACTGGTAGGCTGACAACTGCAAGGGCAAAGGCATCAATCACTGTGCACATAGCAGTGATCTCCTTACAGCCTTCAACATCAAAACCTGTTTTTACCAAGACATCAGCCAGAACAACCAGGTTAATCGCTAGATACTGCCCCAAACAATCTGTATTGTCTATCCAGAGATGTACCAGAAGCGATAGAAGAGACCATAGTTTAATGCCTTAATTTGTAAGATATCCTTGCTTTGCTGCAGCAAAGCAACACACGATATTGTATTGTGTAGCAACTGCTCAGTGTCTTAATACAGCAGGCTAAATCCACCCAAGTGGATCTTCACCGAAGTTATGGTATAGAATGAAGTTGTCTCAGACATCTAGAACCTGCAATACACATAGCTTAAGTCACAAACTAAGACATGTTGGTCTTCAGTTCCAAATAGATTGAATCCCAAACAAAAATAGCTTCAAACTTTAGACAAGTTCAGACCTGGATGTATTATCTGGGGAGAATTCATTGCTTAAAGAAAGCCTGGACTATATCCAGAGTTCCTCTTTTGGGATTCACTTATATCACTCTCTCCCAAACTAGAAAATGCTGGTGACAGAATCTGATCACAATATGAAGGCTGAATTTTCAGATGACCCTCTATCTACTCATTTATGCTCCTTAAGGTGATGATATCCTAGAAATAGAACCTCGGGCCTTCCACAGCCTCGAAAGGGTTAGGTATTCAATCAGATAATGCTATTCTAAAAAAGCTGAAGAGCTTCTCTCTGACCTAACCTTCCTTAAATCTCCCATTTCTGACCAAGTTGCCAAGTACCAGGTTTTGCTCACCTACTGCATTTCACATGTAGCTACCCAGTTTCAGGAAACAGAATCAAGTTTTCATGGAAACTTAACTTCTGAGAGACATTTATAGTTTAGACACTCTTTGGTTGTTCATGCACTGTGTGATTAGAGGTGGAACATATTACTGATGAATTCCAATCAATACACTAATGCATTAAATGCCATTTTGCATGTTTCTCTGGATAATGCCAGCACTGATTAATTGCGAGTGCAAATCAGGATGCTCTCTTAGAAGCAGTGAATTCACAAAATACAATTCACAAGTAAAATCTCAAGCCAGAACATTTGTGTCCTGCATTTGTCTATCTTCATGGATAAATGATTATGATAGTTTTTAAATCCAATTAACATACACATACTTTTTGGGTGTTCTTCCATCCTGCTAAAGAAGATTAAAATGCTTGATTCAAGTAAGCTTTGGGATTTTGGTGTTGACACTCCATTTTTGCAAGCATCTTTGGGATTTTTCTCCAGACATCCATCTACACACAGAAGGTAGAATTAATTTCTGTGCCACCAGCCAGCCTGACACCTGTGTTACCATCTATGTCTTCACTAAAGTGGCACTGGCCCCTACTCTAGGCTAAGTTTCAACCAGAACACTATCCCAGCTTGGGTCTGATAAAGCCATTGCTTTCTCACATTTAGAAGCTGACTGGAAAGCAAAATTATTAAGCATATGAAAGCAATTACCAAAAAACAAACCAATCAACTCCTAAATTCTATTACCTTATATATAATAAATGAGGGCTGAATGCACCCAAAATATGGATGTGAGAACTAGAGAGTTGTAATGGCTACTCCCTAGCCATGATTCAGCACGTGCACTACCAGAAGCTATTAACATGAAGCTGAGGGAAAGGCACTTCAAGCCCACTTAGAATACCCCCTCTCATTAAGAAAAAAACCACGTCTCTGAATTCAAGCTACTTTCTGTTCCCTTATTGCCACTGCACTGGCCCCAGAACAAAATTGTTGTATTTAACAGCATCCTCATATGTAAGTTGAGTTACAGTTTGAATTCAGTTCTCCAAATCCATGCTCTCTCTCATCTCAAATACCCCTATTGTTACCAACACTTATCATGGTATGCCTAGGAGGAAAATGCAATATATCTAGGCAAAGACTTAAGTGTGTCTCTTTGGTAAAAGGTTCAGCACACTTTTGGGGACTGCAAAATTAAATAGCAATAATAGCAGCTGCATCATAGTATTTCACATGCAAATCCACCTGCAGCATGATAAAGGTACTGAAAAAATTAAAATCCAATTGTTGAGAATGAAATCTTATTAAAGACAGATTAAAAAGACAGTATTATCACTAGGACTCCTATAGAGAATTTTTTCCCCTCTACTAGATGAATTGGTGAAAGAACATAACTTTCTCCATCTGACATGCCACTGCATAGTTATAAAGTAGTTTATAACAGGGTCTAATCTTTCTTCCATACTGCTCCAGACTTATGTCAAGCCTCAACAATTAATGGGTACTGCAAAAAGTGAGAACTAAACTAGATCTTTTAGGCTAGAGCAGACAGAAAATAAAAAATGTTTTCATAAGATGCCAATACAATTCCAAGAGACAGAAAAAGAAGAGAAATAATAAGATGAACCATAGGAGGTTCTGTAGACTCTTTTCTCATTACTTAGAACTATACAATAATGCTGCCTAGTAATTACTTTTAATTATCAACTTTAAATTCATTACAGTTTATTGATCTTAAAATTGATTGATCTTAAAATTACTTAAAAGAAGTCAGGGCCTGATCATGATGATGTACTCTTAAAAGGATCTATTTTCTAAAATGGCAACAAATAAAGTTACTGAATATAAATGCAATAAATTATTTAGTTTAAAGTAGATAATATTTGATGTGCAAAACAAAAAGTATGTACCAGACTCTTCTGCTTGCAGACCATTCTACTTAATAAGAGGGAGAAAAATAGTACACATTTCACTCTATTGATTTAATGCCAGTGTCTTTCTACCCTTTTCTTTGGCCTTTTGCATAAGCAAGATACAACTGTTGGTGAAATACAGAAAAGACCTTTATGAGGGTCATTGGATCAGATCCTTAATGTCCTTGAGACTATCAGATTCTATTGGTTCCAAGAATGCTTCCCAGCCCTTCTCTCAAAATGCCTTCTAGAAGAGGTCTTAGTGAAAGCTTTGCTTTAAAAATGCTGAAATAATTGTAATGATTTTCTTTCTTTTTACTCTCTAAGGAAAAAGCATTTAGCTTTTTTTTTTTTTTTTTTTTTAAAGATAAAACTACTCCCCCTGCTCCCCTCCCCCCCAAATGCTCTGTAATTCCTCTTGGGTTTGGACTGTGAGTCAGATACAGTGTGTAATTACCTTGCCTAGAACAGGAGACCAAGAAGATTTTGGCTCCAAACTGCCTCACTTGTGCCAGGAAGACAGCTAACTCTATCCTCCTTTTAGGATAGTAATGCTAAGCCCTTTCGTACAGCCACTCTACTGAGAATTGTACAACTGGGAAGATATCTCAATATGGCAGGAACTGCTTTAGATTTTGATGATGCACAGGTAGCCCATGTAGGCTATTTTTACATCATACTTATCTTTGGATAACACACAAAGTCTGCAATTAAGCCACTAGAGTTTCATTGGTAAGAGGATCTCCTCGCGTATTCAGAGCATGCTACAAGACCGCTACACAACCACAGGAAAATTTTCTGCACAGGAAAATTTATTAACATGATGGAAAAAACCTACAGAAAAATATCTTTTTCTGTTAAATTCCATGGAGTTAAAAATATTAATATTTTTCCTTATCTCTTTCCTGACCGCCTTGTAGAAAAATCATTGTCACAAAGATCTCTCTCTACTAACCTGGTTAAAATAAATTCCCTGCTCTGAAAATTTAAAGGCTTACAGTTGAGTACCGTAAAGAATTTAATCAAGTAAGTAACTTTGAAGACCTGCAGCCTCATAACTCAATCCAATTCTTGTGATTGCAAATGAGAATCTTTTAATGGAGTTTAATAGGAACACAGGCCCAGGAAGAAAGAGCACAGATAACTGCAGAGATGCAAACTACTGTTTGGTGGAGGGCAAACTTCTTTCCAACATCTGGCACCTTTGTACTGGAATGGAACTCACTAAATGGCAGGGTTATTATTAGTTCAGTTTTGCTTTTTTTAATGTCTGTGGGAGTAGTAACCCAGGTACTTGGAGGAAGACTTTTGTTCCTAACCATTCCAAAATATGAACTTAACACTATGCCATACTAAGAATCCATCTATTCAAAAGCTCTGTTGACCAAGTGGGGCTGTGAGATGAGAAGGCGTTGTTGTTGTTGTTTTTAATGATAGAACAAAATGTTGTATTACCCACTTCATCGTATCTACTAAGCAATTTTGAGTTCTCAGTGGGAGCTCCACACTGACATGACAGCACTAATTCCTCTAGTAAGAGGCTACAACAATTGCAAATACAGTAGAACTACACAATTTCACTGAGGACTAAGTTCCTCTGGTACTGATCATTTCTTTCCATTCCACAGTTAAACTTTGTAAGACAGAGAATAGTTTTTTCCACCTCTTCAGTAGTACATGGTTGGGGATGCTCCTAGGATGCTGTAATTGGTAATCATAGCTGAGATATAGCATCAAAACTGATGTGAAAAGAACAACAGCTCAGCTTACTTTTTTAACACACAACGGCTCTTTAGCGTCATCTCCTCTTGTAGTCCTCTCCCTATTTGCACATGAGCTTGATTACATTTCCTTTAATGAAAGTAACATTGCCAAAAATGAGATTTCACTCTGTGAAACCAAACTGCAATAACTGCTGGCAGTATGTAAGTCAAGACAACCCTAGCAACACTTAGCATTCATACTGCCCATTATATTTTTAGAAACTTTATACAGACCTCACAGCCCCTTAGCAAAGAAATCAAACGTCATTTTTCAGGTGGGTGAAAAGGAGGGACAGGAATGCTGTATGACTCACTCACAGTCACTCAATAAATACATGGCAGAACTAGGATTGGAGATAAAAATTTCTGTTTCTTAGTCCTATGTGCTGATCCGCTGTATCATGCTGCTTCTGATGAAGGTAATTAAATTTCATGCTTCAGGGAGTAGCTTAATTGTCTTTGAGGATCAGAAAGAAACTCCATCCTTTCAACCTGTTGTACAGCACTGCACATTTTTTAGGTGTACTAAAGAACAGTTTTCATTTTTTATTTAAATATTGAAATTAAAAAATAATCTCATCTTCATTACAGTCAAGTACAGTCAAGGCTTCAGAAAGACAGAAGGGCTTTTCAAAGAACAGAGTAGTGGGAGGGTATTCTGAAATACCTGAGTTCTCAATAGCAGTGTCTGGGAGACCAATTAAATAGGATTCTTTACCTCTGCACTCAGCAATGACTTTTCAGAACACAGCTAAAGGAAAGTATAAATATTGTGGCTGCTCACCATCTATATGGTTGAATAAACACCATGAAAGACTTTAGGTTAAAAAGCTGAAAGAGTGAACGAGAGGGAAGGTTTTATTTGAGAAAACAGCTGTGCTTAACTCTGTATCCTTTCAGGATATGTTGCAATTACATAGCAGCTTTAATAACCTAGAATTCAGAATAACATATCAATACATCCAAGAAGGACTAGATGATGGACCGCTTGGACCATAAGGTTCAGGAAGGTTTATAGAACATCTACTCTAGGCATTCCCAACCACTACAAGACAGTTTCCACTCTCCTATAACAAACCTAAGAGGCTCCTAAAACCGCTGCATCAAGTCAAAACCCACAAAAAGCTGTCAGGTTAGAAAAAAATTGCCCAACTGGATTTCAGAGATTCCTGGAAATCAAAGAGGCCAGCAGATAATCCTCAGCAAATACCATCTTTCCCAAACACATAATTTGAGCTATTCCCAGTGTTTGGTTGCAACACAGAGGTGGGTAATATGATTTTGTTGCTCATTCTTATGATCTGCATCAGCTATAGGTGTGCCACCTGCAGTGCAAAATAAAGAAAGAAATCATAGTGCAAAATAAATAGAAGGTAAAATTTCTCTCATAAAACTGTACAATACAGAAGATGACTAACCTTAAGCAACATGAGTGGTAGCATGAAAGGAAACTGCAGGGATGAAGGAGAAAGATGTATTTCCTGATTAAAAAAACAACAACAACCCTCTTTCAATTTAATTTGCTTCCTTCATACAGATTTTCAAGGGAAATGACTCATTAGGAAGGATCTGAATGAGCAAAGACGAAGCATGGAATGCAAAAAAGGTTATGTCTATCACTGTTTATATAGAAGGTATTGTAACAGTTACCCTGTTATTATACGGGGGTGCTGAGGGGCTTTCTTTGAATTGTGTGATCCAACCTTAAATGGGAAAAGACCTTAAAAAATGAGAGTCTAGAACAATTACCTAATCACTATATTCAAAGAAATGGAACTGGGGAGGCCAACATCTACTTATCATAGCAAATGGCATATCAGAGGTTAGACAGAGAAGGTTACTTAATAACTGAAATTTCCGTCTTAAAGTGAGAGAAACACCACGGAAGAGATGTGTGCAGATCTTTCATCACAGCAATAATCACAAAAATGTTATCACAGTTGATAACGATGTTCTCACAATGTTATCACATCTGGAACATATGCAGGAATAATACGTGCTAATTATGTAGGTCCAAATAGAAGAACTCTGCCTATGGTCAAGACTAACTTTTGCCAGACATACTGGGTCTGTTTCTCTCCCATAGATCTAATTCCCCTCATTTAGCATTGGACATGTCTGAAAAACAGAATCTCGACAGGTCATGCTGAACATCCACAAAGGAAGCCAAGAGTAGCTGACAACATTTGCCGCTGCCTGGAAATACAAGTTTAAGCCACTATCTGGGATCTCAACTTCCCAGAACTTTGAGTGCAGGGATGTTTTATTTAGTTTGGCATACATTTGCCTGTTAGTCTCAACATTTGGCATATACACTTCCTTTTAGTGTAAATAATAAAAGCCTTGACAAGTAACATGCCTGGAAAACAGACTCCACAAGATGTTCCCGTGTAATTTACTGGCTTCTCACCCTCAAAGAAAAGGTACCTAAACCAAGAAGCTCTTTTCCTCAGGTTAATATTGCCAATGAAATTGAAGGTTTTTTTCAATACTGATTTTAAAACAATGTGAAAAGGTGATGACTTTCTTTAGTGTTTGCTGATACAGAAACCAGTCTTTTTTATGCATTCCCAAAACACAGCAGTCTTTCCAATACTTTTTGTCTCAGTACCACATTAAGTTGTTTTTCAAATTCAAGAAGTCTTTTTTTTTTTTTAATGACATCAGTAACTACAATTCAATAACATTCACTGGGATAGCTCTCGCCTTTAGACACAATTCTAGGAAAAAGCATGTACACTGCAGTATCCTAGAAAGCCCAGAGACATGCCCGAGTCATGGTTCCTCCTGTACTTCTCTCTGCTGTGGGGTAAAGGGTGCTAGCCTTCTCCAGCCTCAAAGAGCAAGACTTTCTTTTAAGTCCACCCATATTAAACAAAGACTGGAAATAAAACCATTCCCCAGTTCCCTCACAAGGCAGAAATGGGGCGAAACATCCCTGGTATGATATTCTTGTGTGACATTGGAAAACACTGTGACATTTTGCTGAACTTAGGTACAAAGCGCTATACTCAATACCTGGGAATATTGTAAGGCTAGATTAAGTTAACAATACCCAGCTCAGTGAAAAAGGACAAATTAACCTAGGCACCACTTCTAGGGTCTGACTTAAACCCTATTTTGAACATTTAAGCTAAATTCTGAGCAAGGATGAGTTTCACTATATGAAGTTGCAACAATGTTGAGCACTTCTGACAGCGAAGGCTGCAGACAATGCAAAACATCCATGCGGGGGTACATACTATGGAGCTCACCTGCAGGCAACATAACCTGAGTAGCAACAAAAATACCTCATTTCCTGATATTTATCATCTATTTCATGTCACATCAACAGGATTTTTCTATGTACTGTTTCCTAAAACTGCTCCTTTGCTATTCCTCCTCTCCTGAACAGAATGATACTGTAACCCAAGTGCTGCAGGCTGGCCTGGAAGGCATGGTAAGATTTCCAGCCCTGTATTTCCTCCCTCACTGCTTTCCCACATGCACTGCTTGAGTACTTGCTTCAGAGTAGGATTTTGCCTTTTTCATCAAAATTTAGATTCATCGACTCTCCAAGTCTCACAGTGACCTCTAATTTTCCTTAACGAACATAACCGCAAAGCTCTCAGGCTCCTCATCTGCCAAGAACAATCAATACTGTTGAATAAAAACTAGACTATGGATCACAGTAGCCCTTGCCTTTGCCTAGCTCAAAGGCTTTAGGCATTTTCAGCTTGTTTCTGGATGAACCAACTTCTGGATAATGAAGAGTTCAGAAGCTCCTGCCCAACACTTTTTTTGCATGGGTAGGTTGCCTCAGGCCCACTGAACCCTAGTCACAAGGAATTTAATGCTGCCTGAATCTGTACAATGTGCTGAGCCGAGTAATGGGCTGGAAGGAAGACACCATTAGGCTACAACTCTGTCAGAGCATTCAAATGATCCTGTTTTAGTCAGTGACTTCATCTCCACCACAACACCACCGAACACACTGAAGTTACCCACTCTCAGTTGAATTCGGACTTTGCCATTAGCCACACTTACTAATTCCCATTTCCCACTGAGTAAGTGCATTGAGCTGCCATGATGACAAACTGTTCTTTTCTGGACAGCAATTCAGAAACTGGTAGACTACAAGGATATGGAGGAACAACGGTTGAAGGCAGGCATACTGGGAAAGGCTATGGTTATACTTGAGAGGTTCTGTTGGCTGCCTGGAGACGTCAGGGGCTCAAGATGGCAGTAAAGGCCAAAGCAAGTGGGCATTTTTAGGTGATAAACACTAAGTCAGGCTCAACAGGAAGGGGCAAGGACTCTTCTCTTTAAAGAAGTTTACTAATGTAAATAAAAGTCAGATCTGCCTGCAACAATTGTGTCCATGGGTTGCAGCCCTACTTAGCCTGGTCAGCCAAAGTGATACCTCTGCAAATAGTCACGCTATCTCTTATTTTCTGAGACTTCCAGAAAGAAGGTTTCACATGCCTCCAGGATGCATTTCACCTGACTGAAGAGCAGAACAGAGTATGATCTCTCTTCCCTAGACAGCATGCGAGTTGGAAATCCAAGCCTAACGACTGACATTGTCTAACCATGGGCTATATCAGAGAGTACTTACAGATGCCGGGCTATGTTTTGCAGCACACTTTAGAGAAAGGACCTCTGTGTGAAAAGAGAAGGCAGCTGCTTCATACTGGTGTGCAAAGGACGGGAATGTCAGCAACAGCAGTTTAGCCCATTGCTGCAGTAACAAAGCAAAAGAGAAATGGGGGGCCTGCAAGAACCACTGACCCATGGTCTGCATGAATTATTGTGAACCCCTCCTAATAACCCATTCCTTTACAGCACTATTTCCAAAAGCTCTTCTCTGTATGTAGTGATTTAAAAATCAGTGTACAGTGTAAAAATAATGACCTTTTGGTCTAGCTGTATTTTACATTGATGCGTAGCTTAAGTCATTGAGAATAACAGAGAATTAGGATGTCTGGTTGTGTAGGTAAAATGAATTTAATTTAGTCCAAAGAGCTTTAGGGCCTAGGAGCAGCCTTTCCCTCAATCCCTTCATTTTTCTTCTCCTCCTTTTAAAAATTGAGATTACAACAACACACTAAAAGCCATAACAAATTCTCTTCATTAGTACTATCTAGCAAGCATCTGCGTTTGAGATTCACATCTACAGGAAGAGCCCAGAACACGCAACAGATCCATCAACATTTTTGAAGGTGAATGAATAAAGTACTTAGAGAGCAGAGCAGCTGTTTCAATTATAGCATTAGCAGCCCAAGCCCTAAGCACTCGGCTCCTCGAAGGGCAGGGAACAGAGCCATCTTTATAGATTATAATTAAAAGACCAAGGCCAATTGCACATTCAAAGCAAACAGGCAGCAAATGCTTTGGTTGCAGTTGGTCATTTTCTGTTTCAGCCTTCCAGCTTTTCATTTTTGCTCTGCAAATGTGAACAAACCCTCTTCCAGAGGATGCCAAGTAAAAACAACTCCAGCATTCCTATTCTGCTGTTTATGTGTTTCTCAATTCCTACTCTGCAAAAAATCTTTTTACCTCCCCTGCTTATTTTACAGGGACAAGTTTGTATCCTGAGGGGCTTAGTGGATGCAAAATGCTAATGTCTCAGCAGGTAATGTCCCATGTAAATAGTCACATCATTGCAGCAAGAGAAATGGTGAATCTGTGTACGTATTACGTTTCATGCCTACTAATGCAGATGACATCAATTCAAGAATTTGCCTTAGAAGTTTTGTTGGTCAGACATTCAAGTTCTCAGGCAGCAATGATTATATAGAAAACAACAGAGCTGGCTCAAAAACACAATTAAATTCTTCCTTTGAGGGAACTTCTATTCAACCACACACATACAGAGTGGACAAATAAACAAAACTCAATTTTACCACACCCCGATTAAACAAAAGTCAGTTTTAATCATGTGACCATACTGATACACTAGCATAATGTAATCACCTCTGGAACAAGACCTACCAGGATTTTAACAGAGCACTATAACACAAAGTAATCATCTCAGCTTGAACATGCACAGATTGAGGTGCCAGGGAAAGGGACTCCGAAATCCTCAATGTACCACTAAATTAGGCCTCATGATGTCTGCTTGTAAGGAAGGTGGTGAAGCACAGGTGGAGTAGATTGCCCAGAGAGGTTATGGAGTCTCCATCCATGGAGACATTCAAAACCCAACTGGACAGAGTCTTCTTCAGCTACATATTCAGAGTTTCAGTTCAATGAACCTACTTTGCATTGAGCAGAGGATACAGTAATAAGAAAATTCATATTATTAACAGCTTATTGAAGTAACCTGTGCTTTGCTCCTGTTCATATAAACCTTGAAAATTCAAACAGCTAGAAAAGTAACAAGAGTTATGACTGAAGCTTCTGTCTAACATTTCAAACCTTGCTCCCCTCTCAAATTCATCTCAGAGAGGAAGAACCATTTTCCTGTTAAATGTGCAAAAATCAGTAAGTATCAGACAGCCTTTGGAATCTCCCTGGAGGGAAATCCTTCAGACCCCATTAGTAATCTGCTGTATGCTTGGTTTACTTTGTACTTTGTTTTTAGGGGGAAGGAAGGAAGGAGAAAAGGTTATTTCTTCTTCTTGTTATTCTTGTGTTAGCAAAGGGCAACATTCAAAACTCAGAAATGTATACATGTCTTTGTAAAGAGGGCACTGGAGAACACAGTCAGAACACATCCAGGCCAGAAAGTTCACCTGTTGGCAAGTGAGTCAAAGGGCAGGAGCCAGGGAGAAGCGGAAAAGATGAGGAGTTGGAGAACTGCAGCACAGCAGAGCAAATAAATCAGGAGAGAGTATGCAAGAGCACGTGGTAAGAGCAAGAGGGCCAGAATGCATGCAAGAGCACTAGCTGAATCAGCAGAAGTAGCCAAAAACATGACAGCTTTCTCTCTGTCATTCTAGTTCATGGTTCAAACAAGATCAGGAAACGAACGTTCTTTAAATTCTTCTGGATGGAAAAAACAAGCTAACAGAAGACAAAAGCAGTATATTTAAACAGTTCAAGGCCAACATGGGCTGACTCTTTCCCTATTCAAACTTCTTCTGCCTCACCCTTATATTATTTTCCATTCCTTCATCCCTTGGGATGTCAACGTACAGCCCTAAGTCAAGAGCAAAGAAACACTCTGTGTCCTATTTAGCATTCTCTAAAGGACACTCGGCAATCCGTGAAACATTTCATGAAGAAAGCCATTTAAAAAAGTATAGCAATCTTTCTAGGGTGAAAAACTGAGCTGTGCAAATTACAATCCAAAGGAGACCTCAGTTGTTCTTCTGCTTAGACAATCTTTATGAATGTTCCTGTACTTATAACCTTCACAGAAGTGTCTGTTAATATCAGACAGAGCATATAACTGCAACTTAAAGGTGTGAACCAGAAATCCAATCTAAAAATGCCTAAGGAAAAAAAAAAAAACTAAACCAGAAGGACTTTTAATAATGAATTTCAACATCATCAGTTATTCTGGGAAATTGGGGGGGGTGGTGCTAGAAGAAGGAAGAGCAAAAAAGGATGGCAACAAAGAGAGGACAGCATGTTAAGGAAACAGAATATAGTCTCTTGAAATAATATTTGTGTAGAAATGGGCAAGACTAGTGAACTTCAGTTCATTTGAAGGTGGGTGAAAAAAAAAAAAAAAAATCACATTACTCTTGAGGGACCAGAAAGACATAGACTAAATAATGCTCCAGCTCTTGAAGTCGAAGTGATTGTTCCCAGTCCTTTATTCCTAACTTTAAATAACATGTTTTAACTCAGCCAAAAGTTGATAGTTATCAAAAGCTGTTTGCCTCTAACAACTTTTTAGATTCAAAGAGTGCTGCTGGGTCAAAGCCATTCCTCCCCCTCCCCCCCTTTTTTTTCTTTTACACTGCCAAGAGTTAAGACATTGAGATAAGCTTTAGCCCTCTAAGTACAAACTGGGCTTGGATGCTGGGCTGCAGTTTTGCCGTATCTAAACTCTATTGAAAAATACCAGCTAAATGTGCAAAATTACTATCTGAGTTCAGAAGAACTACGAAATTCACTGAGGAGTTCCGTAATTCCTCATTTCTAAAGTTATCCTGAAGAGAAGATAATGACAATATGGGGTTTATGCAACAGCACTGAAGTCAAGGTGTCAACAAAATGGTATGCAACAGGGCAGCTGAAGTGACAGTCAAAAGAAGTTAGGTGAAAGAAAACAGAATGAAAACTTCTCAAAATAGTACAAATGACATGCACAGACCTAACTGCAATAGACAAGGATGCTGTGTTTATATTTATGTGATGTCTGATGAAGTACAGAGGATGGAGATTCATATTCACACCCTGACTATTCTCTCTCCATTTCAGGACAAAGTTCTCTTAAAAACCATGCTGGCAGTCCATACAGTCTGCGAAGACTAAGTCCCTTTCATGCCACTAAAAATTACTCCTGTAGGTCACAGTTGAAACATACTGGCATTGCAGGAAGACATCTCTGAATAAATAGGACACTTAGTCTCCAAAAAGGCCAGTTCCACTTAATGCATTAAAAGAAGTTAAAATGTCAGACACATACTAAATATCTGGAGTCTTTACAGTCATGCCTGAAGAGTAATGAAAATGGGCATGACTCTGCTTCTGACCAGACCTAGGATTACCAGCTATGCCACATTGTATCAGCCACCACAAGTGGGATAATGACAAACTCTGCAAGTATTAACATAAGTTTCCCATAAAGGTTCAGATTCATGACCTAAATTCTTCTTTCTCATCTGAATAGATTTATCTACACTTAGCACAGATCCGAAGAAACTGTTTCTTGATGGGGCTTTGGAGTGCTTGTAACAGAGTTTTCTCCTAAGTTGTTTTTCTTATGGATATTTTCTTCATCACTCTCCAGTTGCATAGAACAAAGAAATACAGCTGAACCATTTATATTCAGCAGAGGTGGGTTTCTGTGGGAATAATGTATGAAAACAACAGGTGGCCAGAACAGTACTCTTAGATGTTCTTTCAGCTAAGCCTGCTAAGGAAATAAGTGCAAGCTGACAATGAGCAACAGCTGCGTCCAGCATGAACTAAACTCTACAAGTCAAAACATTCAGCCAAACCCGCCAGCAGTGGAACTTAACACAATACGCATTTGAAAAGTTTTCATTTTAAAAGCCCACTAATAAACCACTAGGGATTCCACTGGCCCATTACTGGGGAAAGGTCTTCAACAGTATTACTCAACTTTACAGTCTGGCGTGGAATTAAAGGCTAAATCAGCATTACTAACAGAATTTAATTTTTCAAGAAAATACATTAAATATGTCAGTTGCAGATACATCTTTCCTTTTAGGAAAAAACAAAGGGAAGTTGAATGAAACTCCTCTCACAGTACAAATGGCCCTCACAGAGACTGGATGGGAAAACACATTCTCATACTCCAAAGTTCACTGTGAAAATATGCTAAAATAATTCTGAGTTACACAAAAAGAGCTAGTAAAATCTCAGAATTGTTTTCTGCCAGAATGTCTGTATTTAGAACTGTGTCACTCCGTACCAGAATGAGAAGCAGGCATTTTTAGTAAAAGGGAAATTTTAAAAGAAAAAAAAAAGACACACAAACCCAACAATTACTTATGCTTAATCAGAGGCTCCAGACTAGTGAAGATTCCTGGGTTCCACAAATCTGTATTAAAGAGCAAAAAATTATAGAAACTCTGACCCTGATATTTAGACTTCTAACTTCTGTTTCTGAAGCTTTGAATTGACTCAGCTGACTTATTTTTTGAGCAGTGAGGTGACCATTGCACTTTCAGTTCGTGTTAGCTGCTTATTTCCAAAAAATCTGTGTGCAAATAATTTGTCTGAAGATTATTCACAGGAGTAACATTTCAATTGTCTCACCCTTGATATCAAAAATCAGAAACACCACTTAGGAAATTTCAGTGAGCAATCAAGACACACAACCATTAGAAGTACAGTGAGCCACTGACAAATTAGATGAAAATTATCTATCCAACCTCTTCTGCAAACAATTGTAAGCAATCTGCAAACAGAACGGGGAGCTAGGAACACACAGAGAATTTGTAGAGCACAGTGACAGGCCATTTCTCCCTGCATCCATAAGTAGTTCCTATCACACCGAGATTCATTCTTGGTTCAGGCCTCCAGGTGCTATTTTAGTGCACTGAAGTGGTACACTCGAACCAGAGTGGAATTTTGCCAATTCTGCTTCACGTGTGTACAAGGTCAAGGTAGGTTCAAAATCAATACTGGTTCCATACAATGAGGAATAGTTCATCCTGAAGAAGGAAGGAACAGGCAAGACACGAGCAAATATAAAAGATACTCTTTAGAGGGGTTACAAAGGAAAAAGAATGTTATAGATGAAAGAAGTGGCAGAAAAGGCTAGCTGAAATGCTAAAAAGATTAAGCTAAAATGATAAAAAGATTAAGCTAAAATGATACATTAAGATGCTCAAAGCATTCCAAAGGCCAGGAAGGATCAAGAAAAACTGAATACAAAATATGAAATAAACACAGTTAATTCAGAGAGAAATGTATGCAAGAAGATACATAGAAACACACAATAGTTTGAGGTTTCCTAAACCAATAAACATAAATTTGCTAGAGAAGACAAACTACTGATATTTTCTAATAGTAGGACTATTTTTTAAGTAGAAATCTGAATTCATTTTTAATTGAGGCAATACAAAACCTGTTATGGGAGAAGTATATATAGATTACATAGGAGACTGACATATATGCGTGTGTGTAACACACACACATACGCATAAGCATGCATTTACAAGACCTTAATAGGAGACTGCTTGGTTTGAGAGGACAATGAAACAGAGGAAAGGGAAGATACAGTGATTTTTCAATTATTGTTTTTCAAATTTCCTATTTAAGAAAATATGTCTTGTGGGTAATTAGGTGTCTTCCATTACATATATAGATTGCACTTTTGGAGCAGGGGCTATAGGGGCCTTGAATCTCAGTTTTGTTAGAAATAAACAAAATTAAAGTAAGTAAAACGATACGGCAGTGGGCATTTAGCATTATATGGATAGTTCCTTTGGACTTTTCTGGATTCAAGTGTGTACTAGTACTTATAACTTTTTTGCTACTCTAAATAATGCATGAATAAATACATGTATGTTCCTACAAAAGACCTCAATGTAATTTCACAGATATAATTACATGAAACTTCCAAACAAAATTTGGTTCAGATCTGGATTCCACTAAATCAGAACAAATGTTATCAGACGTCTACATTCTATTGCATTATAAACAATAATAGTTCTTAATAGTATTGTTATGGCAAGAATCACCATATAATGCTGTTACTATCTTGCAAATAATTTTTTTAAAGCAACTGCATGATGCAGTCTTTGAAAATGTTATGTTGTTGGTAGTTTTGTGATGCAATTCTTTCATAGGTGAATTTTGGCCAACAAGCAGATTTTGCTCTTTGTTTTTTCCAGCACCAGTTCTCAGGGGAAAACTGCTTCCTGAGGCAGGGATATGTGCACTTTGATCAAGAGTCTGTGAAAAGATAATATTCATCATAGTGTTTGAGACCACCTCTGCTCAAGAACCCATACTGCAGAATGAAAAACAATTTGTCCTGAGCATAAATTCTGGCTTCACATCACTGACTTCTCCTTTAACAAGGAAGTGAACTGGAAAGCCTCCGTATCATTTGCTAGTTGGCCAAGAAACCTGTTTACGACCTTGGTTAGGTACCTTTCATCTGGAGTTACAAAGGCTCACTCCAAGTGGGCGTTGGGTACAAGCATACCCCTGAGGTCGGACAAAATGCCACCTTTTGCACTCTCCAGTGGGCTACCTCTCGCTTTTGAGTATCTGAGCACATGCAGTCCAAACAGCAGGCTGTTGGACTTCATACAGGGTTAGGCATCTGGCATGATGAACTACCCTATGTTCAGCACAGACTCAGCAGGAGATATTAGGCTACTGGCATCACATCCTACTCAAACAGCTCTGAGATAAGTGCAGTGGCCAAAGAGCATCAGCCTGTAGGTTGCCCCTGGTTCATCCTGTCTCAGGTGACAGACATGTTAACTCCTCACATGTTCCTTGCTGTTCGTGATGTTCTGGAGTTTCCCCACTGTTATTCAGGTAATTTCTCAACAGTAATGGTCATTCTGTTGTTTAAAAGGTTATTAGAAAAAACAAATTCTATCTGTCCCAAAAGAAGTACACTTATACCTTTAATAGAACAAGTTCAGCAAAGGTAGCCGGTAAACTGCAAGCAAATGTGGTGATGTGTAAAGCAAACTGCAAATCAGTTTGAGTTCAAAGAAAATAACTTTGGATCAGAGATCCTCCCACATTTCTCTAGTTAAAATTAAATATTGATCTGATGTTTGGTCAATGATTTAATTGACTGAAATCTTGAAATGCTCTTAACTTAAACTTTGTTCTAATGTGTTTTATTTCTTGCCTTGTACATAAAAATGTGCAAGTCCTGTGAACAGTGCATATATAAACAAACATATTTCCGCATTTCAAGCCTAAGTGTTTGTGTCCTATCCCTCTGGCTGACCAAATCAGTCATGGAATAACAACAATGAGGTTTAGATCCTTAAAGCTTGCAAGAAGTTGTCAGAAAAAAATTACTGAAAGTATTACATGTGCATTCATCCAAATATCACTTAGACCATGAAGAAAGGGCACTGATAAGCTCCAGTCACATACATGTAACTAGCCAAAGATACTGATTTTACAGCTACCTCAAAAGACATCTTAAATGACCTTCAAAGTAAGGAGACAGAAGGAGGGAGCAGGGGAGAATTCATATCTGTTAATAGCATGGTAATACCTAGATGCTTTAATCAAGTTTGAGGGTCCTCTATATGCTAGACATTGTAGAGACATTGTGAGGAGGCCCCTGTCCCAAGGCACTTGAACTAAGTGGGAGAGCTGAGAAGAGAACGTAGGTCTCCTTTCTCTCACAACTAAGTAATGTCCAAGAGCATATACTGGCACTGTCACATTTTCTTCAGCCATCCTATTTTCATTTGAAAATCCATTCAAACCGATGCTCCTATTTCCACAGCTTTTTTTAATTTCTTTTTTTTTGAAAGACAAGAACAATCTGCAAAGTTCAAGAAAGTTTCATGTGTAAGTTCTGGTACAATAGCCTCAGCCTACTATTTTCATCTTAGCTGGGGGGCACTGCAAGTCTCAGCGTGGTAATTATCTTCAGAGCAATCACAGAAGTAGTGGCAGCACAACAAGCACTTGCTCATTGACCATCAGTCTGACCCAGCTACAATGATCTCTTTATTCCTTGACCTATCTACTCACACTGCAAACAAGGGTGCCAAGTAACATCAGATATAAAGGAGGTTCCAGGGATCTGGGCACTGAGCACAGGCTTCTCAAAAATAGGCACTGAGATTTGGTTGAACTTGACATCAAATGAAGTCGGGGATTAACACATTTGCTTCAATGGGCCAAGAGTCAGACAAATGTTTATACTTTTGAAAATCCCCCCTGGATTCATTAAGAATTATACCAAGTTTACCAGCTCATTTCAGAACAAACTGAAGAGCCTTTGGACAGAAATAATTTTCAGTCTGTGCAACGAATGATCAAGTGTTCAAAACCTTTCCATTTTTCACATAAAGAATACAGTATTTCAAATTTCTATTTAGCTTTCAGTCACTCTAATCTAGTTCCTCAGGGAACAGCACACTGATTGATCCTGAACTCCACCAAAATGCCTATCATCTATCAAACCAATCCATTAACTGCAGTACCTCCTACACCTATACAGTATAGCAATTAAGTGTCCATCCACACACCAGAAAACCAACAGTACAGTCACACCCTTCTTTGAAGTTCTGTAAGTCCCTCAAAGTTCATTCTTAAAATATGACTTACAGCAACAGTATTTTAGAGATCTTTAGTTTAAGGCATTTAACAGTTAGATTCTCCTTCAGTCCACAGCAAAAAGTTCTTATACAGCAAAGTACCACTGCTGATGTCATGCAGTGTGGCTAAAAAAACAAATCATGCACATGAGATAAATTATCTCTAATTGAGATAACATCCTAACCTTTGCCTGAAGCTAGTGTACACTTTTCTTTTTAACTTTTAAACCTCTGCGAGAAATCCCCTCATAGGTACTCCAGAACTAGTTCTGTAAACACCTCTCTCCATCAAATTCCCTTATAATTAAATATTAGAGAGGGCACCTGCTGGGAGTGTTTTCCTCTCTACAATTCTGTGTCCATAAAAGCCTTCTGTTGTTAATCAGCACTGATTAGCAAACTCTTTGCTGGTAATTTGTATGTCATCCTGCAAGCCAGACCTCTGAGACATACCAAGTTCCAATAAAGGGCATGATCATAATCCTGGTTTCTGGTCCATGTGGGTGGACTCCTCATTGCCAGAACAGTTAGTTAATGCTAGTATAATTTGATAGAACAAAAGCAAATTTTATCTCTTTATAAAGCATTAGAACATGCCGCCTTTTTGCACCAGTTATGTCTTGCTTAAATCCTCAGCGCTGTGTCCTAAAACCAGAAATTTGATCCTGTCAGTATGTGTGTGAGTGACTCTGCTCACAAACACAGCTTTCAAAGTCATCAATGGACAGTGATTCTCTGCTCCTAAAAGTTTTGATTACTACATGGAATTTTTACATCTTTTCTTCCTTCACAATAAACTGGAATATG